>NC_064617.1:784869860-785490219 GCF_023898315.1 Schistocerca nitens
ACAAACATGCATTCCAAGGGCAAGTAAATGTACAGACAGTATTTAATCGGTATATTACGAGGTTCAGCGACAATGGAGTTGGCAGACAGAGAGGGACTGCAAGTTCGGCCGGTCCGCTGGCCATTCCATTTCGGCTGCGCTCTCTGACCGCCGGGTAATTTGGTTGGCTTAATCACGTAATGGAGTGGAGCCTGGCGGCTGCGGCCGGCCGCGCCCGGCGCTGTTGCGCTGCCGGAATTCGAGACGTGAGCTACGGAGGCGAGCGCACGTCCGACGGAGCGCGGCAGCAACACACTTGACGGCGAGGGCGAGCGCGCCCGAGGGCTGAAAACAACTGAACACACCGACACGAAGCGTACCGAACAGCCACAACCTACCTGCATAACGCAATAACACACTTACTGCATTCCGCAGGGGTCAGGGGGAGAAATTCACCGATTGTTTTCTACACATGGAAGAAGTTTATGATGAACAAACTAACTGCTGAGTTTCAGGGGGCTTTGTTTGACCAAATGAAACGAGCTGAAACGCATCGGATCAATCGTGATCGGAGAAATTCAATTATTCTGTTAATTTCTGTAATATTGACACAGACTGAGGAGAAGGACAGAAGTTTTATGAACTACAAGGACACTGAATTGTATCGATATCTTTCGGGTAATAACATTAAGAGGTGTTAGCTAACATCTTGAGAAGCTCCACATGCATACCCTCTGCCATTAGTCTACAGTGGCTTACGGACTGTATACGTACACGTAGATACTTGTCTGATAAAATTACTTTTGCACTCGCTTTAACGAGTGTTACATTCAAAAAAGATAAACTCATGAAGTGATATTCAATAAGGCACGAGTCTCTTGTTAAAAGTACAAACGGATAAGTTCACAAACTGCTACAACTACGTTTTGCTGGTACCGGTACCAAATGCAAAATTTGTGCCCTTTTACAAGATTACACAGATGTCGCGAATTGGTTAAATAATGTTAAACACAACCACGAAATAACAGTGACGATAGACGTAAGAGTTCGGTTCGTGTGCTAGCGTCACGCATACATGAAACTGTGTTACTATTGACACCCTGGTTCTCATTTACGTAATTAAACTATAGAGACAGCCATCTTACTGTCTATCTGGTCAATTTTTACGGCATTCTTCTGGCGCTTCGTCTTTAGAATTGGTTCAAAAATTAAGCTGTTGATCGAATTAAGCAAACAGTGAACTGTATTTATTTTTGTCGCGTTTTCGTTCGACTGCCTTCCATTAATTTGTGCAGTTATACTAGTAATTACATAAAAATTAAGTTATGAATGGCATGGTAATCGAATTCAGAATGCGAGAAAGAATATTTTACGAGATTTTTGAATTGGCGTTAGTTGAAAGCAACTCAACTCTTAGTCCAGTTGTGATCACCTCTGCGGACTTACAAATTCCTTGCGGTAGAACAAAGACTCGCCTTGAGAGCTCCACGGCGAGTTCTAAGGATGACGTCATTCGTCCGGTCTACAGCAAAATAGACTTTCGCGTCGTCCTCGAAATATCCCTCGTTCACGTCACAATAAGGCAGATTGTCGCAACATATTGGTTGCTCATAGACAGACTACATAAAGTACAATAAATTACACGTTCCAGAGTAAATAATAAATCTGAGAATCGAAACTGGACCCTGGCAGCAGGTATGCGGCACTAGAAGTACAGAAATGTGTTCTAGTTTATTTATTAGACTGGGATAAGAAATAATACAAATACATCACTTATTTAGAAAGTAATACTGCGAAGCTCTCTTCTTGTCAGACACTGGTTCCTATGCCCATATATTCGGCGCTCTCTCTACACGGTACGTGAAGGATTTGGAATATGTCATCTTTCCCGTTATCCAATATGACCCTAATTTCGACAAGATGTGGTGAAAGACGGAGCTTGACCCCATCGAAGCCTGAGAATGATGTCCTGGAGCAGCACTTTGGGGGCAGCATTCTGGCTCTGGGGTATCCAGAGGCCATTTGCATGGGTCTCAATTGGCCGGATCTAAACTCATCCGACTCCTTTTTGTGGGGCAGTATTAAAGACAAGGTGAACAGCAATAACCCCAAAACCTTTGCTGAACTGAAAATACCCATTCAGGTGGTCATCGAAAGCATCGATGTTCCGACACTTCAGCGGGTCACGGGTCACTATTCGTCTGCGTCACGTCGTAGCCAATGATGGCAGGGATATCGAATATATCATAACCTAAATCCGAATGCCTGTAATGACGTTTACACGTTCAATAAAGTGTGTGCACGTTGTAGTTTGCAAGTGATTTACGAAATAAAGGGGTGATTTAATTAACGAACAAGCGGAAAAGGAAGACAAATCGAAGAACATTTATCGTTGCCTTCATTTTCGTTCTCTTTTCCGTAAAACATTGTGTGTTGTAAATCCCAGATAAAACGGAAATTGACGAGTATTATTGCAATAACTTGTAAAATCACTCACAAAAGAACACATTTCATCACGAACCCACCTTCCAAGATCGAAAGAGTCATTAAGAATTCTCCATAATATCCAACCAAATGAAAATACTATGAAGTCTTGCAGTACGATTTGTACATTCTGTTCACCAAACTATGAATAAAAGACGAATAATACCATTATCGGGAGGGGTCGTATGTAGCTGCGCACAGAGATCCGTAATTCTTTCAGTAAATAAAGTTTTACAAATTTATTTTGCACTTTGAGCTCAATTTTCGATGAAGAGTAGGGTTAAAACGCCACTTATTAGGCAAAAGAACTATGCGTCGCCTTTTGGATAAAAATCAGTATCGTACGTGCAGTTTTACGTGTACGTTGTATTCAGCCACAGTTTGAAATTGTGTTCTTACGACAAACCGAGTGATGTGACTCAGTCGTAAGACAGTAGACTCGCATTTGCTAAGATGGCGGTTCAAATATCCAGATTTAGGTTCTTCGTGATTTTCATAAATCGCATATGGAAAATGCTGGGTCTGATCGTTTGAATTGGAGCGGCCAATTTCATGTTCTGTCTCCCCCTAATTGAAACTTGTGATGACAACATCGACCGGACGTTTACCCTAATCTTCCCTCCTTCTTGCTCTGCTTGCAGAAAAAGTACTGATAAGTTAATAAGTCGAATACAAAGTATTAATGTTTCACAGTAACATTTAATAGTTCGCTATGAAACGGATTTGGTCTTCTTAGGCCATCGTCAGATAACTTAATGCTAAACAAATAGTCCACACAACTTCACCCGAGAATTCATAGCTGTAGAAAGATGTGTGACGTATTATGACTATATCGATACAAAACACAAGCATGACGTAATACCTAAAGACACTCTGAACAAATAAATTTTATATTCAAGTACTAAAACTATGTGAGCGTATACAGGATGTTACAAAAAGATACGGCCAAAATTTCAGGAAACATTCCTCACACACAAATAAAGAAAAGATATTATGTGGACATGTGTCCGGAAACGCTTGATTTCCATGTTAGAGCTCATTTTAGTTTCTTCCACCTACGCTCCATGGAGTGCGTTATCATGATTTCATTCGGGATACTCTACCTGTGCTGCTAGAACATGTGCTCCTGCTCCTGCACATTTCAGTCGAAGTGTTCGTAGGCTTCTCAACAACAGATTCGGTGACCGATGGATTGGTAGAGGCGGACCAATTCCATGGTCTCCACGCCCTCCTGACCACAACCCTCTTGACTTTCATTTATGGGGGCATTTGAAAGCTCTCGTCTACGCAACCCCGGTACCAAAAGTAGTGACTCTTCGTGCTCGTATTGTGGACAGCTGTGATACAATACGCCATTCTCCAGGGCTGCATCAGCGCAACAGGGATTCCATGCGACGGAGGGTGGATGCATGTATCCTCGCTAACGGAGGACATTTTGAACATTTCCTGTAACAAAGTGTTTGAAGTCACGCTGGTACGTACTGTTGCTGTGTGTTTCCATTCCATGATTAATGTGATTTGAAGAGAAGTAATAAAATGAGCTCTAACATGGAAAGTAAGCGTTTCCGGTCACTTGTCCACATAACATATTTTCTTTCTTTGTGTGTGAGGAATGTTTCCTGAAAGTTTGGCCGTACCTTTTTGTAACACCCTGTATAGCAGGAATGTTCTACAAGTGAGCAATGGCACAGGCTACTATGTCACATGGACGAAATGGTTAATGTGACGAACAGGGGAAGAAAGAAATTTATGGAATGTGAGTGTGGAATAGTTGTAACTAGCCTATTAGCTAATGGTGAGAGGAATAATAACTGGCTGCTACTTTAATAAAGGTGAGTAATGGAACCGTGTTTGGTCCTTAAGGACAAGATCAGGATTCTTTGATTGGTGTTTATTAATGAGCAGAATTTCAAGTAATGTTAGATTTCTCCCTTTAGCTTCTTTAAGGAGAACATCAGACTTCGGATATTAAGAATGACATTCATTCAGAGCATGTTCAGTAAAGATGGAATATTTGTTTTTCATTCTCCAACTCCTTTTATGCACAGTCAGTCCAGTAGGTACGAAACGTCCGCTTAGAAAAATTATTGAATTACTGTGCTGATAAATCCCTTACGTTATTTGATTTCCAAACAGCTGAGCAAAACTGAACGTACTCAGACATTTCTCTCTTTACTTATTCTGATCATCACTAAACTGACACAAAATATTTTTAGCGCAACGCAATCTGACTTTCAAAAATCCCTACAAAAGAACGGCCCTGACTAACAATAACCTACCTTTCATGAATCACTTACCTCACAAAAATCTTCGTTACTCGAACTACTGCAATAATGCGAGCGTCAATAGTGCCAGCTAAATAAAAGATTCTAACTACTGGACTCACTAACTACTGATAGGCTTAGTTAGCAAATGATAGATTTTGATAGAGAACAAACAATGTATTAACCTTAATAATATTCAAAAGTCAAAATATATATATATATATATATATATATATATATATATATATATATATATATATCAGTTCATGATATCCAGTCTTACAAATTTACTGTCCCTGATGGACACACGTCCATATCATCCGCTCTCAAAACTCCGCCATCTCACTTCCCCACATCCACCACTGCTGGCGGCTCACCGCCAACTGCGCAACGCTACGCGCTGTTAACAGATAACTGCCCAACACTACAATAGAGAATTCCAACAATGCAAACCAGCCACAGACTGCACACAGCACAGTCAGTGATTTTCATATAGAGCGCTACATGGCGTTACCAATATAAAAACCTAAACAGCCTACTTACAGGTATAGCCCTACCTGACTGCCGTACATATAATGTACACGTAGATTGCAGGAAATTCTGTAAATTCCACTATGTTCTAAAGGAGGAATCTTATCTTCACTGTGGGCAACAGTATTCCTAGCGTAAAAAGATGGAGTTTATTTCCGGGATTTTACTTTCTTGGAACGAACATGTGATGTCTTACCCACATATGGCAATTGATTTGCATATAGCATAGTGGTAAGTTCTGGTCGTGGATCCACTTATCGTGCAAATCTTTGTAAAGGAGGCTGGTACGTGGAATTTCCTCCCACTGGCTTAATGGAGGAATTTCTGAACCTCCCTTGAGCAATTACCTCGCGGCCGGGGCCAATTCCAGCGCTGCGCCCGCTCCCTGTCCGCTTCCCCCTGCTCCGCGAGTCTCGCGCAAGCCGACGGTTGGCCCTGTCGCTCCTCCACTTGCCCTCGGCCCGTTAGCCGCGCTGTACGACCTCACTCCAATCTGCAGGCCCAGGCACCGAGCTCACAAAAAGAAAAAAAAATCGAATTTCCGGCGTGCCGCCGTTTGGCCGGTGGAGCCTAGCCGCCACCCCAGGCCCGCGCCGGCGCCCCTCTAGGCCTTTGCAATCGGGGGCAGGCACGCACGGTTCAGCGAGCGCGCCGCGCCGCGCCGGGCCACGGCAGTGCCGGCTCAAAGGCCGACCTGTGCAGGCACCGACCCGGCCTGATCCACACTCCGCTCGGCTTCTAAAGATACACCGGCTCTCACTTCTGGAACTCGCAGTCGATCACTGACACAGAACTGGACACATCCTATACATACCTCACCTCGCTTCACTTTCCAAAATGTCTGAAAAGGTAATGTACTGCAGTAAAACTGAATCGAAACGGTTGAGATCTGATGACCCAAAATGACGCTCAAGAAAAAGTGGACTGACAGGATGGGAGGAAGTTGTTAAGAAATAAGGAGGTTCTCTGCAGAATCGTCGAGGGAACGATTATGTGCAAATACGGGGAGCGAAAGGCTATTTGCAGTTTGAACAAGAACCAGATGGCAGTTATAAGAATCTAGGGCATGAAAGGGAAGCAGCGGTTGGGAAGGGAGTTAGTCAGGGTTGTAGCCTCTCCCCAATGTTATTCAATCTGTATATTGAGCAAGCAGTAAAGGAAACAAAAGAAAAATCCGGAGTAGGAATTAAAATCCGTGGAGAATAAATTAAAACTTTGAGAATTGCCGATGACATTGTAATTCTGTCAGAGACAGCAAAGGACCTGGAAGAGCAGTTGAACGGAATGGACACTATCTTGAAAGGCGGACATAAGATAAACATCAACAAAAGCAAAACGACGATAGTGGAATGTAGTCGAAATACATCAGGTGATGTTAAGCGAATTAGATTAGGAAATAATTTCTGCTATTCGGGGAGCAAAGTAGCTGATGATTGTCGAAGTAGAGAGGATATAAAATGTAGACTAGCAATGGCAAGAAAAGCGTTTCTGAAGAAGAGAAATTTGTTAACATCGAGTATAGATTTAGGTGTCACGAAGTCTTTGCTGAAAGTATTTGTATGAAAAGTAGCCATCTATGGAAGTGAAACATGGACGATAAATAGTTTAGACAAGAAGAGAATAGAAGCTTTAGAAATGTGGTGCTACATAAGAATGCTGAAGATTTGATGGATAGATCACGAAACTAATGAGGAGGTACTGAATAGAATCGGGGAGAAGAGGAATTTGTAGCACAACTTGACTAGAAGAAGGGATCGGTTAGTAGGACACGTTCTGAGGCATCAAGGGATCAACAATTTAGTGATGGAGGGAAGCGTGGAGGGTAAAAATCGTAGAGGGAGACCAAGAGATGAATACACTAAGCAGATTCAGAAGGATGTAGGTTGCAGTAGTTACTCAGAGATGAAGAAGCTTGCACAGGATAGAGTAGCATGGAGAGCTGCATCAAACCAGTCTCTGGACTGAAGACCACAACAACAACAACAACAAATAACTGTGCATGCTGTATAAGCAAGGACATTATAAAGGAGAATAAAAAAGGGATAAAATTGTCTTTTTCAAAATAGCTACGATAATATATAGCACAAAGTTAGTAAAACAGTTAATTAAACAAATATATGCTGAAGAACAATAATAAAGAATGTACTACAGCAGGGCTCCAATAAGCTATTAAAAATTCAAACAAAATTATTTATTCAGAATCGTGCAAAACGAAAATAAATGCCATCTAACGTGCTGTCACTAAGGAGATAGACCGCTTCATAAAGTGAAAACAACGTTCTAGAAATGGAAGAGAGCTCGGGCCAAAACAAGATGCATTTGCCAGTAACGGCTTAAAAGCAGTCCAGTCAGCAAGGTGTCGGCACATGCAACGAGTAGGCCACAGGTCAGACGTCCATGTGACATGTGACGTCGGTTAATGATGTCACATTGGCATCAGACTTCACCACAAACCTTCCCAACGCTGCCGTGAATATTTCACATGATGGAAAGGTCGTCACAGTCCCTCTTACCCACATTTAAGCCCCTCTTTTTAAGGCTTCCGCGATGCAGATGAAAAGACCTCAGGAAGTGGTACGAAGGGCGTTAATGAAAACACCCCTTCCCCAGGGACTTCGATTAACACGCATTTCGTGGTCGAAAACGACAGGTCGCAGTGCAGTGAGCAACAGCAAGGCGTTCTTCACAAACTTTGACATTGCTGACGCTCTCGGGCGTTTCCACCCTTCTCTAAGGACATTTCGGGTTTGAATCACCATTAGATATGATCTGACCTTCCTGGAGAACATCGCTACCGCAGTTTTTGCTCTCGTGGACGAGTTGGAACCAAAAGTGACATTTAAAAACCATTCGACGAAATGTAATCGTGATCCAAAGCAACAAAGTGTTGTACCTTTTTTCGTTCCTCCTATTTCGCGTCCTTTTCCGGAGTGATTGCGGTGGGAGGATGAGGAGAGGGGATGGGTTGGGACGACATTTGCATACGGACGAACAAAACGGCAAAGGGCCAGTTCGGCAAAACGCTCGACCGATCCGCCGACGGTTTTGCCGAAATGGGGACCATAGAGAGACCCTTAACAGTTTTAAGTGTCAATATCCCCCCCTCCCTCCTTCCCACCACTGTTCACGGCACAGGTCGACGTGAAATAGGAGGAATGAAAAGGCATACACAACTTTGCTGTTTTGGATCACGTTCAAATTTCGTCGAATGATTTTAAACGGTCGCTAGTGGTACACAAGAGCAAAAGTTGCGGTCGCTCTGCTCTCCAAATGGAGGGTTAATGGTGATGCAGCCCTAAAACGTCCTTAGAGAGAAAGGTGGAAACGTCCGAGGTTCTCAGCAGTGTCAAATTTTGTAAAGAACGTCTTCCTATTGTTCAGCCCACTGCGACCTGTTGTTTTCGACCACGGAATGTGTGTGAATCGACGTCCCAAGGAAAAGGGTGAAACGTTTTCGTCATCCACTCACGGGAGTATAGTGTGATTCAACACTGGGCATCGTGGTCCTAACTTGTATCACAGAGGTGTCAAAAAAGGGGTGAAATATGAGTAAGAGGGGCTGTGACGACCTTCATATCATGTCACACGCCCACAGTGGCGTTGGGCAGATTTGTGGGGAAGTTTGGTGCCCATGTGACATCACTAACCGACCTACACATCACATGAGCTTCTGATTTGTGGCCTTGCGCATGTGTCAATACCTCGCTGTTTCAAGCATTGTTCACTGGGAGCTGTTACAAGTCGTCTATACAGTCCCCGATTTGATTTTCAGATTTTTGGAGCCCTGAAGAAAGACTTTCGTGGCTGTCGATTTGCTTCGGACAAAGAGCTGTACACCTGGTTTCAATGACGGTTCTATAGGCAACCGCTAATATATTAGCATGAAGGCACTCACCGGTTCGTCTCGCAGTGGGATATCATTCATGATGATAACTTTTGAAATAGTTAACAGTTTACTCACTTTTCTCCATCTACCTGTTTTACATTTCACTACCTCTCGCATTAACACCGACGATCATCTTCATACACGTTCTTCCTCAGACCACAATGAGTGCAATCAGGGTCCAATGGAACGAAAATATTTCAACGGTCTTACGAAGTTAAAGAGAGACACTACGCCGCAATAGGACGTGATCACCCATCACGTTCTTCGTTCCGAAAGTGCTGATACAGCAGAAACTTCATAGTGATAATTTCCATTCAGTCACGCGAGATTCCAGATGGTCACATCTTCTGCATGCGATAGTTGCTATGAGAAAAATATCGGATGGCCGCTGTGGCCGAGCGGCTCTAGGAGCTTCAGTCTGGAACCGCGTTGCTACTGCGGCCGCAGGTTCCAGTCTTGCCTCGGGCATGGATGTGTGTGATGTCCTTAGGTTAGTTCGATCTAAGTAGTTCTAAGTTTAGGGGATGATGACCTCAGATGTTAAGTCCCATAGGTCTTAGAGCCATTTGTATCATTAAAAGAAAAATATCAAGAAACTACGAACCTAATACAGCATCTAACGTCTTCTGGCAGTGCTTTGCCAACAACCACTCAAAATCTTTCAACAACAGAATATGCAAGATTGTAGTTTATTAAAGAGGGGTAAATAACAACATAGGAAAAGAGATTTTCTTTACATTATAGTATAGTAAACTTGTTAATTTTTTTCGATTACTGACTTACATCTAGTTTAAATGGCTATAACGGATTTTTTTTTTTTATTCCGTGACTGGTTGCATTAGTGATGCGCAAAAGCCATTAACATTTAAATAATGAAAGAAGTGTAGTAGACGTCATTTCTTGATTTCTAAACACAGGTAAATCAACAAATAATGTATACAAGCAATCGCCTGCAAGAGTTTACTATAATGAACCTTGGACAAGTTTCGATACCACTAATAGTATCTTCTTCAGAAGGAATAAAGTCTCCTATAATGTTATAAAATTATTACAACACAAACCTCTAAAGTAACGAATGCATTACAACAGCGAATTGAAGTACATGGAACAAAAATGGTAATTGTGTTACGTTGAAATTATGAGCAAACATTATGAGCTAAAACGCTCAAGTCAAATAGCAGAAATTACAGGTTAGGTTCTCAACAGAAAACAGCTAGAGCAAGTCGACGGATACAGCTTGTTATAACAACAGACATCGAACTAAACGTGCGGCGACTAGTAACGTTGCCAAGTAAAAGAAGCATCGTTAATGATCATTTAAATGAGAAACTACAGTTGAGGAACAAAAACCCATCCCGAGGGCGCCACGCTTTTACTCACTAGAGAGCAAGGCAAGCTTAGGCTTTGCAACGGGTGGGAATTACGCGGCTTCGAAATAGTGATAGCTTAATTCTGTTGTGCAGTGTATTAAAAGGGCGTTTACTTTTGAACTAATAAACGCCTTACTTAGTTACTCTCCATGTGACTTGATTTCGTGTTACTGCCCACATACTAGACATGTTGCTGTACCAGTGTGCACAGCTATTTCACTTCCCTTTATTCGGCTGTGTAGCTTCATCCAAAAACGACGGTCGTCTTATTTAGGTGGGAAATTTCCTGGAAGGGATCTGTGACGTAGTATACAAGACAATTTTTGCTGTGGTCGCGAAATACCTCGTTGTCATCATGTATTGTCACTGGGTAAAGTTATAGAAAACGCATTTTGACCTAAAAGGGACGCTGTAAAGAAAATAACGCACTTTTGATGAAAAGTGGAAAACAGCTTCAGGAAGCTTGCATTTGTCCCCTTGATTAGTCTTGCAAGCTACGAAAACTTCCTGCTCTCTCTTTTTATTTGATACTAGACTGGATTGTTGAGTGTAATAACTGTAGGGGAAGGTAGACATTCGGATGTATCCAACAAATAATTTAGGACAATAAGTGTAAACAAAAAGGTCAATTACTTATGGCATCATTGGCTGGGATATCCCACAGGGTGGGTTCAGCCGCCTGCCGGGCACGGTGTTATCCTTGTGCACATAAAAGTCCATTTCATTGTGGATAATTTATAGCGGCGTCGTATATGTACTTGTAGAGTGTAATAGATGCATGTGTAGTGTAATGTTTGCGTTACGTGATGAGTAGAGAATGGTGTAAACCGGTCCGACACACAGCCTACGCCTGCCGAATATCGCCGGTGGACGGATCCACATCAACAGTGTCAAATGCCCTTAAGAGACTCGGAATAATCTAAGATACCTGCTGTCCTTCTTTTGGTCAAACACTGGCAGTGAAAATTTCATCCACCATCGGGATTTGAGTCGGCTTACGAGTACCTTCGAGTCGAACGCCAAGGTACAGACTGTGTGTTACTGAGCTCGGCTACCTAGGTGGATTTTGACGTAAGTGTTCGTCTGAGACGAAGAGGTGAGGCATAGGGGAGGAGGAACTCATGGCGATCACACACAGACTAGTCTGCCCTTATGGCATTCTTCACCGGATATGTTGCAAAACGGCTATGCACTGAAAGAACTATTCATACCTTTTTTCATGATAGCCATAGTGAGCATTCTTGACAGACCGAGAGTAGCAGTATACGAGGGACATCATATAAGTAATGAAAGACATGTTTTTTCTGACAGTAACTACCTTTTTTCAGGATTCCAAAAAAATGGTTCAAATGGCTCTGAGCACTATGTGACTTAACATCTACGGTCATCAGTCCCCTAGAACTTAGAACTACTTAAACCTAACTAACCTAAGGACAGCACACAACACCCAGCCATCACGAGGCAGAGAAAATCCCTAACCCCGCCGGGAATCGAACCCGGGAACCCGAGCGTGGGAAGCGAGAACGCTACCGCACGACCACGAGATGCGGGCTCAGGATTCCAGTCAACCATATTATTCCCAACTCTTTTGACTACAAAACCCTATTCCTCAACGTAGTCTAGTCTCCGTTCAATTCTATAGCTTTACGCCATCTTATTTGGAGGGTTTATATGCCCACATTGTACCACTCTACTGGTCAACGTCGGAGCAAACGTCTTGCTGCATCAGTAACCTCTTTGTTATCTACTTACTGCTTCCGGCGGAATGCATCCCTCATCGGACCAACCAGATGGCACTCGGAAGGTACGAGATCCGGGCTGTAGGGTGTATGAGAAAGAACGGTCCAATGAAGTTTCGTGAGCATCTCTCGGGCGCACAGACTTATGTGAAGTTTTGCGTTGTTGTGGAGGGGTGGGGTATGTTTATATTATTATGGTGATTAACACCTCTAAATGATTTCTTCAATTTCTTGAGGATAGCACAATACATTTCACAACTGATTGGCGCATCGCGCGGGAGAATATCAAAGAGAATGACTCCTTCAGAATCCCAGAAGACCGCTGCCATAACTTTGTCGTCTGAGGGTGCAGCTTTGAACTTTATCTTCGGAGGAGAGGTGGACTGCAGTTTCGTTTGGAGTTCGAAATTATGAACCCATGTTTCATCGACTGTGACGATGTTCGACAAAAAATTGGCAGTGTCAGCCTCATAACGAGTAAGCATTCCCGCACGGATGGTACTTTATAGTCTTGTGTTATGTGGCTAGGAACCGAGCAGGCACACACCTTTAAGTTCGCCAACTGCCAACAGAGACTACTACATGAGCAGCAAGGTGCCTTTCTGTGATCCATCGCTCACCTTGAATGAGAATGTCAGCACGTTCCAACAATGCGGAGGTACAGCCGTGTGCGGCTGGCCGGCACGCTGGAGGTTGTACACGTTAGCGCGACATTGTTGCAATGATCAACACGCTTCATCCAACGACTCACCGTGCTTTTTTTCTCTGCCAGGTCTCTGTAGACAATCTGCAGGTGCGTATGAATATCTGCGATACTTTGTTTTTTCACCAAAAGGAGTTCAGTGACTAGTCTCTGCTTCGAACGCACACACCCCATTTTGAAGGTTACGTATAATGCCACCATTTGTCGGAACTTCATGCAGGCGCTGAGACAGGAATATTCCTCGGCGTCCCACATCATATTCTGCATTTTTCAACCGAAATCAGCCGAAAAAGAAATTGCTTTACTTATTTAATACCCCTCATATCAATTGAAACGTAGGAATAAAATCCGTTTAATACCTGAATAATAGGGTTCGTACTTCACTAATGAACATTTAGATGCATAGCTTCACTATTGGGGTTTCAGTTGTTTTGTGGAGGCCATCAGTGTGATGTCGACAACGCAAAAAAAAGAAAAAAAAAACACATCCGTCGGAGTTAGACTGTGTTGTTAACTGAAATTTTCTGACGTTTTGTGAAACATGCACAGAATTACAAAACACTACTTCTAGACTAGAGTCTTCTTAAAAATTTGAGTGTACCTTCAAATTTAGCCCATTTCTATTGTTTACGACGTCACAAGATGTAATTGTCACATCTTCATTGTCAAAGTTCTATTCTTTCTCTGAGTGCATGTTAATTAATGAAATGCATATCACTGAAATCGGCTTCAGCAACCCTTCATAGGGAGGGGCTATGAAGATACCTAGTATGATCCAGGGACAAGGAAATATGCACAATGCGGCAGACCCTCCCACTACAGTGTGTGCATAGCCAAACACGCTATCCAGTTGCATGATTTGCTGTTATAACAATCTGAATACACACGCTTGAAATATGAAGTTACATCTCAAGCATAAAATAATTACTTTAGCGTACCATATCTCTTTTTTACCGATGCATCACAATCGTGATAATGGAATTAATAATAACACTGATTTTAATCTCATTTCTTTGGGACCGCTTCGCCAACTCATCTGATATCTCAAGTGTAGACACAACATGAAGACATGCATAAATCGATTATGATCTATTACTTTTGCCACTTTGAGAAACTATTCCTATCATTAAGATTGACGTAAAACAAGCAAGAGTATTCTCATTATCTTAACGAGACATCTGAGGATCACATTACATCGTTTAGTTAGTGTTTTACTGAGATAAATGGTACTGTCACTTGCTGAACAGTTTTTATTTCTTGCGGCCGTTCTGTGTCCTATGAGGGCAAGTCTCTTGGAACAATCAAGGACAGCTCATCTACATCTACGGGTTACTCTGCTATTCACAATAAGTGGCTGGCAGATGGTTCAATGAACCACCTTCAAGCTGTCTCTCTATCGTTCCACTCTCGAACGCCACGCGGGAAAAACGAGCACTCAAATTTTTCTGTGCGAGCCCTGAACGAAACATCAGTATAGGCAACACACCAAAATAATACAATCAAGGAAATCAGTTGACGAAAAGCACTACTTGTTCCAATCGTAAAATTAAATACGAGGAGCCTAATTGTTGTTGTTGTTGATGTTGTGGTCTTCAGTCCTGAGACTGGTCTGATGCAGCTCTCCATGCTAATCTATCCTGTGCAAGCTCCTTCATCTCCCAGTACCTACTGCAACCTACATCCTTCTGAATATCCTTAGTGTATTCATCTCTTGGTCTCCCTCTACGATTTTTACCCTCCACGCTGCCCTCCAATGCTAAATTTGTGACCCCTTGATGCCTCAGGACATGTCCAACCAACCGATCCCTTCTTCTAGTCAAGTTGTGCTACAAACTTCTCTTCTCCACAATCCTAATCAATACCTCCTCATTACTTACGTGATCTACCCACCTAATTTTCAACATTCTTCTGTAGCACCACATTTCGAAAGCTTCTATTCTCTTCTTGTCCAAACTAATTATTGTCCATGTTTCACTTCCAAACATGGCTACACTCCATACAAATACTTTCAGAAACGACTTCCTGACACTTAAATCAATACTAGATGTTAACAAATTTCTCTTCTTCAGAAATGCTTTCCTTGCCATTGCCAGACTACATTTTATAACCTCTCTACTTCGACCATAATCAGTTCTTTTGCTCCCCAAATAGCAAAACTCCTTTACCACTTTAAGTGACTCATTTCCTAACCTAATTCCCTCAGCATCACCAGACTTAATTTGACTACATTCGATTATCCTCGTTTTGCTTTTGTTGATGTTCATCTTATATCCTCCTTTCAAGACACTGTCCATTCCGTTCAACTGCTCTTCCAAGTCCTTTGCTGTCTCTAACAGAATTACAATGTCATCGGCGAACCTCAAAGTTTTTATTTCTTCTCCCTGGATTTTAATACCTACTGCGAATTTTTCTCTTGTTTCCTTTACTGCTTGCTCAATATACAGATTGAATAACATCGGGGAGAGGCTACAACCCTGTCTCACTCCCTTCCCAACCACTGCTTCCCTTTCATGTCCCTCGACTCCTATAACTGCCATGTGGTTTCTGTACAAATTGTAAATATCCTTTCGCTCCCTGTATTTTACCCCTGCCACCTTTAGAGTTTGAAAGTGAGTATCCCTGTCAACATTGTCAAAAGCTTTCTCTAAGTCTACAAATGCTAGAAACGTAGGTTTGCCTTTCCTTAATCTTTCTTCTAAGATAAGTCGTAAGGTCAGTATTGCCTCACGTGTTCCAACATTTCTACGGAATCCAAACTGATCTTCCCCGAGGTCGGCTTCAACCAGTTTTTCCATTCGTCTGTAAAGTGTTTTGCAGCTGTGACTTATTAAACTGATAGTTCGGTAATTTTCACATCTGTCGACTTCTGCATTCTTTGGGATTGGAATTATTATATTCTTCTTGAAGTCTGAGGGTATTTCGCCTGTCTCGTACATCTTGCTCACCAGATGGTAGAGTTTTGTCAGGACTGGCTCTTCCAAGGCCGTCAGTAGTTCTAATGGAATGTTGTCCATTCCCGGGGCCTTGTTTCGACTCAGGTCTTTCAGTGCTCTGTCAAACTGTTCACACAGTATCGTATCTCCCATTTCATCTTCATCTACATCCTCTTCCATTTCCATAATATTGTCCTCAAGTACATCGCCCTTTTATAGACCCTCTATATACTCCTTCCACCTTTCTGCTTTCCCCTCTTTGCTTAGAACTGGGTTTCCATCTGAGCTCTTGATATTCATACAAGTGGTTCTCTTTTCTCCCCTAGTGAGATATGCCTCTACATCCTTATATTTGTCCTCTAGCCATGCCTGCTTAGCCATTTTGCACTTCCTTTTTGCCTGCTTCATTTACTGCATTTTTATATTTTCTCCTTTCCTCAATTAAATTCAATATTTCTTCTGTTACCCAAAGATTTCTAGCAGCCCTCGTCTTTTTATCTATTTGATCCTCCGCTGCTTTCACTACTTCATCCCTCAGAGCTACCCATTCGTCTTCTACTGTATTTCTTTCCCCTATTCCTGTCAATTGTTCGCTTACGCTGTCCCTGAAACTCTGTTCAACCTCTGGTTTAGTCAGTTTATCCAAGTCCCATCTCCTTAAATTCCCACCTTTTTGCTGTGTCTTCAGTTTTAATCTACAGTTCATAACCAATAGATTGTGGTCAGAGCCCACATCAGCCCCTGGAAATGTCCTGCAATTTAAAATCTGGTTCCTAAATCTCTGTCTTACCATTACATAATCTATCTGATACCGTTTAGTATCTCCAGGGTTCTTCCATGTATACAACCTTCTATCATGATTCTTGAACCAAGTGTTAGCTATGATTCAGTTATGTTCTGTGCAAAATCTACCAGACGGCTTCGTCTTTCGATTCTTAGCCCCAATCCATATTCACTTACTATGTCTCCTTCTCTCCCTTTTCCTACTGTCGAATTCCAGTCACCCATGACTATTAAATTTTCGTCTCCCCTCACTACCTGAATAATTTCTTTTATCTCCTCATACATTTCTTCAATTTCTTCGTCATCTGCAGAGCTAGTTGGCATATAAACTTGTACTACTGTAGTAGGCATGGGTTTCGTGTCTATCTTGGCCACTACAATACGTTCACTATGCTGTTTGTAGTAGCTTACGTGCACTCCTATTTTTTATACATTATTAAACCTACTCCTGCATTAGCCCTATTTGATTTTGTATTTATAACCCTGTATTCACCTGACCAGAAGTCTTGTTCCTCCTGCCACCGAACTTCACTAATTCCCACTATATCTAACTTTAACCTATCCATTTCCCTTTTTAAATTTTCTAACCTACCTGCCCGATTAAGGGATCTGACATTTCACGCTCCGATCCGTAGAATGCCAGTTTTCTTTTTCCTGATAACGACGTCCTCCTGAGTAGTCCCCGCCCGGAGATCCGAATGGGGGACTATTTTACCTCCGGAATAATTTACCCAAGAGGACGCCATCATCATTTAACCATACAGTAAAGCTGCATGCCCTCGGGAAAAATTACGGCTGTAGTTTCCCTTGCTTTCAGCCGTTCGCAGTACCACAACAGCAAGGCTGTTTTGGTTAGTGTTACAAGGTCAGATCAGTCAATCATCCAGACTGTTGCCCCTGCAACTACTGAAAAGGCTGCTGCCCCTCTTCAGGAACCACACGTTTGTCTGGCCTCTCAACAGATACTCCTCAATTGTGGTTGCACCTACGGTACGGCTATCTGTATCGTTGAGGCACGCAAGCCTCCCCACCAACGGCAAGGTCCATGGTTCATGGGGGGAGGGAGGAGATTAGTAGAGTGGTGAAAAACGATAGATTTCTGGGACAGTCTAATTCAGGGGTCTATAGAAATAAAGATCTTCGAAATTATAATCATCCGGGATGGGCGTCACAATTTTGATAAGCCTTCAATTTCGGCACTCAATTTGTTAGTATATCGCTGGTCAACTCACCCGCAAGAATAAGTAAACGCTGAGGAGAATAATTGGAATAAGGAATAATAGTGAGGGCTCTAGGGCTACAAATCAGTGTCAAAGGGCTAGCGGTTGCCGGCAGTATGAAGCTATAAACAGCTGCCCGATGCCAACAACCGTCACAAGCTGGTTGGACTTCAGTCAGCGAGTGAACATTACAACACAGCTCTCAGCACCTGATAGAGACAACTGTGTCCTTCATCGAAACGTGGCCCATAGAATAGAATCAATAAATTGCCCAAACATCCATCAGGTTTCCGTTAATCTGTCATGCCGAAATACCCTAGAGATCTGAAATGACGTTTAGTCCATTGAGGTGCCTCAGCATGGTGTATTATTAAACTACCCTTAGATTACGCATAATCAAAGCGCTAGGATGAAATATTGGATGTTTCCATAAGAATGATCTGATTTCAAAACTCCATAATTATTGATAAAAAGTACTACAAACGTGGGATGAATTGCAAAACATTCACAAAATCTTAATGTTATTGCAATGCTGTTACAAACGCCCTATGAGTCCACCAGCAGCTGCACGAACAACGTCTAGACGGTAGCTAAATTAGTTATAAACATTACACAACGTACCTGCTTTTACAGAAATTATTGCCGCTGTTATTCTGTTCTTCACTTCTCCCATGTCACGACGGAAAGACTATATGAACACAATCACATGGGACAAAACTTTTCCTTCGTCAAACAGTATTTTATGGTTGTTTGTGTGGCTGTGCTCACCAACTGTAGACTACTGCTCGATCAGCAGATATGTCTCGAATGGAGCACATATGGGACATCATCGAACGCAACTCCAGCGTCATCCACAACCAGTATTAATCGTTCGTGTATTGACCGACTACGTGCAACGAGTATGGAACCACATCCCACAAACTCACGCCCGGCTCCTGTGTAACATAATGCATGTATGTTTGCACACTTGCATTCAACATTCTGGTGGTTACACTTGTTGTTAATGTACCAGTATTTCACATTTTCTATGGTTTATCCCTCACTTACATTAACATGTAATTTTGCAATGTTATCCCTTAAATACGTTACCCAGACAAATGTAGTCCATAAATTTCGTTGTACTACATAATTTTTTTTTTGTTAGCGATTTTTTCCGCCAATGCAATTAATGTCCACTTCAAAAATTGTCTTTTTACCATATGTTGACAGAACGATTGTTTCCCTGCACGTTTCGTAAAGTGCAGTACTTTACTAACATTCTTCAGTTGCATTGAATGTTTTCTCCATTCACCACATCCAGGCACTGTAATCTATTCCGATACCAGCACACATAAATATCAAATCGAAAGCTTTGCAAAACTGTGCAGTGAAGATGTAAACAAAAAGGACTGTCACTTTTAATGGCAAATGTACGATCCTGCACGACGAGAAAATACAATGCTAATCAACGGCTAGTAAAGTCAGAGAGACACTGATGACAAAATACGCATCTATATTACTAAAGCACTATCCAGGAACCCAAAACCAGTTGCAGGTTGTCTATCAAACGAATTCGAGTAGCAAAAACTGTTTTTCATGTTTTTCTTTGACAGGTATTTAAAATATTAAGTACTACTATAACCTACTCATTCGGAGGTACATGTTTTGCTAAAATTGTAGCACAATAAGACGAGTATTAGAAACTGTGTTCGTCTTGACACGGTGTGAGTGACTTAGCGACTTGCAGCAAACTTAACACGTAATTTCAAACCTTTCCAAGACTTCTCCTCGTTGACACCTTCCCCTCCTCCCTCCCTCCCAGAAAATGAGTAAAAGAAAAGTGTTTAACGTTTACAACTTCAACATCAGGCACTACTCTTTAATGTATTACATTTTTACTGCCGATTATAGATTCTGTGGGCAATACAGTACGCAGACAGTATGCGCATATACCACTGAATGTACCTGTAATATTATATCATTTTACGACATATTGTTCAGTAGATATGATGCCACAAACTGGTGAAAAACTAGCTTTTGTTTAAAATGGAGCACAAATTACAGGACTATATTCATTCAGTATTTCATATTGAGAGCACTTAGCAACTTCCAACGAAGTTTAAATAAAATTTCAAACTTTTCCTAACCATTTTCTCGCTTACATGCTTAACACCAAATGTTAAACGCATTAACTCATTTGTAATCAGACGTTTGGAGCTGTTTCATATATGTGGGTCGATTCTTTAAGGGATCGTGAATTTATTGCCGGGCATCTAAGACAACAACAAAACTGCTATATATTGTCGTCACGGGTAATTTATATCATTGCAGTATGCGGAAAACATCCATTCTTCAACGAAAAAATTAGCAATCTCAATAGCTGGTGACAAAAGAGGATCATCCATTAACTTTTTCTTCTCTGAGTAGATACCCTGTTTCTTAATTATCATCTCATTCGTGATGGATATTCTCATTCGTGATGTATATTCATTTAGTTATTAATTATATCAAGACACCAATCACTACAAGTAGAAGAAATTTTAAAGTCTCTCCGAATTTCCATTGTGGACAGTATCCGTAGATCGAACGTACACCTCAGCTTCTCTAGAGGGAAGCGGACATTACGACTTAGTTCTGTAGTCGTTAATTGGCAGTTACGTTTGATGTCACCACTTTGAGAGCTACCTCTGTAAGAGGAGTTGAGCCCTTCCGATAATCGGACCTCCATCATTTTAATTGGTTAAACTTTTCTAAACAGTTTACGGTCTCTCTGTGACGTCAGTGGCGTTTTGGGACAGCGCTTGCAGCTTACCGCCAGTCCAGTTTGCATCTCGTCTCTAAAGTTGCCCTCAGTCCACATCAAAGCCAGTGCAAGCCGAGTAGCTCTGCCGGTCACGAATAAGTAGAAGAAACGTGTATCTCATAACATGTAACAAGCTCCAGTCTTTTACCTATCTCTCGTGCTTTGCAACGGCGCAGTTCCGCCTGAAGAAATAGTTCCGCTCACTTTGCGATGTTCGTGTACCTCTGCAGCCAAAACTGTCCTGTTGGAAAAGGCATAATGTTTGTCGAGTGGGTGAGATTTAGTGGACCCAGTCGCATTACAAGTTTCTGAAGGGTGCATCTAATATTTTCTAATTTCAGGATTGTTGTTCTTGTTGTGGTCTTCAGTCCTGAGACTGGTTTGATGCAGATCTCCATGCTACTCTATCCCGTGCAAGCTTCTTCATCTCCCAGTACCTACCGCAGCCTACATCCTTCTGGATCTGCTTAGTGTATTCATCTCTTGGTCTCCCTCTACGATTTTTACCCTCCACGCTACCCTCCAATACTAAATTGGTGATCCCTTGATGCCTCAGAACATGTCCTGCCAACCGAACCCTTCTTCTAGTCAAGTCGTGCCACAAACTTCTCTTCTCCCCAATCCTATTCAATACTTCCTCATTAGTTATGTGATCTACCCATCTAATCTTCAGCATTCTTCTGTAGCACCACATTTCAAAAGCTTCTATTCTCTTCTTGTCCAAACTATTTATCGTCTATCTTTCACTTCCATACATGGCTACACTCTATACCAATACTTTCAAAAACGACTTCCTGACATCTATATCTGTACTCGATGTTAACAAATTTCTCTTCTTCAGAAACGCTTTCCTTGCCATTGCCAGTCTACATTTTATATCCTCTCTACTTCGACCATAATCAGTTATTTTGCTCCCCAAATAGCAAAACTCCTTTACTACTTTAAGTGTCTCGTTTCCTAATCTAATTCCCTCAGCATCATCCGACATAATTCGACTACATTCCATTATCCTCGTTTTGTTTTTGTTGATGTTCATCTTATATCCTCCTTTCAAGACACTGTCCATTCCGTTCAACTGCTCTTCCAAGTCATTTGCTGTCTCTGACAGAATTACAATGTCATCGGGGAACCTCAAAGTTTTTATTTCTTCTCCCTGGATTTCAATACCTACTCCGAATTTTTCTCTTGTTTCCTTTACTGCTTGCTCAATATACAGATTGAATAACATTGGGGAGAGGCTACAACCCTATCTCACTCCCTTCCCAACCACTGCTTCCCTTTCATGTCCCTCGACTCTTATAACTGCCATCTGGTTTCTGTACAATTTGTAAATAGTCTTTCGCTCCCTGTATTTTACCCCTGCCACCTTCAGAATTTGAAAGAGAGTATTCCAGTCCACATTGTCAAAAGCTTTCTCTAAGTCTACAAATGCTAGAAACGTAGGTTTGCCCTTCTTCGATCTAGCTTCTAAGATAAGTCGTAGGGTCAGTATTGCCTCATGTGTTCCAATATTTCTACGTAATCGCAACTGATCATCCCCGAGGTCGACTTCTACTAGTTTTTCCATTCGTCTGCAAAGAATTCGCGTTAGTATTTTGCAGCTGTGACTTATTAAACTGATAGTTCGGTAATTTTCACCTGCTTTCTTTGGGATTGGAATTATTATATTCTTTTTGAAGTCTGAAGGTATTTCGCCTGTCTCGTACATCTTGCTCACCAGATGGTAGAGTTTTGTCAGGACTGGCTATCCCAAGGCCGTCAGTAGTTCTAGCGGAATGTTGTCTACCCCGGGGGCCTTGTTTCGACTCAGGTCTTTCAGTGCTCTGTCAAACTCTTCACGCAGTATCGTACCTCCCATTTCATCTTCATCTACATCCTCTTCCATTTCCATAATATTGTCCTCAACTTCATCGCCCTTGTATAGACCCTCTATATACTCCTTCCACCTTTCTGCTTTCCCTTCTTAGCTTAGAACTGTGTTTCCATCTGAGATCTTGATGTTCATGTTAGTGGTTCTCTTATCTCCAAAGGTCTCTTTAATTTTCCTGTAGGCAGTATCTATCATACCCCTAGTGATACTCGCATCTACGTCCTTACATTTGTCCTCTAGCCATCCCTGCTTAGCAATTTTGCACTTCCTGTCGATCACATATTTGAGACGTTTGTTATCCTTTTTGCCTGCTTCATTTACTGCATTTTTATATTTTATATATCAGAATAACTGAATTTTAAAATTAGAGATACCTTTTGACTGAAAACTTTGATATATTGTTATTCTTTTGTACAAAACAGCGCCAAGTCCGTGATAGTCTGAAGTTACAGTTTCTACATTCACACAGTTATTCATTTAGCCAGTTTATGATAAGGAACCGAACCTGACACAAGAAAAGATTACATAACATGTTATCCCTGACAGAATTCTCGCTCAGTTGTGCACCACTTGACCGCTTTGAAAGTTCAGTTCTCGGTTCCGACTTTCACAATATGCCATACGCATTTTAGTTCATTTAATAAAAGATGCAATTTCCACAGAAAAGCTGGATTTACGCGCATTCGTCTTTCTCACTCATTCTCGTTAACGTTATGGCACTCAACGGTCAGCAAAATTATCACGTCTATTCAGAGATCACAATACACACGTCCTGTCGTCATGATGACTAAGCTCCGAACTGCTCTGAACTCCACAAGGTATTTCTTCTAGACCACCGAAAAACACGCTACCGTACTCTCGTCTAATTTGCTGAAAAACCTCGTAGCCAACACGTTATCAGATCCAACCGCGCTCTCCTGCTTCTTTTAAATAGGAACAATCACCACTTAGTAGCTGTAGTGAGTAATTTATTAACTGAACAAATTTAGAAAACCCACACGTGAAATTAAATTAATAACTTTAGCAAGACAGTTTGCTAGTGAAGGTGTCTTCCAGACCCACTTAACTTATTCAGAATACTTACTTCATACAGTTTCTCGAAATTTTCCTAAAACTTAGATCTAGTAGAAATCACTTTATTACACATTTATAACAGAAAATAGTAACCATAAATTTTACCAGATTATACACCACCACATACACCGAAGGTAAGAAACAAGTCTCTCAAAATCTTTATAATGAGACTTTTACCGAATACAAAAAGAGATTACATCCAAATACGATAATACAGACAAAATTCTTCCTATACCTATTTTCTTAACGGTACTCTTTCGTACTTAAAGATCAATTGCATCAATTTTAGGGTATCTCTTTGTATTACCATATTACTCTGTTTACCTTATTAGTCACATATGATAAGTTTTTGGTCACTTTTGAAATAGTAGCAATTGTGACTATTTCAGAATCCAGTTAAGAATTTTCATCACAACCATGCAGTCGTCTATTATTAATTATCGTATTCCTCATTATTTTACAAATACAAATCAGTTTCATGTATTAATATTAATTTTACATAACTTTTACAATACCTTCTACCAGTTATCAACAGAGCAACATACCCATCTGCAATAACTTTACTTTATTAATTGCTTACCTCATAAACCACATCTGACATTCTATACATCATTCCTTTCCAAGTTCACTTCCTGTTTTTCGTCATAAAAATTCACCCTTAAGAAATTAATAGACTTTTTTCGCCATAATTATTATAATCCACACACAGTGCTCTCTTATTCTCATTAAGAGTCCTTATCATTTTTTTTACTTTGTATTTCATTATACTCACCCTAGATAAGTTCAACGCAACTGCACCCCTTCATACTTCTACTTTCCTCTATATACTGATGAGAACTTAAGATGATAGATGTAATTCAGAATGACAGTAGAGAAGACTAACAAATAATACTTCCAGTAACTTAAGTGCATGGTAATCGTCACTCACCTCTCATTACAAAGAATGCAGTGCCCCCTGAGATCTCTATCCCAGCTGCTATTCATGATGTACAAATTACTGCAATATTCCGTAACCCTAATGGGTTAGCTCCTTTCCAATATTCCAAAACCATAGGCCTTTGGTAGCAGCTTTCCAATCACACTGAATGGGCCGATATACTCATTTCTTTTTAATTTACAATGTTATCTTACTAGATTTTTCCTCTGGTTTTGACTAAGACTGGGTCTCTTACCTGAAAACTTTTTTCCTTAATCATCATCATTCTTAATATTTAAACCATTCTTAATCTTTTCAAGAGCTAGGTTTTCTTTTTGAGCCTGAGCCATATCAACAATGAGCAGGAATTCAACCAGAGAAACAGCAAATAATTCGACTTGATTCCACAAATTAACTCAAATGGAGCAAAACATGTTACCTTATGAAACTCCTTGGCACATTAAAACTGTGTGCCAGACTGAGACTCGAAATCGAGACCTTCGCCTTTTGCACTCAAGTACTCTACCGACTGAGCCAAACAAGCATGACAGACGACCCCTTCTTACAGCTGCACTTCCGCCAGTACCTCGTCACCTACCTTACAAACTTTACAGAAGCTCTCCTGTGAACCTTGCAAGACTAGCACTCCTAGAAGAAAGGATACTGTGGCGACATGGCTTAGCCACTGCCTGGGGGGTTTCCAGAATGAAATTGTCACTCTGCAGCGGAGTGTGCTCCGATACGAAACTTCGTGGCAGTTTAAACTATGTGCCAGACCGAGACTCGGACTCGGGACCTTTGCCTTTCGCAAGCAAGTGCTCTATCTTCCTTCCACGAGAGCTTCTGTGTCGTTTGGAAGATAGGAGACGAGGTACTGGTGGAAGTAGAGCTGTGAGGAGGGGTTATGAGTCATTCTTGAGTAGCTCAGTCGGTAGAGCACTTGCCTGTGGCAGACAATGGTCCCAAGTTCGTGTCTCAGTCCGGCGCACAGTTTTAATCTATTAGGAAGTTGTGTATCAGCGCACACTCCACAGTGAAAATTTCATTCATGTTATCTCATGCTTCATGTGGTTAATTACTTTCCCAAAATATTTTAAACATTATGCCCACACAATCTGTTTTCTACGGCAGTATGTTCGACATAATCTGATAAGTTTCTTCACGATTATTCACACATGTTACCTTGGGAACATTATACTGAAATTTTAACATTTTAATTATTTCTGCTTTCTAAATTTCCTTTAAATTTTTTCGAGTCAAACTGTGGACCATTGTCCGATAATACTGATTTGGTAGATCTCTTGTAACAAAGTAATGAGCGTTTTTAAGCCAATAGTACGACGATCTTACCGACAGCTGCTGGTAAACCTTTCTTATTGTCACACAAGGTGTAGGACGAACTTCTCAGTCAACATTCAGATGTGATTTATGAATGAGGAACTCACTGCATAATCTTTCCTTGTGTACACAATGTACATCACGTTACTCCTAGCTACTTTTTGCAGCGGCTGTGCAATGCCAGTCACTTGCACATCCAATCACGTGTACTTGATGTCAGTTTGACATTTGTTGAATGAAACCAACAAGGAATTACAGTACTAATGCGCAGCAGTGTAATTAGTTACACCACTTGTGACAACTACATTCCTTTCGTAGCTCTGATAATACGAGATATACAGTGTAACAACGGGAATGACGTGCATTAAGGCGGCAGTGAGAAACTCACGCCAGAAATAACGTTCCTTGTGTGAATTGGTGATAGTTATTTAATTTACGGTAGAGGTAAGTTCCTCATCAGTAATCACACTCTATATTCCATACAGAGAGACAAGGGTACTTTGCGCGCCATTCGCATGATGTGGCGGTAACTTTCTAATTTACAGCCACATACATAAACTGTGATACACCGGTAGCTCCCTTACGCCGTCCTCTCTTTGTGTCTGAAGTGATGTCTGTTGTCAGGGAGTTCCGTCAATAGTTTACTGTAATTGCACAGTACAGATATTAATTGGGTATTCAAGAATCATTACACAATGCACTGTTATGTGCACATCACGACAAATGACGACATGGTTCTCACGTGTTCCCAAGCAGTAGTCAGCTTTTCCACCATGTATTCTGACATTCATTGCAGCTTGCTATGGTAAAATCATTATTACTTTTATCTAGAGAGAAAAGTATGAGGTTATTTTTCTTGCTGATATTAATTTTGTCACTAGAAGCGAATAATGACTCCCTGTAATTACTCATCAACTCCAAACGATAATATATTTTATAAAATTATCGAAAAACAGACGAAAAACCTTTACAAAAATTGAATAAAGTGTGAGGCTGATGTTTTATATACAGGATGGTGGAAATTTAAATGGAAATTTTCCTGAAATCTCTTTATGTTTTCCAGATATGCATACGAGTAACCTCCCTGCTACATTTTCAAAGATTTTGTACATGGTTGTAGCAGCAAATGTACGATAAAATTTTCGTATTGACGTAATTAACAATCAGTTGCAAAATGGAACGTTTATTTAAGACCCTTGACCATGGTTTCAACGTTTAGAAGAAGGACATATTCAGAAGGAAAGTAGCGACTACTGGGTTACGTGTTTAGAAGAGACACGTTGAAATACATCCGAATAGCGACAGTAAAACATTTCTTATTTATTAATACTGTTCCACCAGAGTTGACTGGTTGTATGAAAGGACTGGTTTTCCCTCTTGATTTGTTTCTGCCCTTCCTTCATCTTTATTGTCTTTCGATGCATTGCCGTTCTTCCTGATATCACAAATGAAAGTGAAATTTTTTGCGTGCTGTCTTACAGGTTTTCAGACTGACGTTAAATTGTGGCCTTACATAAAGATTTTCCACCAACAAATTTTATTCAGTCTCCTACAGACACAAAAGATAATGTAAACTGCAGCACAACGAAGGCGTGCATCTACTGGGTTCCAAATGTTCATGGAGGACCTGTGACACAATAATAATCACAACTTCATTACAAATTGTAGTTATCACGTACTGAATTCTTTAAGGTGTCTGATATAAAAGGTCCTTGATCAGTTCCTAGTGAACTCTGGTCAGAGTGTACTGACAAAGAAATCCGCATTTCGCCTCAGAATGACAGCTCGTGCTCTAGATTTTTATCAATGTATTTTCAGCTGACATAAATATGTTTGCTGCGATACCAAAGCCCCCATATGCCTTCCCAAACAGATAACAGAGAGTAATAGTTTGTGACCCCCAGGCAATCGTGCTTATGTCTATATGTTAAACTGGATTTTTGTTGTACGACTCTTGTAGATGGAAGTTCCTTATAGAAGTTTAGAAGGAGAAGATCTATGCTGGCTACGTGACGGCGTTGTTACCAAAAAATTTGAGTGACCGGAAGCCCAGTTGAACACAGAACAGATCCTTGCGATGACCCAGTCGAAATTTCTATGCTTCTACATCTGCTTGCGACATGCCCCAAGACTTTAGTTACTGAAAATATTATCAGGCACTGCAGACAATGGCTTTTGCTAGACCTGCCAGCAGTCAATATATGCCACTCGGATATGTCCTTGCTCTGCAGTTTTCATGGCGAAACTTCATTCTTCTCAGCCCACATTAACAACGAATTTCTCGATGAAGCAATAAACCAACGCACAAAAATATGTCTTCTCACCGTTTTCTGACTTTATTTGAGAGTAATAAAGATTTTGAGCCTACAAAAAACAAGCCTAGGACAAACAAATGAAATAGGTAATATTTTAACTGTAATATATTTCTAGAGAAATCTTAACTTGTGGAACGTTGTAAAAATAATGTGTCTAGTAGTTTTGAGACAGCCGGCAATAGTGAAGTTTGGCTTTTGTTCAATAATTTACCTGAAATAAGAGAAACTACAGTATATTTGTCTTTATAGTGAAGTTGAGCAACCTTATCATGTTTACATATTTAATGCGAAGTCGAGTTAGTAAGCCATTTTCTCAAAATTTGTTATGATTTAATTTTGTGTTATGCGGTACCACATTTGCTCGAGTTCTCATTTGTGATGAACGCTTGTACACTATCTGATCAAAGGATCCGGACACCATGCTATAGCAAGGGATTGAGCACTACAACTCACAAACAGGAGACCGGGTACTACAAAAGGGGTGGGGAGTATTGTGTTACCAGGGGAGAAGCAGTAACAGCAGAGTCGCTCGGACAGGAGAGTCCAGTGGCTTCAACGTGGCCCTGGGCATCATATGTTACCTGAATAGCAAACCCATCAGGGACATTTAAATCTTTCTAAGGCTGCCCCAGTTTACTCTTGGCGACGTGACTGTGAAGTGGAAACGCAAACTGACAACCGCAGCTAAATCAAGACAAGCAGACCTCATGTCCTGGTGGACAGGAACCGTTCAACATCGCTGAAAACCGTTGTAAAAAATATCATGAAATGAGCGGAAGGAATCACTCTCGAGTTCTATTGTGCTATCCTACGACTTATCTTAGAAGAAAGATTAAGGAAAGGGAAACCTACGTTTCTAGCATTTGTAGACTTAGAGATAGCTTTTGACTATGTTGACTGGAATACTGTCATTCAAATTCTCAAGGTGGCAGGGGTAAAATACAGGGAGCGAAAGACTATTTACAAATTGTACAGAAACCAGATGGCAGTTATAAGAGTCGAGGGACATGAAAGGGAAGCAGTGGTTAGGAAGGGAGTGAGGCAGGGTTGTAGCCTCTCCCCGATGCTATTCAATCTGTATATTGAGAAAGCAGTAAAGGAAAAGAAAGAAAAGTTCGGAGTAGGTATTAAAAGCCATGGAGAAGAAATAAAAACTTTGAGGTTCGCCGATGACATTGTAATTCTATCAGAGACAGCAAAGGACTTGGAAGAGCAGTTGAACGGAATGGACACTGTCTTCAAAGGAGGCTATAAGATGAACATCAACAAAAGCAAAACGAGGATAATGGAAAGTAGTCGAATTAAGTCGGGTGATGTTGCGGGAATTAGATTAGGAAATGAGACACTTAAAGTAGTAAAGGAGTTTTGCTATTTGGGGAGCAAAATAACTGATTATGGTCGAAGTAGAGAGGATATAAAATGTAGACTGGCAATGGCAAGGAAACCGTTTCTGGAGAAGAGAAATTTGTTAACATCGAGTATAGATTTAAGTGTCAGGAAGTCGTTTCTGAAAGTATTTGTATGGAGCGTAGCCATGCATGGAAGTGAAACACGGACGATAAATACACTCCTGGAAATGGAAAAAAGAACACATTGACACCGGTGTGTCAGACCCACCATACTTGCTCCGGACACTGCGAGAGGGCTGTACAAGCAATGACCACACGCACGGCACAGCGGACACACCAGGAACCGCGGTGTTGGCCGTCGAATGGCGCTAGCTGCGCAGCATTTGTGCACCGCCGCTGTCAGTGTCAGCCAGTTTGCCGTGGCATACGGAGCTCCATCGCAGTCTTTAACACTGGTAGCATGCCGCGACAGCGTGGACGTGAACCGTATGTGCAGTTGACGGACTTTGAGCGAGGGCGTATAGTGGGCATGCGGGAGGCCGGGTGGACGTACCGCCGAATTGCTCAACACGTGGGGCGTGAGGTCTCCACAGTACATCAATGTTGTCGCCAGTGGTCGGCGGAAGGTGCACGTGCCCGTCGACCTGGGACCGGACCGCAGCGACGCACGGATGCACGCCAAGACCGTAGGATCCTACGCAGTGCCGTAGGGGACCGCACCGCCACTTCCCAGCAAATTAGGGACACTGTTGCTCCTGGGGTATCGGCGAGGACCATTCGCAACCGTCTCCATGAAACTGGGCTACGGTCCTGCACACCGTTAGGCCGTCTTCCGCTCACGCCCCAACATCGTGCAGCCCGCCTCCAGTGGTGTCGCGACAGGCGTGAATGGAGGGACGAATGGAGACGTGTCGTCTTCAGCGATGAGAGTCGCTTCTGCCTTGGTGCCAATGATGGTCGTATGCGTGTTTGGCGCCGTGCAGGTGAGCGCCACAATCAGGACTGCATACGACCGAGGCACACAGGGCCAACACCCGGCATCATGGTGTGGGGAGCGATCTCCTACACTGGCCGTACACCACTGGTGATCGTCGAGGGGACACTGAATAGTGCACGGTACATCCAAACCGTCATCGAACCCATCGTTCTACCATTCCTAGACCGGCAAGGGAACTTGCTGTTCCAACAGGACAATGCACGTCCGCATGTATCCCGTGCCACCCAACGTGCTCTAGAAGGTGTAAGTCAACTACCCTGGCCAGCAAGATCTCCGGATCTGTCCCCCATTGAGCATGTTTGGGACTGGATGAAGCGTCGTCTCACGCAGTCTGCACGTCCAGCACAAACGCTGGTCCAACTGAGGCGCCAGGTGGAAATGGCATGGCAAGCCGTTCCACAGGACTACATCCAGCATCTCTACGATCGTCTCCATGGGAGAATAGCAGCCTGCATTGCTGCGAAAGGTGGATATACACTGTACTAGTGCCGACATTGTGCATGCTCTGTTGCCTGTGTCTATGTGCCTGTGGTTCTGTCAGTGTGATCATGTGATGTATCTGACCCCAGGAATGTGTCAATAAAGTTTCCCCTTCCTGGGACAATGAATTCACGGTGTTCTTATTTCAATTTCCAGGAGTGTAGTTTAGACCAGAAGAGAATAGAAGCTTTCGAAATGTGGTGCTACAGAAGCCAATGCTGAAGATTAGCTGGGTAGATCACATAACTGATGAGGAGGTATTGAATAGAATTGGGGAGAAGAGAAGTTTGTAGCACAACTTGACTAGAAGATGGGATCGGTTGGTAGGACATGTTCTGAGGCATCAAGGGATCACCAATTTAGTACTGGAGGGCAGCGTGGAGGGTAAAAATCGTAGAGGGAGACCAAGAGATGAATACACTAAGCCGATTCAGAAGGATGTAGGCTGCAGTAGGTACTGGGAGATGAAGAGGCTTGCACAGAATAGAGTAGCATGGAGAGCTGCATCAAACCAGTCTCAGGACTGAAGACGACAACAACAACAAAAAGATTACAGGTAGCTCAATGACTGTGCTCATGGAGTTAAAATGACTGTGGCGTAATGGTAACGCAGCTTCTCATAGGCCAAACATTTCTGTACCCAATAGGCTTTGGAAACGAGTGCTTGGGAGTGATGGATCACGCTACACACTGTGGAAATCCGATAAAAGAGTTCGGTTATAAAGAAAACCTGGTGATCCTTTGCTGCCATTATGTGTAGCGCGAAGAGTGATATACGAAGGTTTTTTTTATGTCGTGGGGGTGCATTTTGGGGTTGAGGAGGGAAATGACACATTTTACAGTATTGCGTACTGTGTATGGTGGAGGAATAGTTCATAGACGATGACTGTATCAGCATGGAAATGATTCTGACACAAAGCAGCATATGTGAGACAATGGCGTGTGGGCAACAACATTCCTACATTGGACTGGCCTGCCCAAGATCTCGACGTGAACACAAACGTTTAGGGTGACTCAGAACATCAACTTCTCTTAATACTCCACCGCTCATCATCACTACCTTCTCTGCTGAGGAAGATTAGTCTGCGATTTCCCCACTTCACTGAAAGTGTCCTCAGCAAAGTTAATACCTTTATGGAGGCGAAGGGTAGACACACCCCATATTAGTATCCACCAATAGATGTCCGGATATTTCTCATAGGATAATGTGCATCGACATCTAAAAATATGGCGACCTTCATTCGCTGTTGTCTACTGAGGCGATCCCGATCAGATCATCTGACTGCATCCAAATATTTATTTATCGATAGATACGGTACATACTGCAGTGCAGATGCATTTGGTTATTTCCATCTCTTACAGCGCTAAGTGATAACAGCCTCTCACTGTTATCTGAGCGCCTCGAACAGCAACACCTGCTAAATTCGTTCTCAAGGCAGATTTGTAAAGCGAAGTCTGAAGTCACTTCAAGAGCTAAAAAGAGATAATTTACATTCAGTTGCCCACAGTAAGTCATGGGCAAAGCGCACCATAGATAAATTTGGCGTGGCAAAAGTGTCGATTATGTACCAGAAACTAAACTCAAAAATTAATTGTAAAATAAAAAATTAATCATCAATACTATTAAACATGCTAAAATTTTTTATCGTATTACAGCATTATCCTATACAATTTTCAACATAATTCCGATGCTTTGTACCTAGCCGGGTAGTAAAGGGTATTAACGCCAACGCTGAGGAACTCGGGATCTTGTTCCGTGCGCAACCCGCCTCGTGTGTTAACGACGAGGACTTGTGAGCCGGCCAGCTAAGATGTGGCTTTTGGTGGTTTCCCACTTCCCAATAAGGGAATATAAGGCCGTTAGCCACGTTCGCCACAGATACATGTTACGAAAACATTTACAACATGTTTCCAGTCTTTCACATAGAGTTAGACGCAGACAGATGGAATAGACCGATTCTGTCCAGGAGAAGGGGAAGGTGGGGCGGTGAATTAGAGGCTGATGACCTGAAATATTTAGTCTCTTGAAACTCTTAATCGGCAGTGACGTTTCGTCCTAATGTACGAGGATGTCTGCAAAGAAGGGAAACTAGGATGTGTAAGACCGAAAGCTGAACTCTTTAGAGAAGAGGAAATATACGAGAAATCAGCTGTAATGGAACACGCTTTGAACCTGTGCCCTACCTTCCACCATCTACGAGCAGATAACAGACATACCGTACAGACAAGTATTAGAGATGGCATATTGTGTGGATATTTTACTCTTCAAAAACAGGGTTGAGACCTCCGGACGCCAAGCATATCGAATACGTTTTCTAAGAGGAAGTTGCTTACATCAGGCGTGTAAGACCGCATCAGTCCAGCGGAAAGTGCTAGGAGAATTTATGAAGTTGGCTGAATAACAATCGAAGTATCTTATTTGAATTTTGTTAAAAAATAGGTATTCGCTTTCAAACGTAATGCGTCACTACACTCATGACGAGTGTAATGCAATATTAGAAAAAAATAAAAACAGAATACCACTGCAAGAATATTTCCCAACACCCAAGTGTGATCAACGCCCTTCAGAAGCAGAAAGGAATATATGGCAACTTTTTCAGATTTAAGTGCTACGGGAAAGAATGAAGACAATTGTTCAAAGGGGATGCAACACGCTTTGAAACAGTGATCTGAAGTCCACCATGTACGAGCAGATAACGCGACAGATTGCAGAGGCAGGTGATAGAGGTAACCAAAGAGGTTGCGAGGTCCCTCCATAATACCAAAGCTGCATAGATATTTCTCATTCTTCTCAAGAGTGTTTAAAAAGTGGTATAGCCGACGGAGAGTACGGCTGGTCGTCCCTTCCCATTCGAGACTTTTGAAATTCACCCTTTCCTTGATGAACTTAGTGAATGGACGATTAGAGCCGCTCAGTACCTGTTGCATGTCTTGCTCTGGCTTCTGTAGTCCCTTAAGGTAGTTGTCATAGCACATTCGATTCCTTCGGAGATGCAAAACACAAATTACTTCCGCTGTGAATGGAAATACGGCTAGCTAATCTACTTTAAATAAATTGCCGGCTGCCATTACGATGCACTTATTAACAAATACCACAAAACAGATAACAATCATCAGTATTTCTTGCGGCAGTACTGACTACGTTTCGGAACCATGACTGTATGGAATATGATTTATTTATATTTTCTGCTACCAGTTACTTTCATTCGTTTTTATTTTAACTTAACATATTATTCCGCATTTCGATCATGTTTTGCTCATCTTCAGGGGTTTATAAATAAAGAAAATTGTTTCTTAAAAATAAAATGTCTGAACTAAATTAACATAACTTTTTGATTATTGTTAGCTGCTGGGTGGCTGTTGTAGTATTTTGAGGAAGAGTGGGCTGTGGTTGGCCAGAGAACTCATGTCCAGTGATGTCTCTTGCTGGTGTAGAGCTGTGTCTCGTTGTTTATTATAACTGACACGGTAGCCTCTGTGGGATGTAGATTATTTTGCGTCATTTGTTGTGATTTGACAACAGTGTGATACATATTTTGTTTATTTGACAGTTTTTGACCTACGATTTTGGCGCTCCAAAGCTCCGTTTCGTCATTGCTTCCGTATTTTTTGAATATTTTTTAATTTAATTCACTGTAGATTCTTATATACATGTAAACACTATACGCTTAATACAATATGGTTGTCTTGTACTGTGAATGAGAAATTTTTACAAAGAACCTAACGGTGTTCCGAAAGGATAGGCTAAACACAGTTGGCGGTGGCGTGTTTGTTGCTGTCAGAAGTAGTTTAACTTGTAGCGAAATTGAAGTAGATACTTCTTGTGAGGTAGTATGGGCAGAGGTCATTGTTGGCAACCGGAACAGAATAATAATTGGATCCTTTTACCGACCTCCCAATTCAGATGATACAGTTGCTGAAAGCTTCAAAGAAAACTTGAGTTTGATTTAAAACACGTACCCGACTCATATGATAATAGTTGGTGGTGACTTTAATTTACCCTCGATATGTTGGCGAAAATGCATGTTTAATTCCGGAGGTACGCATAAAATATCATCCGAAATTGCGCTAAAAGTATTCTCTGAAAATTATTTCGAGCAGTTAGTTCATGAGCCCACGAGAATAGTAAACGGTTGTGAAAACACACTTGACCTCTTACAAACAAATAATCCTGAGTTAATAACGAGCATCAAAACCTATTCAGGGATTAGTGAACACAGGGTTGTCGTAGCGAGATTGAATACTGTAATCCCCAAATCCTCGAAACATAAGCAAAAAATACACCTATTCAAAAAAGCAGATAAAAATTCACTTGACGCCTTCCTGATAGACAATCTCCACTCATTCCAAATTAATAATATAAGTGTGGACCAGATTTGGCTTGGATTCAAAGAAATAGTATCGGCAGCAATTGAGAGATTTATACCAAATAAATTAACAAACGACGGAGCTGATCCTCCTTGGTAAACGAAACGGGTTAGAACACTGTTGCAGAAACAACGAAACAAACATGCCAGATTTAAAAAGACGAAAAATCCCCAAGATTGGCGAAATTTACAGAAGCTCGAAATTTAACGTGGATTTCAATGCGAGATGCCTATAACAGTTTCCAGAACGAAACTTTGTTTCGATACCTGGCAGAAAATCCAAAGAAATTCTGGTCGTTGTGAAGTATGTTAGCGGTAAGAAACAAACCATGCCTTCTCGGCATGATGGCAATGGAGATACTATCGAAGACAGTGCTGCCAAAGCAGAGTTACTAAACACAGCATTCCTAAATGCCTTCGCAAAAGAAGACGAAGGAAATATTCCAGAATTCGAATCGAGACCAGCTGCCAACATGAGTAACGTAGGAGTAAATATCCTCGGAGTAGTGAAGCAACTTAAATCACTCAATAAAAGCAAGTCTTCTGGTCCAGACTGTATACCAATTAGGTTCCTTTCGGTGTATGCTGATGCATTTGCTCCATACTTAACAATCACGTACAACCGTTCGCTCGAAGAAATAGATCCGTACCCAAAGGCTGGAAAGTTGCACAGGTCACACCAATATTCAAGAAAGGTAGTAGGAGTAATAGACTAAATTACAAGCCCATATCGTTAACGTCGATATGCAGCAGGATTTTAGAACATATATTGTGTTCGAACATTATGAATTACCTCGAAGAAAACAGTCTATTGACACACAGAGAACACGGGTTTAGAAAACATCGTTCCTGTGAAACACCACTATCTCTTTATTCACATGAAGGGTCGAGTGCTATTGACAAGGGATTTCAGATCGATTCCGTATTTCTGGATTTCCGGAAGGCTTTTGACACTGTACCACGCAAGCGGCTCGTAGTGAAATTGCGTGCTTATGGAATATCGTCTCAGGTATGTGACTGGATTTGTGATTTCCTGTCAGAGAGGTCACAGTTCGTAGTAATTGACGGAAGGTCATCGAGTAAAACACAAATGATTCCTGGCGTTCCCCAAGGTAGTGTTATAGGCCCTTTGCTGTTCCTTATCTATATTAACAATTGTCGAGACAATGTGAGCAGCCGTCTTCGGTTGTTTGCAGATGATGCTGTCGTTTATCGACTAATAAAGTCATCAGAAGACCAAAATCAACTGCAAAACGATTTAGAAATGACATCTGAATGGTGCGAAAAGTGGAATTCGACCCTAAATAACTAAAAGTGTGGGGTCATGCACATGAGTGCTAAAAGGAACTCGCTAAACTTCGGTTACACGATAAATCAGTCTAATCTAAAATTTGTAAATTCGTCTAAATACCTAGGTATTACAACTGCGATCAACTTAAATCGGAGGGAACACACAGAAAATGTTAACCAAAGACTGCATTTTATTGGGAGGACACTTAGAATATGTAACAGATCTACTAAAGAGACTGCCTACGTTACGCTTGTCCGTCCTTTTCTAGAATACTGCTGCGCGATGTAGGATCCTTACTAAATAGGACTCACGGAATCTATCGAAAAAGTTCAAAGAAGGGTAGCACGTTTTGTATTATTGCGAAATAGGGGAGAGGGTGTCACAGAAATTATAGAGGATTTGAGCTGGACACCATTAAAAGAAAGACGTTTTTCGTTGCGACGGAATCCTCTCACTAAATTCCGATCAGCAACTTTCACCTACAAATGTGAAAATATTTTGTTGACACCGACCTACATAGGGAGGAACGATCACCAAGATAAAATAAGGGAAATCAGAGCTCGTACGGAAATATATAGGTGTTCATTCTTTCCGCGCACTATAGGGGATTGGCATAATAGAGAATTCTGAAGTTGGTTCGATGAACCCTCTGCCAGGCACTTAAATGTGATTTGCAGAGTATCCATTTAGATGGAGATGTAGGTGTAGAGTATCGAGTGCGTTATTCGCGTTACTTACAATCTGTTAGCTGTTTGGTTCATGTTGGCAAAACTTAAACCTATCGCATTTGAAATGGCTTAAAACTATTGAAGAATTTTGAGTTCGTGCACTCGATTATTTCATTAGCCCCACAGTTTTCCGCTTCAACATACAGAACTCCAACAAGAACTAGAAACTATAAAATCCACAAAATAGACAATTGATAGTTCAGAAGCCCGTTAGAAGTGTAAATGGTTGCAAAAACATACTTGGCGTCTTACCAACAAATAATCCTGTGCAGATAGGGAGTATCAAGGCGGATGCAGCGGTTAGTGACCACAAGTTTGTTGTAGCGAGACTGATATCCAAATCCACCAAGAATCAAAGCAAAATATATCTATTTATAAACGCAGATGATAATTGGATTGGCGCCTTCCTAAGAGTCTTTCCCAATTCCCAACTAACTGTGTAAGAGTAGACCAGATCTGGCTTACATTCAAAGAATTAGTGTCGGCCGCAATTGAGAGTATCATGTCGAATAAATTAAATAAAGATGATCCGTCATGGCACACAATGCAGGTCGGAAAACTGTTGCAGAACAATGAGAAAAGAATGCCAAATTTAAAAGAACACAACATCTCAATATGGGCACTGTTTTACTGAACTCGAAAAATAGTGCAGACTTCAATGCGAGATGCTTTTAATAGTTTCCACAAAGAAGCCCTATTTAGAAATCTAACAGATAATCCAAACAAATTCTGGTCGCATGTAAAATACACCAGCAACGAGAGAGATTCAATACCTTCACTATGTGGTACCGGAACTAATATTATCGATGCCAGCGCTATTAAAGGGGATATATTAAACATAGTTCCGAAATTTCCTTACCAAAGAAGAAGTAAATATTCCAGAAGTGGAATCAAGAACCACTACTTTATGAGTGACATAGAATTAGATATCCTCGGTGTAGCGAAGCAGCGTAAATGCTTTAATAAAGGCATTCTACTGGTTCAGGTAGTATATCAATTAGTATTTTTGCAGACTTTGCTGACGCAATAGTTCCATACTTTACAATCATATACAGTCGCTCCCTCGACGAAATATCCGTACCGAAAGAATGGAAAGTTGCCCTGGTCACACCAATACACATGAAAGAATAAAGAAGTAAGCAAATGAATTACATACCCATATCAGTGACGGTGATTTGCAGTAGGCTTTTGGTACATACACACATTTCAAATTGATGCAATTATTAGATTTCTATAAGAATTTTTATCCCGCTCCTCACAAGAGACTTCTAATCGAACTACATGTTTATGGAACATTGTCTCATTTGTGCGACTGGAATCGTGATTTTCTGTCAGAAAGGTCACAACACGTAGTAATCGACAGAAAATCACTGAGTAAAGCAGAAGTGATTACGTCTGTTTGTGGATGTTGTGGCGTACGGCAAGGTGTCGTCGTTGAGTGATCGTAGCCGAATACAAGATGACTTAGACATGATTTCTAGTTGATGTGATGAATGGCAGCTTGCTCTAAACGTAAAAAACGTAGCTCAATTGGGATGTGCAAGAAAAACAATCCTGTAACGTTCGAATGCAGCATTAGTTGTGCGTTGCTTGGCAGTCAAATTAAGTATGTAGGCGTAACGTTACAAAGTGATATGAAACGAAATTAGCACGCCACGTTGGTAGTCAGGAAATCATTCGACAACGTTTTATTGGGAGAATTTTGGGAAAGTATAACTCACCTATAAAGGAGACGGCGTATGGAACGCTAGTACAACCCATTTTGAGTACTAGTCCAGTAATTAGCATCCCCTCCAGGTCCGTCTAATGGAAGACATCGAATCAGTTCAGAGGCGTGCTGCTAGATTTGTTACCGGTAAGTTCGATCAGCATGCAAGTATTACGGAAATGTTTAGTGAATTCAAATGGGAATCCCTGGAAAGAAGAGAACGCTTTTTTCGCGAGGCGAGGGAACCGGCATCTGAAGACAACTGCAGATCGATTATACTGCCGCCAACATAAATCTCGTATGAGAACCACTGAGATAAGATAAAAGAAATTAGGGCTCGCACGGAGGCATACAAACAGTCGTTTTCCCTTCGGTCTCTTTGCTAGCGGAAAAGAAAAGGAAATGACTGGTAGCGGTACGTGGTGCCCTCTGACATGCACCGTACCGTGGTTTGCAGTGTATGTGTGTAGATGCGGATACAGACCGCTTTTTATTGGCAGAGCACTTACAATGTGCAACAGGTCTACTAAAGAGACCGTCTGCACTAAGCCTGTACGTCCTCTGCTAGTTTTCCCGTACGGTATGCGATCCTTATCGAATAGAATTGACGGCAGACATTGAAAACTTCAAAGAAGGGCAGCTCGTTTGTATTTTGGCGAAACAGGCGAGGGACTGTCACGGATCTGATAAGCGATCTGGAGTAGCAAAGACTGAAACACAAGTGTTTTTCGTTGCGGTGAGATCTTTTCACGAAACTTCAATCGGCAAATTTCTCCTCTGTATGAGGAAATATTTTACTGTCATTAACTACATATGGAAAAATGATCAACATACAGTAAGCAGAGCTCGTACAGAAAGATTTCAGTGTTCATTTTTTCTACGCGCTGCAGGAGAGTGGAACGATAGAGAAACAGTTGAAGGTGGTTCGAAGAACCCTCTGCCCTTAAGTACAAATTGCAGAGTAGTCATGTACATGTAGATGTAGAAGTACAGATTTAATGACGGTCCGCAGCTCGTGGTCGTGAGGTAGCGTTCTCGCTTCCCACGCCCGGGTTCCCGGGTTCGATTCCCGGCGGGGTCAGGGACTTTCTCTGCGTCGTGATAACTGGGTGTTGTGTGCTGTCCTTAGGTTAGTTTTTAAGTAGTTCTATGTTCTAGGGGACTGATGACCATAGCTGTTAAGTCCCATAGTGCTCAGTGCCATTTAATGACGTTTCGGCTTCCCCTAGCATTTATTGTGCTAAAGGTAGGTTTTAACAATTACTGTTTGAAAAATAAAATGTAGTTTCTAAATGTCTTAATTTCCCACATGAAACTTAATTGCTCCCCATCGTTCTAAATCACTTTCACGATTTACTCATGGTTTCTCACACCCTAGCGTACTGAAATACAATATGGCGCCGCCAACTTCGCTGCCATTGTTCAGAACGTGGGAACGTTTACTCGTCGCTGTAGTATTCTACGTTGCTGCTCACGAAAACGAGATATTCCTGTTAACTGTACCGTCCCAGTACACTGTTAAAATTAGCAAAGAAAATATTGTACAAAATGAGAGGAACGTTACAAGGCCCACAATGTAACCAGAAACAAAAATTCTTAAATGTTATCTATACTGATTTTCAGTGCTGAAGAGAACGAAACCTAGCAAAGTGGAAATATAGTGTTAGTGGAACGACAATGGACAAATATCAACCAGCGGAGTGATGGTAAATATGAAGGATTAACTACAAGGAGAGACTGGGTAAAAGAATTTAAAACGTTCTGTGTGTAAAGAGTACGAATATGTTTACGTGACGATATTTTTAGTGAAGAAAGGCGAAAGAGAATGGAGGCAGCTGGTTAACCACTTCCGTCAGAATATTTTAGAGAGGAACATATTCGACTTTTCTGCGCTTCTATAGGAGCATTTTTTCCGCTTCCTTCCTCCTGTTTCCTGCTACAGCCGAGTGTGCGGCTTATATAAAATCAATTTCAAATGTCAGTAAATTTTGGCAGTTTTTTAATACACTTCGACATATTATACGCTTTAACACATATTAACAAGAAATAAGTACGAGCAGCATAAGGTTAAAACAAAATCGTTTATCTTACATTTTTTCTGAATTCTTTGCTCATCGATTGCAGTTCATCGAAAACGCCCGACTTATTATTTGTTTGTTAAAGGAGTAAAACCTTTTTATTTCAAATTATTTATTGAATTAGCAGTTTTTATAGCTTTTCACTTCTTCCAGTAATTTTACGGTCTTTTCAGGCATGTTAAGACACCTTTTAGCCCCATTTTTTATCACTGCAATACCACTTTGGGCACATCTCTATACGAGTGAAATTTCCAACATGTAGCGACAGAGTTTCGTAAGGTTTTATTGGAGAAAAAATGTCGATTCAGAAAACGTAGTTTACATCGGAACCCCTGCGATGATCATAGAACCCTTTGCAGTGGGTTCACTACTTCGGTTAAAACTACATTTACATCTCACACCGAAAAGTATGGGCACATTTTACGTGGATAAGGACGTTAAATCAGAACCGCAGGCTCTCGATAACGTTTAATGATATGAAAAACAGTTTCAAGATTCCTCGAGAACATCGTATTAAGAAAATATGGTCAAACTTTACACAATTTGCCATGAACAGAATTACGGAAGCGGCTATCCCCGCCATGTGTACTTTTCGCACCTAAAAGTTGCGGTTTCTCATTGTTTTCTCAGAAATCACCAATAGGCAAACGGAGCTTTTGCACTGAAGAGCCAAAGAAAGTGGTACACCTGCATAATGTCGTGTAGGGCCACCGCGAGCACGCGGAAGAGCCGCAGCATGACTTGGCATGGACTCGAGTAATGTCTGAATTAGTGCTGGAGGGTACTGAACCCATGAATCCTGCAGGGCTGTCCATAAATCTGTAAGAGTACGAAGGGTGGCAATTTTTTCTTAACAGCACGTTGCAAGGTATCCCAGATATGCGTAATAATGCCTGGGGAGTTCGGTGTCCATCGGAAGTATTTAAACTCAGAAGGGAGTTCCTGGAGCCACTGCAGCAATTCTGGACGTGTAGGGTGTCACATTGTCGGGCTAAAATTGACCAAGTCCCTCGGAATGCACAATGGACATGAATGGATGCAGGTGATCAGAGAGGATGCTTACGTACGTGCCTCCTGTAAGAATCGTGTATAGACGTATAAGAGGCGTCATGTCAGTCCAACTTCAAACGCCCCAAACAATTACAGAGCCTCCACCAGCCTTATCAGTCCCCTGCTGACATGCAGGGTCCATGGATTCATGAGGTTGTCTCCAGATCCGTAGACGTCCATCCGCTCGATACAATTTCAAACGGGACTCGTCCGACCAGACAACATCTTCCCAGTCATCAGCAGTCCAATGTCGGTGTATACGGGCCCAGGCGAGGCTAAACCTCTGGTCGTGCAGTCATAATGGGTACACGAATGGGCCTTCGGCTCCGAAAGTCCATATCGATGATGTTTCGTTGAATGGTTCGTACTCTGACACTTGTTGATGGCCCAGCTTTGAAATCTGCAGGAATTTGCAGAGGGGCTGCACTTCTGTCACGTGAAACGATTCTCTTCAGTCGTCGTTGGCCCCGTTCTTTCAAGATCGTTTTCCGGCTGCAGAGACGTCGGAGATTTCATATTTTACCGGATTCCTGATATTCACGGTAAACTCGTGAAGTGGTCGTACGGGAGATGCTGGTTCCCATCGCTCGTGGGCCGACTATAACACCACATTCAAACTCACTTAAACCTTGGTAACCTGCAGTTTTAGCAATAGTAACCGATCTAAAAACTGCGACAGACTTTGCTTTGTTATATGGGCGTTGTCGACCGCAGCGCCGTATTATGCTTCTTTGTAAATGTCTGTATTTGAATATGCATGTCTTACTGGTGACTGTCGTGCACGGTCCGAGGTAAAAAAAAAAAAGAAAAATAAAGGTTCTGGCTTCTGCTCGGATGTACGCTGCAGCGAAAACTAACTTCTATCATAGGTGAGCCAAAGTATGCTCGGCATGTGCATCGAAGCTTCGACACCCTACACACACCCCGCCAGAGAAAGTAATTCAATGATACTACGGAAGATTAGCCCGGAACACCTTAATAACTAATTAATTATGTCTTTCGTAGTTCATGGCACGTTCTTTAGTGCTCTTCAAGTGTATCTCTCAAAAAGATGAGAAACAAAGGCATTATGGCGAGGAGGTGTAGCAACTTGTAACAGCTGCCCTTTGTAACTTCGCCTCGTGGCTGTGCGCCGCTGTTAATAGCACGGCTGGGTCCTCTCGTCAGAAGAGACGCTTTTCAGCGTAGAGCGCGCCACGAGCAGCGGTCTCTGCATAAAGCAACAGCATGTGCCGGGTCTGCGCCGCAAGTGGCTGGCGGGCAAGAGGCTCTCCAAGGCGCGCCCGCTGCTGCAGCCGCCGCTCCTGCCTCGAGCCATCACCAGCGACGCACTGAAAGGGGGGAGGCAGAGCTTCCTCTATGATACTCGCAGGACCAGTACAGAGCACATCCACCATGACTAGCGGAATTCTGATTAGCATTGACCACATCCACTCTCTACGGGAAGTTATCAACCCCGCAAATTTTAACACTACCGCTTGGTATCCTCTACGTTACGATTCTTTGGTGCAAAGAAATTCCAAACCAATTACACCTACTTCGATATTTTTTTTTGGGGGGGGGGGGTTATAAATGTTCTGACTGCTTTTATGAGCCCCACCGAGATTTCCTTTCCTCAACCACACTCTATATCTCAGCGCACTTTCACCCGACTTCCTCAATTATTTGCTTATATAATCCAATCCCTGCCCCTCCCTCTCCCCGACAATTTGTACCCATTACAGCCCTCTATAGTATAAACGAAAATATTTCTTGATGTCTTAAATACATGTCCTATCGTCTTGTCCCTCCTTCTAGTCAATATGTTTCACATTTTCCTCAATTAAGGTAAAGCTTTAAGATGACGACCGGTAGGACATCCGGCCACCCTCTGACACTAACATCGCCAAATCCATAGTAACAAGGCCCTAAGAAAATGATGACAAAGCTTTAAGAGAAAGTTCCATGTCAGACCCATCAGCAGGGACCAGCTACCGTCTAAATACAGCATAAAACCCTGCACCAGCGGCTAATCGCAGCGAGATGAGCACGTTCTTTGCCGGTTAGACGGTGTTTCGTTTTCTCTCAGGTCGAAGAGAGTAAAGGGGTTGTTCGAAATGGCACGGTGGCAGTCACGACTGGTCAGTTATGATGGACTGTGTGTCCGTTTGAACGTAGGGGCTTCCTGAAAAGTAATTGTTCAACATTGTCGGCGAACCGTTACCTGGTGTGAGTGTTGGCAGTCGGCGTTCTCCACGCAGGGCGTTGATGCTGCTGCAGGGTCTAGTCTTATCCTGGCTGTATTTGTCTGCTCAGTATCCTGGCCCCTTCCAGAGAAATTGGTGCGATTCGGCTGAGCCCACCGGTTGCCCCCCCACCCCCCACCCTTCCGCACTACACGAGTGGTACGCCTTCACCGCTGCATGTTGCCAGCACCGAGTAAACGCGTTCTTCGGGTTCCTTGGCCGAGGAAAGAGCACCGTACATCTTCCATATGTTTATGGCGAAAGTCATGTTCTCCAGAGATGTGTCTCCATTACCTGCCGTTGGTTGTATTTGAAGCAGCTTGTCGCTGGCCGTCCACTTGGTTTTTCAATTTCTTTTAGTTGTGCCGCGCTACCCCATTTTCCAACTAATGTGATTTTGAAAGGGTTTGTGGCTCGTGTTAGAATTTCTCCGGTGGGGAGATTGGCTTATGTCAAGAGTAAATGTTTTTAAAAGATACTGCCTGCCGAATGTTACGTAAAGTGCAGATTTTTGTTTTTAGTTTATGGTCTAGAGGCCTGTGCCCAAATCTGTCACATTTTGTCACTTGTTGGTCTTAAGAAAAGCAGCTCACTTTATGTATTGATAGTGACTTGCTTTTTACAGGCAGTAAGTTTTCTTGTCTTATATTCCACACCAATCTTTATCAGGATTAATTAGAATATCTTATATAATGCTTCAATGATGCTTGCCTCTGTTACATTATATGTAAAACTGTACTAAAAACGTTTTCATGAGAGCAACTGAAGTTCTCGAGAACCTCTGATTTGAACATTAAGGTAATTAAACACCATATGTATACCTCCGTATTGCGGATACTAGTTTGAAGGCTACTTCTGCATTTCTTAAGATTGTAGTGATGTTTGTTCGCCACATAAGATAATAATATTTTTTTATCCTGGGCTGGTAGCAGTTCCGGACTTAAGTGTGTGTCTCCCGCGGACCTGTTAACTTTAACTGGCAATGCGAGGCGAGTTTAGATTCAGTGGGCCTTTAATTTTAACTTATCAGTAGTTATGGGATTTCTTTTATAGCTGGGACAAAGGCCTTCCTCTCTCTCGGCTAGTTGACGCCAGCGGGGGTAGGGGGTAAGGTCCCGAGGTCTACATCTGTGGTCTGTTATGTCGTCTGCTTGTGCCTTAACCTGACGTGGCGCTTTATTACTCTATTCTGATTTTCAGGTTATGATGTGTCTGGGGATGAGTATTAGTGTAACGAAATAATATTTAATGTTTTGATGAACTAAAGAAAATCTAAATTGTTTCGCTTCTGGTGTTTTTACGTTTCTGATGTTTTCTTAAGGGTGAAAGCTCAAGTTTAATGTGTTTTCAAGTTGAGCCTTGTACCTCGTTGCTGTTGAGGAAAAGAAATTATTGTTGGTTAATAAATTATTTTAAAGAGTACTTGGTAACAAATGACGTTCAGTATTTTCCACGGCCCTTCTTCTATGATCTGTTGCCTGGTGTCCTCTTAAGATATAAGCGCTTGTTCCTGTATGAGCATCTATACGTCGAGATTGTGTCAGCAATCGACACTACACAAATCTGAGCAACAATGAGTGCACCGAGAACCGAATGCCGGTCTGTCCTCGCCACGTGCAGCGGGACCCCCTGCCAGCGTGAAGGGGTGGGGAGAGGCGGTTGCCGCTCAGATACATACAGGGAACTCTCGCATACTCCCGACACTTCGCCAACCATCGAAATGCTGCGTGATTTAACGCAGTCAGCAGAATAGAAACCTGAGAAGATTTAGTCATCAATGACTTAGAACAAATTAGATATTTCCATTGACAAACAGAGTTAATAAATGTATTATAATACGAAAACTGTGAGCATTAAAATTATTTTCCTACGTAAGAAAATTCATTTCGTCTAAAATTTCGGTTAAGAAATATGGCGGGATGATTACTTTCAAACAGACAAGGCCAATTCCTTGTTTCTCCCTTCGTGATTCGAACTTGTGCCCAACTTATCGTACACTCCGGGTGGTTCTCAGCTGTCTTGTCCTGTAAAATAGTACCATTCCTTATGCAAGTGAACGAACTTCCGTACATCAAATGAGAATTATACTGCACTGGTGTGAAAACGTAAGGACAGATGAAATATCACTGCTATGTAACACAGGTCGATGAAACTTAGACCATGCGTACAGAGAACTGTTGCAGTATGGAATAGCAGGTGACTGAAAGAAATACGCAATCAGACGATCGGAAGTGACACTTCGATACAAAGACAATAATTACACTATCCATGGTGGTCCCATGGACGTTGCAAAAGGTGGAACATAGTTCTTAGTATGGTGGGCGATCACCATAGGCGGCAATGCATGCTCCGATGCTCTGACCACTAGGCTGGAAAAGAATTCATTTAGTAGGGCATGCCATTCCTCCACCATTGCGGTTGGCAAATGCTGGATGTGTACGTGCTGCAATACGGAACCTCAACGCATCTCACTCGTGCCCTATGGGATTTAGGTCGGAGGAAAGAGCAGGCCAGAGCATTCGCCGAATACCAAGAGCTGCTCCACCTGGGCAGTTAGATGTTGTCACCCACTGTCATCAATAAAAAAGAACCATGAACCATGAACAATGGATCTTGCCGTGGGGTGGTGGGGGAGGTATAGGAGTGATGTTGGGGATGCTTGGATGACTTGCGTCTCTCAGCGACACAGGCAGCAGTATCGTAAGTGCAACCACAATAGAGGGGACACACAAACGTGTGGTTCCTGAAGATCGGCAGCAACCTTTCCAGTAGTTCAATGGTCGACAGTTGGATGACTGACTGACCTGACCTTGTAACAGCAGTCAACATGGCCTTTCTGTGCTGGTACTACGAAGACTGAAAGCAAAGGGAAACAACAATTGTCGAGCTATATTCGTGAAGTTCTTACTGATTTTATCCGATTACCATTAATTATTATTTTATGGTTTTTGAGGTGAATTTTTACTTTAGTGGAGCCAAACGGCTTTATTATGACGTAACTTTTCAACACAACATGTAGCAAGTATTACAGTCACCTACTGAATAAGATAACATTATAACTATTGAATCCTAGTTCAAGGATTGTAACGGATCTTATGCAACCGGTTTCCGCAATTACAGCTGTTACTTTTCCCGAGGGCATGTAGATCTACTGTATGGTTAAATGACGATGGCATGTAAAACAGTTCCACACTGGGATTTCCGTGCAGAGACTACTCAATGTGATGTAGTCATCAATAAACACAATTCTTCCCTCCTACTAGTCGTAGCGTGGAATGTTAGATCCCTTAATCAAGCAAGAGGGTTAGAAAATTTAAAAAGGGAAATGGACAGGCAGAAGTTAGATATGGTGGGAATTGGTGAAGCTTGGTGACAGGAAGAACAAGTTTTCTGGTGAGCTCAGTGCAGTGCTATAAATACAAAATCAAACAAGGGTCATGCAGGAATAGGTCTAATAATGAATAATAAAATAGTAATCCGGGAATGTTACTGTGTAATGAACACATTATTGTAGCCAAGAGAGACACTAAGCCAACACCCACCATAGTAGTACAAGATTATACACCAACTATCTCAGCAGAAGACGATATATATATATATATATATATATATATATATATATATATATATATATATATATATATATATACTGAGACGAAAGAAATTATTCAGATAATTAAAAGAGAGGAAAATTTAAACTTAATGAATGACTGAAATATGATAGTAGCAAAAGGAAGATAGGGAAAAATAGTTGGTGAATATGGACTGTAACGAAAAACGAAGCGTTCTGGCAGGTTTTTGAACAGAGCGTCGCTAACACTTGGTTTAAGAATGATGAGAGAAAATTGTGTATTTGGGACGACATGGAGACACCGGAAGGTTTCATATTGCTTATGTAATCTTAAGACAAAGGTTTATGAACCAGATTTTAAATTGTAAGAATTTTCTAGGGGCAGATGTGTAAAATGGCTAGAACTGAGGGGCTGAGAGTACAACCGATACAAGTGCCTTCTGAAGCAAGTTGACAGCCAAAGTTTAATGGCCATTGATAAATTATGTAAGATACTATGTAAACATGGAAATTTTTATTCTAATGGTCAGTTATTCTGTGTATAGTTGTACGTATGGCTAGAGTTTGTTGAGGCCCTTCATTATTTTTTAAAATATATTAAAAATACTTGTACTCCTTACATCACAAAACTTTTTAGAGTGGAACAGATATAAGTGCAAAAACATTTATTTACTTGCGGTATATTTTGAAGGTTGTTTTGATGAAAGATACATGTTATACATATTACAATAATTATCCACTATAAAACAAAAATGTACGAGTAACTGAAGTAAAATTAATGTAACAAGCCTCCAAAACAATAGGTAAATAGCAAAGAAAATAAAAGTACCAAAACGGAAACACATTGGTTGGTTCCAACACATACGAGAGATTATTCACAATCTCTCTGTATAATCCCATCAATTGGTGTGGACTGAATCAGAGTCCTTTTCTTCGGTAGCAAGTCTTGACAAATGTCCTTCCTGGGATAACACTCGTTATGCTGTACCATTCTGTTGTGCACTTTTAGTTTTTCTCGATCCCTTCTTCAACCATGTCCTCATCTCCACACCCTCTTCCTACTCCCATAGTAACTGCTGTCTGGGGATTGGATACATAATGCACGATAAAGTTGAAGGATGTAGTGTCTTGTCTCCTGAAATTTTGCACTTCTCAAATTTTATTTCAAAGTCGTCTTGATGAAAAGGCAAAAATGTATTGGAGGGGGACCAACACTGGGCTTCGTAAAATACTTTTCTAAAAACTCAAGATCATGGTTCAGTGAATACCTGAACTGTACTGTTAAGAGTATTTTCTTCGCTGATTCAGATCCACCACATACTGGCCACTATACTTTGTTTTCTGCTGTATCCTTAGAAACTTTGTCCTTTGCCATGGCATCCATGGCTTTCAGTAAAACAAAGTTTTCTGTTTTCATTTCCCCCTCAGAAAACTATCTGCTGACCTTCTTTACTGTTCTGTCCTCTCTTTGGGAAAAATTACGATTTTCAACAATAACTTTGCCTTTTCAGAGACCGAAGTCTTTATCACACCCCCTGTATGTAGGTATCGCCGGGTTCAAGGAACTTGTTGTCTACTGTGTCAGTACGCACGTTTTGCCTCAATATGTAAATCCAGCATTTCAAAATATGCCTATTTAAACATGCATTAAATACTACTATAAGTACCCTTAAAAGCACACACTTTGGGCCACTACTGCACTTCCTAAAAAAATGTACATACCTGAAATTTAATTAAGGATAGCAGAACTTCCTCCTGTCTGCCATTTCACTTGTACTAGTTGTATTCTAAGTGCCGTCCAGGCACTAGCTTAGAGCTTAAACTTCACCATCACACAGTGCAGCACTGTGCCTGAAATCCCTTCTAGTTCTTTTACCTGGAATAGCTCCACGTGTTAGCTTATCAAATGTGCATTTATATCATTGTCTTGCGAAATGTCACTCGTACCACTTGTACGCACAGCCCCCCCCTCCCCCCCCCCTGTTTATTGGTTATGCAGATTAATTGCAGAAGATAGGAAACTGTTGTTATGGGACTTCGATAAGTTGAATGAACCAAATGTTGTCCAGAATATCAAAGCATTAGGCAACGACCGTATGAAACAGGGGAAAGGAATACAGTAGAAGACGAATTGATAGCTTAGTGAGATGAAATAGTGAAGGTAGCAGAAAATCAGATAGGTAAAAAAACAACGCCCAGCTGAAATCCTTGTTATGAAGGGCTCAGATTGAAATCATTACTAAGGAAAGCAGGGAAATCTGTAAAGTGGAAGGAGTGGAAGAAGGAGCTACACAAGGGAAATGAACTTGAAGGCAATATTTTAGAAAGGGAAGAGGATGTAGATGAAGGTAAGATGGGAAATATGATACTGCGAGAAGAATTTGACAGAGTAATAAACTAAGCTGAAACAAGGCCCTTGGAGTAGACGACATTCTCTCAGAACTACTGATATCCTTGAAAAAGGTGGAATGACCGTATATAGGGTCCATACAAGGGAGATGAACATGAAGGCAACATTATCGTAAGGGAAGTGGATGCATGTATGGATGCGATGGGAGATATGATAATGCGAGAAGACTTTGACAGAGTTATGAAAGATCTAAGACGAAACAAGGCTCTGGGGACAGATTATATTCCACCAGAACCACTGAAAGCCTTGGGAGAAGCAACCATGACAAAAAAAATGTAAAGTGCAAGGTGTATGAGATATGCGAAATACCGTCGGACTTCAATAAGAAAATAATAATTCAAATTTCAAAGAAAAGAGTAACTGACAGATATAAATATTACCAGATTATCAGTTTTATAAATCACGGTTGCAAAATACTAACGCGAATTATTTACAGAAGAACAGAAAAACTGGTAAAAGCCGAAGTCGGGGAAGATCAAATTCGACACAGGAGAAACGTATGAACAAGCGAGGTGGTACTGAGCCTACGACTTGTCTCAGAAGACAGGTTAAAGAAAGACAAATGTAGTTTCATAGATTTTGAAAAACTAGAGAATGTTTTTGGCAATGTTGACTGGAATACACTCGTTTAAATTCTGAAGGTAACTTGGGTAAAATATAGGGAGCGCAGGTCTATGGCCCCACACGGGGCCGCAAATATCGGGAAATACCCAAAACGTGGGTGACAAATGTAACGATGCCAGGTGACGTACGCCGCACGTGCAGTGGTTGAGCTAATGGGTCTGTCGCACCTGATCGTCCCAAACCATGTTAAGTATTCACGTCGGTGTGGCTTCGGGTCTACGTGCGCGTCTTTCGCGCTTGGGGTATGGGATCGAGTCTTGCTTCTGACAGGCAGTATTTTCTTTTATTTTCATCGCGTTAGGCAGTCTCCGCTGATTTATTGCAAAATACTCGTTGTTGCGTCACAAGTAAATGAGCATAAGTTTCCGAACTTCGTCGTTAGCAGTAAATGATTTACAATTTCCTTACTAAATAACGTCTCTAATTAAAATAGAAGGAACAAAAGGAATGAAACCCATATTAGAACAGAATTTTTCTTGGTTACAGCGAAGGCAGTAATTTTTTAACTTTCACGTTTACAACACATCACATTTACAACATTTGTTCGAAATCTGCGCTGTTTGGCAGCTACGTGTGGCAATGCCCCCTACATGTGAGTCTATGATCTGCGAGCATAACCGCTGCATGTGCGGCGAGGTGCGTCGTTTGGTGACGTTACAATATTTGTCATCCACTTTTCGGGTATTTCCCGTCATGTGTGGCCTCGTGAGTCTTATATTAAATTAGTTGTCTGTGTCTAAGTCACTTTGGGTGTTTCTGAACGTTAATAAGAATCACTCAGTGTGACTTGTACAAAAATCAGACTAAAGTGTTAAAAGTCGAGAGGCATGAAAAGGAAGCCATGGTGCAGAAGGGAGTGAGACAGGATTATAGCCTATCTTCGATGTAGTTCAGTGTTTACATTGAGCGGTAGTAAATGACACTAAAAAAAAATTTGGAGAAGAACTGAAAGTTTAGGGACAAGAAATAAGATCAACGAGGTTTACCATGACATTGTAATTTTGTCAGAGGCAGCAAAAAGGCTAGGAAAATCAGTTGAAAGTCAAGGACAGTGTCTTGCAAGCAGACTATAAGACGAACATTAACAAAATCAAACCAGGGGTAATGGAATGCAGTCGAATTATGTCACGTTATGCTGAGGAAATTAGAGTAGGAAACGTGACACCATAACTGGTGCTACTTTAGTATTAAAATAAATGATGATGGTCGAATTGGAGAGGATATAAAATGTAGGCTAAAAACGGCAAGGAAAGCGTTTATGACGAAGAGAAATTAGTTAACAGTGTATGTAGAATTCAGTGTTAGGAAGTCTTTTCTGAAGGTTTTTGTCTGAAATACAGCCTTATACGAAAGTGCAACGTGGACGACAAACAGTTTAGACAAAAAGATAATAGAAACTCTTGCAATATGATGACACAGAAGTGTGCTGAAGATAGCCGGGTAGATCGCGTAACTCACGAGAACGTACTGAATGAAACTGGGGAGACAAGAAATTTGAATAAAGGAAGATATCGGTTTCTAGGACACATTGTCCTAAGTCCAGGAATCACCAATGTAGTATTGGCGGGAAGTGGGGAGAGGGGGGGGGGGGCGAATTGTGTTACATAGGATACGCAGTTGCATCATACCATTCTTCGGATTGAAGATCACTACAAAAACAAAAATGATGTCAAGGATGCAATTGGCAGAGACGAGCATTTACCGGAGAGTGTACCGTGTTCCGAAGCGTTGGGGCCAGTACATCGATGCAAAATTAAGCATCCGTAGACCATACACCTGAACCAGCAAAACACTCAGGTTTGGCGATATTCCTTGGTGCATTGCATGTTCCCGCCTCTTGACGAATGAGGATTCGTCCAAAAGTACTAGTCAGACTGAATCTGCTGTCATCGGAGAAAAGCACCCTACCACACTCTTCGTTGGACGTCCCTATGCTCTTGGCACTATCACAAACGGTGCCGCCGATGTATGGTTGTCAACGGAACACAACGTACTGGTAGCCGGGCAAAGAGAACGCCCACATGGAATCGCCTTGCCACTGCAGTCCCTTGCAATTGCACAGGCTGTGTGCCAGTTGCACAGTGTAGCGATCATCTGCAGCTGTAGTTGACCGTGGTCGACCAACTCCTCTTCTTCAGAGGCTAGGGCCTGTGGTTCGGAACTCTCCCATTGCATGTTAAACAGTTGTGTGAGCAATACCAAACTCCTGGGCTACACTCGTCACACTCCGTCCTTCTTCCAGTTTCATCTAAATGTGGTCTCCGGGCCATTTTTTAACGGAGAACACCACACAGCGCATTATAAATGCTCGCTGATTGACACGCACGGTTCCTTTGGCAGCCACGTGTTACAGCGCCATCCCCCTTTAGCGCTATAGTCACAATAACCTCACGCCATGTGACGCCCAGCTTTCTGTGTACGACTGGGAGAAAAAAATGGCTCTGAGCACTATGGGACTCAACTGCTGAGGTCATTAGTCCCCTAGAACTTAGAACTAGTTAAACCTAACTAACCTAAGGACATCACAAACACCCATGCCCGAGGCAGGATTCGAACCTGCGACCGTAGCGGTCTTGCGGTTCCAGACTGCAGCGCCTTTAACCGCACGGCCACTTCGAACTGGGAGACCTCTGTCAACACGCTCCCGCATTTTTATTCATTTACACCTAGTTGTTAATATGTTATGTTACTTTCTCTATCACGTCCTTCAGTTTTGGAGATCAGTATATATTTTGGTTGGAATGACGTAGCTGCCTCTCGTGGTATAGTCTGTGTCGGTTGTTTACCTCATTTCTGAAAGCGAAGTACGCCCGCGAGATCCAGCTTGGAACTGCTACCCCTACGTCCCAGGGGAAAAAATGACGCTCCACTTCCTAACAATCAGAGCCGACCTTCCCTTTATTTACTATTTTACGTTTAGTACTCAAACATGAAATAAGGCTGATGTTTGGTTGTTACTGGTCTTGCTTTCGCACTTTTGCTAATGTCCTCAATTCTTGAACTGCAACACGTAAGTATGTTTTTCTATCATCAATAGGTATGGCTTCGTGCCCTTACAGCCACAATTTCATGTTGATTACTGACAATCCCCTTTTTTTATATGTCCCCATGTCCATTTGTTTGTCTACTTGACTACTTGCCTATTTGTTCCTGGTAATTGTCTCCGTGCATTTCTACGTGATTCACTAAGAGAAGATCGGCTTTTTGAAAGTAATCACATAAAAAGTCTATGTATGAATAAGCAAATCAAAACACTTCCTGTAAACTTTCCGTTATAAACACATTGGAAACATAATTTTGAAACCATCTTCACTTTACAGAAAGAGCTCTGGGAATTAAGAGGGAAAGGCCAGGATAGTTACGGAAAGAAATCAGTGAGAGACTGGGAGACCTTACCTGGAGAGTGAGTACGCGAAGTGGATGAGTCGGAAGATATCCCCAGGTTTAGCAAGAAAATTATGAAATATACAAAACCAAGGCTGAAACGGCGCAACTACTAAATTAGCAAGTGAATATGACTAACGACTCACTTTTTTTACACTGATGAATCACATAATAGAGAGAAATCTCAATATATGATCACAAATCCTATTTCTGTCAGATTTATATAAAAGGAAAATAAAGAGAAAAAGAAAATAATAATAATATAGTGTGATAAAAAGGAATAAATAAATAATAAAGTGAAAAATAAAAAGTGCACACACACACACACACCTTACACCATCACACACGCTGTCAAACAAAGAACATCTGAAAAGCAATACGGGAGTAAGCTAGCTACACCCACAGAAACACAGACGCTGAAACTGGCAGTTACTGTGGTGTGTTTCGAAAACAGTGACGACAAAGAAACCTGCAAGCTTTTAACCAGTTTGTCACATGAGAGTAATCTGTCTGACTTACAGATTATAAAAACTTTAATGAACTGTTTTAAATCTATAACCCACACGTGCAAACGATAACCTATTTATACAAATGAAAAACTAGCGGAATATTTCAGCACAGCCACGGAAGATTCCCTGTAAATAAGGTGAAACGACTGTGGTTGCACAAGTTAAAAGAAAACTTAATGTGCAGCATGCAAAAGGCGTTTTTCTTTTATACTGCTGGAATCTGTATACTGCTGCTGCGAAAACAGGCACCACAAGAAACTTCCATTACACATGTTTATCTCAAATTTTCGGAAGCACGTCTTTAAACTCTGTACTTCCCTGAATTACAATTCCTTACACAATACGTAAAAGTGGTGTAAATAAATTATTGTTGTTATACAAACACCTGAAATATACTTTATCGTTATTATTATTGCAATCGTAGGCCTCTGTCGTATGCTAAAAGTGATTGTGATATCACGTTACATTTGTGTGGATTTTAGGACGGTGGGGGAGGGTCGTTGGAGAGACGGTGACAATTGTTGCCACTTTTCGCCACACCTCCTTCCTAGACAGATGCGTTTAAAAATCGAAATTAACGTACGTTACAGCTACCTTCCAGCCGCCTGGTGAATCTTAAGGATCCTACACAGGCGTTAAACGGAAACCCTACTAAAATACTGAGGAGTAATCTTTAATGTCAGCATAATTTGCATGAGGTAGAAATAAAGTAATAGGTAACAAGCGCATCAGCCATTAAACATCCTTTACAGATAGACGGTGTTGCCGCCCGACGTTTTCAGCCAATAACCTGGCCGGCAGAGAAATGGAACAGTCCGTGAAGTTGCTCGTGAGAGTAACAGCGCCGTCGCAGTCGCCACCCTTGCGCCTGAAGGCAGACTTGCGGGCAATTAATTGATAATTTGAGGGATCCCGAGGAGAGCTGAGGGCCGCGCGCAGTTCGCAGAAGGGTTGCGTCGCCGACGACAGCCAGTCCTTTTCTTTGATCAAAGAACTTTTCGTTCGCCGCGCAGAGTGCTGTAGCCACGAGGGAGATTACATTTTGGATTTCACTTACACGGTTAGGTGCCAGCGTTACGTGGAGCTAGCGTGCGACAGCACTAATTACAGGGCTGACTCGTGTCACTTCATGATACAAAACGAGCCCTGAAATTAGCTCGGAAGGGAATAAAGTTTGATAGTGATTAAAGACCTTCATGACCACCAATTGCCTAAACCCATTTTCTGAAGTGACACATTCATCAGATCTTATATTATAATACTGCCTTTGGTTTTCTGCGATTTGAGAAACTCGACAGAGCGACAAGCTGTTTAATATTCGCAGATTTCTTTCAGTTTCCATAGTATTTCCTGTACCTTATTTCATAGCTTACAAACTTACACTAATTTCTTTGTTTCTCTGTGCCTAGTGCATTACTGAATCCCTATACGAAACCTGTCGGAGAAATTAGGTTGTCGTTTGCGTTAGAGATCTATTTCGCGATCGGTGGTCAATGATAAATTTCGTCAGTAGCATCGCTGCGTGGCGTCTTTCTATTAGAGAGCATAAATAATTGGAAGATATATGGCAATATTCATTCATGATTCAGTACTGACAGACTATACAATATTAGGACAGGTTTATTCGTATTGGTTGTTGGATTTCGTCTCACGGTCTAACTGTCTAATAATTTTCCCAACGTTTAGCCAGAACGAATGGATGGCGTTGTGAAACATTCACGCATCGTTGTGATGGAGGACAGGAGTCGAATCCGCCGTTGCAGATTATACGTCTGAGTGCTTTCGCTGGTAATTAACGATGTCCCTAATGTTCTGCCATTGTTACCTACTTCAGTAGTTCGTTGCAATACGGCAATCCTGCAGATGTTTATATTGAGATTTCTTCTTTCTAGTGAAAATTGTTGTCATTTTTATGAATTCCGTTGTCTTCCCTGGCCGCTTTTGTAGGCCACCACCATCAACGGTCGGTGAACCTTTCACAGTGACAGACATACCTCATAGTGAAACGTCAGGAAAATTATTAAAAAAAAGCTCAGCGGAAGATCCCGAGACGAAAGGCAACAGGCAACACATAAACAAGGACCACTAAAGCCTCAGAAACTCCTTACAGTTTTATTGGTTGGTGGTTATTTTCATGCATAACGATATAAACTGTATGACGATGCAATAACACGCCAATCATCTTTTTTATCTTGTGCATTTGACTCGCATCATCTAAGGTCAGAATGGTTAATAAATGTATTTAGCATGGCTAGATTGTGGACCGGACGGACACCCTTCGTGTCTCCAACAAACACCCCCTTTTGCCCCTCTCCCCTCCCACCGACAGGGAATATGTGTACCCCAGCTGTTTGTGTATAGTATTATTCTCATGAAAGACAGCGAAAGTTTTCTAAATGTTTGCGAATCTTCAACTGATTTGGGGCCTGGGTACCAGCCCGGTATTCTCCTAGCGGTTTGTGGGAAACCGCCTGAAGACAACATCCGTGACTGGTGTCCGGCACACTGGCCTTCATCGTAAATCTGCCGGGAGGATTCGATCTGGGATCTGGGACCGGCGCGAATTCCCGTTCTGAAAGCGGCACTCAAACACTTGTGACCATCCAGGCCGTAAGGAAGTATTATGCCAGTAGTTGAATTAAAATAACATGAATTAAAACCGATGAGTTTCCTACAATGATTATGGTTTCTGTGTAATTATTTACTCACATTAATTAAGTACCCCATCCGAACGCTGTACAAAATTCTTGATGACGTCTCCTGTGTGGGGTTGTAGCGTTATCATGCAGAATGACGGCATTATCTAGCAGTATCGGAAGTTTTCGCCGACAACCGCAGCTGCTCGTTGGTCTGCATGACACTGAGTAGCATTTCTGCGAGCGATGAAGGTAATTTTCAATTAAGCTCGCTCTTCCACTCCACTTACATCAGTTATGTAGCACGTACAAGATCACACTGAATGTTTTAGGCTCTTTTACCGAGTCATCTTCGCTTGTGGTAGCAATCTATCGGTTGATTTCAGCACTGTCTGCTGCGATTATTAAGATGCCACATGTTCGCACGAGATACGATAGTTATCATGAGTTATGGAAGAACCCTTGTACTTTTGAATTGCTCTGCCTCTTTTCAAAGCTATTTTTACGCCTTGTCTTTTGAAAATGTATGTCATTTTATGTCTACGTTTGTGCTTGGATGTTACTGTGTACCATTTCGAAATTTCTTTCTTGTTTTCATGTGTTCTTGGCGTCAATGTTGTTCTATTTCCGTGTGTGCACGTTTGTGTGATGTTTTGTTGTACTGTCGCTTTTGTCTGTGTACGTGCTGTGTTTATTGCTTTGTTTAATTATTTGTTTAATTTTATGACTAAGTTATTATTATTGTACTCATTGTTTGTTGCTACTTGTATGATGATGTCTAGTTCTTTCTGGTAGTTTTCTCTGCTGAGTGGTACTGTGTCGAGTCTAAGAAGCATGTATCTGAGTGTTGATTGCTTCTGTGAGTGTGGGTGATTTGAAGTCTGATGTATGATTGTATCCCTTGCGGTAAATTTCAAAGTATGCTGACTGGTTTCTTGTTTAATGGTTATATTTAAGAAATTCGTCATGTTCTGTTTGCATCCTGAATCCAACCTTTTTGTGTATGGTGCTTATATTAGCGCCGACCTGGTCGGTTTTTGCTGGAGGTCATCACTTAAACAAAGGATATAATCCATGCATCTGATTGAAGAAAATACGTTGTAATTCTATGTGGTAATGTTTTTAAGAATCAGGTTTTCTACATGATGTGTGAAAACGTTGGCTAGGATACTCGAGTCACTCATCTTTTGTAGAACATTTAAAAGAAAATAATCACAAACTCACTACAAGAGCGAAATACATGAAAATAGAATAAATAGTAAAATACCACTTCTACATCTACATCTGCATGGATTCTCTGCAAATCACATTTAAGTGCCTGACAGAGGGTTCATCGAACCACCTTCACAATTCTCTATTATTCCAACCTCGTACACTGTGCGGCAAAAATGAACAGTTATATCTTCCCGTACCATCTCTGATTTCCCTTATTTTATTATGGTGATCGTTTCTGCCTATGTAGTTCTTTGTCAACAAAATATTTTCGGATTCGGAGAAGAAAGCTGGTGATTGGAATTTCGTGAGAAGATTCCTCCCCAACGAAAAACGCCTTTGTTTTAACGATGTTCATCCTGAATCCTGTATCATTTCGGTGACACTCTCTCCCCTATTTTGCGATAGTACAAAACGTGTCGCCCTTCTTTGAACTTTTTCGATGTACACCGATAATCCTGTCAATCCTATCTGCTAAGGATCCCACACTGCTCAGGGTATTCTAAAAGAGAACCGACTAGTGTAGTAAAGGCTGACTCATTAGTAGATCTGTTACTTTTTCTAAGTGTCCTGCCAACAAAACGCAGTCTTTGTTAGCCTTCCCCACAACATTTTCTGTGTGTTCCAGTTTAAGTTATTCGTAATTGTAATTCCAAGGTATTAAGTTGAATTTACAGCGTTTAGATTTGACTGATTTATGGCGTAACAGAAGTTTAAAGGATTCCTTTTAGGACTCATGTGGATGACCTCACACTTTTCGTTACTTAGGGTCCATTTCCAATTCTCGCACCATATAGATATCTTTTCTAAACATTTTTGCATTTGTTTTGATCTTCTGTTGACTTTAGCAGCTGATAAACGACAACGTCCTCCACAAACAACCGAAGACTGCTGCTGAGATTGTCTCCCAAATGGTTTGTATAGGTAAGGAAAGCAAAGGGACTATGACACTACCTCGGGGAAAGCCAGAAATCAATTCTGTTTTACACGATGACTTTCCGTCAGTTATTACGAACTGTAACCTTTCTGACAGAAAATCACGAATCCAGTCACATAACTGAGACGATATTCCATAAGCATGCAATTTCACTACAAGCCGATTGTGTGGTACAGTGTCAAAAGCCTTCCGGAAATCCAGAGATACGGAATCAATTTGAAATCCCTTATCAGTAGCACTCAACACTTCGTGCGAGTAAAGAGCTAGTTGTGTTTCACAAGAAGGATGTTTTCCAAATCCAAGTACACTGTATGTCAATAGACCGTTGTCTGCGAGGTAATTCATAACGTTCTAACACAACATATGTTCCAAAATCCTGCTGCATATCGACATTAATGACATGGATCTGTAATTTAGTGAACTACTACTACTAATTTTCTGGAATTTTGGTGTGACCTGTGCAACTTTCCAGTCTTTTGGTACCGATCTTTCGTCGAGACAACGGCTGTTAAGTATGGAACTACTGCTTCAGCATACTCTGAAAGGAACGTAATTGGTATACAGTCTGGACCCGAAGATTTGCTTTTATTAAGTGATTAAAGCTGCTTCGCTACTACGAGGATGTCTACTTCCACATTACTCTTGTTTGCAGCTGTTCTTCATTCTAATTCTGTAACATTTACTACGTCTTCTTTTGTGAAGACATTTCGGAAGGCTTTGTTCAATAACTCTGCTTTGGCACCATTTTTTTCCATAGTATCTCCATAGCCATTGCGCAGAGAAGGCATTGATTTTGTCTTGCCGCTAGCATACTTCATATACGACCAGAACTTCTTTGGATTTTCTGCCAGGTTTCGAAACAAAGTTTCGTTGTGGCAACTATTACAAGAACCTGTCATTGAAGTCCGCGCCAAATTTCTAGCTCCAATAAAAGTCAATCTTGAAGATTTTACATATTTTTAACTTTGGCGTGCTTTTTCGTCGTGTCTGCAGCAGTGTTCTGACCCTTTTTGTGTACCAGGGAGGGTCAGCTCCGTAGTTTGTTAATTTATCTGGTATAAATCTCTCAATTGCTGGCGATACTATTTCTTTGAATTCAAGCCACATCTAGTCTACACTTGTGTTGTTAATTTAGAGTGAGTGGAGATTGTCTCTCAGGACGGGGTCAAGTGAATTTTTAACTGCTTTTCTGAATAGGAATATTTTTTGTTTATTCTTGGAGGATTTGGGGGTTTCAATACTCAATCTCGCTACGACAACTCTGTGTTCACTGATCTCTGTATCCGTTTTGATTCTCGTTACTAACTCAAGATTATTTGTTGTTACGAGATCAAATGTGTTTTCACAACCGTCTACTATTCGCATGGGCTCATGAACTAGCTGCTCGAAATAAATTTCAAAGAATGCATTTAGCACTATTTCGGGTGATGTTTTATGCGCACCTCTGCAATTTAACATGGGTTTTTGCCAACATATCGAGGGTAAATTAAATTCACCACCAACTAAAACTGTATGAGTCGGATACATGTTTTAAATCAAACTCAAGTTCTTTGAACCTTTGAGCAATTATATCATCTGAATTCGGAGTTCGGTAAGAGGATCCAGTTATTATTTCATTCCGGTTGCCAACCATGGCCTCTGCCCACACTAACTCACAGGACCTATATACACTCCTGGAAATGGAAAAAAGAACACATTGACACCGGTGTGTCAGACCCACCATACTTGCTCCGGACACTGCGAGAGGGCTGTACAAGCAATGATCACACGGACGGCACAGCGGACACACCAGGAACCGCGGTGTTGGCCGTCGAATGGCGCTAGCTGCGCAGCATTTGTGCACCGCCGCCGTCAGTGTCAGCCAGTTTGCCGTGGCATACGGAGCTCCATCGCAGTCTTTAACACTGGTAGCATGCCGCGACAGCGTGGACGTGAACCGTATGTGCAGTTGACGGACTTTGAGCGAGGGCGTATAGTGGGCATGCGGGAGGCCGGGTGGACGTACCGCCGAATTGCTCAACACGTGGGGCGTGAGGTCTCCACAGTACATCGATGTTGTCGCCAGTGGTCGGCGGAAGGTGCACGTGCCCGTCGACCTGGGACCGGACCGCTGCGACGCACGGATGCACGCCGAGACCGTAGGATCCTACGCAGTGCCGTAGGGGACCGCACCGCCACTTCCCAGCAAATTAGGGACACTGTTGCTCCTGGGGTATCGGCGAGGACCATTCGCAACCGTCTCCATGAAGCTGGGCTACGGTCCCGCACACCGTTAGGCCGTCTTCCGCTCACGCCCCAACATCGTGCAGCCCGCCTCCAGTGGTGTCGCGACAGGCGTGAATGGAGGGACGAATGGAGACGTGTCGTCTTCAGCGATGAGAGTCGCTTCTGCCTTGGTGCCAATGATGGTCGTATGCGTGTTTGGCGCCGTGCAGGTGAGCGCCACAATCAGGACTGCATACGACCGAGGCACACAGGGCCAACACCCGGCATCATGGTGTGGGGAGCGATCTCCTACACTGGCCGTACACCACTGGTGATCGTCGAGGGGACACTGAATAGTGCACGGTACATCCAAACCGTCATCGAACCCATCGTTCTACCATTCCTAGACCGGCAAGGGAACTTGCTGTTCCAACAGGACAATGCACGTCCGCATGTATCCCGTGCCACCCAACGTGCTCTAGAAGGTGTAAGTCAACTACCCTGGCCAGCAAGATCTCCGGATCTGTCCCCCATTGAGCATGTTTGGGACTGGATGAAGCGTCGTCTCACGCGGTCTGCACGTCCAGCACGGACGCTGGTCCAACTGAGGCGCCAGGTGGAAATGGCATGGCAAGCCGTTCCACAGGACTACATCCAGCATCTCTACGATCGTCTCCATGGGAGAATAGCAGCCTGCATTGCTGCGAAAGGTGGATATACACTGTACTAGTGCCGACATTGTGCATGCTCTGTTGCCTGTGTCTATGTGCCTGTGGTTCTGTCAGTGTGATCATGTGATGTATCTGACCCCAGGAATGTGTCAATAAAGCTTCCCCTTCCTGGGACAATGAATTCACGGTGTTCTTATTTCAATTTCCAGGAGTGTATTTCAAGTTCGATACAAGATAAACTACTTCTAACAGTAACAAACACGACACCACGAACTGTGTTTAGCCTACGCATTCGGAACATCGTTAGGTAGCCTTTCAAGAAAATTATCACGCATAGGAAACAAGGGTGAAATAAATCAAGTGAATATGAACAACCTCTCACTGCTTACACGGACTGATCATATAATAGACAGAAATCCCAATAGATGATCACAAATCCCATTTCTATGTTAAGTGCATAACTGAAAATTGAAAAAGAGAAAGAAAAAATAATAATAACAACAGTAAACAGTAAAAGAGAATAAATAAAAAACATAAAACAAAAAGGATTCATATCCACACACACACACACACACACACACACACACACACTTACAACTTACATCAACAAACACAGAGAAAAAAACTGATATCTGAAGACACGTTGTAAATAAGGCGAAATGCGTCTGGATGGACAAGCTGAATAAAACAAACTTAATGTACAGCATGAAAATAGCGGTTTTTTAATCTGCTGCCATTTATATACAATGCAACTGATTTAGAAATTTAAATAATGACAAACCATCACAACACTGCCAATATCACAATTTAGCAATACAGAAATCGTAGTGTACACACACCATTATCAACGTTTCACCAAGCAATACCATTATGGACAAAAGTCAGACTTTGCCTCAGCGAGTATATTATTCAGGAGAGTTCTGTTTCTTTCAGTCGTTTTCGCCTATGTCTGGTAAGTTAGATTTGTTTTTCTCCTTTTTTTCTCCTTTGTTGACTGTCTCTCCCTTTTGTCTTCACTTACTCAGCGTCCTGTGGTGTCCGGTTCTACCTGTAGGCCTACACTCATCTATCGGCTTCCAGAGGAAAAAGTTTGATTTTCAGTTTTTTACGTGAGTAGTTGCCGAATTTAAATATTTTAAATCCTGACTTAATCTACCAGTTAAGAAGTACAAACTTATGTGAAGAGTTCAGCAATTTCAAGGCAGTCACGGCACGGAAATACCCAAATTATTTGCATCCAGTATTTGACAATGAGAGTACTTAGTGACTTACAACAAACTTAAGACATATTTTCAAACCTCTGCAAAAGCATTTTGTGGCCGACACACCCACAAAATGACGAGCGGAAAAATGTTTATCTCTTACTACATTTCCGCACCTCATGTAGTAAAACTGTCGCATCAAACATAACGTTTTGATTTGTTATTTCTCTACTACCAACTGTATTCGCAAAATATTTCGCCGGCAGTGTACATGTATAGCACTGTGCGTGCCTGTACAATCACATAATTGTACGAGACATGATGTTAGATGTAACCTTTAATTTTTAGATGCTCGGGTATAGATGTATCGTTATTGGGTTCATTGTAGTGAAGTGTATTAAAGAACGCTGCGAATTGCATGATCTGTCCAGATCAAAACCGATATCTCTGTTAATTAAATTCTTCGCCAAATGAATATCAACTGAAGCTGCACTCCCGAAATTTAATGTACGAAATATACGTATTAGTTATTGGGGTCGCCAAAGCATAATGAAGCACAAATATTTTTTCATAAATACTCGTTGCATTAGCAACATAACGGTAAAGGTGTTTTTCATGAGTGATCAAGCAATATTTCTATAATCTTAATAGTAATGTCAACACAGAATTTGTAGTTTACAGTATTTAGTCTCTCTAATGCATCATTTCCGTAACTGTAGCGAAATTTATTAAGAAACTGTGCTTAGTAAGAGTCGACGGTAATTTCCAGACATTGTACGCATCCTTACCATCATTTTACACATTAATGATTACATTAACTTTGTTTCAGCACCAGCTAAGCGTTATTTCTCTCATTTTCCACATTTAGTAGAAATATTTTCTTATGTATCTATGTAGATGTTTTGAAAGCAAACATCAGAGCAAACTTTTCTTCCTGATTAAAATAATAGTTTATCAGCTCGATGACTGAAACAGAAAGGTTTCCTAAAGCACTCACCCTTTCCATCTGTTTACATTGTTCGCACTAATGCAACAATCTGTTGGAAGCAGTTTCTATGTAAAAGTAATACATATATATTGTCGTACGGAGAGATTTATTTTGCTGTGCAGTCGTTTGTTTTTAGGAAGGTGTACGTCTCGTACTGAAGACAAACGACCTAAGAGAGCTGTAGGAATACCGCCAGGCAGGGTTACGGAATGAAGCTGGATGCTATGGAGTGAGGTTAACATGGAGTTATGACTAACAACGGAAAGTATTTAAAGATTACGTGCATATGACAGAATCGTTCTTAGCGAACTGAGAAAGACTTGAATGACAAAGATATTCCGCTGTCAAAGAGATTCATTTACGTGATATTTCGCATCATCGATGGTGAGGTCCTCCGAAAGCTAAGAAAGGTCGTTTCAGTGTGTGCGTGTTTTTAACGGTTTTATCTTCCTTCAGTTACCGTGCTTTTCGTGTTATTTTCAACATGTAATTTGTCATCATGCGTTTCTTAATTTATTAAGCACATCTAGTTGATTATCACTGGTATAGATGTGCAATAGAGAAACATAAAAATATTTCATTTTTCTACAACTCTACCAGCCAGTAACATGACGAGAGGTGTGAAGTAACCGCATGTTATCTGGAACACTGACGACCCTACACTGTCCACGGAGTTTAATTATTATATTCAGGACAGACGTGAAGCAAATAGCAATATTCCTGTCTAACCAGCCGTTCCTAATGGTTAAAAAAATTGTCGACCGAAGATTCGGAGACGAAAGCCGACAGGCAATATGTCAACAAACGACAATTCAGTTTTGAAAAATCAACTTGTAAATGTACTTTATATTGACATCTAAATGACTACTCTCCAATTCACAATTACATTCCTGTCAGGGGGCGCGCTGAACTTTCTTGAAGATATTTCTGTACTGTTCCACCCTCGCACAACGCGCAGTGCAATCGAACATTTAAGTGTTTCAGTGCGAGCTCTGATTTCCGTCATTTTATTACGATGAGCATCTATCCATATGTAGATGGCATCAGCAAAACGTTTTCGCATTCGGAGGAGAAAGCTGGTGATTGAAATTTCGCGAAAAGATCTCAGTGCAGCGAAAATCTTTATTTGAATTATTGCCACCGCAACTCCCGAATCATATCAGCGGCACTCTCTCCCCTATTTCACGACAATACAAAACGAGCACCCTTCCTGTCGGACAAGCGTAGTGTAGGCACTCTCTTTAGTACACGTGTATTTAAGTATGCTGACAATAAATAGCAATCTTTTGTTCGCTTTTCCCACAACATTATGTGATAGTTCCGACCAAAGTTACTCGTCATTGTCGTCCCTGAGTTTTTAGTTGAATTTACAACTTTTCGATTTGTGTGAGTTAGTGTATAACTTAAATTTAACGGATTTATTTTGGTACTCATGTGAATTATTTCACACTTTTCATTAATTAGGCACCATACATACAGCTTGCCTAAATCATTTTTCAGTTGATTTTGATGTTCTGAGGATTTTACATCATCTGCAAAACACTCTAAGAGGGCTGCTATGATTGTCTCCTATATCGTTTAAACAGATTAGGAACCGCAGAGGACCAATAACACTTCTTTGAGAAACGTCAGGCATTATTTCTGTTTTACTAGATTGCTCTCCGTCAGTTGCTACGAACCTTGGGCTTCCTGACAGGAAGTCACGAATCCAATTGCATAACTGAGACGACACCTGATAGGCAAGCATTTTGTTTGGATGTCGCTTATAAGGAGCGGTATTAAAAGCCTTCAGGAAATCTAGCAGTACGGAATCAATTTTTGATGGCCTGTCAACAGCAAACATTAATTTCTGTAAATAATTGCCGGCCTTGGTGGCCAAGCGGTTCTAGGCGCTTCAGTCCGTAACCGCGCGACTGCCATGGTCGCAGGTTCGAATCCCGCCTCGGGCATGGATGTTTGTGATGTCAGGTTAGTTAGGTTTAATTAGTTCTAAGTTCTAGGGGACTGATGACCTCAGATGTTAAGTCCCATAGTTCTCAGAGCCATTTGAACCATTTTCTATTGGTGTGACCAGTGCAACTTTTCAGCCCTTTGACACGGACCTTTGTCGAGTGTGCGGTTGTATTTGATTACTAAATAAGGAGCTATCGGCAATAATGAGTGAAGCCTAACTAGCATACAATCAAGAGCAAAGGCCTTGCTTTGTTGATTAAGCTGTTTCGATACACCGGGAATTCTGGAAAACTTACTTCTTCTTAATTGGTGAAGGGATTTCGGAAAACTGTATTTAGTAACTGGTCTTTAGTGGGACTGTCATCGCCAACATTTCTGTTGCACTCGTGCAACGGAGATATTGGTTGTGTCTTATGGCTGGTTTACTTTACGTAAGACCAGAATCTCTTAGAATATTCTGCCACATTTCGAGATACACTTTCGTTGTAGAAACTATTTAAATCATTCCACATTTAAATCGGCGTTAACTTTTGAGCTTCAGTGAAAAATCACCTGTATTGGAAATAATGCGCTGTTATATCTGGCTCTTATTCCGTGAACATGGTAACAGATATTAGTACAATAATTACTAAGGTTTTCCTGCCTTAATAATGAATCAACACGTGCACTTGCATTGCCAAACCTAGAAGGTTCAATAATGTAAACAGGTGGTTATCTTTAATACATTCATTACTCTAAGTTTGCATTCTTATTATTCATTTACGTAATTTAAATATTAGTTACTATTTTATCATACCAAAAAGTAAGCAAATAGTAAGCGCACTGCGATACAAAACGTATTGACGCTAGTAACTTTTTCATGATGTGTCAATGATAAGTTACATAGCTGTATGAAACTTGGACCATACACCGAAAGAACTGCAGCATAGTACCGAAGGTATCTGAAAGAAATACGCAATGAGATGACTCTTTTATTTAAAGTCAATAATTATTATGTGTCCGCGATTCATGACAGTCTCTTGGGCGTTACAAGCGGAAGGACATACGAGGGCAATTTTTTTCCCAAGCTCCAATCGGTCGCGAGACGCGAGATTAAAACCACAGTGCAAATCCGAAGACGTTCTGAACAGATTTGCGCGGTATCTGCAGCATGCCCGTCAGTTGTGTCGCGTCGAACTTTTTAGTTTTGAGCCTACAGTGGGCGAATAAAGACAAATACAACAATGGCGTCTCCTGCCAAGAGTAAAGTGCGAGCTGTCGTCCGCTGAGGGATTCCGCCTGTTTTCATGCACCCCACTAATCGTAACTGTCATACGTGACGGAAAAGTGCGGTAATTTTGCGGGAACTCCCTGCAGCTGCAGTTATGACGCACCTGCACAGTATTCGGTGCAAAGATGTTTGATCAACCACGATACAGCCCAAACATACACTACTGGCCATTAAAATTGATACACCACGAAGAAGACGTGCTACAGACGCGAAATTTAACCGACAGGAAGAAGATGCTTTGATATGCAAATGATTAGCTTTTCAGAGTATTCACACAAGGTTGGCGCCGGTGGCGCTACCTACAACATCCTGACATGAGCACTTGTGAAACCTGTCAATAGGTTAAAGTTAATAACAAATCTAAGCGTTATAAATTATATGCTGTAATTCCTCGAGGTCTGTGGGATCTACTGTCATTAGATTTTTTCGGCCCTCTGCCTCGTAGTTCAGGAGGATTTACTTACTTGTTTGTTGTAATGGAATGTTGGTCCAAACATGTGAAGCTATATACTTTGAAACGAGCGAATACCGCAAGCGTTATACGCTGTCTTACCCGAAATTACTTTGTTAACTGGGGCATTCCTAAACGACTTATGTCTGACAACGGTAGTGGCTTTATTAGTCAAAACTTTCAAGATATGATAAAACAATATGGAATCAAACATATCTTAATTTCGAAATATCACCCTCAAAGTAATTTAGTAGAAAGAGTCATGAAAGAATTAGGACGATTATGTAGAACTTATTGTGCACATAAACATACTCGGTGGGCCAAACTAATGCCTGAATTCGAAAAGATATTAAATGAATTGTCTCATCTAACGACGGGATTATCACCTATAGAAATTTTAGGCAAACGAATTATAGGTGAGCCTTTACTAGCTGCTCTACCTTGGCCACCAGTAAATGAGATCCAACAATGCATCCCAGACGAAAAAGTTTGCGAACAGATTGTTAAAAATGCTGAACGGAGAATTAAAAGTTATAATCAACATGCTATAGAACCCTCATTTCAGGTAGGAGATCTTGTATTAGTACGAACTCAACCTAAAAGTTCGAAGATCAATAAGGAATGTAGAAAATTCTTCTTTATCTTTGAAGGTCCATATGTTGTACATAAGATTGTACATCCCAAAGCGTTACTTCTTATGGAACCTTCATCAGGTGTAATTAAAGGAGTATATAGTGTCAATCAAATGAAACCCTTCATTCCTAAATAAGTTAATATTTAGTATATGTTACATACGGAAGAGCGTTCATAGTTTATTCATGTGAAGTTTTTCGTGATAGTTACGTGTTATTTTTAAAGAAATAACAGGAAGTTTAAACAAGTGTTCTACAATAATCTAACGGTACTTCAAAAAGGGAAAGATAACTAAAAGGGGATTTATATGGAAGAAAATTTTGTTATTAGGTCAGAAGGAATTTTGTATATTTACTCGAATAGTAGGAACCAAAGGGGATGGTTAATAATTTTAGGGACCATGGGCGTCCAGAGCTATATGGCTCACGAGAACATAGCAGAGTGCCTTTAATAGAGATTTGTAATAGTGTTAATATAGAACACACCAAACGGGACTCTCTTGCTTGTTTCTCCTAAATAAATTGCCACTACCCAACAAAGTGTCCGAAGGTAAAGAAAGCCGTGCCGAGATTCTAAAGAAAGTTTTGCTTGATTTCTTCTTGACCTCAGGCATAAATAAAGCATTAGGGAAAAGAACGACGTAAAGTAAATAGTACTATTAGGTATTTTGAGTAACTTATTAGTAATATACATTTTTGGAAAGAATAACTCTAGTAAATGAATAAAACTGAAACTAACCTATCACAATTTGAACGCTCTGTCCTAATGTAACAACGTTAAAGAACGGACTAAATTATTAATTAGTAGCAACTATTAAATGAAAAGGAGTAATCTATATATATTCGGTTGTGAATTACCATAATAGCACAATTGAAAGTGAATGACAAATAGTCACAACAATATTGTCATAAAAGGATTGAATATATCTAAGAGCAAGGACTTTAGATTACGGAAAATGTGAGAAAAATGTGTAATATTAACAGTTAAATATTCTATATAGAAGAAGTTTCATTTTCTGTTAAAACCTGACAAACTGAGCTTGTGGGTGGGGTATGTAGTGGGACATGAAATTGAAGCGTCACCCATCCACCAGTGTCAGCCCAGTTTGCAGGTGAATATAAATTTAATTTAGTTTTGTTTATGTATTTTTTGTAATATTTGTAATGTTTGTAAATTGTCTGAAGTTTTTGTACTTATTTTTTATGTTTCATGTACGGAGAGGGCGGCGCAACGAACGGAGACAGCATCTTCACTGCCGGGACCAGAGAGAAAATTGCTGGCCACTATACGTCGCGGGTCGACAGCCAAAGAGCAACAGAAGATCCTGAAACCGAGTTGTTGCGTCGTGCTTCTAAAAATCGAAAAAATAGGAATATGTAATGTTTTGGACAACAATGACGTCATAGAAAGTTTAATCACGTTGTAAATGTTCAGTTCTGTCTTGTCAAGGCTCAGGTTCACGTCTATATGTAGGAAGATGATAAACTAGTGGATGCTACTAAAGTTTAAATACGTGTTTCGGGAATTTATTTATGAAGAATTATGTTACGTAATTTATTTGAAAAGATTATTAATTTTGACAACGTTTATCGCGAGTTTGAATCTCGAAAGTTTATTAAATGTTGTTCTAATATTTATTAAATCATATCACTTGCATTATTATAATTTCTGAGAAGAAACAAACGACATCTAAATTGAAAAAGTTTGCGCAAACCAATTGGCCTGAGTGACGTAATTCTGCGCATACGACTCAAATGATGATGTTTTAATTACAGTTTCGTTCCAGAACCATAGTTGGATTTTGTTTATATTGCAGAGACGGAGTTGCGTCGGATTTGCTTGCCGTGATTTCTTTATTTGTATTGTTGTCGTCCGAGCTAGCAAACACGATGCGACTGTTGTCTCTGATTACGTTATTACTTCTACTACTTGAAATGTTTTCATTATTATCTAATTCCGATAACCGTTTAGTAATTTCCTGTATCCGCATTTCTGTATTGGAAACGCGGTTAGCTAATATCGATTCTTCACTGTGTTCACGATGTGAACGCTCTGTACCTTCGTCAATGTTATTATCTTTGGAAGTCTCAAGGTTACTGCACATTTCGGTAATTAAAAATTTCATGTTTTCTATTTCAGTATGATATTTTTCTACTCGATGAGTTAATGTCTCTAATTCTACATTATCTTACAAACGTAATATTTGATTCTCCCCGGTTCATGTGAGAAGACAGCTCTAAATTCTAACATCAAAGATTCCAACTCTTCCTTTTCTCGATCGGATAGACAATTAGTAGAATAACATTTTTCTTTCAGTTCGGTTTCGATACTATTACTAGCCCCACATTGGTATACTTCATATTCAAGATCACTAAAATCTGTTAATAGGTTCATGGTCTGTGTGTACTTAATCTGTAAGGATTCGTAGCAATTTTCAGGTACTTGATTATTAGAAAACCTCACTTTAAAAGCACATGCCTCCTTATGGATGGTTAAGGAAGAGTCTTTAAAATCTAATATAGCTTTATATTTACACAGCCAATCTATACCTAAAATTATGGCCATATTTAAGTTGGCTACGACAAGTACAGAGTGAGCAATTAATTGTTTAGCAATTTCAAAAGTTAAATAAACTTCCTCAGTAATATTTTGACTTCTTTTACCAGTAACTCCTATAATTTTCACCCCAGTTACAGGTCAGTTTGGGAAATTCCAATATTTTCTTTTAAGTTGAAATAATTGTTTGGATAAAATACTTACTTTGCTACCCGAATCAATTATAATATTTACTTCGGTATCTTTAATATAACCTTTAGTAACGGGTTTATAAGTTATATTCTCCCTTATCTGATTGTCTTCCTGAAGTAAATCTTGTTGCCAATCACCTTCCTTTTGGCAGCTTAATGATAAATTGCAATTGGGTCTTGTATAATTTTGACTAACAGTTCCCTTTAGTTGACCCGTACTAAAGGACTTTACTAGTTTTCCGAACTTTCTATGATAACGTCACCTACAACTTGATCTTCATTAATTACTTGAGGATGATTTATCTCATTATCGTTATGGTGTAATTTACGCATTTTAGAGTTATTACCACGACTTTGTTGGCTCTCTTTATCTTTGGATTGACGTTTTATATAACAAAACCGGCTATGAATGTTTTTGTTAAACTTTCGTGGTTCTGAATTATTATTATTTCGAGGACTGTCGTTTCTACCAAATCTAAATTTCTCGTCTTCCCGTTCTCTATTAATTATATCTAACTGTTCTAAATATCCTAATAATTCGCAAGGTTGTGACCATTCCCTTTCTATCATTCTTTCCATTACATAATACGGTAACCTCCTAATTAGGACTCGTATTAGATGACTTTCAATAATTGGTTCTTCAATTAATTTAGCACGGTTTAAATGCGATTCGAAATAATTCCTATAACCTCCCCACCATTTAGAATATGGAGGAGGGTCTAACAACTCTAAAGTTAAGTGTTGTTGTTTTCCTCTTGACCAATAATTTTGTTTAAACTGGTTAACGAAATCATCCCAGGTCCTAAATTCAGTTCTATGCAGTACTGCCCATTCCGCAGTTTCTGATTCTAAATGTCCTATTACAAATTGAATCCGTTTTTCATTACTCCATTTAGGAGATAATGAAGTTTCAAAAGCTTTTATAAAGATTATAGGGTGAAGTTCGCCTCCTGGTTTGAATACAGGAAATCGACTTGCTACATTTGAATTTGTCGTTATATCATCCCAGCATTCTGCGAGAGACATAGTTGGATTTTGTTTAGATTGCAGAGACGGAGTTGCGTCGGATTTGCTTGCCGTGATTTATTTATTCGTATTGTTATTTCCCGAGCTAGCAAACACAATGCGACTGTTGTCTCTGATTACGTTATTACTTCTACTACTTGAAATGTTTTCATTATTATCTAATTCCGATAACCGTTTAGTAATTTCCTGTATTCGCATTTCTGTATTGGATACGCGGTTAGCTAATATCGATTCTTCACTGTGTTCACGATGTGAACGCTCTGTACCCCTGTCAATGTTATTATCTTTGGAAGTCTCAAGGTTACTGCATATTTCGGTAATTAAAAATTTCATGTTTTCTATTTCAGTATGATCTTTTTCTACTCGATGAGTTAATGTCTCTAATTCTACATTATCTATTGAATAAATCTCTACTGGTTTGGTAGAAACCTCTTCAATAGATTCTAATAATTCTCTACGAACAGTTTCCGTTTGCAGAGAAAATTCATCTCGTAACTTATCGTTATTTTTCTCTATTTCATTTACAACTAAGGCATTGACATTATCTAGTCTCTTGGTTAAGTCAGTAATATCATTTCGCTTGCGAGCTTTTTCCTCACGCGATTCCTGGATATGTTCTTCTAACCTTTTACAATCATCAGCAATTTTATTACTAAGTCCTACTAGTTTCTCCTGCATTTCAACTTCAGAAGCCTCTATTTTATCACTTAATTCTCGACTGGTTTCATTAAGATATTCCTGTAACCTGTCTGTAGATTTTGTTAGCTCCCCTTTTAATCTAGCAGTAGATTCCTCGTTAGACTGTTTTAAATCCTGTTTTAGTTCCTCTTTTAATCTAGCAGTAGATTCTTCGTTAGACTGTTTTAATTCCTGTTTTAGTTCCTGTTTTAATCTAGCAGTAGATTCTTCGTTAGACTGTTTTAATTCCTGTTTTAATCTAGCAGTAGATTCTTCGTTAGACTGTTTTAATTCCTGTTTTAGTTCCTCTCTTAATCTAGCAGTAGATTCTTCGTTAGACTGTTTTAATTCAGCTAAAAAATCCTCGTTAGATTGTTTTAATTTAGTGATCGCCCTAAAAAGGGATCTCATGCTCCTATCGGACACAGATTGCTCTTCGTCTGACATTTCTCATCCCGACATTATTGTAAGATATTAACTAGTTACACACGCAGACTTGTAATCAACAATCCTATAAAATCACACTCCCTATGTACAACACTCCACTTCCAACTTAAAACAGACTCACCGGACACTAATATTTTAGTTTGTAGTTCTCGATGATCAGTGTGCTGCTATCGGCTGCAGAAGTAACAGCCGTCGATGCAGCCGCTGAGATGCTGCGACCCCGCTTCCGCAACCGGCAGGACGCTCAGTCGAACACCGGAGACGTCACTGACTGCAACCACGCCCGGCACCACCGTAGACAGGCGAAGCCCTCAGCAACACCTCTAATACCAGCCGGAGGAACGCCCCCCAGCTGACGTACTGGGCCTGTTAGTTTAGGGAGAAATAGGTTGTCGGGGTTTTGCAGCGTTCAGCTGCTGCCCAACAAATGCGCCTTCTCGTGGAATAACTGCGTGACCGTACTGCTTGGCTGCGCTTCGTCAGATACCCACACCCGCGAAGTCGCCGCTGGCTGGTGAAGGCTTCACGAAAACTCGCGTTGACTTCCGAAGGACTCTTGATGTTTTAATTGTTTCGTACCTGTGTGTCTTAGTTGCACACTAGTCCTGTTTATAAGGTCGCCACGGTGTACTGTAACGACGTAAGTTTTGTATGAATGATTTTCTTTTGACATATGACCATGTGCAGACTTCGTCACCTACGTCAGTTACAACACCCTTCAAAATTATTTAAATTCTTCTTAAATTGTCTCTGAATGGTTCTTGAACGAAACTGTAATTAAAACATCATCATTTGAGTCGTATGCGCAGAATTACGTCACTCAGGCCAATTGGTTTGCGCAAACTTTTTTCAATTTAGATGTCGTTTGTTTCTCCTCAGAAATTATATTAATGCAAGTGATCTGATTTTATAAATATTAGAACCATATTGAATAAACTTTCAAGATTCAAAATCGCGATGAAGGTTGTCAAAAATTAATAACCTTGTCAAATAAATTACGTAACATAATCCCTCATAAATAAATTCTAGGAACACGAATTTAAACTTTAGTAGCATCCACTAGTTTATTATCTTCCTACATATCGACGTGAACCTGAGCCTTGACAAGACAGGACTGAACATTTACAACATGATTAAACTTTCTATAACGTCATTGTTGTACAAAACATTACAAATTCCTATTTTTTCGATTTTTAGAAGCACGACGCAACAACTCGGTTTCAGGATCTTCAGTTGCACTTTGGCTGTCGACCCGCGACGTATAGTGGCCAGCAATTTTCTCTCTGGACCCGGCAGTGAAGATGCTGTCTCCGTTCGTTGCGCCGCCCTCTCCGTACATGAAACATAAAAAATAAATACAAAAACTTTAGACAATCCACAACCATTACAAATATTACAAAAAATACATAAACAAAAACTAAATTAAATTTATATTCACCTGCAAACTGGGCTGACACTGGTGGATGGCTGACGCTTAAATTTCACGTCCCACTACAAGGTTCGAGTCCTCCCTCGCGCATGGGTGTGTGTGTTTGTCCTTAGGATAATTTAGGTTAAGTAGTGCGTAAGCTTGGGGACTGATGACCATAGCAGTTAAGTCCCATAAGATTTCACACACATTTGAACATTTTTTGCTGACATGAGGAAAGTTTCCAACCAATTTCTCATACACAAACAGCTGCTGACCGGCGTTGCCTGGTGAAACGTTGTTGTGATGCCTCGTGTAAGGAGAAGAAATTCGTACCATCACGTATCCGACTTTGATAAATGTCGGATTGTAGCCTATCGCGATTGCGCTTTATCGTATCGCGACATTGCTGCTCGCGTTGGTCGAGATCCAATGACTGTTAGCAGAATATGGAATCGGTGGGTTCAGGAGGGTAATACGGAACGCCGTGCTGGATCCCAACGGCCTCGTATCACTAGCAGTCGAGATGACAGGCATCTTATCCGCATGGCTGTAACAGATCGTGCAGCCACGTTTCGATCCCTGAGTCAACAGTTGGTGACGTTTGCAAGACAACAACCATCTGCACGAACAGTTCGACGACGTTTGCAGCAGCATGGACTATCAGCTCGGAGACCAGGACTGTTGTTACCCTTGACTCCGCATTACAGACAGGAGCGCTTGCGATGGTGTACAAAACGAAGAACCTGGGTGCACGAATGGCAAAACGTCATTTTTTCGGATGAATCCAGGTTCTGTTTACAGCATCATGATGGTCGCATCCGTGTTTGGCGACATCGCGGTGAATGCACATTGGAAGCGAGTATTCGTCATCGCCATACTAGCGTATCACCCGGCGGAATGGTATGGGGTGCCATTGGTTACACGTCTCTTTTTTTTTTTTGTCATCAGTCTACTGACTGGTTTGATGCGGCCCGCCACGAATTCCTTTCCTGTGCTAACCTCTTCATCTCAGAGTAGCACTTGCAACCTACGTCCTCAGTTATTTGCTTGACGTATTCCAATCTCTGTCTTCCTCTACAGTTTTTTTTTTTTTTTTGTCATCAGTCTACTGACTGGTTTGATGCGGCCCGAAACGAATTCCTTTCCTGTGCTAACCTCTTCATCTCAGAGTAGCACTTGCAACCTACGTCCTCAGTTATTTGCTTGACGTATTCCAATCTCTGTCTTCCTCTACAGTTTTTGCCCTCTACAGCTCCCTCTAGTACCATGGAAGTCATTCCCTCATATCTTAGCACATGTCCTATCATCCTGTCCCTTCTCCTTATCTGTGTTTTCCACATATTCCTTTCCTCTCCGATTCTGCGTAGAACATCCTCATTCGTTACCTTATCAGTCCACCTAATTTTCAACATTCGTCTATAGCACCACATCTCAAATGCTTTGATTCTCTTCTGTTCCGGTTTTCCCACAGTCCATGTTCCACTACCATACAATGCTGTACTCCAGACGTACATCCTCAGAAATTTCTTCCTCAAATTAAGGCCGGTATTTGATATTAGTAGACTTCTCTTGGACAGAAATGCCTTTTTTGCCATTGCGAGCCTGCTTTTGATGTCCTCCTTGCTCCGTGCGTCATTGGTTATTTTACTGCCTAGGTAGCAGAATTCCTTAACTTCATTGACTTCGTGACCATCAATCCTGATGTTAAGTTTCTCGCTGTTCTCATTTCTACTACTTCTCATTACCTTCGTCTTTCTCCGATTTACTTTCAAACCATACTGTGTACTCATCAGACTGTTCATTCCGTTCAGCAGACCATTTAATTCTTCTTCACTTTCACTCAGGATAGCAATGTCATCAGCGAATCGTATCATTGATATCATTTCATCTTGTATTTTAATTTCACTCCTGAACCTTTCTCTTATTTCCATCATTGCTTCCTCGATGTACAGATTGAAGAGTAGGGGCGAAAGGCTACAGCCTTGTCTTACACCCTTCATAATATGAGCACTTCGTTCTTGATCGTCCACCCTTATTATTCCCTCTTGGTTGTTGTACATATTGTATATGACCCGTCTCTCCCTATAGCTTACCCCTACTTTTTTCAGAATCTCGAACAGCTTGCCCCATTTTATATTGACGAACGCTTTTTCCAGGTCGTCAAATCCTATGAAAGTGTCTTGATTTTTCTTTAGCCTTGCTTCCATTATTAGCCTTAACGTCAGAATTGCCTCTCTCGTCCCTTTACTTTTCCTAAGGCCAAACCGATCGTCACCTAGCGCATTCTCAATTTTCTTTTCCATTCTTCTCTATATTATTCTTGTAAGCAGCTTCGACGCATGAGCTGTTAAGCTGATTGTGCGATAAATCTCGCACTTGTCAGCTCTTGCCGTCTTCGGAATCGTGTGGATGATGCTTTTCCGAAAGTCAGATGGTATGTCGCCAGACTCATATATTCTACACACCAACGTGAATAGTCGTTTTGTTGCCACTTCCCGCAATGATTTTAGAAAGTCTGATGGAATGTTATCTATACCTTCTGCCTTATTTGACCGTAAGTCCTCCAAAGCTCTTTAAATTCCGATTCTAATACTGGATCCCCTATCTCTTCTAAATCGACTCCTGTTTCTTCTTCTTTCACATCAGACAAATATTCACCCTTATTGAGGCTTTCAATGTATTCTTTCCACCTATATGCTCTCTCCTCTGCATTTAACAGGGGAATTCCCCTTGCACTCTTAATGTTACCACCGTTGCTTTTAATGTCACCAAAGATTGTTTTGACTTTCCTGTATGCTGAGTCTGTCCTTCCGACAATCATATCTTTTTCGATGTCTTCACATTTTTCCTGCAGCCGTTTAGTCTTAGCTTCCCTGCACTTCCTATTTATTTCATTCCTCAGCGACTTGTATTTCTGTATTCCTGATTTTCCCGGAACATGTTTGTACTTCCTCCTTTCATCAATCAACTGAAATATTTCTTCTGTTACCCATGGTATCTTCGCAGCTACCTTCTTTCTACCTGTGTTTACCTTCCCAACTTCTGTGATGGCCCTTTTCAGAGATGCCCATTCCCCTGTACTGTACTGCCTACTGCGCTATTCCTTATTGCTGTATCTATAGCGTTAGAGAACTTCAAATGTATCTCGTCATTCCTTAGTACTTCCGTATCCCACTTATTTGCGTATTGATTCTTCCTGACTAATGTCTTAAACTTCAGCCTACTCTTCATCACTACTATATTGTGATCTGAGTCTATATCTGCTCCTGGGTACGCCTTAAATTCCAGTATCTGATTTCGGAATCTCTGTCTGACCATGATGTAATCTAATTGAAATCTTTCCATACCTCCCGGCCTTTTCCAAGTATACCTCCTCCTCTTGTGATTCTTGAACAGGGTATTCGCTATCACTAGCTGAAACTTGTTACAGAACTCAATTAGTCTTTCTCCTCTTTCATTCTTTGTCCCAAGCCCATATTCTCCTGTAACCTTTTCTTCTAATCCTTCCCCTACAACTCCTTTCCAATCGCCCATGACTATTAGACTATCGTCCCCCTTTACATACTGCATTACCCTTTCAATATCCTCATACACTTTCTCTATCTGTTCATCTTCAGGTTGCGACGTCAGCATGTATACCTGAACTATCGTTGTCGGTGTTGGTCTGCTGTCGATTCTGATTAGAACAACCTGGTCACTGAACTGTTCACAGTAACACACCCTCTGCCCTACCTTCCTATTCATAACGAATCCTACACCTGTTATACCATTTTCTGCTGCTGTTGATATTACCTGATACTCATCTGACCAGAAATCCTTGTCTTCCTTCCACTTCACTTCACTGACCCCTACTATATCTAGATTGAGCTTTTGCATTTCCCTTTTCAGATTTTCTAGTTTCCCTACCACGTTCAAGCTTCTGACATTCCACTCCCCGACTCGTAGAACGTTATCCTTTCGTTGATTATTCAATCTTTTTCTCATGGTAACCTCCCCCTTGGCAGTCCCCTCCTGGAGATCCGAATGGGGGACTATTCCGGAATCTTTTGCCAATGGAGAGATCATCATGATACTCCTTCAATTACAGGCCACATGTCCTGAGGATACACGTTACGTGTCTTTAATGCAGTGGTTTCCATTGCCTTCTGCAACCTCATGTCGTTGATCATTGCTGATTCTTCCGCCTTAGGGGCAATTTCCCACCCCTAGGACAAGAGAGTGCCCTGAACCTCTATCCGCTCCTCCGCCCTCTTTGACAAGGCCGTTGGCAGAATGAGGCTGACTTCTTATGCCGGAAGTCTTCGGCCGCCAATGCTGATTATTTATAAAAATTTAGGCAGTGGCGGGGATCGACCCCGGGACCGAAGACGTTTTGATTATGAATCAAAGACGCTACCCCTAGACCACGGGTCAGAACTTACACGTCTCAAAAATGATCAAATGTGTGTGAAATCTTATGGGAGTTAACTGCTAAGGTCATCAGTCCCTAAGCTTACACACTGCTTAATCTAAATTACCCTAAGGACAAACATACACGAACACCCATGCCCGAGGGAGGACTCGAACCTCCGCCGGGACCAGCCACACAGTCCACGACTGCAGCGCCTGAGACCGCTCGGCTAATCCCGGGCGGCGGTTACACGTCTCGGTCACCTATTGTTCGCACTGACGGCACTTTCAACAGTGCACGTTACATTTCAGATGTGTTACGACCCGTGGCTCTACCCTTCATTCGATCCCTGCGAAACCCTACATTTCAGCAGGATAATCACGACCGCATGTTGCAGGTCCTGTATGGGCCTTTCTGGATACAGAAAATGTTCAACTACTACCCTGGCCAGCGCATTCTCCAGATCTGTCACCAATTGGAAACGTCTGGTCAATGGTGGCGGAGCAACTGGCTTGTCACAATGCGCCAGTCACTACTTGTGATGAACTCTGGTATCGTGTGGAAGCTGCATGGGCAGCTGTACCTGTACACGCCATCCAAGCTCTGTTTGACTCAATGCCCAGGCGTATCAAGGCCGTTATAACGGCCAGAGGTGGTTGTTCTGGGTACTGATTTCTCAGGATCTATGCACCCAAATGGCGTGAAAATGTAATCAAATGTCAGTTCCAGTATAATATATTTGTCCGATGAATACCCGTTTATCATCTGCATTTCTTCTTGGTGTAGCAATTTTAATGGCCAATTGTGTAGCTGCCTCTGATTTTCATCTCTTTTCTACGACGACAGCATTTAACCACAGCGTAGGGAATTGGAGAAAAGCACAGGCAGCTGCCCTCCAGAGCGACGCTATTGAGAACTTGGTATAAGGCTACGACAATGGGTAAGCCGGAACGCCAACTATATACAGAAATAGGTGGAAAGCGTACCTAAATGTCGCAAGCAAACCTTTTTTATTTCCACTGTCGATTCCATTCCGCGACTGATCGAAGCTTGAAAAAGAAGTAGCCCTCGTAGTTCTTAATGCAGTGTGTGATCACCACAGATGGCAATGCACGCTGCTCTGCAAAGTACTTCTACGTTGGCCTCGGGGTTATTAAAGAAATCTTGTAGCAGCGCGTTCCATTCCACCACCAGTGCGGTTGACAACTTCCGCATAATCGTTGTACATGTGGACGTGGTGTAGTCTGCCTCCCTAACTCATATCCCTCGTGCTCGATGGGATTTAAGTCGGGGGAACGGGCAGCCAGCGCTTTTACCGAGTATCTCTCGTTCCAGGTGCTCTGCCACCTGAGATCTCCAATGCGGTCACACATTGTCATCCATGAAAAATAATTCCCTGCTGAATACACCCCTGAAAAGACGCGGTGGGAGCGTAGTAAAGTGTCGCACTAACGTTGACTAGTGTGTGTTCAGAGATCCGGAGGTCAGTACGCCCATGCAGTAGTGTGCCATCGTGCATTACGTGTTCTAAACTCCTCATTGAGCGTACGTCCCCATTGTTGATCTTGTTTTGGTGGTGCACGTGGTATGGCTGTTACGTTACGGGGAGGCATAATGCTGGATGAACGTACCGACCACCAAATCTCTGAACACGGTACACTCACAGGTCAACGTTACTGTGAAGTCTCACTGCTTCCCCATGTGCGTCTTTTCAGGCTCGCCTTTGGCCCTGACTTCTGTTTTATAGATGACATTGCGATAGCGTGGACGCTACGGTCGCAGGTTCGAATCCTGCCTCGGGCATGGATGTGTGTGATGTCCTTAGGTTAGTTAGGATTAATTAGTTCTAAGTTCTAGGGGACTGATGACCTCAGAAGTTAAGTCCCAAAGTGCTGAGAGCCATTTTAACCATTTGATAAGGTGGAACACTGCAGGTGTGGGAGCAATTGCAAACACAGGATATTCTGCAAATGTGCCGGTCTGCCCGTTCCTCCGATTGAAATCCCATCGATGACGTGTGCGCATGCGTTTTGGAGAGGTATTGTGGCAGGTCCTTAAGCACCATCCGCCAACCAGCATTTGTCAAGCGCGCTTGCGGAAGAATGGAATGCCCTACCATAAGAACTCCTTATCAACTTTGTCAGTAGCGTGGGAGCACACACATTGCCATCAGTGGTGATTAATCATTCTACTAACAAGGGAACCTCCCCATCGCACTCCCCTTAGATTTAGTTACAAGTTGGCACAGAGGATAGGCTTTGAAAAACTAAACGCAGATCAATCGAGAAAACAGGTAGAAGTTGTGTGGAACTACGAAAAAATAAGCAAAATATACAAACTGAGTAGTCCATGCGCAAGATATGCAACATCAAGGATAGTGTCAGCTAAGGAGTGCCATTGTCCCGTGATTAGCATTAGCAGCTGTGGTTCAAGTCTTCCCTCAAGTGAAAAGTTTACTTTTATTTATTTTCGCAAAGTTATGATTTGTCCCTTCGTTCATTGACGTCTCTGTTCACTGTAATAAGTTTAGTGTCTGTGTTTTGCGACCGCACCGCAAAACCGTGCGATTACTAGACGAAAGGACGTGCCTCTCCAATGGGAACCGAAAACATTTGATCGCAGGGTCATAGGTCAACCGATTCCTCCACAGGAAAACACGTCCGATATATTCTATACGACACTGGTGACGGCATGGAGTCACATGACAGGAATATGTTGTCGACCCACCTAACTTGTAGATTTACCAAATGGGTAAAAAGATTCTTCTATCTTGCCCAATTTAGGTTTTCTTGTGGATGTGATAATCACTCCCAAAAAAGTGATGAAAACATAAGAGTTTTTCAGATAATAATTGTCTGAAAATAAAAAATTAAACTCTTCACTCGAGGAAAGACTTGAACCAAGGACCTCTCGTCCCGCAGCTGCTCACGCTAACCACGGGACCACGGCGCTTCTGAGTTCATGCTATCCTTGATGTTGCATATCTTGCACATGGAGCACTCAGTTTGTATATTTTGCTTTTTTTTCGTAGTTCCACACAACTTCTTCCTGTTTTCTCGATTGATCTGTGTTCAGTTTTTCAAGGCCTATCCACTGTGCCAACTTATAACTAAATCTGAGGGGGGTGCGATGGGGATGTTCCCTTGTAAGAACCATGTCCTCCATTTGCAATGTCTAGAGGACCATCACGGATCGTCATGGCTTTATTTGGATTATTATCTTTGAATAAAAGTTTCGTTTCTTTTCACCTCACTGCATACTTCTTTGTGTTACCTTTCGTACAGAATTGTAGAAATACTTCCTGTACATTGTCTGAGTTTCATCGAGATATGTTACTTGGCAGTGACACATGAAAAAGCTACTTTCATCTTTATATTTTCACAGCAATGTGACTACAAGGCCATCGTTGCAGCAAACTGTTTGGGAAAAAGAAGGATTGAGAGAAGCAGAAGCGTGAACCACAGTGCGAGAGGCTGGTTCTGTGAAGCAGCTGGCTGCAGCAGCTAAGTACACGGACTGTGGTGAGCCGATGCGGGATGTGAACAGCTGCCCGGGCACTTGCGTGCTCCCAAGCCGCAGCGCGCGCTTGGCGAGCGTACAGCAGAGCGCTCTGGCGGCGGGTGGTAGCTTAACCCGCTGGCCGCCAGAGGTCAGCGTCGGCCGGCCCCAGCGCGGCGGCCATCTGCAGCCAGGCCGGCCACTCCCCCAGCCCAAACTAGCCCTGCGCGGCCCGGCCGGACGGCCCTGACCCACTGAACTACATTCCGGCACCTGAGACGGCCTCGGCAGCGCGTGCTCGCACCCGGGTCGCCGATGCACTCCTGCCAACTGACTTATGTCTAATCTCTTCACAATTCAGGCGATAACATATTTTGTGCCAATTAGAGTTTCACAGTTTTAGTTGAACGCAAAGTTTAATACCTCTCCTTCCGAACGTGCAGCCCGCTTTTTGGCAGCCGACGATGACGGGCAGTCATTGCGTGATAGTTTTCTGGAGCCAGTTGTTGCAACCCGTCCCCACATTGTCGTTAAACATATTATCTGAAGTGGTCGATTACTTTTATTATATAAGGGGCGATCATTAATTTTCGTTAGAAGTTTTTAAAGACCATAATCGCTATACCAATCAGTCAAAATTGGCTTGAACGTTCAGGAAGTCGTTCCACCGACACACCATGTTGAAGATACCCGTCTGGTAAAACACCATCCCTGTTGGGTGAAGAAGTCCGTAACTACCTATTGGAATCATCCAACCTTCAGAACCTTTTTCAAGTACCCAAAGGCATAATAATGGCGTGGCTAGAGGTCAGCACTGTAGGGTGACTTGTTAGAACGTCCATAATGGATGGGGCTGGCCTCCCAGTTCGACTGGCGTCTTGTGACGAGTCGCGGTCACTATGGAAATTGGTGCAACCATTCCACAACGGTGGTTTTCGACAGATATACTGCCCCATACACATATTTCATTCTCTGACGTATCTACCAATGTTTATCCTTCGGCAACCGATAAAAGAATAAGAACTCGTTAGTACTATTTGGTTGCATTTGGTAATAACGTCGCCATAGTTCACATTTCTGGTTTTAGCGGACGCACGTCCGACGGACACAAAAGCCACATTAATCCGTTGCATCAGAATCGCGCTACGTTTCATACACGCTGTAGCAGCTCCCTCAAACACATTTTCTGAAGACACTCTGGTTCCATTTACACAGTGACCAGTTCCACTTGCTATCTATAGCCATTGCCGCATTAGCATAAGAGGCCTCTTTCTTTCCTTCGATATGCTTTTTTTTCCTCGTTTTTGTTTCGGAATGGTTCCGTACGGATGTCAAATGGCATTTCTGAAATATCATGTTTGAGAAATACATTATTATTATTATTATTATTATTATCATTATTGCAGAGGGAGGTCACTCCCTTGACAGAACACGCTGAGCTACCGTGCTGGCAACGAATGGCTACGGAGGCGGTCCGGTGTGGAATTATACGCTTCACTAAACGAAAAAAAATTAGTATCCTGCTATTACATTACCCGTGGTTCAAAATTACAATCAGTCAACTCATACGAAAAGCTGCGTGTGACAGTTTGTAAGGATATTAAATGGAGCGACCACAGTGGCTCAGACATACGAAAGGCAGATGGCACACTTCGATTGATCGGACGAATCCTGGAAAAATTCAGACAGTCTACAAAGAATGTGGCACAGATAACCATTTGTTTTCTAGAGTCCGAGGACAGTCCCACGGTAAGGTTAAGAAACCCGGACTGGCAGACACTTTTGATTGACGCAAATTGTCCCACAATAGCCTAATAGAAATCCTTGGATGTTACTGGAGATAATGAATTTAATTGATGAAAGGAGAAACTACAAAAAGGCAGCAAATGAAGCAGACGAAAGGGAATGCAAAGGAAAAAAAGAGACTGACGTGAAGTGCAAAATCGCTTAGCAGGAATGGCTGGACGAGAAATATAAGGATTTAGAAGCACATATCATTAGGGTAAAAATAGATAGCACCTACAGGAAAATTAAAGAGACGTTTGAAGAAAAAGGAAGCAGCTATATGAATATTAAGAATCCAAGTGGAAAACCATTACTAAAGCGGCCCCTAGTTGGTTAATACTATCGCACAATAATACTGTGCACTATTATTGTCGTTCCGTCAATTGTTTTGTCAGTAATATTCTGCAGTAATACTGGGGTTCTGAATGTTGGACGATAAAGAAGCTGCTGCAGTGATAATTGCTCTACTTTATTGCAAGTTGAAAAACAGGTGGATGAAAAACCAGTTCAACGACATTAAAGATCACTCGCAAAACCTTATAGAGAGCAATGAGGTTGAAAAAAAATTAATAAACTACTAAAAAATAAAATAAAATAAAATAAAGCCTACCACAACGTTCTGTGTGTTGATGGTCCATCATTTGATACATTACTCGAAATAGTTATTCCCATATATAAACACTTTCTCCGTTCCCCCGCCCACCGCATTTCCCAGTCAAACTTCTGCCGACACCCATATCCTCCTCATCAAAAAACAGAATTGCAGCTCTTATCTATTAGCTCTTGCTACTGACAATTCTCTCTAAGACAAGTGCGTTTCATCTTTTTGTATTTAAGACATGGTTGAGGAAACATGCAATAATACGTGCACAGAAGAATCATATTCTGATTACTAACATAAACTCAGAGATAGTTATCAATGTCCACATTTCTTCATAACGATGCATTAACTTTTTGGAAACATCGCCCTTCATGGCCACTCCGTATGTTTTCTGACCAATAAATCATACGATGGATCATTCTTAACATTCCTGTTTTTGAATCATCTCACCTAACACCCCACCGACGCAGCAGTGATTTTCTACATTTCGATGACCTCTAAAACAAAACTCTTTCGCCTTGTTTGGAACTCATTTTCCACGTAACAACACTAACCTTGGTCTGTGTAGCACGCGAGAGCCTGAACGGATATTTCAATACTATCCACAGGCGGCACACTATTTCCTTGTGGCGTAATATATTTCATAAATATTAGACGTTTTAAATATTTTTACGGAATCTCTTTCTCTAACCCGTACACGGTCAATATTATAGCGCATATCGAAATATTGAAACGTCCCCTTTTTGACAATTATACACATGACTGTGCTTAACCTGAAACACAATATTTTTAGCGCAACGCAATCTGACTTTCAGAAATCCCTACAAAAGAATGGCCCTGACTAATATTAACCTATGCATTTCACAAATCGCTTACCTCACAAAAATCTTGGTTACTCGAACTACTGCAATACAGCGAGCGCCACTACTGCCAGCTAAATAAAAGATTCAAACTATGGAAGGCACTAACTACTGATAGGGATAGTTAGCAAATGAAAGATTTTAATAGAGAACAAACAATGTATTTACCTTAATAGTCATAATATATATAGCAGTTCATGACAAATTACAAAACTCCGCCATCTCTCTCCCCACATCTACCACTGCTGGCGGCTCACCTCCAACTGCTCAACGCTACGCACTGTTCACATCCAGCTGCCGCTGCCCAACACTACAATGGCAGACAACAATGCAAACTAGCCACAGACTGCACACAGCACAGCCAGTGATTTTCATACAGAGGTGGCGTTACCAATACAAAAACCTAAACAGCCTACTTACAACATTGCGCAGTTTTATTGAAAATCTAGGGACGTTTAAGCAAAGAAGGGAAAGTTGTAAGGTGGTACAGTTATGTGAAGATAACAGTGTAGAGGTACTGTGCAAGGGAAATGAACTTCAAGGCCATAATTTAGGAAGGGAAAATGATGTAAATGAAGATGACACGGGATATATACTGCGAGAAGAATTTGACGGACCACTGAGAGCCCTAATTCGAAACAAGGCTTCTGGAGTTAGACAACATTCCGTCAGGACTACTGTCAGCGTTGGGTGAGCCAGCCGTGACAAAACTATTCCACCTGGTGTGCAAGATGCACAAGGCAGGCGAAATACCCTCGTTCTTCAAGAAGAACGTAACAATTCCAATTCGAAAGAAGACAGCTGCTAACAAGCGTGAATATTACGGATCTATAATGGTTCCACAATACTAGCACGTATTATTTACAGATGAATGTAAAAACTGATGGAAGCCGACCTGAGGAAAGATCAAATTGGATTCCGGAGACATGTAGGAACACATAAGGGAGTACAGATCGATCGACATTTCTTAGAAGATAGGTTAAGGGAAAGTAAACCTACGTTTATAGCATTTGTAGACTTAAAGCTTTTGATAATACTCACAGGAGTACACTTTTTGAAATTCTAAAGTTAACAGGGTAAAATATAACTTTAACAGAAACGAGACAGCAGATTGAAAAGAGAAAGGGACATGAAACCGGACGGCATTTGTAAGAGCCAAGGATATGAAAGGGGAGCAATGGTTGAGAATGGAATGAGGCATGGTTATACCCTGTCCTCGACCATGGTGTAGGGATTAACGTTTAGGGAGAAGAAATGAAAGCTTTAACGTTCTCCGACGACACTGTAGTTCTGTCAGCGATAGCAAAGGACTTCGAAGAACAGTTGAATAGAATGGACAGTGTGTTCAAATTTGGACATAAGGTGAACATTTACAAAAGTCAGACAACGATAATGGAATGTAGTCGAATTAAACCAAGTGACGCTGAGTAAATTACACTAGAAAAAGGCGCGCTAAAAGTAGTATATGAATTTCGCTATATGGACAGTAATACAGCTATTGATGGCCGAAGTAGAGAGGATATAAAATTTAGACTGAGAATGGCAAGAAAAGCGCTTCAGAAGAAGAGAAATTTTTGTAACATCCTATATAGATTCAATCATTATGTAATCTTTTCTGAAAGTATTTCTTTGGAGCCTAGCGTTATACGGAAATTCGGAAATGAATCGTGGATGACAGGCAGTTTGGATAAGAAGAGAATAGAGGTTTTGAAATGGGGTGTCACGGGAGAACGCTGATGATAAGATGGGAAGATCGTGTAATGAGGAGAAAGAAATTGGGGAGAAAGGAAAGTTGTGAAACAATTTGACTACACGAAGGGGTCTGTTGATAGAACTAATAGTGAGAGATCAAGGAGTCACTAATTTTGTATTGGAGGAAATGTGTGTGTGTGTGTGGGGGGGGGGGGGGAGGGGGGGGGCAAAAATCATCGACGGAGACTAAGAGATGAATACAGTAAACAGATTCATAAAGATGTCGGTTGTAGCAGCTGTTCGCAGATGAAGAGGCTTGCACAGGTTAGAACAGCATCTGGAACTGCATCAAACCAGTCATCGGAGGGAATATAATAAAAGCAGCCTATTTTCAAAATTTCAGGGAGCAGTGTTAAGAGTAGTATCTAGCGATATTCTTCAGCCCCTAAGTATCTCTCCCGCAGGGACCGTGAGAGCGACTGTAGACTGCAGCAAGTACAAAGACATTTCAACGTTGTTCTCATGCTTCATACACGATTGGAAGATGGCCTAAAGTACGATACCGAGCAAATTACACTCTGCTACTCACTTCACAGTGGTTTGCAAGGTTTTTTGTAGATGTGGAGGAAGAAAATGTACAATTTCGATGCACAGACTGCAACAGCTATAATACATAAACCTTTTTGACAAATTAATGTTGCATGCCAGAATAGGGCAAGAACGTAGGGCCTTTGCTTTCTCGAGCTTCCTCCGACTGCGAGATTGAAGATCCTCCGAGTCTTATTTACGCCAGTACCCCTTCCCTAACGAGGCCAGGAAACGTCAAATCTCTAGGTGACGTCCTCACTGCAGCTGTGGTGCTTTCAACATTAACAGACAGGACGTTCGGAATCACTGATAACGACATGGTACAGATTTTGTTTATGCGTACCCTACGGCTGCAAACAGAAATCGATACCATACGAGGGGCAATCGTTCAAGTCTCCGAGGTTCGCAGGCGGCCTACCTCCGTTTCCCGGCAGTGGCGGTGCCAATGACCGGCGCCGCCCAACCGCCAGCGTAACGAGAGCCACGCCACGTGAGGTGGGGCACCATCTGCGCCACGGATCAAAGGGATAAAGTGACCTTACGGAGCTCTAGCCGACTTGTTGTGTGGCTCCAGTATAGAGCAGCCTAGTGTCGTGCAGATGTAACTTTCTCCACGGAAGTCGTACCTCATAACTGGCCAGATTTGCGTTTATTGTGAGCTGTTGAAGTTTTTAGCTTGTATTACAATTTCCAAGCGCTTATCTTCCTATTTAACGAGGAATTATCGCACAAAATTTAACTATAATAATAATTCTATTCACAGTGACTGTGTTTTCTCAATTCTTTTGGTTTCTGCCTCAGTATCCATGCGCCTTTCCTACGGGATATTGCACAAACGGTCACTAAACTTTCTTGGCCATTTCACGAACCACAAAGAAATCTCACGTCAGCATATTGTTAACCAGCGAAAAATTTGTAGGTATATATTTACTTTCAGTCCATACTCTGTACGCAATACACTGTTCATTCCACTGAGCAGATCATGTAATTCTTCACTTTCACTGATGATAGCAATGTCATCATTGATATCCTTTCACTTTGGATTTCAATTCCGCACCGAACCTTTCTTTTATTTCCACCATTGTTTTATCGATGTACAGATTGAACAGGAGGAGCGAAAGGCTACATCCCTCTCTTACACACTTTTTAATCCGAGCGCTTCATCGTCTTCGAGTCTTATTGTTCTCTGTTGATTCTCGTACACGTTGTATATTACCCACCTATCCCTATAGTTCGCCAGCCGTGGTGACCGATCGGTTCTAGGTGCTTCAATCTTGAGCCGCGCGACCGCTACGGTCGCAGGTTCGAATCCTGCCTCGGGCATGGATGTGTGTGATGTCCTTAGGGTAGTTAGGTTTAAGTAGTTCTAAGTTCTAGAGGACTGATGACCTCAGATGTTACGTCCCATAGTGCTCAGAGCCATGTTTATCCCTATAGTTTGCCCCTACTTTTCTCAGAATTTCGAACATCTTGCAACATTACACAGTCTAACGCTTTTTCCAGGTCGATATATCCTGCGAACGTGTCTATTTTTCTTTAGTCTTGCTTCCATTATTAGCCACAACGTCAGAGTGCCTCTCTGGTGCCTTTACCTTTCCTGAAGCAAAGCTGATCGTCATCTAAGATATCCTCAATTTTCTTTTACATTCTTCTGCATACTATTTTTGTTAGCAACTTGGATGCTTCAGCTGTTAAAGGGACCACACCCTGCCTATCTAACCCATGTTAATTTAGGCAAGTATTTGACCCATTTAGGCAAAAACTATTTGATGCAGGACCTTAATATTTTTACTGTATGTTACGTGCTGCTATTAGAGTCAATTTTATCCATTTTATAGTTTCTAAGAAATCCTTTTTATAAATTTATTAACAAAAAATATTGTTTTTTCTGCAGAAAATATTTGTTTGTGAACTTCCTAATGGGGGAATATTAATGAATGTAGTACCAGAGGTGGATTTTTATGTTATGCAGAGTCTATGAAAATATCATTCATTTATCTATGATAGTTTCTGATATAACGAGGCACATGTACCGAAAAGTTCAACTTGCGGGAAATTGACTTTAAAGAAAAAACTTTTGAAATTTGTTACTTACAGTTAATTAAAACTGTCCTGCTGCATATGATGGCCCTTATTTGGCCTCTAGCAGATCTTCTAGCTTCTTTTTCTCCTTCCTCGATGTTTGTCTTGCTTTCTTGCCCATACTAGATGCAGACCTGTCTGCATCGGCTATCCTCATTTTATCGCAATGTTGCAGCACAGTGATCATATTTTCACCAGCATTAGTTCCCAGCTTTTGGAGTACCCAACACTTTCCAGTATTACCACAATTGAATGTATTAACAGCATAATGAACTCCTATTTTCATTGTAAGCATTCCTACAAATACAGTTTTAAGAAGGCGGTTCCAAATTATGCTGTTGAAACATTCATTTGGGTTCTGTGTCTGCCAATGCAGACATTTCCTTAGAAGGTCAGAATGAGCGAAGTCTCTGAAAATATGTTTAATTGCAGTAATAACAGCAGCCGGAAGAGAATGCTGGTGAGAATAAGATTCTACAGTTGCCTGAGCCCTATTGTATTTGCACCACCAATTTTCTCCTGATGGACGCAGTCCAGTAGAGGACTTATGGAAGAATATGGCCCAATCATCTCTCTTCATTGCCTCCAGATTTTCTTTATTCCTCCTAACTGCCTGTCCATAGTATATCTGCAAGTTTTCTATAACAAATACTCGCTATCACACTTGAACAAAACTAACCACTTGTTTGAAAGCGTGTTGTTTACAAACAGCAGAAACAAAAGAATACCGACCGTTGCATTCCAAGGATACCCAGCACACTCTGGAGTAAAAACAAATGCTTAACGTGCAATGTAGGGGATATAAAGATCTAAAATATATGCAGAAAACTGGGTGACAGAAAAGTGGGCGTGGCACATAAAGACACGTGGTAGGATAATGTTCTTTAAATGCTCGAAAAAAATTTTTTCAGTACAGTCCTTTTCAGAGCACTCAAATAAAACCTTAATCTATCGAAATATGATGAAAACCGAAAATCGTTTCTTTTTTTTTACCTGAACCACAATGTGGTCCCCTTAAGCTAATTGTGTGTTAACTCTCGCACTTGTCAGTCTTGCAGTCTTCGGAATTGTGTGGATGATGTTCTTCCGAAAGTCAGACGATATTTCGCCAGATTCATACTTTTTACACACCAACGTGAATAGTCCTCAAAAGCTCTCTTAAATTCTGATTCTAATGCTGGATCTTTTATCTCTTCTAAATCGTCCCCTTTTTCTTCTTTTATCACGTCAGACAAATCTTCCGCTTCATAGAGGCGTTCAATGAACTCTTTCCACATAGCCGCCCTCTGCTCTACATTTAACAGTGGAATTCCCGTTGCACTCTTAATGTTACCATCCTTGCTTTTAATTTCACCGAAAGTTGTTTTAACTTTCCTATATGCTAAGTGAGTCCTTCCGACAATCATTTCGTTTTAAACTTCTTCACATTTTTCATGTAGCCATTTCGTCTTGGCTTCCCTGCACTTCCTATTTATTTCATTCCTCAGCGAGATGTATTTCTGTATGCCTGAATTTCCCTGAACATTTTTGTACTTCCTTCCTTCATCGGTCAACTGAAGTATTTGCCTGCAACCTGTATTTACTTTCTGAGGAACCGAAACATCACCCACTTTATCATGATGTAGAACGCATTATACAGGATAACCAATGTAATTGAAGTTTTCCTGTCCTGTGTGACGTGGGTAAACACTGATAATGGTCACTTGCTCCGGTGGGTACGCCGAATGGCAGGGAAACGAGCACACATTCCTGTAAGTTCACAACAGACTGAGCTCACGAAGTGAACATAACACTATGAAGCCCGTGACGTCGCGAAGTCGGCGTTACAATACAACAGTTCCAAATCAGTAACCACTCTAGACCAGAAACAAACTACGTTAACTTGTCTATTCGGTGATGCGACACGAATAGCTACAAAATACAGAGTTAGCCAGCCGCACGCCCAAGCCACAAACTCTGCGGCAAACATTCGCCACCGCCTGGCGCCACTTAAGCGCGTTATCTCGGTGACGGCTCCCCTTACGACAGTGGCCCACAGCCGTCGCTTGCAGCCTTAGTACCTCCGACATATCGAAGTCTGTGCTAGGCGTGGAATCCGAGCGCAAAGTCACAACTGCCTGTATGTACCGTTTATCTTTACTAAACCTTAACTGCCTTTTGACAAATCTCCAAGTACAAGCATATTTTGTTCTGTTTCCCAAGATCCAAAGGCTCTCTAGGTATCTAAGAAAATATCTTGAATATACAAAGTACGTGCAATAACAGAATACAGCAGATACATTGATCTCACTATTAGACTAAAAAATTTCAAGATACAGTAGGTAGTAAAGGACATAAATTTCGAATACATTCAAGCATAAATATAATGACAGAAAACAATGAAGCAAATAATCGAGGACCAGCAGCATTCTGATGACATCGACCCTCGTGAAGAACGTTGAGGCTGCCAAATGTTAACGAATGTTTCTTCTTGCCTGCACGGCATGATTTGCCGTGGCCTGCCTGCGTCATACATCCCTCACAGCGGCGACAATTAATTGTCGTTGTGTAGTGTGGCATGTTGACTATCTCCAGCAATCGATTTCTAATGAAAGGTAGAATGAAATCGCCGAGTTCTGTCGCATGATAAAATTTTGCACTCTGCAGGATCAATTGAAAGTTTAGAAATGATTGCGTGATTTCTGGCGATTGACAGGGTTTGTATTGTCACCTCCAACTAAAAACCTGGAGGTGAGAGGCATATTCTGCAACAATACCATACTTTAGGTAAGCTGAGTCAATTCAGTACGGCCCTCTTAATGTATTAGCCTTACGATGAATCGGTAGCGTTATTGTATTTATTTAGCAGAAACTGCAGCATATAGCCGTATTTCAGTATTGATCTGTCTGCAATGGTAGGCCCAATCTGACAATTAACTGGTAGTCGGATTGGAATGGCCGAGATGTAAAATAACACAATGCTGTAGCGTATGCCACAGGAGAATTATCAAAATAAATAAATAAATAAATAAATCTCTCCCGCCACGCTTCATTTACCATTGTTCAACAAGATCCATTTACATCGTAGTGTTTTATACTAAGTCACTCACAGATCCTAACAATGATGGCTCATTGCAGCATTTGGAACACACGATCGCCATATTTCAACTCAATAACAAACTTGAAAACTGATGTAGGAATGGCAAACTGTCTACTACATCCATAAGTGTCAGTTTACATATTTCGTGTATGTTTACGTAAACATCCAAAAATTATGATGGTAATACCGATAACAATAGAATCATTTTAAAAAGTGTTTTCTACTGCTGTGCAATGAGGCTAAACCGATTAAATTCAATACATGTGCAAGTGCAATGTAACAAATGCAACAGAAATAAAAACATGCTTTATTGGAAAACATTTTAGTGTAGTAGTGCAAAACCAAAGACAGACGTTAACACATCGAGGATCAAGCTGAGGAATTCAGATGCCTCGGAAGCAAGGAGGATATGACAAGCAGACTAGAGGCAGCAAAGCGGACATTCCTCGCCAATAGAACTGTACGAGAGCCAAATATAGCCATTAAGGGAAAAAATTTTACGTCCAGAGAACAGCATTCTATGTTAATGAATTGTGTTCTGTGAGAAAACTGGATAAGAAAAGAATCTAGCCATTTGACATGTGGTGTACGAGAAGAATCGTGAAAAGAATAACTGCTAAGATAAGAAATGAGAAGGATCCTCGGTCAACCAGGGACAGAAGGACTATTTCGAATAATACGTTGTTAATAATAGTTTGAACGTGGAACAGTTACAAATATTCTGTTTGTTAATGTTTGTGAGAGATCAAGGGACGTCAGTTGTTTAATAACGACTGAAGGCAAATTTTTATCTAGCTTCGGAATCGAAGGCATAGAAAAGTAGCTTCGCCGCATCTGAGTAACTGGACAGTAGGTGAACTTGGACGAAAGTGTCCTTCTTTAGGTAAATTCTGCTGATGACTTTTTGCGATGCTACTATAAGTTCAATTCATCGTTAGAAGTCGGAGTAGTCGGTCGCTCTAGCTTATGACGATTATTCTTCATCATTTTGTTGCAATAGTCAGGCAATGTCCTTATAGACGGCATAGACTATCACTGAGATGTGATCGAGTGGGTTAGTCTTGTGCTTACACATTGTGATACAGGTACCTGAAAATGTTCTCCGGTGGCCAAAGGAAAAGCGGTTTAGCTGCATCAGGAATACACGACTCGAAATCATTAAAGTTGTCATTATCAGTGTTGCTTTAAGTAGCTACTTTTCCCATATAAAAGTAAAATAAGAGAAAGTCGCAAAAACGCAAAAAAATATTTGTGTGATTAATGACTTGCTTAGTGCCGTTCATCAAATCCATGGAAGAATCATTGATTTTAATACGCATTTTGTCTCGTTGAAATTTTCCAGAACAATGAAAGGAAGTTCGCTATCTCATTTCACTTCAAATTCTGAAGCATTTTCAGTGTATTCTACAAAGTGACCAACGAGCAGTGATGTTATATGTTATCGAAAGGGTCCAAGAGGTAGAGAAATAATTTAATGTTTAGAGCATAGGAATCCTCCAATAGTCGCGGGTGACAATCTGGATGAGATTTTCCGTTCCGCAAGCGGGTCTACTTTGGTGGAGGCGGCTCCATTGGAAGCGTATATCATTATGAAGACGTAACCTCGGCTGAGCTGGGGGAATATTTTCTTTACCTTACTGCATTTTGCCCATCTGAACGTGAACTGAAATTGGATGCTCAATATTCGGGAATCGCAGTTAGATGAAATGTGGTGTTTTTTGAGTGTTCTATTGAATATTTGAACCTACGAACAATCCCGTACTTAATCCTTGCATGCACATTGCTTGTCTTGAATCATCGCCCCAAATTACTTGACAGTACCATCTTGCGGTCAGCTTGCACAGGTGATAAAGGGTTATGAGCACCATTTCTTTATTCGGATTACGATCCACCTCTCTTTGTTGTTTCAAACTCCCTCGCCCGCCACGTTCTCGTACACATGCGTACTAATGTCCGATCCACTATTTTAATTTTAATTGGTTTGTCAGACTTTTCGCTCGCTGCTATTTGGCTTTCACGTAATGTACGTGGTAATTTTTTTCCTCAGAATATGTCAGTGTACATGTATTCACTGTACAACTGCGAGGATTCTCAGAGAAACGACTGGCCACAAGAGGAAAGGAATTAGCGTTGCCTAAGGATTCAGCAGAAATAACAGTAGGCAAATGGAAGATGTGGTGGCCAAAGCCAAGTGTGCATTTATTACTGTAGCTCCTAGCGGAACACGTGCTTATTAAATTCGAAACGATTTCGATTTAATACCAACAATCACCTCTAGCCGCTTCTGCTATTCCCTACCACGATGGGCGGGTGTCAAATAAATTGCTAATTTCTCGTTAACAAAATCTTCTATCTCTGGCTGAATTTTCAGTTTTGAAATCATGCGTGTTATGGGAGAAATATGATCTGAGCCACAAGAGATTCCTCCTTTTATAATTTAATCACAGAGGAGTGACGTATCCTCTTACTAACAGAACTGCGGATTCCTGGAACATCACACTCTTGTTTCAATCCACAGGGACAGAAACAAATCAAATAGAACGGGCAGGATTAGGAGGTGTATTTGTGAAGGGGCTGTGCGCTATTTCCTTAGTGGAATCCACGAAGAGATCCCTCAGCACAACCGTCGTTTCGAGTGGGCGCAAAGGGAAAAGACACAGACCCCTGAAATCAGTTTCCGCCGTCATTGGTAATTTCGAAGAAATCGAATGTGGGATGATAACAGTGCACAAAGCGATAGAATAGTTCTCTAGTTTCTTAGGGTCATAATGACGTTACTATTCTCTTAGCTGACAGGTAAATTATTACGGATTATTAAAGAAAAATCAACATTTTGATATGGGTGGTTTGTTCAGCTTTTATTCCTCAATCATTGCATACAACTCTCGTTTGCCATTCATTCTCTGTTCACCACTTCTCTCAAAGAAATGGAGCTTAACATATTTATTTGCAAAAATTTCAAACAATAATTGTGCCTTCAAAACTTGTCAGATTCTTGATATAATGCATATTTTCTTCATTTTCGTCATAGCTCTACCAATCCTCAAGTCCTGTCAATTTCCACTGGCCACAAAAATTTTCCTAAGGTACCGCAAATACGTGTCGAGCGTGGGAGCCATATCAACTGAGATATTCCTAATTCAAACTTTCATCTTCCATATTCAATCCTTTCAGAACGTATTCCCAACCCCACTCCAAGACAAAACTGAAAAGGAAGACGCTCGAAGTTGTTATCTTAACCTCACATACACTACCACTAATTTTCTCTTAGTCTCTTCATTATTTTTAAAACCTTCGAGAGGCGTAATATACACAAAAGAAAAACTTTTTACTTATCTTCATTATCTCTTGTTGGCTCCAAGTTTTAAACGAGTATCTAGGCGTACATTCTTGCGGCTGAAATTTTGATTTTACGATGTGGATTCCTGATGACTAAATAACTGATGATGATTTGCCTGTATATTTGTCGAATTTTATTCTTGTCACATTATTAAATATCAAAACGTCTTTAGAATTTCTACTTCTATTACACCACGAATTACTAGTGACACAATCAGAAACACGCTTGATTCCATCAGAGGCATGCCCACCATTCCCAACATTCTGCGGTACTCACAATATTCCAAAGAGTTGACAAAGCGAAAGAGTTTACATACTTTCATGACAAAAGAAGGATCGTCAAGTTATATCATTATTTTATGAATGAGTCCAGAAATCAATTTGATAATTCGCGTGAGATTGTGCAATTAATAATATGAATTTTAAGTATGCCAGAATTTCTAACTTCTAATATTTTTAAAAGAAGAATAATTTTAACCGTTAGTGTATATCGATTGTAACAAATTATTATTTTTTATACATTTTAGCTGGAAATATAATACATCGTATACAAAATCAAATGAAATTCTTTCAGTGAAACAGCCGAGAACATTCATCTACATAAGAATCGATAGTACATGTGTCACCGGTTATATCTATAAAAAAATGTAGTGTTAGAGTAGTGTGTCCCATTACAACGTCAAAATAAAAGAAAATATGGCCGTCTACTCTGGTACACCGTGCTGCCTATAATAGCTCAAACAGTCGTACCAACACTGCAGGCACTCATTTGCAAATTTCTGTTACCCTAGATAGCCCAACTCGAGACCATGGCAAAGATATTTCTTGGAACCTTGAAACCGTTGATGCAGTCTCAGTTTGAGGAGTGGCTCACCAACACCTTCAACAACCTCACCACCTAAAAAGAGAATTCTTCTCACTTCCCTGGTTGTCAACTCCACGATCGAAAATGGATTTCACCCAATAAAGTAAAACTAGGTATGATACGAAGAAACTCGGAGCATTTTATGTTTTGCGAATATCTACAACTAGAAGATAAACTGCTGTTCACATTTTATGTCAATTCCTCTCATTAAATACAGTAAAAGTAATAATGAAGTTCTGCCATGAATGATATCAGTACGGAGGTTATGACGCACCAGCGTCCTGATTTGAAAAATACAAAATGTTCCCGTGAAGCGATCCCAGTACCAAATTATTAAAAGTATTATGCCTTTAGGCACTGTCAGAAAGATATGTTTTTCAAATTAAATTCATCAGACATCTGGACAACTGATGAGTCATAATGTCTGCACAGACATCGTGATAGAGTTGGACTATGGTTTCACAACATAAAATAACCAGTATCTACTGTGATTTCCGTAATGACTGAAGAAGGAGACAGAAAGACTAGAATAAACATCCCGTCGATGAATGTGTCATTGAAAATACAGCACAGGCCTTTAGAGGAAAGGACGTGACTTTCGAGTCACACGCATTTGGCTCCGGTGTCCTAACAACTGCACCATTTATATTAGTTTCAATGTACGTCTAATGAAATGAAACATCAGAACCACATACATGTCAAATTTTTTGTAAATGAACGAGAAAATACTAATCAGGGAAATAGCGGTCGCTCTCTACTTACGCGTGCCGCTTCTATACCGAATGGTTAGCGAGCTGTCACTCTCCTGTTACATCTTCACGTAAACACGTCATTACCACTTCCAAGTGAAGCGGGAAGAGCCGTATAAACTTCTGTCGCTCGTTTGACTAGTACGAGCTTCGGTTTTAGATCCGCTCGTAAATATTGGATCCCAACGTCTGTAGATGACATTTCAATAACTAGCGTTTAATAACTTTCGTCCTGTCCTCCGCAATTAATGGGAAATTTGAAATGAGACATTGTGGCAGTGAAAGGGATCTAATTTTCTCCCTGCACTGAAATGAAGGTTTTTCAGCATATGCACTCCACTTTCAAACATTTTGTTACTCTTAACAGTAACGGACAATTTGCCAGTGCTGATTTTTCTCCTGTATTTCATGTATTCGCCCTTTTACATCACGTTAACTGCATGAGCCAGAAGTAGGAAATCTACTGTATAAAATTGCTATGATCACGAAAAATCGTACTAACGAGGATTATTATTTTTCGAGAATATAATCGTTTAATCATTTGCTGGCTTACTAACTGCTTTTTTTTGTAAATCAGTTTTATTTTTGAATCTCGGCACTTACGCTACATAAAACGCTGGCAACAACTTTCCGTGCGACCAAATATCTGTGCCAGTATTTTCAAGTTTCTTTACGTCATTACGAACATTGCGAATACCAACCTTTCTCCCCTCCAAATACCTCCTTCCAGCTTACCTCTAAATTTCAAGTCTACATCATCTCAGATAACAAATTTGGCGGTGCTGGATTTTACAATCATATAAAACATTTTGGCTTTCACTGGTAAAAATATTTATTTATAAAACCCATTGTTCCAGTTTTGGACGTTTAGCCATTTTCTCGTAGAATCAAAGAAAAAAATTGGGCTACGTCCTAAAATTTTATGATCTTGCGCCCGTCAAAACTGTAAAATTACCTCATGTGTTTATATATATCATCATGACATCCATTGGCTGAATATTTAACACGTACTGCGTTGTGCAATGATGGATTTGTGTAGGTACATACAGTGACATTAGTGGATACCGTTTGCTAAATGTGTTGCGAATATAGCTAGTAGAAAAGAAATAATAAATTTAAACTTCGTACATATTGCGGCAGTTTTTCCACGAATTTCAGTGTTTATACCGTTATATTTCCTGGTAGGTGGTTCATACCACAACAGCGAAATCGAAAGATGGGGATTAAATTACATAAATCTTTACATGTATCTTTGATTCCACTTACTATGGTTATCGTCCTGTCATCAGTTGCCACAGCACATTATCTAAAGTACTTTAATAATAATGTCACCTAGCACCGCATTTTCCTGCAGCTTAAGGTCACTGGTAGTTGAAAACAAACAGGCTCCCCTTATTTCTCGACTGTTTCCGAAAGGCAAAAGACACACGCTTCAGAACAATGTATCTTAGACTTTGACAACTGCTTGGATACAAGATTCCCATTTTTGCAGTTATACTGTATGTTGCCAACATCAGAACAATAATTGTGCTGCACAATCAGCTTATTTCACATTAGTGGAATAAGTACCTATTATATATACACTAGCTGACAAACCCGGCATCGGCCATGTCTTCATTTTGCCAGTTTTCTCTCAGAAACGAAAACAAAATATTTAACCCTGTTTGTAGTAACGAGTCGAAAAAACTTCATTTTCGTGTATTCATGAGAACAGCTTTGAAACTTTAAAACAGTTGTACAATGAAATATGCATTACGTACAAATACATAGTTACAATATCCAAATTAAGATACATGATTCCGGACAGTTTCTGTACACTGAGCGAAGCTACTTCGCGTATATACAACGCTATCTTCTAAAAATCTCTACGGATATGCCTCTTCGTAGCTCTGTAGACGGCAACTTTTTTTTCCTGTACCGTAGTTTGCGCTTCTCATTTGAAAACTGTCAACGGCGCTGCCAGGTCCGGTGATTTCCTTAATTTGACTTTACTGTAAGAGTGTCTTAGCAATAAAAAATAAATGTAATAAAACAACGTCCATGATGAGGCCATTTTTCATACACGTCAGTGTTTACGACGCCATATCTCATGAACTATGTTAGGTAAATGATGCTTTTCCCGACCGAGACTTTTGCTTGACTGTTAAGGATGGATTTCTAGAAGATCGAAGATCGACGTATGTAATGAGAAGTAGTAGAAGTGAGAGCAGTGAGAAACTTAACATCAGGACTGGTGATCACGAAGTTGATGAAATTAAGAAATACTGCTGCCGAGGTAGCAAAACAACCCGTGAAGGACGAAGCAAGGAGGACATAATAAGCAGACTAGCGGTGGCGAAAAGGACATTCCTGGCCTAGAGAAGTTTCCTAGTATCAAACATAGCCTCAATTTGAGGAAGAAATCTCTGAGAATGTACTCTGGTGCACAGCTTCGTATGGTAGTGAAACATGGACGTTGGGAAAACTGGAGGAGGAGAGAATCGAAGCATTTGAGAAGTGGTGTTACAGATGAATGTTGAAAATTAGGTAGACTAATAATGTAAGGAATCAGGAGGTCCTTCGGAGAATCGGCGAGGAATGGAACATATGGAAAACACTGACACTGAAGAAGGGACAGAACGGTAGTACATCTACTAAGACATCAGGGCAATAACTTCCATGGTACTAGAGGGAGCTGTAGAGAGTAAAAACTGCAAAGGAAGACAGAGATTGGAATATATTGACTAATTAATTGACGACGTAAGTTGGAAAAGCGTCTCTGAGATGAAGAGCAGAGCACAGGAGAAGAATTCGTGGCGAGCCTCATCAAACAAGACTGATGACTTAAAAAGAAAAAAAAAAGTTAACCAAATTTTATTCAGATCGCTCCAGCGGACTAGCAGAAGACGTCGAACATAGAGCGTTTTTATAATGTACACGGATTTACTGCAGCACACACACGTCCGGTGTGACGGTCAGGTGTGGGAAGACATGTAGCACAAACTTTTGATAAACACCTTGCCTGTATGCTCCCTAGTACTCTTAGTTCCACAATCTCTACAGCATTACTACATTCCGCTATGGTTATGCTTCAATTATGGAGGCCCACGACTGCGAGCGAGCTGAGTTGGTGGTGGTGCCACTACGTAATGAAGTGCCTCCACTTAGCGGCTGGACCAGCAGCCCCTAATGGCCCACGCGCGACTCGCTGGAATTAGCGCGCCGTAATTTTCTCACTATTCGAAAAGCGGTCTCAAACTCTGGAAGCCCCTCGAGAATGTCTCGCCGTCTGTTGCACAGGAGCATATGCAGTAAGCCCTCCGGAGCCTCCTCATTAACGGCTTCCTGTGAAACAATCGATCCTTTCCCTTCATCTCTTTTCTTAGGCGGCACTAGTACCTTTAGACAGACTATTATCTAATTACTGTCTCGAACGGTGAGCGGGAAAAACGAGCACTTAAATTTTTCTGTGCGAGCCCTCATTTCTCTTATTTTATCTTGGTGATAATTTCTTCTTTTGTAGGTGGGTGCCAACAGAATGTTTTCGCAATCGGAGGAGAAAACTGGTCATTGAAATTTCATGAGAAGATCCCGTCGCAACGAAAAACGCCTTTGCTTTAATGATTGCCACTCCAATTCACGTATCATGTCTGTGGCACTACCTCCCCTACTTCGCTATAATACAAAACGAGCTGCCCTTCTTTGTACCTTTTCGATGTCATCTGTCAGTCCCATCTGATGCGGATCCCACACCGCACAGAAATACTCCAGAACAGGACGGACAAGCGTGGTGTAAGCAGTCTCTTTAGTAGACCTGTTACACCTTCTAGATGTTCTGCCAGTGAATCGCAGTCTTTTACGTTGGCTCTATCCACAATATTGTCTATGTGACCGTTCCAATTTAGGGTACTAGTAATTGTAATCCCTAACTATTTAGTTGAATTTACAGCCTTCAGAATTGTGTGACTTATCGCGTAATCGAAATTTAGCTGATTACTTTAACTACTCACTTGAATAACTTCACACTTTTCTTTATTCAGTTTCAATTGCCACTTTTCGCACCACGCAGATATCTTATCTAAATCACTTTGAAATTCGTTTTGGTCATCTGATGACTCTGCAAGACGGTAAATGACAGCGTCATCTGAAAACAATCTAAGACGGCTTCTGAGATTGTCTCCTATGTCGTTAATATAAATCATGAACAATAGAGGGCCTATAACACTTCCTTGGAGAACCCCGGATGTTATCTCTGTCTTACTCGATGACTTCTCGTCTATTACTACGAACTGTGACCTTTCTGACAGGAAATTACAAATCCAGTCGCACAACTGAGGCGATGTTCCATAGGCATTCAGTTTGGTTAGATGACGCTGGAAATCTAAAAATAGGGGATCAATTTGACATACCCTGTCGATAGCACTCATTAATTCATGAGTATAGAGAGCTAGTTGTGTTTCGCAAGAACGATATTTTCTGAATCCGTGCTGCTTACATGTCAAAGAATCGTTTTCTTCGAGGTACTTCATAATGCTCGAATACAGTATATATTCCAAAACCCTACTGCCAGTCGACGTTAGTGATACGGGCCTGTAATTCAACGGATTACTCATGCTTCCCTTTTGGGGTATTGGTGTGACTTGGGCAATTTTCCAGTCTTTAGGTACGGATCTTTCTGTGAATGAGCGGTTGTATATAATTACTGAATATGGAGCTACTGTATCAGCATACTCTGAGAGGAGTCTGACTGGTATACAATCTGGACCGGAAGCCTTGATTTTTTTAAGTGATTTAAGCTGCTTTGCGACACCGAGGATATCTATTTCTATGGCAGTTGTTCTTGATTGGAATTCAGGAATTTTTACTTCGTCGTCTTTGTGAAGGAGTTTCGGAAAATCGTGTTTAATAACTCTGCTTTATTGGCACTGTCATCTGTGACTTTACCGCTGTTACCGAGCAGTGAAGGTTTTGATTGCGTCTTGCCACTGGTGTGCTTTATGTATGATCAGAATCTCTTTGGTTTTTCTGCCAGATTTCAAGACAAAGTTTCGCTGTGGAAACTATTGAAAGCATCTCGCATTGAATTACAAACTATATTTCGATGTTCTGTAAAACTTTGCCAGTCTTGGGGACCTTACGTTCTTTTAAATTTGGCATGCTTTGTTCGCTGCTTCTGCAACAGCGATCTGACCCGTTTTGTGTACCATAGGTGATCAGTACCATCATTTATTAATATACGTGGTATATGTCTCTCAATTTCTGTCGATACTATATCTTTGAATCATTCCACAACTTTTCTACGTTTGCATGATCCGATAGGAAGGAGTGCAGACTGTCTCTTAAGAAGGCGTTAAAAGCATTTTTACCAGTTTTTTTTCAATAGATATACTTAGCGTTTCTTTTTGACGGTTGTAAGAGTTACGGTATTTAGCCTAGCAGCAACTGCCTTGTCGTCGCTAATCCCTGTATTCGCCATGATACTCCCTATTTGTTGCTAAGAGGTCAAGTATGCTTTGGCTTCGAGTGGGCTCGAGTGGGCTCATGAACTAATTGTTCAAAATAATTTTCTGAGAAAGCGTTCAGTATAATTTCGGATGACGTTTTATTCCTGCCGCAAGCTTTAAACGTATTTTTCCAGCATATCGAGGGTAGATTAAAGTCACCATCGACTATAATTGTATGAGTGGGGTACATATTTGAAATGAGACTCAATTTTCTTTGAACTGTTCAGCAGCTATATCTTCTGAGTCTGGGGGTCAGTAAAATGACCCAATTAATAGTTTAGTCCGACCGTCAAATATAACCTCTACCCATACTATTTCGCAGGAGATACCTACTTCACTTTCACTACAAGACAAATTACCTCCGACAGCAATTAATACTCCACCATCAACTGTATTTAATCTATCCTTTATGAACACTGTTAGATCGTTTGAGAAGATTTCTGCTGAGCTTATTTCCCGCTTTAGCCAGCTTTCTGTACGTATAACTACACTTCTGGCCATTAAAATTGCTACACCAAAAAGAAATGAAGATGATAAACGGGTGTTCATCGGACAAATATATTATACTGGAACTGACATTTGATTATATTTTCACGCATTTTGGGTGCATAGAACCTGAGAAATCAGTAAGCAGAACAACCACCTCTGGCCGTAAGAAAGGCCTTGATACGCCTGGGCATCGAGTCAAACAGAGCTTGGATGGCGTGTACAGGTACAGCTGCCCATGTAGCTTCAACACGATACCACAGTTCATCAAGAGTAGTGACTGGCGTATTGTGACGAGCCAGTTGCTCGGCCAGCATTGACCAGACGTTTTCAATTGGTAAGAGATCTGGAGAATGTGCTGGCCAGGGCAGCAGTCGAACATTTCCTGTATCCAGAAAGGCCCGTACAGGACCTGCAACATGAGGTCGTGCATTATCCTGCTGAAATGTGGGGTTTCGCAGGGATAGAATGAAGGGTAGAGCCACGGGTCGTAACACATCTGAAATGTAACGTCCACTGTTCAAAGTGCCGTCAATACGAACAAGAGGTGACCGAGACGAGTAACCAATGGCACCCCATACCATCACGCCGGGTGATACGTCAGTATGGCGATTACGAATATACGCTTCCAGTGTGCGTTCACCGCGATGTCGCCAAACACGGATGCGACCATCATGATGGTGTAAACAGAAACTGGATTCATCCGAAAAAATGACGTTTTGCCATTCGTGCACCCAGGTTCGTCGCTAAGTACACCATCGCAGGCACTCCTGTCTGTGATGCAGCTTCAAGGGTAACTGCAGCCATGGTCTCCGAGCTGATAGTCCATGCTGCTGCAAACGTCGTCGAACTGTTCGTGCAGATGATTGTTGTCTTGCAAACGTCCCCATCTGTTGACTCAGATATCCAGACGTGACTGCACGATTCCTTACAGCCATGCGGATAAGATGCCTGTCATCACGACTGCTAGTGATATGAGGCCGTTGGGATGCAGCACGGCGTTCCGTATTACCCTCCTGAACCCACCGACTCCATATTCTGCTTACAGTCATTGAATCTCGACCAACGTGAGCAGTAATGTCGCGATACGATAACCCGCAATCGCGATAAGCTACAGTCCGACCTTTATCGAAGTCGTAAACGTGATGGTACACATTTCTCCTCCTTACACGAGGCATCACAACAACGTTTCACCAGGCAACGCCGGCCAGCTGTTGTTTGTGTATGAGAAATCGGTTGGAAACTTTCCTCATGGCAGCACGTTGAGGGTTTCGCCACCAGCGCCAACCTTGTGTGAATGCTCTGAAAAGCTAATCATTTACATATCACAACATCTTCTTCCTGTCTGTTAAATTTCGCGTCTGTAGCACGTCATCTCCGTGGTGTAGCAATTTTAATGGCCAGTAGTGCATTTGAGCTTCACTGCTTTCTGTTAGGTCTTGGAGCTCTGGTTCTTTCCCAACACAGCTACGACAATTTATAACTCCAATACCGATCGTTTCGACAACTAGCTTACTGCGTTTTACATGTTCCCTTTTAGACGGATGCTCTTTCTGTGGTTCCCTGAGGCCCTCTAACCTAAAAATCCACCCAGTCCCTTCCATACAGCCCCCGCTACACGTTTAGTCGTTTCCTGTGTGTGTGGATCATCAGTGAAGTATCTGTCGTAATTAAGTCTTGACGCCTATACAGGTGTGGCGTCTGTTCTTTCGGACATGCATGCAGGAATACAGTAGAGCTACAGCGAAGAGCAATAATGGACAGGGGATACTGTTCGCATAAGGCGGGAAATTCGGGTTCGAATAACGGTCTGGCACAAATTTTCGTCTCTTGCCACTGAGTCAGAAATTTCTTTCGTCTTGTTACGACATGTGTTTCGTAATGGCCTTTCATGAAATAGCAGGTGCAGATCTAGGTTTCTTTTCTGAATGTGGGCAAAAATGAGTCAATTTGTCTACTCCGCAGTTCTAACATATCACCCCACGGTCCTCCTCCCCATTTTAAACGTCCCACCGATTCCTGTCAATAACTGGTGACCGACGGGAATCACTTGATTTTCTAACGAAACATTTAGCTACATTTGGGTGGGGCTGGGGAGGACATGACCGTTATGCCCTCCCTTTCCATTTTGGTCCACGGCGGTACGACAGTACACAGAATTCTGCGTAATACGTGCTCTATTTAACCCTTTGATTGAAAAACGTATTTTCAGCAATGGCGTACTAAATCCTGATTCGCCTTCTTCAGAATTTTTATGTGAATAAGAATGTTTTACCATGACAGGTGCATAAAAAAAATGCCACAGCGTCTACAAAAAGGCACCGACAGAAATGATGATTATGTCGAAAAATAGCTAAATATTCAAGCTGTAAACTGATGTAAACCATTGTAGAAATAAAAAAATAGGAGACCTTTCTTTTGGGATTACCCTCGTACTTCCCGAACGGAGCCTGCCACTCTGGTACTTGGTCGCACGGAAAGCTCGACATAATGCTCCATTCGTAAATGAAACACCATGTGTATTTCGCGTAGGGCTCATTGTAGTAATAATACAGACAGAGAGAGAGAGAGAGCGTGTTTTATGGACTCTCCCTTGCTCTGCACCAGATAATGTTTAATGTTGGTTAAAATTACACTGCACATACCAATGCCCAATGACCCACTAAGTATATACGTAAATGTAGACTAATTCAGCGACCTACCTTTTAACAGGTCTGCTACAAATTATGAACTGAGTATGTAAAAATTATGATATTTCTCTAAATACCGAATATGTAGTCGTAAAAATGTCTCATTATTTTCCCAATGATCAAAACTAACAATTTAATAGCAATTTAAAATAAATTCATTGTTGCGAGTTACCACAGTTAATTAACATCACTGTTAGGGGAAAGCAGGTGTAGACATAACAATCTGTATATGCCTACATGTCTTCGTATGAGTGTCACATCAGGTCCATGAATCATTAGTCCCTGGAAAAATGAGAAATTCGTCTTAATAGTTTTGAAAGCTATCATCGTTGACAGTTAAAACAATTTATTCATAAAATCCACTACTGCAGTTTTTGGCCGTTCAGCCATTATCAAGTTGAGTACGAAAAAAATTTGTGGTTTTCACTTGCAATAGGCTAAATGGTGAAACTGCAATAGTGAATTTTAAGGAAAAATTATTTTAAGGGTCAAACACGAAGCGATACCCTACAAAATCTTTTATATGATTGTTAACCTCAGCCTTGAAAATTTAATGATTTGAGTATAGTGCCAGGTTTCTTACTTATGCAGTTACAGAATTATCACTTTGCAATCGCTAGTTTAACATAAAGTGACATGAAGCAGGACATTCGCGCCAGTTTCAGAACCTTTAGCTCCAGCTAAAAAACACTTTGCAAATACATATACCTATAGCGATCCCTAATAGGACAGTTATCCAAAATGTGGAAGATAAGGGATGATATTTACCATTTCTGTGGACCTAAGGTTACAGTATGAGGGGCGTTCAGTAACACAACACAATTCTTTCTGAAAGCAGATTGGTTTTATTAAGCATTCCAATGCACAATATTATTCCCCACTCTTTTGGCTATAAAATCCTATTTCTCAACACAATCTCCATTCAGTGCGATGATCTTACGTCAGCTTACTGGCAGAGCCTGTATGCTCGCGTGGTACTTCTATACTGGTCGACGTCAGAGCCAATGTCTTGCTGCATCAACAACCTTCCCATCATCCACGTGCTGCTTCCTGCGAAGTACGTCCTTCTTTTGGCCAAAAACATAGAAGTCGAAAGGTGTGAGATCCAGACTGTAGGATGAAGAACAGTCCGATGAAGTTTTCTGAGCTCCTCTTGGGCGCACAGACTTGTATGAGGCCTTGAGTTGTCATGGGAAAGGAGAGGTCGTTTTCATTTTTGTGCCACGAACACGCTGAAGTAGTCTCTTGAATTTCCTGAGTGTACGAGTAGTACAATACACTTTAAGGTTGATCGTTGCACCATGAGGGAGGACGTCAAACAGAATACCCCCTTCAGAGTCCCAGATTACCGACGCCACAACTTTACCTGCTGATAGTAGGCGTTTGAACTTTGTCGTTAGAGGAGAGGTGGTGTGGCGCTATTACATAGACTGCCACTTTGTTTCCGTTTCGAAGTGATGACCTATTTTTCATCGCCTGTAACGACGTTCGACAAAAAATTGTCGCTATAAGCCTCGTGGACGAGTGTGTCAGCACTGCCAACAGGGACGTCCTGTTGTACAGCGAGGTGTTTGTCTTTGTTCCGTCGATGAGCTCGAATGAGAGTATCCGTTCGTTCGAACATTGCAGGACTCGCAGCTGTTTTCGGCCGGCCAGTTTGCGTAAGATCGGGCTAGGTCTCCAACGAGCTTATTGCGATGACGACTGACGCTTCACCCAACGACTCAGCTTGCTTTTGTTGACTACCAGGTCTTCGTAGACATTCTGCAAGTGCCCGTCAATACCTACGATGCTCTGGTTTTCCGCCAAAAGAAACTCAGTGGCCGCTCTTTGCTTGGAACGCTCCCCCGGTTACGTGCATGCGCCCTTGTGAAGGCTACGTATATCGCCGCCGGTTACGTTAGGTTAGGTCAGGTTAGAACTTCATGAAACTATAGGGGTTAAGGTAGGAATGTTCCACGATATCCCACAACAAATTCCCCACGTTTTCAGCCGAAACTGGCCGAGAAAAGGAAGTTTTACACTGCTTACTGAGGGCCCCTCGTAGATTCCTGAATAAATAATTGCCTTTGTACGATAGGAGGTTAAGGCTATTTGTTGTACTATAACTCACATCCGCTCCTTTGGCCTTGAATGACCAAATGAATAGAGCTGACAATGAGCCTAAAAGCAAATAGGCTAACAATGATGAATGATGCAACTTTAATATACGGTGGTAGTCTCGATCGAATGACAAAGTTTCAACAGTCCTGACTGGAGTTTCTATAAGGCATACAGCTGTTCCCACCAGAATGGATTAGTATGTCAGTTTATGGGCTTGCCAATCAACCACAATGGGCTTTTGTAATCGAACGACCCCAACCTGGACCATGCAGCTAATACCTCGTGCATGATATACATGTGGTATCCGGCCTCGGAATTAAGCCTTTTATATCCGATGATGTTTGAGCACATCTGCTAAATCAAATTACAGGTACCTTTGAGTTATGTCTTAACTGATTCTCAAACTGGCAACGGACATTTTAAGAAAGTAGCTACAAATAATCTATGGTCTCCCCAGACATGTACGCTACGAAATATTTATGGGGGAAAGGATAGAGATTACTGGTTATAATTTTTAACTGTTTTTCAGTGTTGCCCTAGACCGAAAGTAACATAACTTACTCTGCAGATACCGTTCGTATTGTAAATTTGATGGTTGTCATACCGAGCAGCTTTTACCGTCAACTTCATAAGAAATTTCAAATGACCTTTATAGTTAAAAACGTTAGACTGTTTTGTTTTCCTTGTTATATTCACGTGGAATGCTTCCGACTTCGGTTCTTACTTAAAATTCTATCTTCTACTAAGCCTTACAATTCCATAAATGTGTAACAATAGTTGTGTCTCAGCTAATACAAATCAATTACTATGGTTTAGCATACTTATTTGGAAACAATTATTCAGTCGTATCTAAAACTAATAACACTGAAACGTAGAGAAACTATTTGTCAATGTAGACAAAAATGCACCGGTTTTGGATACGGACTTTACCGGTGTACGTAAACCTTGTAAACAGTACAGCATCGAAGACCGACAAACCGTATGAAACTCGCAATCGGCGCTTCATGTGATGAAAAGCTCTGTGGTTTTAAGCTTGGTGATAACGTTGGGATACAGCGTCGTTTCAACTATTGCCATGATAATCATATGCTGGAAAAGAGTTCAAATATTACGGATCTACCGCTATTTGTAATGGTGGAAATATACCACCTATGTACGGAATAAAATGTGGCGATATCTAAATACTGCCACCCGGCTGGAAACTCGAGAGTTTTTCATAGGACGAAACCCTATGCGAATCATCATTGCAAGCGTCATAGTGTTTCTGATAATGATGAGATGTATGTTAGTGACATTTGCTGACAAATTTCTTGCGTATTTGTAATAATTTAAATCAAAACAGTGAGTCTAAAATGATATCTGCTGACCAATTTCTTGCATATTTCTAAGCATTTAGATCACAACAGTTAATCTGAGTAACTATTGCGAATGTCTGTATAAAAGCTAGTGTATGTTTATTTATTTGTCCTTTAGCTTTTCACCTGTTCATCCACGTATAATATTACGAGGGCTTGTTGAAAAGTAGTGCCTACGAATTTGCTATGTGAAAACTCTTAAAGCTTCTTAAACAAAACAAACGTTATTAACATTCCACATATTTATTATTGACATGTATATTTCTCAACATAGTCACTCTGGCAACAAATACATTTCTCTAATGAGAGAGCAGTTTGTTGATACACTCACCGTAGTGTGTTTAACTTGTTGACGAAACCACATCACTTCTGTTTGCAGAGCATCATTACTACGTATTAAACTGAAGTCCTTGAAGGTGTTCTTTAAGTTTTGGAAAATCGGACGGGACTCTATGGAGGATAAGCAATGACAGTGAATCAGAGGCGTAGGATTGCTACAAATGTCTCAGCGCTCGTGTGTGGTCTTGCACTGCTATGCTGAAACAGAAGGTGCACCACACCACCTCTTCGAATTAGAGAGGTGAATACAGCATCCTATTGTCGTACGATGGATACGGATCCCACTTTAGAAGGCTACAAGGAACAATGGTTATTATTTATTCAAATCTACGAAAAATCACAAATAGTAATCCTCGAATAAAAATCACAAATGAACATAAATCTTCTAAGACATAACAGTGGACGAATGTGTACAAGTTTCAAGTTGACAGTAATTTTCAGAAGGTACACAAGTAATATTTAAAATAATAGCATTACAGCAATATACATGCTAGAATATAATTGATAACATAGATCTTTAACGTAGAAACTTTTTAAAAACGAAAGATCCTTTCTTGCCTATGTTATTTTCAGACAAGAGTATTGAAAACATCTTGTAATTCGCATATGTGCAGTCTTCAAAAATACGTTCTGTATTAGTGGGGAAACACGTATTCATTTTGTTTAATTAAAAATGTAGTTGTTGTCGATATGGCTGATTTACAAAAAAAAAAAAACATATAAAATTTAATGTCTATTAAAACCGTCTAAGCTAGCGATTGTAAGATGTGAGAAGAAGAATCGGTATGTACAGTTTACAGAAACTAGATATTCAGTCTCATTCTTACGACTTTAACGTCAAAAAGTGTACAAAAGTTCTGTTGTGTCTGTATTAGGTCGAAGTCGTGCACACGTGGGCTAGGGGTAGCATCTGTGATACATAATCTAAAACGTTTTCGGTCCCGGGGTCGAAACCCGGCGCTGCTTAAATTTTGATTATTAATCAGCACTGTCGGTCGAAGACTTCCGTCATAAAAAGTCACCCACATTGTGCAAACGGCCTTTTCGAAGAGGGCGGTGGAGCAAACAGACGTTCAGGGCAATCTCTTGTCCTAGGGGTGGGAAACTGCCCCTAAAGGCGGAAGAATCAGCAACTATCAACGGCATGAGGATACAGAAGGCAATGGAAACCACTGCATTAAATACACGTAACGTGTGTCCTGTAATTGAAGAAGTGTCATGATGGTCTCTCCAACGGCAAAAATTTCCGGAATAGTCCCCCATTTGGATCTTCGGGAGGGGACTCCCACGGGGAAGGTTACCATGAGACAAAGATTAAATAATCAACGAAAGGATAACATTCTACGAGTCGGGGCGTGGAATGCCAGAAGCTTGAACGTGACAGGTTCAAAATGGTTCAAATGGCTCTGAGCACTATGGGACTTAACTAACTTCTGAGGTCATCAGTCCCGTAGAACTTAGAACTACTTAAAACTAACTAACCTAAGGACATCACGCACACCCATGCCCGAGGCAGGATTCGAACCAGCGACCGTAGCGGTCGAGCGGTTCCAGATTGTAGCGCCTATAACCGCTCGGCCACTCTGGCCGTCGAACGCGACAGAGAAACTAGAAAATCTGAAAAGGGAAATGCAAAGGCGCAATATAGATATAGTAGGGGTCAGTGGAGTGAAGTGGAAACAAGACAAGGATTTCTGGTCAAATGAGTATAGTGTAATATGAACAGCATCAGAAAATGATATAACTGGAGTAGGATTCGCTATGAACAGGAAGGTAGGGCAAAGAGTGTGTTAATGTGAACAGTTCAGTGACAGGGCTATTCTTATCAGAATCTACAGCAAACCAACACCGACAACTATAGTTGAGGTATACATGCAGACGTCCCAAGCTGAAGATGAAGACATGGAGAAAGTGAATGAGGATATTGAAAAGTTAATACAGTACGTAAAGGGAGAGGAAAATTTAATAGTCATGGGGGAATAGAATGCAGTTGTAAGGGAAGGAGTAGAAGAAAAGGTTACAGGAGAGTATGGACTTGGGACAAGGAAAGAGAGAGGAGAAAGACTAATTGAGTTCTGTAACAATTTTCAGCTAGTAATAGCGAATATTCTATTCAAGAATCACAAGAGGAGGAGACAAACTTGAAAAAGGCCGGTTGATACGGGAAGATTTCAGTTAGATTACATCATGGTCAGACAGAGATTCCGAAATCATATGCTGGCTTGTAAGGAGTACCCAGGAGCAGATATAGACTCAGATCACAATATAGTAGTGATGAAGAGTAGGCTGAAGTTCAAGACATTATTCAGGAAGAATCAATACGCAAATAAGTGGGATACGGAAGTACTAAGGAATGACGAGATACGTTTGAAGTTCTCTAACGCTGTAGATACAGCAATAAGGAATAGCACAGTAGGCAGTACAGTTGAAGAGGAATGGACATCTCTAAAAGGGGCCATTACTGAAGTTGGGAAGGTAAAGTAGGTACAAAGAGGGTAACTACGAAGAAACTATGGGTGGCAGAAGAAATACTTCAATTGATCGATGAAAGGAGGAAGTACAAAAACGTTCCGGGAAAATAGGGAATACAGAAATACAAGTCGCTGAGGAATGAAATAAACAGGAAGTGCAGGGAAGCCAAGACTAAACGGCTGCAGGAAAAATGTGAAGACATCGAAACAAAGAATGATTGGCGGAAGGACTGACTCAGTATACAACTTTCGGTGACGCTAAAAGCAATGGTGATAACATTCAGTGTCACAAGAACTCCACTTTTAGATGCAGAGAGTGAGCGCATAGGTGGAAAGAATACATTGAAAGCCTGTATGAGGGGGAAGATTTGTCTGATGTGATAGAAGAAGAAACAGGTTTCGATTTAGAAGAGATGCTGGATCCAATATTAGAATCAGAATTTAAAAGAGCTTTGGAGGATTTAAGATCAAATAAGGCAGAAGGGATAGATAACATCCATCAGAATTTCTAAAATAATTGGGGGAAGTGGCAACAAAACGAATATTCACGCTGGTGTGTAGAATGTATGAGTCTGGCGACATACCGTCTGAGTTTCGGAAAAGCATCATCAACACAATTCCTAAGACGGCAAAAGCTGAAAAGTGTGAGAATTATCTCACAATCAGCTTAACAGCTCAAGCATCCAAGGTGCTTACAAGAATAATATACAAAAGGATGGAAAAGAAAATTGAGGATGAGGTAGATGACGATCAGTTTCTCTTTAGGAAAGGTAAAGGCACCAGAGAGGCAATCTGACGTTGCTATTAATAATGGAAGCAAGACTAAAGAAAAATCAAGACACGTTCACAAGATTTGTCGACCAGGAAACAGCGTTCGCCAATGTAAAATGTGCATGATGTTCGAAATTCTGATAAAAGTAGGGATAAGCTAGAGGGAGAGAAGGCTCGTATAAAATATGTAGAACAGCCAAGAGGGAATAATAAGAGCGGACGACCGAGAACGAAGTGCAGGTATTAAAAAGGGTGGAAGACAAGGATGTAGCCTTTCGCCCCAACTGTTCAATTTGTACATCGAGGAAGGAATGATAGAAATAAAAGAATGGTTCAGGAGTGGAATTAAAATGCAAGGTGAAAGGATATCAATGATACGACTCTCTGATGACATTGCTACCTTGATTGAAAGTGAAAAAGAATTAATTATCTGCTGAACGGAGTGAACAGTCTAATGAGAACGAGTATGGCTTGAAAGTAGATCGAATAAAGACGAAGGTCAAGAGAAGTAGTAAAAATGCGAACAGGAAGAAAGTTAACATCAGGATTTATGGTCACGAAGTAGATGAAGTTAAGGAATTCTGCTACCTAAACAGTAAAATAACGAGTGATGGACGGAGCAAGGAGGACATGAAATGTAGACTAGCAATGGCAAAAAGAGCATTCATGGCCAATAAAAGTCTACTAATACCAAATATCTGCCTTAATGTGAGGAAGAAATTTCTGAGAAAGTACGTCTGTATTGCAGAATTGTATGGTAGTGAAACATGTACTGTGGGAAAACCGGAGCAGAAGGGAATCAAAGCATTTAAATGTGGCAGTACGGACGAATGTTAAAGAATGGTTGGATTGATAACGTAAGGAATGAGGAGGTTCTGTGGAGAATGGGAGAGGAAAGGAATATCATTGTAAGGAGAAGGAACAGGATGATAGGATATGTGTTAAGACATGAGGGAAGGACTTCCATGGTACTAGAGGGAGCTGCGGAGGGCAAAAAGTGTAGAAGAAACAGATATATCCAGCAAATAACTGAGGACGTAGGTTGCAAGTGCTACTCTGATATGAAGAGGTTAGCACAGGAGAGGAATTCGTGGCGGGCCGCATCAAACCAGTCAGAAGACTGATGACAAAAAAAAAAGAAAAGATCCTAACTCACAGCGAAAGTAATTAGTGACACCAATGTCATTACATTCGCCGGCCAAAGTGGCCGTGCGGTTCTAGGCGCTGCAGTCTGGAACCGCGAGACCGCTACGGTCGCAGGTTCGAATCCTGCCTCGGGCATGGATGTGTGTGATGTCAAAAATGGTTCAAATGGCTCTGAGCACTATGGGACTCAACTGCTGAGGTCATTAGTCCCCTAGAACTTAGAACTAGTTAAACCTAACTAACCTAAGGACACCACACACATCCATGCCCGAGGCAGGATTCGAACCTGCGACCGTAGCGGTCTCGCGGTTCCAGACTGCAGCGCCAGAACCGCGCGGCCACTTCGGCCGGCTTGTGTGATGTCCTTAGGTTTGTTAGGTTTAACTAGTTCTAAGTTCTAGGGGACTAATGACCTCAGAAGTTGAGTCCCGTAGTGCTCAGAGCCATTTGAACCTTTTGTTTTTTTCATTACATTCCATTGGGAAGCGATTTTGTAGAAACAGCGACTGAATTTTCATTAATAATTTTAGACTCAATATCCGAAGGGCGCCAGCGATCGATTAATCTGACAGAAATAAAAGAACAGTTCAGAAGTGGAATTAAAATTCAAGGTGAAAAGATATCAATGATACGATTCTCTGATGACATTGCTATCTTGATTGAAAGTGAAAAAGAATTACATTATCTGCTGAACGGAATGAACAGTCTAATGAGAACGAGTATGGCTTGAAAGTTACCCAGTAATCTTAAGACAAAATTCTATTAACAGGAGTAAAATTTGTATAATTAAGAACCATTTGCTTCTTTAAAATCAATTTGTTTAAAGATGGTTGTATAACCAATACCATTTATCAAATACAAATAAAATATTTAAACCTAATTTTGATATTACAAATTCTTTATTGCTGGTAAAATGTGTTCCTCTTCTGTAACTACCCGAAAGTCGTGCAATAAAGCTAAGTTACAAGCCGGTTCCGCCAGGGAGATCATACCATTCTGTAGTGGTAGACTACTAACTCCTCTTTAAAAGATTTTGACTGAATGCAATCTCGCATGTGATGGCGAGTCTGCCGTGACTTTACTGAAGAAGCTATCCCGGCAGTAGCAGAAATTTAACGGTAACCACAGAAAACGGAGTAGACGATCCCAATCACGGAATTTCAACGGCGCCTCCGAAACGCTTTCATCTGTGCCCTCGCGTCAGATTCGTGCTCTTTACAGAGATGAGTTATAATGACAGCGGTGTGCAGACAATCACTACAGACACGCTGCGTCTATCCTTATTCTCGTTCAGTCAGAGCGTTCTCTAAGAAATCCGTTTAACGCCTTAAGGACGCTTTTTCCTGGCTGTTACCACTGTCGGGATGAGCTCGAGCTGTCGCGGCTTATCGTCGTTCGCTGCGCACGGGGATGGATGGCGGCAGCCTCTTCCAACAACGACACTAAAAGCTCTCAAGATGAACAACTTTTACTCCAGATTGTCAAAAGTGTTAAACGAGTGAGAAACAGTCTAACTACCTTAGAAACATTACAATTTCTTTCTTTGATTTATCCTGTCCTAAATTAAGCACTTCAAGCTCTTCTATCCGCAAAAGATCAATACTAGCAACAAGCACACCAGACCGCCACTAAAGGACTGCACAGGTCGTTTTCGAGCGTTGAAGGTGCTTTGTAGAAATGGTAGTAGAACGCCCTTTGATCCTCTGTCTGTGACGTAACATATGGCATTTTAATATTGGGTGGGAACTTGTTATAAGTGATATAGTACAAATTACGTTGAAAAATAGCTGTACAAAGTATTTACCTCTTAACCAAAAAAGCTTTTCAAATGAATGTTTAGGTTAAATATTATCGAAGATTTGTAATAAAAAGTTGAGAGTGTCTTACATATCAGTGCTGGTAATCGTAGTACGTAGTATTATACAGCAGTGCGAAGAAACTGCTGTGTTTCATCATTATCATATTTCTTAGCAAGAATAATAATAATAATAATAATAATAATAAGCCTCCGTTATAGCAAGCACCCACTATAACATTGACATTAACAAATAAACTAATTCTTATAACACTGTATTATCACTAATTTCGATGAAGCATATAGTGAAACCAACAACTGAAAAGTAAAAACTGAGTTGTTTCAGTTTGGGGCTCTGTGGATAGTTAAGTAACAGGAGAGTTGATAGCAGTGGAGGGAGGTGCAGACGAAAATAACAGTAGTGGTGGGTCTGTACCAACCCTGGGCCCTGAGCGTTGTTGCTAGATTTACCAGTTTTAGATGCAGCCCTCCACCGCCACCCTCTTCCGCCCCCGCCCCCACATTCCACTGTTGCCAAATCTTATTCAGGATGCTGCCTAGATCAAGCGAAAGATCGACCGATTCCTTACACCCCCCCCCCCCCACACACCACGCTCAACCTTCCCAACCACCTCACCATCTTTTCCAGGTTGTACCAGAATCCCATCACTTGTTCCCTGCGAAAGGTATAGAAAGAATGATAAAAAAATGTTTGGAAACGTTGTACTACTGGTTATTATCCAGTTAATGTGGCTAATAATTATAAGTCAGTTCCAATAATGGATGTGTACGAACAACTGCAGTTATTCTGGCAGGAAAGAAGCAGCATATATACTTTGTATTAGGTGGGTATCTGGGGGTTATGCAAAATAAGAGTATTTATAGGCTAGTACAGCATTAAACAACGGTTTCTTCAGAACAACGTTTCATCTTTAAAGGTTCTGCCACTTAAGGAGGCCAGCTGGTGTGGTATGCATGTTTCAGTTGAGTTTTTTATGATTGTCCGATTGAGTAATATTTTGTGTATGTGTTACGTCAAAAGCACAGCCTCTTATTCAAAACTTTTTGTTCCCTGTGATCAGAAACGATAGTAGGACAGAATAATCTTTTTCATTCTAAAATACAGTACATAAAAAGTCCTCTTTTTGTCAATCAAAATATAGATGCCATATTATATGTAAAAAAAATTTAAACTGTCTCTAATAAAATACCACACCACGATCACAATAAAAACTGCACAAACATATACTGCACACAAACAATTACACAGCTGAATGAGCGTTTTTCAGACAATTTCATTCACACTTCTAGCTGAGAATGGCTGGGGCTCCACTTACACTTATTCGATGACCTTACACACACGTCCTGATTCTATGTATTATTTCCGTGAACACAACGCAAAAATATTTGATAACCACTGTTGCAACGAAACACAAACACTGTTAGCCACTGTTGTAATATGTTGTAGGGAGTAGACGAAGTAAAGGTAACAAACAAGTCTTTATTTAGGGAGGGCATCCATAAGTCGCAAAGCCCCCACACTGCGCGCCACACACCGTGGCCAGTGAGCAGCGCCGCAGTGCAGCACAGTGCAGTGCATACGTTCCGCCCTCTAACCAGGGAATGAAGAGCGGCGTGTCCCCAGCAGCCGTCTCCCTCCCCCACCTACCGCCCCATCACAACCCTTGTGGACGCTGAGATCTTCATGCCAAGGACGTTACGTCTGTCTCCCTTCATAGTGCTGATGGTCTGCATGTGTAGAACAGTAATCCATCACACAGCCACTGCTGTTACTGACGTCGCCCACTAGTCACTGACATTTCACCGACAGAGAACAGCCTCCAAGTCATTCGAATTATGGGCAGACCACTGAGACGTTGCATCACCCAGCGAAAACGAAAATTTGTAAGAAATTGTATTATAATAAGGTTACTTGATTACATTCACCTTCTAAATGGTGATTCATTCCACTGTGTACTGCTTTTGTAAGGACATCTATAGATGATTGTAATATTACTAAACACGCACTCTAAAATGGGTATCATTTCCCGAAACATATCATGCAGGCCTAAATACTACCACTGTTTCCCCCTGTGAGCTGCCCCTGAGTACAGATACATGCATAAGATAAACAAATGCCTGCATAACACCTTACACTTACCGCTCTAGTTACTATAGTTCTATTATGAGTTTTATCACGAGCCATTTTCCCTCCATTTTATTATGAGTCATTTTCCATTTTGTAACAGTTTTATTACCGATTTATGTCCAACCCAAAGCAATCACTTGCTCATAGTCGCCCTTCTAAGGTCCCAGTTCGCAGCTTAGTAGAAGTAGCGTGAAAGTGATCTGCTCCTCTGACTATACCTTGCTTAGGTGGCAACTCACAATGCAGAACTCCTTAAAGAGTAAGGGAAGATTATACACTCCTGGAAATGGAAAAAAGAACACATTGACACCGGTGTGTCAGACCCACCATACTTGCTCCGGACACTGCGAGAGGGCTGTACAAGCAATGATCACACGCACGGCACAGCGGACACACCAGGAACCGCGGTGTTGGCCGTCAAATGGCGCTAGCTGCGCAGCATTTGTGCACCGCCGCCGTCAGTGTCAGCCAGTTTGCCGTGGCATACGGAGCTCCATCGCAGTCTTTAACACTGGTAGCATGCCGCGACAGCGTGGACGTGAACCGTATGTGCAGTTGACGGACTTTGAGGGAGGGCGTATTGTGAGCATGCGGGAGGCCGGGTGGACGTACCGCCGAATTGCTCAACACGTGGGGCGTGAGGTCTGCACAGTACATCGATGTTGTCGCCAGTGGTCGGCGGAAGGTGCACGTGCCCGTCGACCTGGGACCGGACCGCAGCGACGCACGGATGCACGCCAAGACCGTAGGATCCTACGCAGTGCCGTAGGGGACCGCACCGCCACTTCCCAGCAAATTAGGGACACTGTTGCTCCTGGGGTATCGGCGAGGACCATTCGCAACCGTCTCCATGAAGCTGGGCTACGGTCCCGCACACCGTTAGGCCGTCTTCCGCTCACGCCCCAACATCGTGCAGCCCGCCTCCAGTGGTGTCGCGACAGGCGTGAATGGAGGGACGAATGGAGACGTGTCGTCTTCAGCGATGAGAGTCGCTTCTGCCTTGGTGCCAATGATGGTCATATGCGTGTTTGGCGCCGTGCAGGTGAGCGCCACAATCAGGACTGCATACGACCGAGGCACACAGGGCCAACACCCGGCATCATGGTGTGGGGAGCGATCTCCTACACTGGCCGTACACCACTGGTGATCGTCGAGGGGACACTGAATAGTACACGGTACATCCAAACCGTCATCGAACCCATCGTTCTACCATTCCTAGACCGGCAAGGGAACTTGCTGTTCCAACAGGACAATGCACGTCCGCATGTATCTCGTGCCACCCAACGTGCTCTAGAAGGTGTAAGTCAACTACCCTGGCCAGCAAGATCTCCGGATCTGTCCCCCATTGAGCATGTTTGGGACTGGATGAAGCGTCGTCTCACGCGGTCTGCACGTCCAGCACGAACGCTGGTCCAACTGAGGCGCCAGGTGGAAATGGCATGGCAAGCTGTTCCACAGGACTACATCCAGCATCTCTCCGATCGTCTCCATGGGAGAATAGCAGCCTGCATTGCTGCGAAAGGTGGATATACACTGTACTAGTGCCGACATTGTGCATGCTCTGTTGCCTGTGTCTATGTGCCTGTGGTTCTGTCAGTGTGATCATGTGATGTATCTGACCCCAGGAATGTGTCAATAAAGTTTCCCCTTCCTGGGACAATGAATTCACGGTGTTCTTATTTCAATTTCCAGGAGTGTACGTTTCAAGACTTTAGTATAGTGTAATATTCTCTCAGAATCAAACAATTATGCTGCAGTGCCAGAATCCTGTGACAATCATATGTGCTCTACAATTCGGTATCGTCTTATGGAAAGTCTTATAGCGATATATACTGCAAAATCACAGTGTATCTGTAACTTTTCCGATGAACGATCCTGCCAGAAACGTTTTCTATTCTCTGTATAGTGTCACTACAGTGAGAATGTACATCTGTAACAACAAATGTACTCCGCTGCCACACAGTGTTTGGAGGAGGTTGATAATACAAATGATCAAATTTCTCTCATACTTCATTCACATATTAAAGTGAGAGAGAAATGACTGCCTACATGCATCTTGCAAATTACATAATCTCGCTCATGTAACTTTCACGATGGCTGCATCATAATGATTACATACATTTCTCTAAATTTACCCAGCAGAATTTTATAAGTACTATGTAGTCTATCTTTCTTCCAAGGATTCCCATTTAAGTTCGCCAAAGATTAATGTTGCGCTTTCATATCGACTAAACCGATCAGTTCCGACCCTGGCGTCGTGTCTCTGAATCCATTCGATGTTTATTACCGTCCCAATAATTTAGAACTGCATTAATTAGAAATGTACGCAGCAGTGTCTTGTATGCACTTTCCCTGGGTTGTTTCATCGAAACTAGGTCTTCTGTTCGCCTTCCACAATACTGACTTTATACCATTGTCCCATTTCATATCATATGTTTGTATTATCCCGAGATACACATTCAATTTGACATGCTCACGATGTTCACGGTTCAGCTTCTAATCTGGCACTGTCAAAATGTTTCTCTTTATAACAGGCATTACCTAATTTTGTACGATTTATTATACCAACTGGAAAATTTGTCCAAGTCCTTCTGCATTTATTTCAATCGTACTATGCTCACAGTGTCTTATAGAGGCATTTGTTGTCAGCAAACAGTCTTACAGTGTTGCTCAGCTTGTCTGACATATCGTTTACGTAAAACAAGTATATTAAAGGCATTATCATAGTTCCTTGCGGTCTGTGGAACGTGCGCCGCTAAACATAACAAACTCGGTTCTGGGTAACAAATATTCAGTCAGTCAAATGTTTGCGAAAATCGTGTGGCCGTCTTTTGTTAGCAACAGACGAGATGGCGCAGGGTCAAGCTCTGTCTGATGTCCCTCTTTTCGTATTGGAAATGTTTATTGTTATCTCGAGTAAGGTCCTCTACTTCCTGACCTTCAAGATTATTTGGAACGAAGAGTACCCATAAACGTATGAAGCGACAGCTTTCCCTTAGAAAAGTATCTTATACTACTACCATTTACCACACCTCTTGAAGAATAACTGTCTCTGCTTCGCCATTCTCCATCAACTCACTTCTGTCTACATTCATTTTTATTTTCAGGCAAATAAACTTTCTACTACAACGCATTCAGTTAGTCGCAACGAATATTGAGCTATTCTGCTTCATATAGGGTCCTATGAGAGCATAAAACTCATTCAGTGCACAAGACAGCAGACGATATAAAGAACCCTACATACTAAGATTTACCCAGTTTCTCTCTCTCTCTCTCTCTCTCTCTCTCTCTCTCTCTCTCTCTCCGACTTTCTTCCTTCCTCCCCCTCTCTCTTTCTCTCTGTCAATCTCTGTGTCTGTCGCTCTAAATCTCGCTTGTTTTCTACATTATATGACTATTGTAATTGCTCCTGTATACAGATACAGTAACAGCAAGTAACTGATGAAAAAACTTCAATGCCAATGTATTTCCTACCACAGATCCGAATTCACATGCACGCTGGTGACGTCATGGTGGTCGGTCGAACGATGGCAGCTGGCAGAACAATGGCAATTAGGTCTTCAGCTTCACATATCACATTTTACTGTCCGTCATGTCACCCATTTTTATCCTTATTTTCTAATCATAGGCTCTGACATGCAATAGCTTTATGCGAATGAGCATCTAAGTTCCGAGAATCATTTTCACGTAACATACCATACCATTCTGTGAGATCACTCGGTACAATATCGGAAGAACAGCAAACGCCAAAACAGCATCAGTAGACCTATCTTGTCGGCACCTGAAACATGGTAGTATGCAGCTAGCAACTACCACATCTCGTAACTATAATTGAATATGTGATCGCTGTATCAGAATTTTCGTTGAGCATGAGACGGTCCCTGAACATATGACAAGATGACAGAAATGCAGCCTAGCATGATCTGGGCTGTGATAGCAAAAAATGAAAAGGTACATCTTGAAATCAATCTGAAAGATAGATACTGAACATACATAGAAAACGATCCATATTGTTTTCTTCATATGTTTCATATCATTAGTGTATATGTCAGTTTTCTTTTTATTTCACTAAACAGTCAGACAACCAAATCAATCAAGTGTTGAATATTTTAGACACATAGGAACGAGACGAAGATTACTAAACTTCCGGCGACCTAGATTCGGCTACTCTTGAAGATAGCCTAGTTCCTGTTGACATAGATCATCGTAAATAGGAGATTGAGATTCCTTTATGATTTTTAGCAGGGTGAAGGATACGAAAATACATATTCCTGTACAAAATCTTTATTAACAGAAAGAAAGGAACTCTTCCTTTATATTTGTGTCATGTAGCTTTTATAACATCCAGTTTAATTTACTTTAACTTGTAATTTGAACCTACATCTGAATCTTTTATTACTTTCTCCAGTCGAGTACAGGGAAAATATCTTTTAGAATTCCAATACAAACCAAATTTATTTCCTGTAAACTATTTCTTTCACGGCTTTAACAAATGGCTCCACTCCTCCTTTTAATTTTTGTAGTTGAGAACGTTCTCGAATTTTAATTTTACCACTTACTGGATGACATAACAGTCATTTTATTCAACCCGCATGGTTTATAGCTGGCCTTCATGAACTACGCACGATATTTTCATATTCTCTTTCTCGTTACGTAAAAACTATTAGCCCTATAGAAAAAAATGAACAGGTTCTTTTTGTAGCAAATTTAATGTAGGTAAATTTTGCAGCGGGGTGTATTTTCGCTAGAGGCCATAGTTTTCAAGTAACATACAAATGAGATCTTCAAACGCACGCCGACTCCCACACTCAGGCGCCACCGGTCAGAAATTCTAATAGATATGTTGTTCATGGCACTACCTCCTACCACTGTACAAATATTTGCGACTGCGCAAATTATTTCCCGCACTCGACCTTTTTAGGTCTTCATTGACCTTATTAAGCCACCGGCTTAACCGAGCAATTATAAAATTTAATATTGATGTTTGTGTCAATTTTACCTAAACATTTTGTAAATTTTAACAGCATAAAATAAACAATTATATCGTTATATTTGTCAGGCCTTCTGCCGACGGAACTTCTATGCTGGTAAGGGTTAAGTTGGGATCTAATTGCTAACGTAATTAGTTTTAGAGTAACGCATAAAAAAGTCGTTTCTCGTTCCTCACCCTCAAGGCCATATTTAAATTAATAATGTTAATAAAGTAGCCGACACTGCTGGTGGCAGTCCAATCAATAGAGAACAAAAAATCTCGAATATCGGAAATAGTTCGTGCAATCGGAAATTTTTGTACAGAGGTAGGAGGGACTGTCACGAATAACGTACTGGAAATCCTAACTGGTGAGTGACGTGGGTGGGGTGGATGTGCGTTTGACGGCCACTTTTGTACGTTTCCTTGAACAGCTCGCAAACCTCGTCCGCCGACGAAAAAGTATGCCAGTACAAGACTTAACTACATTAAACTTCCTACAAAATGGTCCTGCTCATTTTTTTTCTGTGGAACTAATACTCAGCGCGTAATGAGCAAGAGAAAATGAAAATCTCGAGCGTGGTTTATGAAGACAAGTTTTAACATTACTGGTTGAAAGAAACGACAGCTGTTGGGGCATCTGAATGCGGAGAGAGAGAGAGAGAGAGAGAGAGAGAGAGAGACAGAGAAAGAGAGAGAGAGAAAGAGAGGGTGGGGGAGGGGGGGGGGTGAAGGCGGGAGAGACCTGCTAAATGCTTGCATGTAGGGGACTAGGGGACTCTGTATCTTGTTGCTATCTTGTGAAATGGATTTTATGCTGTCTCCAGTGCACAGAATACAGTTACCACATAATACTGATCAGCTGCAATTCCTTAGACACTCTAATGATCTGAGACACTGTACACGTCTGTTCAGTTACCGTTATGACTCCTAGAATACTTACTGATGTTTCTTACCAAACTATTTTACGTGATGGATTGATTGATTGCAGATGAGCGACGTCAGTATACAACTGATCCAGTGGATGACGTTGAAGCTCTGTGAGACAGCCAATTACTCCCATTTTCTGCCACGAACTGTCATAGTTTGCTGGAACTAATAGACTTTCTGCCAATCATGCAGATGTAGCTCATTCATACAAGAAATTGAACAGTGCATGAACTCTGATTATAAATTTTCATGAAGGGAAAAAGCCATTTTTGGCCATAAATTGTTTATAAATTACATGATGTTGAACTCACAGCACAAGAGCACAAGATCCGGATGGCTAGTAAGAGCAGGAGGTGAGTGCTGGATGGCGCCACCAACTACAGTACCTGCTGCACACTGCCGTAGTCTGCTACAGCGAGCCACATCCACCACTGTCTACCATTTATATGCCATGATATGCCATAGCCCACCACAATCTGCGGGGATGTGTTGCCAATTACAGATGATCTTGCTGTTGAAACTCATTGAGTAATTGTGATGGTCTCGTAGAACGTTGTAAGTATCACAGTAGCTTAACATTCTTCGGAAACAGTTGAGTGGGACGTAGAAGGAAGTTTTGTTGCCTGAAAATGAAAAATAAACCAGATACAAATAAGTTGACGGAGAATGGGAAAAAAGAGACAGTTATTCTCCAAGATGTGTGATGAATGGTAGTAATTGAAGATTTTTTTTCCATGGAGGGGGCTATCACCTGACAAATTTAATTAAGAGAAATATTGCGGCATTATCAGATTACAAAATCGGTCGTGAACATCTTGAGCGTGTCACATTGAATATGTATCTTGGGATAGCACAAGTGATTTGACATGGGACAATGGTAAAAAAATCAGTATTATGGAATGCGAACGAGAGACTAAGTTCTGATGAAACAACTCTGGGAAAGTGCATTTTATCTGTAAAGGACATCACATACAAGACGATACTGCGAACATTTCTAATTAATACCGTCCTTATCTCGTAAGCATGACAATGAACATCAAATGGATTCACAGACACGCTGTTCAGGTCGAAACTGATCGCTTTAGAGCATATGAAAGTTCAACCTCAATTGTTTGGCGAACTTAAATGGGAAGAAAGAAATCCTACTTAGTACCCATGAAACACTGTTGGGTAAATTTCGAAAACATGTATTCGAAGAACTCTGTGTGACCATAATGATGCCACCACCGTGCGATTAACACGAGTGAGGCTACGGCACTTGCTCAAATGGCTCTGAGCACTATGGGACTTAACTTCTAAGGTCATCAGTCCCCTAGAACTTAGAACTACTTAAACCTAACTAACCTAACGACATCACACACATCCATGCCCGAGGCAGGATGCGAACCTGCGACCGTAGCAGTCGCGCGGTTCCAGACTGTAGCGCCTTTAACCGCTTGGCCACTTCGGCCGGCACGGCACTTGCGCCATGCATGTAGTCAGTCATTCATCCATCACTTAATATGTGCATGGGGTATTTAAGAAATTTGGTTCTTTGTATTAATACCCTCCGCCGTACAATGTGTGATACTGACTGGCGGAGTATATACGTAGATTTTATTGTATATTCTCAACGAAGTTAGAACAGAAAACGTTTCTGATGGGATCGTTTATCGAAATCGTTACACATACATTCTGGTTATGCAGTATATATCGCTGATAAGGCTTTCTATAAGAAGATAACTAGCTGCAGAGGATATACGATTGTCAGAGGGTTCTGGTAATGCAGCATCATTATCGGAATATGGGAGAATATTATACCACATGTAAAAGTTGAGAAGTGTAATCTTCCTGTAGTCTTACAGTAATTCTGCATTGTGTGGTGCCCCCTGATGGGACGGTACTGCTGTTCAATGTATACTTAGAGGTGCAGCACCAGCTTCACGCTGCTTCTACTAAGCTACGAACTGCGACCTTAGAAAAACGACTAAGTGGACGTCATTTGCTCAGGTTAAAAATGAACTGCTGGAAACCTACTTACAAAATTTGGAATGACTGATAATAAACCTAAGGCATAACAGACAGTAATTCTGGTGTCTATGATAACTGTAGAGGTGCTTGTGTTACGGAATGAGGTATGGGAAGTGATGCTTGTGGCCATTTTAAGTACTGCTCCCTCGAATCTGCAGTTTGTGGTAAATGGATGTCCCCTAAACTTCGCCAATAATATCTCGCGTAAAGAACGTCGCTGAATTGTTGCAGTGTGAAATGGTGTGCGTCTGTCCTTGATCAGCACAAGGTTAATCAATTTGTTGATCTCTTGTCTATGTCTGATCCACTGATAATAATAAATAGCAAAAGCAATGCTGATATTCAGGTCTGCATGACCTGTTTCAGGAAATGATTGTCATTATGGAATGCGTTTTTGGCATGCTTTGTAATATTACAATCATTTACACTGCACAGTGTAGGAGTGCACTGCACAGTGTAGGAGTGGGAGGGGGGGGGGGGGTGATCTTTAGCTTAATCTTGGCAGTCATCTTGGATAGGTCTGGTAACAGCGTGGGGAAGGGGTTGGTTGGGGACATAACTGACACTGGTAAATCTAGCAAGACTGCAGAGTGTCCGAAGATCAATACAGTCCCATTAATAACGATTATTACTCCTTTTGCGATCGTACTCATTAGCTGATGGATGTAAAATTTTTTAGACTGTTCCAGTGTGTGGTTAACAATCCCGAAAATGATATTTCCTGGCAGATTAAAACCGTCTGCTAGACCAAAGCCCGAACTCGGGACCGTTGCGTTCCACAGACAAGTGGTCTACCAACTGAGCTGCCGAAACTCGACTTCCTCGCAGTTTTACTTCCACCTGTACTTAGCCTCCTACCTTCCAAATTTCACAGGACTTCTCCTGTGAAACTTGCTGGACTAGCAGTCCTGGAAGAAAGGATATTGCGGAGATATGGTTTAGCCACAGACTTGGACAAGTTTCCAGAATGAAATTTTCGCTCTGCGGCGCAGTGTGCTTTGATGTGAGACTTCCTAGCAGAAGACTGTGCGCAAGACCGAGACTCTACACCTTTTCCTTTCGCGCTCAAGTACTCTGCCAACAGAGCTACCCAAGCAGGACTAGCGAACCGTCCTCACCGCTTTACTTACTCTACTACCTCGTCTCCTCGTCCTGCAAGTTTCGCGAGAAAACTTATGTAAAGTTTGGAAACTAGAAAGCGACGTATTGGTGGAAGTAAAGCTGTGAGGATTGGTCGTAAGTCTAGCTCGGATAGCTCAGCTCAGAGTGTTCGGTCACAGAGCTGGCTGCTCTCTGTAATAAAAAAAATGGGTGACGGATCGACGATGACATTGAACGGGTGTGACTTGAGTCCGCCACGACGAAATACGACGAAGGATAACAAAAAAATGGCGAAAAAAAGAAAAGCTTCGTGGAGCTGTTACCCGCGAAAAGCTCAGGTCCCGAGTTCGAATGTCGGTCTGGAACGCAGTTTTAATCTGCCAGGAACTTTAGAATCAGCGCACATTCCGCTGAAGAGTGAAAATTTCATTCTGCAAAACAGAAAATATTTTCAAAAAATGACTGTGTTGGGTGTCCTCTGTAGTAGATTTAAGCTTGCTGAGAAAGAAATTTTCTGTGATGTTGAAAGGACAGAAGTGGTGATTTTAACAAAGCGAAGTACTGCAGACGATAAGTTCTTACGTTCTTGGCAGTGTAAATGATTGTAATATTGCTAAGCATGCCAAAAACGCGTTCCATAATGACAATCATTTCCTGAAACAGGTCATGCAGACCTGAATATCAGCATTGCTTTTGCTATTTATTATTATCAGTGGATCAGACATAGACAAGAGATCAACAAATTGATTAACCTTGTGCTGACCAAGGACAGACGCACACCATTTCACACTGCAACAATTCAGCGACGTTCTTTACGCGAGATATTATTGGCGAAGTTTAGGGGACATCCATTTACCACAAACTGCAGATTCGAGGGAGCAGTACTTAAAATGGCCACAAGCATCACTTCCCATAACTCATTCCGTAACACAAGCACCTCTCCAGTTATCATAGGCACCAGAATTACTGTCTGTTATGCCTTAGGTTTATTATCAGTCATTCCAAATTTTGTAAGTAGGTTTCCAGCAGTTCATTTTTAACCTGAGCAAATGACGTCCGCTTAGTCGTTTTTCTAAGGTTGCAGTTCGTAGCTTAGTAGAAGCAGCGTGAAACTGGTGCTGCACCTCTAAGTATACATTGAACAGCAGTACCGTCCCATCAGGGGGAAAACACACAATGCACAATTACTGTAAGACTACAGGAAGATTATACATCTCAACTTTTACATGTGGTGTAATATTCTCCCATATTCCGATAATGATGCTCCATTACCAGAACCCTCTAACAATCATATATCCTCTGCAGGTAGTTATCTTCATATAGAAAGCCTTATCAGCGATATATACTGCATAACCAGAATGTATGTGTAACGATTTCGATAAACGATCCCATCAGAAACGTTTTCTGTTCTAACTTTGTTGAGAATATACAATAATATCTACGTATATACTCCGCCAGTCAGTATCACACATTGTACGGTGGAGGATATTAATACAAATAACCAAATTTCTTAAATACCCCATTCACATATTAAGTGATGGATGAATGACTGACTACATGCATGGCGCAAGTGCCGTAGCCTCACTCGTGTTAATCGCACGGTGGTGGCATCATTATGGTCACACAGAGTTCTTCGAATACATGTTCTCGAAATGTACCCAACAGTGTTTCATGGGTACTAAGTAGGATTTCTTTCTTCCCATTTAAGTTCGCCAAACAATTGAGGTTGCACTTTCATATGCTCTAAAGCGATCAGTTTCGACCTGAACAGCGTGTCTGTGAAACCATTTGATGTTTATTGTCATGCTTACGAGATAAGGACGGTATTAATTAGAAATGTTCGCAGTATCGTCTTGTATGTGATGTCCTTTACAGATAAAATGCACTTTCCCCGAGTTGTTTCATCAGAACTTAGTCTCTCGTTCGCATTCCATAATACTGATTTTTTTACCATTGTCCCATGTCATATCATTTGTGTTATCCCAAGACACATATTCAATGTGACACGCTCATGATGTTCCCGACCGATTTTGTAATCTGATAATGCCGCAATATTTCTCTTAATTAAATTTGTCAGGTGATAGCCCCCTCCATGGAAAAAAATCTTCAATTACTACCATTCATCACACATCTTGGAGAATAACTGTCTCTTTTTTCCCATTCTCCGTCAACTTATTTGAATCTGGCCTTCGCTGTCTTGCATCCGCTGCGCGGTGCATATCGGGAAGAGACGTTCGTCTGGGTGACAGCGTATCCGGACACGACCGTCGGTCTTCCGTGCCAAGAAACGTCACTATCTGACCAGCGGAAACGTTTCCATTGGTGCCCCAGTCTCGATGATCCTATCTGCAGTGATGCAGCAATATTAACGATGCAGTTGGGTCAAAATGGGACCACGAAGGGGTCGTCTGCCGCGGGGCCTCATACTCAACCATGAGCACTGAACGATGGACTCCGAAACATTTGTGCTTACACTGATCTTTGTATCAAATCTGTCATAGATTGCGGCCTATCCTGCTTTACAGAGTGGACATGCCTGTGACCTCCACGGTCCCTGCTGGGGCTTGGACGTCCAACACCACATAGCCTACTCATGGTTTCTCAGATCTTTAACAGTTCCATAGATTTTCACATTAGCAGCTCGTGAATAGCCGACCACCCTCGCCATTTCTGAGACTCTCGTTCCCAGATGCTGGATCATAACAGTCTGCACTTTTTCCAACTCGCTAATGTCAGTGGACTTCCCCATTTGTAGCCCGTGTAGTGTCTAGGACGAACCCAGATTCGTTTGTTCTTCGCTTATTCTTTCCTTACCGAGTCATGCACCCACGTCGTCAACAGGCCGCTCTCAGTCTCGCAGTCGGTAGTGGTCACAGTACACTGACAAAAAAAAAATCGCAACATCAAAATAAATTAGTGCAGAGTAATGATGTTTTGGGAATACATTAGAGTGGGTTAAATATTTAAGTGAGTAAGATTGCAAGATGACAGGTTAATGAAATTGCGAGATAAGCCATTGCAAATGTGAAATGTTGCAATATTAATAACCTATATAAAATCATAACGCTAAATGCAAGCATCCAAACATGAATGCACTGTGTTGTACGGGTGCCTCTTGCCCTTGATCGGTCAATACAGGGACGATTATTCGTGGTTGTGAATGACACTGTAGTTGCCGTCGGTTGATGTTCTACATGTGCTCGATTGAAGACAGATGTAGTGACCGATCAGGCCAAGGAAACATGTCGACCTCTTAGAGCATGATGGGTTACAACTGCGGAATGTGGGCGGGAGTTACCCTATTGCAAAACGCCATCTGGAATGTTGTTCATGTATGCCGGCATAACAACTCCAGTCACAATATTGACGTACAGATTAGCAGTCAGCGTGCGTGGGATAACTACGAGAGTACTCTTCCTGCCATACGGTGAATACGCATCCCACACCGTAACTGCAGGTGTAGGTCCAATGTGTCTAGCACGCGGACAGGTGGGTTGCAGGCCCTCAACAGATCTGCTTCAAACCAACACAAGGTCATCCCTAGCTACAAAATTACCACTGACAAATTTATAATTTAACGCAACGGATAACGGGGAGGGAAAATGAGGGAGTTCCAGCTAGGGAACAGAGCGTGTATTTTCTAATGTTGTTCCTTTCTCAACGCATCTCTGAGAAACGAAGGGCGAAGGATAGCCCAAGCCGATTTGTGCACTCAGTGAACTATCTTTTACTCGCCTTTTTTTTACTTTGAATGCTTTATGCATTTATATTGGGCACTGAATTACTTATATAGGGCTTGGTTTGATAGCATGTTGTAGATTGGTTATCACTGAACTCTTATTTTATCATGCTCAGAAAACACACTCATTTACAAATTATAACGGATATACTCTGTTTTTGTTGCGACAAATGTACATAGCGTGGAGGTGAGGCCTCCTATGGATCGCTAGTTTTAAATACGCGCACGCTACTGAAGGAAACAATGAGGATTTTAGTGGTCAGGATTGCGTCTGGTCAAGCCGCGAGGAAAGATACCCATAAATTCAGTCAACATGCACTCGATGTACAAACAACCGAACATAAAATGCCTCTAATAAATAGGTTTAATAGAACAGAGCACCGATTAAGAAGCAGAGATTGGACCACGGAAACGCGAAATATTAAAATATATCAAATTTCGCATTCATAGACAACCGAGCTTAGAGAAAATATGACAAATTAACCCAGCAGGCAGTACTGACGCTTCAAAGATCAGTTATATTCGTTCTGTAATTTGGGGGTAAATTTAGAAAATGAACTTTAGAGTTGAGCTACTTCTAATGATTCTGAACTGTCTCTGAGAAATATTCTGCCCTCCGGCATTATGCCTGCGACCACGTGAGTCTAACAAGGGACCTCATCTGATTTATACCACAAAGAAAACGGAGTAAATAATTTATAAAATATGTCGTGAGGCGGCTAAAATTAATTTAATTAAGTTCATTTGATAGCATAAATGGCCTACGATCATCTACACTCGCTTTATCTGGAATACAATGCACACATGGAGCACAGGGGGTTAGTCCCATGTGCTATAAAGAAACACCTATTAAAATTCGAATATCTGATCCAGAAATACAACCATTAGCTAATACTTAACATTTCATACGAGTTTACGTCTAAATATGATATAGAAATAAGCATAAACCCTTTAAAACCTATGAACTGAACTCCCTACCACATGACACGAAACAAAGAACAAGCACTTTTACCACAGAAAAATTGATTAGATAACACATAATACATTCTGATAACTTTTTCCAGCAAAATCGAGACAGACGCACTGGAGGCACGTCCCCTCACTTACCCTTCTTCTTTTACTCTCCCACTGAAAATGCGGGGGGGGGGGGGGGGGGGGAGGCGTTCGGAGTTCAAAAAAGTGGCTCTGAGCACTATGGGACTTAACATCAGTCCCCTAGAACTTAGAAAACTTAAACCTAAGTACATTACACACATCAGTGCCCGAGGCAGGATTCAAACCTGCGACCGTAACGGTCGCGTGGTTCCAGACTGAAGCGCCTAGAACCGATCGGAGGTCCTTCGGTGTCTAGCTGTCTAGTGGAGGGGATGGCCGAACCAACTGGCTATGACCAACCTCACAATAACAGATCGGAAGTTTTCAGACTATCTTTGGTCACGCCCTACCCGTGTTCCATCTCTGCCACTGCGCCAGAGAAATAAAGTTGCCACTACTACAGAAGATCATCTAATAAGATTCCTCTGCTATGTTTGAGCTACAGATAACCAGGCATTAGGAACAGGTGGAACGAGTGCGTGGGATACATTTCACGTACGCGCAAACATACAGAGACCATACACAAAAAATAAAAATGATAAAAAACATATACTGATATTCTCCATAAAATGCATCATCCGCTGGCATGGAGGTTGCGTGGCGCCCTCGGAAGGGCCTCGACGTAAGAGAAATCGGCGGAAGACCAGCCTGATTAACTATTTGTCGATGACGAAAGTTCGGAAATGAACGAGCAGACAATTCTACTGCTTGTTGTTATAGAACGGCTACAATAGCTTTGTTTTTGGGGGAAGTGGCAACAAAACGACTATTCACGTTGATGTGTAGAATGTATGAGACTGGCGATAAAGAATCAGACTTTTGAAAAATATCATCCACACAATTCCGAAGACTGCAAGGGCTGATAATTGTGGGAAATGTCGTACAATCAGCTTGACAACTCACGGATCCAAGTCGCTGGCAAGAATAATACACAGAAATGAAAACTGAGGCGTCATTGGATAACGATCAGTTTGCCTTTAGGAAAGGGAGAAGCACCAGAAAGGCAACTCTGACGTTGCGGTTGATAATGAAAGCAAGGTTGAAGAAAAATCAAGGCTTGTTCGATGGATTTGTCGACCTAGAAAAAGCGTTCAACAGTATAAAATGGCGCAAGATGTTCGAAATTCTGCGAAAAACAGGGGTAAGCTATAGGGAAAGACAGGTAATATACAATATTGACAGGAATCAAGAGGGAACAATAAGACGAGTGACGAAGAACGAAGTGCTTGGATTAAAAAGGGTGCAAGACAGGGATGTAGTCTAACGCCCCTACTGTTCAAGCTATACATCGAAGAAGCATTGAAGGAAATACGGTCCAAGAGTGGGATTAAAATTCAGGATGAAAAGATATAAATGATATGATTCGCAGATGCCATTGCCGTCCTCAGTGAAAGTGAAGGAGGACAGCAGGATGTGTTCAACGGAATGAAGAGTCCAATGAATACAGAATACGGATTGAGAGTAAATCGAAGAAAGACCAAAGTAATGAGAAGATGAGAAGTAGCAGAAATGAGAAAAGCGAGTAACTTAACATTACAATTGGAGGTCACGAAGCAAATGATGTTAACTCCGTCCGAACAGGCCATGAACACCCAACGGTACCGACCGGCCTCCGTTTCATCCTCACCCCACAGGCGTCACCGGATGCCGATATGGAGGGGCATGTGGTCAGCACACCTCTCTCCCGGCCGTCTGTCAGTTTTCGAGACCGGAGCCGCTACTTATCAATCAAGTAGCTCCTCAGTTTGCCTCGGAAGGGCTGAGTGCATCCCGCTTGCCAACAGCGCTGGGCAGACCGGATGGCCACCCATCCAAGAGCTAACCCACCCCGACAGCGCTTAATTTCTGTGATCTGACGGGAACTGGTGTTACCATTTCGGCATGGCTGTTGGCAGATGAAGTTAAGGCTTTGTGATACCTAAGCATCAAAGTACCTTATGACGGATGGAGCAAAGAGTGAAAGTACACTAACGCTAGCGAGAAAGGCATTTCTGTCAAGAGAACTCTGCTAGTATCAAACGTTGGCCTTAATTTGTGGAAGAAATTCCAGAGGATGTACGTTTGGTGTACAGCATTGTATGGTGGTGAAACATGGACTGTGGGAAAACCGGAACAGAAGACAATCGAAGTATTTGAGATGTGGTGCCACAGACGAATGTTGAAAATTAGGTTGACTGATAAGGAAGGAATGAGGAAGTTCTGCGCAGAATCGGAGAGGAAAGGAACATGTGGAAAACACCGATTAGGAGAAGGGACAGGATGATAGGACATATGTTAAGACTTGAGGGAATTACTTCCATGGTACTAGAGAAAGGTTTAGAGGGCAAAAACTGTACAGGAAGACAGAGATTGGAATACATCCAGCAAATAATTGAGGAAGTTGGGTGCAAGAGCCACTCTGAGATGAAACGGTTGGCAAAGGAGAGGAATTCGTGGCGGGCAGCATCAAACCAGTCTGAAGACTGACGAGAAGATGTGTGTTTGGGTGGAACGAGGTTGTTGATCTTCAGTTTTGATGCATTCCACCAAGACGATCTCTTTTGCGCCGACCTCTTTATCACAGAGTAGCACTTTCAATCAACATCCTTAGTCAGCTGGACATATTTCTTCCCTTCATCGGAACATTTTTTTTAAATTTTGATGCTAAAATAGTTAGTAATATAACTTCTCCTACTAGTCATTAAGTTTCGCCTTTCTTTACATTAAATTAGACCATTTTCAGTGTTCCTAAGACTGTTCATTACATTGCGCGACTCTCATTTGCCAACTCCTGAAGGCAGTGTTAGAAACGCTTAGAAACTTAATTCTGGACCCCATAACTAATTTCACTGTTGTCTTGGCGACCTTAGCGCGTAGCACTTCAAAAAGATTACCAGTATACGTTCACTTACACGAAGACTAATTTTACGAGATTAATATACGTTCTGTTTCACGACTTAACATTTACTGACATTAAATCTTTTGTCGCCATTAAAGACTTAATGTTGTGTGAATGTTCTCACAAGCTCTGCTGCATACTTTGCTACACCATCACTGATGAGAGGAAGAAAACCACGGAGAAGTGGCTTAGACAAAGTACGAGTATAGCGATGGTTTCAGACTTGCGGCTTCTTTTGAAAACTCCTAGCAGATTACAACTGTGGCATCAGGAATAGTCTAGCGATAATGGTAAAATATCCCCCGCAGTTCATTTTCCGCGAAAGGTAAGGGTTTAGGTTCGAATTGCAGGGTGGCAAACAGGATAATTCTCAAAAACGCACATTACGCTTAAAAGTGAAGTATTTATTTAGGAAAACAAGGCCAGTGCAACTGTATTGACGCACTTAAGGAACCAGTCTAAACTGTTGTCCGCAAAGGCGCGAAAACTTGCGTTTTGTCAGCATTAAAGATTGAATAGTGTGTACTAGAGGAGGAGGCAAGCATCAGTATCGACTTAAATAAGCAGATGCGAGAAAACCTCTCAATTACTGGTCAAAACGTCGCTAATACAATTAATGAGTCGTACGTAACGGCTGAAACATTTACCGATGCTTTTTCCGATTGAACAACGTAAAAAAGTGGGAATTTTCGACCGTAACCTATTACAGGTATCTGTTAGTGTCATAACACTACAAACCCTGCTTTGGTCTCATACGTCAATATTTCCACTGGCGAGGTCGCATTTGCCGCCTGTTATACGCCTCCACACCGTAGTGCCTGTTGGGAGAACCCCTTCCTCTTCAAAATCATATACATGCATGTAAATTCAGCAACTGTAAGCCAGTAAACTTGGAGAGGTTGAAAAAAATCAGTCAACAAGTTGCAAATAAACGTTTATTGGACCACTTCATCTACATTTACACAATTCCTCGAAATTTGTAATGGACGCTAAATATTAATTTGTGGTTACAAAAATATATTAAACTAAACGAAGAAGTAGCACCATTGACAAAAAGTTGTAAGATGGGCTTAGTCACTTGTTACATAACATGCTGATAAAATACATCGAACCAAACCAAGCCATAGACTCTTGTTATATGAGATACTTATCTTAACAACACAGAAGAAATACAAAGATCACAAGCCGTGGCATAAGGCTGAAGCGATGTAGTGTTTCAGGTGTGAAGATTCAATGACAAGTGTCGTCTGTTGACATACCGCTCTTGTCGACATAAAAGTTGACTTATATTTCATTTGCTGCTCAATATAAGACCCGTCAATTAATTTCCTCTGGTGGGATGGTTTTGGCATCTTAAGCCCCTTTTACACCAGAGATTTTCTTGTCTCAATTGACCAATCAAGACAAGTGCGTACATTGCAGCGCCCGTGGCGTTTAATTTCCGTACTTAGTCTTGTCTGTTTTGAGTGGTCGTTTTCGTTTACACATCAGCGCCAAAAGTGCCGATGTTGTGAGAGCTGTCTGCTGTACCGTTTGGCATCCGAATGAAGAAAGTCAGGTTATGAGGCAAGCGAAATATAACAGCAAAATATAGGAACAAGCAATGAGAATATAATGTATTAAGCAAAATTCACAGTGGAAATCTTGTCAAATGTCGTGTGATAAATTGTTCACATTCCTGTATGACTGAAAGAATAGGAAAAGTGTCATCCAAAGATTTCAGAACAAATACATATATTTGCTCCAGAAAATACATGAGACAGTACGTAAAACGTAGTAAATAGCACCTTTTTGCATTATCCATTGTATCCTGTTTTCTTGTTAATTATTTTTCTCGTCCAATAATTTTGACTTTTTCACTGTTTTTCATTCATCCTGACTATCTGTTTACTTTCCTATTTACGTGTTGTGTATGTTCTTTTCTCTGTAAAACTTAGATACTATTTGCTTTCAGATATTTCGACTCTCTTGTAAACTAGGAGAACACCAACAGGAACAAATACCAGGACACTGTGTAACTTCTCAGTTGCCACGATAACGAAGCAAGCAACATAATAAAGATTAAAAAGAAACGAAAACAGAAAATCAGTTTCTGTAATGGGCGTGAGCTCGACCAGAATAGGTTACAACTTGCTGTGTTACCATAGTGCCTTGTTTGCGCAAGCGCAGTGTGCAGCATACTCGGATATTTGGAACTCCATACTCGGCACGATCTATAGATCATTGACATCATAGACACACTCTCGACGTGGTTCGTTATTGATCTGCCCGCAGGCACGAAAGGCGGATACACTTCGAGTAATATATTTTGACCAGAAAGTGCCTCGTGAAACGGAGATTTAGCTTTGATTAATAGACTCCTACTACCCCTTTGCATTTACTTCCCCTTGGTACAGAAAAAAGCAGGTTTCCCAAAAACTGAAATTATGCCCACTGACTCAGCTTCCGTTACAGTGAAAGACAGCACCTCAGACCTGTTGGTTAGGGGGTCAGTGAAACACACTGAGTCCTCCTGGCTGTTCTTCTACCCTGTGTAGGACACCTAGACCTACCTTTGGCACGCCACTCGCAGTAAGCGGACAAGAAATGACAGGTCTCGTACTTCCCGAAGAGGTGACAAGATCCGCAGGAGGAGATAGTATTTTCGGTAGCTTTGGAACTCCCGGTATATGACTCTGGGAAGCTGTCCCAACATACCGATTTGCAACAACTGCCAATTGTTTGACAGTAGTCAGGTCCAGCTGCTTACCAACGTCAACTAACTCGTCCTATGTTCGAGAACAGCATTCACCGTGTGACTGCATTCTCGCTGGTGCAAGCAATAAATAAATAAAGAAATAAACTTTAAACTGGGCCTGCTGATAATCTTTTTATGTGTTGAGCAAAAAATTTTACTAATTCCCTTTAAGATCTGGAGTAATTAGTGCACAAAATGAGCTTCTTATTAAGACCACAGAGAAATCTGTTCTAAAAATTACTTGCTTTCAAAAAACTTATCGAGGTTATAGTCGCTAACAAACTCTAAAATAGCCATATATTACAGTAAATGTAGAAAATCTACATATCTCTTGAAAGGGAAAACTGGATATGTTAATTATAATACACTCCGGGAAATTGAAATAAGAACACCGTGAATTCATTGTCCCAGGAAGGGGAAACTTTATTGACACATTCCTGGGGTCAGATACATCACATGATCCCACTGACAGAACCACAGGCACATAGACACAGGCAACAGAGCATGCACAATGTCGGCACTAGTACAGTGTATATCCACCTTTCGCAGCAATGCAGGCTGCTATTCTCCCATGGAGACGATCGTAGAGATGCTGGATGTAGTCCTGTGGAACGGCTTGGCATGCCATTTCCACCTGGCGCCTCAGTTGGACCAGCGTTCGTGCTGGACGTGCAGACCGCGTGAGACGACGCTTCATCCAGTCCCAAACATGCTCAATGGGGTACAGATCCGGAGATCTTGCTGGCCAGGGTAGTTGACTTACACCTTCTAGAGCACGTTGGGTGGCACGGGATACATGCGGACGTGCATTGTACTGTTGGAACAGCAAGTTCCCTTGCCGGTCTAGGAATGGTAGAACGATGGGTTCGATGACGGTTTGGACGTACCGTGCACTATTCAGTGTCCCCTCGACGATCACCTGTGGTGTACGGCCAGTGTAGGAGATCGCTCCCCACACCATGATGCCGGGTGTTGGCCCTGTGTGCCTCGGTCGTATGCAGTCCTGATTGTGGCGCTCACCTGCACGGCGCCAAACACGCATACGACCATCATTGGCACCAAGGCAGAAGCGACTCTCATCGCTGAAGACGACACGTCTCCATTCGTCCCTCCATTCACGCCTGTCGCGACACCACTGGAGGCGGGCTGCACGATGTTGGGGCGTGAGCGGAAGACGGCCTAACGGTGTGCGGGACCGTAGCCCAGCTTCATGGAGACGGTTGCGAATGGTCCTCGCCGATACCCCAGGAGCAACAGTGTCCCTAATTTGCTGGGAAGTGGCGGTGCGGTCCCCTACGGCACTGCGTAGGATCCTACGGTCTCGGCGTGCATCCGTGCGTCGCTGCGGTCCGGTCCCAGGTCGACGGGCACGTGCACCTTCCGCCGACCACTGGCGACAACATCGATGTACTGTGCAGACCTCACGCCCCACGTGTTGAGCAATTCGGCGGTACGTCCACCCGGCCTCCCGCATGCCCACTATACGCCCTCGCTCAAAGTCCGTCAACTGCACATACGGTTCACGTCCACGCTGTCGCGGCATGCTACCAGTGTTAAAGACTGCGATGGAGCTCCGTATGCCACGGCAAACTGGCTGACACTGACGGCGGCGGTGCACAAATGCTGCGCAGCTAGCGCCATTCGACGGCCAACACCGCGGTTCCTGGTGTGTCTGCTGTGCCGTGCGTGTGATCATTGCTTGTACAGCCCTCTCGCAGTGTCCGGAGCAAGTATGGTGGGTCTGACACACCGGTGTCAATGTGTTCTTTTTTCCATTTCCAGGAGTGTATATGCTGCGTACATAACTCTCAAACTTCGTTTGCTACGAAATAGCTTATGCGCATGACTACTATAACTTCTGAAAATTCTAAAAATGTACATTTATTCACGTTGATACACATTGAAAGTAGGGGTAAACTATTTTTTGGCAGTACCTGTAAATCATTAACGCTGATTTGATGCGAAATACGTTATCCACAACACTCGTAACTTACAAATATTTTCAAAAATACTGTTTGTAAAGGTCAGAAAATACAAACCTAATTCTTACGTAATTACACAATAAAATTAAGGAACGATTGGTTTTGAACGAGGATATGCCTACTGTTGTCAAAAGTTTCTAAATAAGTGCTACTTAATTTTTACCTACAGCTGACGATGTTCGAAATTTCCCGATGTATTACAATACACAAGAGTAACAATACAATTCTCGCTTTCCACGCCCGGGTTCCCGGGTTCGATTCCCGGCGGGGTCAGGGATTTTCTCTGCCTCGTGATGACTGGGTGTTGTGTGATGTCCTTAGGTTCGTTAGGTTTAAGTAGTTCTAAGTTCTAGGGGACTGATGACCATAGATGTTAAGTCCCATAGGACTCAGAGCCATTTGAACCAAGTACCTATACAATCGCTGACAGAGTATACAGAATCTAACGCAGACAGTAAAATATTTAATTCTAGAATTTCGAATCGTCAAACGAATCTACCACATCTGACCTCAAAAAAAAAAAAAAAAGGAAATATCTCGAGTCCGCTTTTATACTCATACGTAAATAACGTGCAAATTGCACGGATTTCCTGCTTGGCCTATTCGGTGACAGCTTCTACACTGACGTGGCGATGACGACCACTGCAGCCTCAGTTTATATCAGTAAAAATAGCGAAAACCGTGCTGCACTAACAAATCACGTCTTCTTATTGGAGCAGCTAACAATATCGGTAATGTAATATTAGTATCATCCAGGTAAAAGGGTAAAACGTTATAATCTCCATATTATAGTTCCTCTTACGCTACTTACTAGTTCCATCGGTGAATTTGTGTCATATTTTAAAACTATTTAGTGGTGCCTGGAAACACAGATTTGTTTCATATGTACGAGTACCTGTCTGTTACCACGTACCGCTGAATAGTTTTTAATAAGACTCATATTTCACCGCTTCAACTGAAAGTACGGTAACAGCAAAAGTAATACGTAAAGTGTAACAATGTTGAAAATATTTTACCATTTCACCTTTCTTCTTGACATTTCAGGCAGCTGAAAATGGCCACAGGCCGAAATCTGCCAGTAGTGTCATATATGACACAATAAAGTTCACCTGAATAAATAAAATTTGACAACCTACGGTTGATATATAAAACGATTTTAGCACTCGTAGATTATGTCGGGGCTGTGGATCTGCACATGAAGAATAATAGTACATTGTTTTTAATAATTTAAGGATTTCAGTAAATTCCGAACCAAACATTTTTAATTTCACCCCTAAGAAAATTTCATCACAATGTTTGGAACCGCTGTCGTTTTAGAACATAGCTCGTCACTCGTCAACATGCCAAGAAAGTGAGTGCAGTCTGTGTTGGGCACCGACAATGGTGGCGTCACATCAGGTGAGGTGTTTGGAAAAATGAGTCGTGCAAAATGCTCGGCAGATACTTTAGTCAAAGTTAACATCCAGCGGAAAGATGCTGGTATCGGAGCACAGAACAGGTGAATATGTTCCTCTTTGAAACACTGACTGAAAACTGCTGTACCACCTGCCACATTCTACTTTCCGCAACACTTTTAAAAAATTTCCCAAAAATTTTCACATGTGAACGCATTCGCTCTCTTTTTAACATCAAATTCATCTGTCTCTCCCACAAGGTGCCCTAACTGTAACTCGGTCACACGCATTAGTCTGTCGCTGTAAATCGCGCATACTCACCCATTCCCCCAAGCCCATTCTCACTCAGTCACTCAGCTCAACACAATGTCGTTATCTCTTAGTGCATCTCTGTCACCGCCTTCTGTATAACAACCACAGTCTCCTTCGTTCCGTCCCGCTCTAGCTCTGTCTTACAGCTGCTATTTCGTTAATTCCCTCCCACTGCTGCTGTCTATCCTCACTGTCACTATTTCTTTCTTCCTCGTTGTCATTGTCACAGACTCTCTCATAATCACTGGCTCTCACTCATTTACACATTCTCCTTCTCTTTATTCTTCTCCCACCTGCACTGTCTTGTTCACTCTTTTCATAGCACCGTTCAGTCGCTGTTAATTATATTACACTGCCATTGTGTCTCTCTTTTTCTCCAACACTGTCATTTTCTCCTTCTCTCTTTCTGCATCACAACTACTGTCTACTGTCTTCCAGTAATTAATTAATTTTCCTTATCTCTCCCACTGACACTGTCTCTTCCTCCCTCAGCGTAAAAAAGCGCGAATACGTTCGCACGTCAAAAATTCTGGGAAAATTTTAAAGATACTGAGGAACGTACACTGAAGCAGCTGTTACTCCACATTTCAGTGACATCTTTTAAACGGGAGTATATTCACCTTTCTGTATAGCAATAGGAGTACTCTTCCGCTGGTTCCCTTCTTTTCTTTGCTACAGCACGAGATGTTACTCAAATGAAAAGAATTGTATAGGTGAGTAAAATTCTGATAGTTTACTTACGTGAAATTCAAGAAACGTAAAACTGTGGAATTTTACACCCCATACCAGATATTACGTGTGTGCTTCAGTACCATATCGTGGGTTTTCCAGAATCCTTGTGCTGATAACAGAGACCATTTACAATATATTCCTCCGCGTTACTTCATTTTACAAACTACGGTTTCGCTTCATACCGCATTAGACGTACGTATTTTACGTGTAAAAGCAGGATAACATTGAAGCTTTGTATCTCGGACACAGATAAAGATATCAAGGAAGTTTTCAAGGCTGTTTGAGATACAGATCTTAGGAATATATCGTAAAGATTTCAGCCATTTACAGTATGTAATCGTCTCGGTATCTACGAATCTGTTTTGACACGCAAAAACCATGTTTTTGGGGTGTTTTTAGATAATGGATAAAAATTTTTGGAAACGGTACATGGCACTTCTTGAAAAATGCCTGAAGATTACGGCGTTAAAATTTGAGCAATTTTCTGCTGTACCTTGCTTAAACTTTCGCTGCTGAAGGTGAAAAAGCACTGAAAACTCTTCTGTTATGGGTTTTCTTAAGGCGTGCCGTAGTCCACTTCTAATGCAAAAAGAACCAACCAATTTTCTCCATCTACCTAAGCTGGATGTGTGAAATATAGAGTATTTGCAATATTCTGATCTTGACCCTGTACTATGGGTCAGTTACAGTAAGGCGATCATTCCGTTAGATATACAAATGGTCCATTGCCCAAGGGCTATCCAAATACTTGACCCTATCACCAACAAAACTCGAGGTGTTGTGGCGCTAGAGTTCCTTTCTGGGATTCTGCCAGCACTTACCTGTGGACTCCTTTCAGCAGATCGCCGGTAGGATAGCCGAGCAGAAACCTACCGTACTGCGACTCGCGCCAGCTGCGTACAACGTAACTATTCTAAAAATCGGGAAAAGGTTTTATTTTTGAATGAAAGGTGGAAATACTGGCCAAACTTCGGTATATTCTTGAGTTTAAAATTACATGTTCACTGCCAAGCCCGTGCTAATCCTAACACAGTCATGCACGAACCCTTTCATTCACGTTAGCAAGTTTATGGTAACGTATTTCCCGAAATGTGAACAGCTGCTAAGCACGGGTTGCTGTTTAATTAAAATGAAAATGCTCGCCTCACTATTACGTTTATCGGTGTCTAATGCACCCAAGTTTTTGGTAACCGATCTGCTCAATATGCCACGTGGAATTACTGTCTTTTCTCATACACTAACTTACTAGAAAAATCCATACTTTCTAAAACAAAAAACAAAACAAAAAAAAACACACCGGAATAAATATGCCTTCACTTTAAGGCAGTTTTGAGGCATGTAACACAACTAAAACCGGCTAACTATAACTTCCTTTGGAGCTCATACTACACAAGACCATACCATTGAAAGGCTGGGCTCCAACTCCTTTAGTCTGCTGTAAACATTCTCTATCTCCAAGAGAAAAGGAGCGCGAAGAATACTCCGTTCTGACTGGTCAGTTTTCTTTAAGGCCTGTAGAAAAACAATAATCTCCCGCGTTAGTCCGCGCTTTTCGTGACTATCCAATCAACAAATAACACACTTTCGAATTGTATTTTTTTCCGACATAAATCTTTGACATTTGATATTTTATTTATACTTTGAACTATTTTCATTTGCACTCGAATTAGCTTTCCTTTTACCATAATCTTACTTTACATATTACAATACAAAATTCCTAGTCGTCTACATTCACACTGTCTTCGAAATGTCACACGCTAGTTCGTACAGCGTTTGTCAGTATAACAATGGTCTACATATTTACTTTTAACCGCATTCATACTACTAAAAACATATACAAAACTGCACAAACATAAATAAAAAAAGCCTTCAAGAAATAAACAGAACAATTTACAAAAACATTCTCTTGACCGGTTTCTTGAATGTCTCTGTCCGCCACCGGTGGATGAAAATTACGTACTCGACTGAACCCGCTTCAGACAATCTGTCGCTGTGAACGCATGAGTCATTCTCCCGATAAACGGGCTCCAGACAGGAGCGATATAAACGCGCTACGCCTCGGTGTGAGCCCCGGGAAAACCTTGTTTTTATGCGCGGCGTACCGTCTGATATCGCCGATAATGTCTTCCATCTAACAAGGGGAGGCCGCCAATTGCGAAATTCAGATTCGCTTCATACTGCGCATAATAAAAGCTCATGTCCAGAGGTGTAATGTGGCAAAGCACCAAGATGCACTTCTCAGCCGTTGTCGAGAAAATCGACAGTTAAAAGAAACCGCTGCGGTGAAATACTCTCTACGATTAATAATTTTCCACAGCGTCGTGGCGCAGCAGTAAGCGCTCGAGTTCGTAATCCGAAGGTCGCCGGATCGAATCTCGCGCCACGCAATATTTTTTATTATTAGTTTTTTTGTAATTCATATATTAATGTATTGCTTATGCATGTTGGTGAAGGCGGATCGCTCTCCAATTGTACCGCCTCCATTTTTCCGTTTGTTTAACAGGGTGTACCAAAGCTCTCACGTCCGCACCTATTTTCGACGATGTTAAAAGTTGCGCTAGAGACCGCATCTACCTTCTTTCGAAGTTAGCAGGCAACTACGCTGTTATGCGGCGGCTCATTTCGGCCCATTCAACATCTGTCCTTCAAGTGTAACGAGCGAATAACGGAGTTTGTATTTCATACCTGCCACAGCAAATTTGTGTTCGTGGGGTCACTATTCTAATTCGAACGTTTGACTTACGCTATACGTATTCGTTTCGGAATATCGTTTCTACGTCTTCCGTTCACTATACGTTGTTAACATTATGAGGGCAATTAATAACATTTATGAAATACAATTTTGTTTGCGGAAAACATAATAATGTTCGAAGTCGCCAGTTTTTCCACGACAAACGACTTTCAACAACTTATTATATGCATAATTGTTGCAACAGATTGCCGGGAATTTTATATATATATATATATGTGTGTGTGTGTGTGTGTGTGTGTGTGTGTGTGTGTGTGTGTGTGTGAATTACAAAAAACAAATACTAAAAAAAAAAAATGCATGGCGCGAGATTCGATCCGGCGACTTTCGGATTATGAACCCGAGCGTTTACCGCTGCGCCACGACGCTGTGGAAAATTACTAATCGTAGAGAGTATTTCACCGCAGCGGTTTCTTTTAACTGTCGATTTTCTCGACAACGGTTGAGAAGTGCATCTTGGTGCTTTGCCACACTACAGCTCTAGCCATGAGCTTTTATTATGCGCAGTATGAATCGAATCTGAATTTCACAATTGGCGGCCTCCCCTTGTAAGTGATAAACCCCACTAGCCAAACGGAGTGAACGATCGTACGCTACCGTGATGGTATGCTTAAGGCATTCAACATCTAGGTTATCAGCGCCCTTACTGAACTAGTCACTGTCTCTAGCTGTCGAGGCTGGCAGGCACAGTGGCCGTGTGTGTTTCAGTTATATTTGCGTGAATGTGTGTGTGTGTGTGTGTGTGTGTGTGTGCGTGTTGTTTGATTCAGAAGGAGGTCTTTTGGGCGAAAACTTGTTTTGCAGTCTTTTTGATGTGCCTCTCTGCTATACAATACCTCCACTATATGGTGAGTAACAATTTGTCCTTTTCATAATTTATCGTTGTTCTATCTTGGATTTTCAATATTTTGATGTTTGACATTTGTAGCATACGACGTTCACAGTAGGACTACTGATATTTTTAAAAATATCGGGATCCGATGTATCGATATATAAAGAAGAAACATTGTCGGCTCTCAATAAATCAAGAAAAGTATCGATATACCGATATATCGTCGTACTGGCCTACATAAATATCGGCTGCACATTGTTAATATACTGCCGGTTTTGGAGCTGTTTATTTAAGTTTTGATTTATTATTAGATATTCTGTAAACCAACAAGCTAGCAGCCTGCCTATCCCCCTTAGAGCAAGAATGGAAAGGAAAACGACGCACGTTCAAACTTGGCGGTAACCACTTTGCTAACAGTGGTAGCTGCACGCCAACGGCACAATAAGCGGTGTCTGATGGGTCCATCGTTCGGTTTCGTCACATATTGGATTTGTCCGGAACACTTCATATTGACTTCAACGTTTTTTCATTTCTGGAAACGCCAGAGACCTAGTTGTTGTAGTGTCAGAACTGCATGGTCTAACTAATCCCTGCAGTTTCTGCTGGTAGCACGAAGTGCCGATTTCGTCAACATTTCCCTCACACGTCTCCGCCCACTGCAATGATCAGTCTTCTCATTTAAATTTTTGTTCATCATTTTCAATAACTGTTTTTAAAGATCGTCGAGGTGAATGAATAGCACGCTAGGCGCAATAAAAATTGTTTCTCACTGCCACCCCCACCTCCCCTCCAATGCAGTCTGAGTTCCTTGTTCCACACATAATTGCTTCACACAGTTAAGGTGAAGGATTCGGCGTGACGTGGTGAAATCTCAAAAAGTGGTAGGACCCCTTCACACAGTGAAAGTTAAATTATGTCCTACAACAAATTAGAAAGAGCAACTTCAAATATTTTCCGACAATTGCGAAAAAAATATAGTATAAAATAAAAATATTGGCACATGATATTGCAGTTATACGTCTACGTCTACATTTACGTCTACATTTATACTCCGCAAGCCACCCAACGGTGTGTGGCGGAGGGCACTTTACGTACCACGGTCATTACCTCCCTTTCCCGTTCCAGTCGCGTATGGTTGGCGGGAAGAGCGACTGCCAGAAAGCCTCCGTGCGCGCTCGAATCAATCTGATTTTACATTCGAGATCTCCTCTGGAGGTATAAGTAGGGGGAAGCAATATATTCGATACCTCACCCAGAAACGCACCCTCTCGAAACCTGGACAGCAAGCCTAACCACGATGCAGAGCCCCTCTCTTGCAGAGTCTGCCACTTGAGTTTGCTAAACATCTCCGTAACGCTATCACGCTTACCAAATAACCCTGTGACGAAACGCGCCGCTCTTCTTTGGATCTTATTTATCTCCTCTGTCAACCCGACCTGGTACGGATCCCACACTGATGAGCAATATTCAAGTATAGGTCAAACGAGTGTTTTGTAAGCCACCTCCTTTGTTGATGGACTACATTTTCTAAGGACTCTCCCAATGTATCTACATCTGGCACCCGCCTTACCAACAATTAATTTTATATGATCATTCCACTCCAAATCGTTCCATACGCATACTCCCAGATATTTTAGAGAAGTAACTGCTACCAGTGTTTGTTCTGCTATCAAATAAGCATACAATAAAGAATCCTTCTTTCTATGTATTTGCTATATATTACATTTGTCTATGTTAAGGTTCAGTTGCTACTCCCTACACCAAGTGCAGATCGTCCTGCATTTCGCTGCAATTTTCTAATGCTGCAACTTCTCTGTATTCTACAGCATCATCCGTGAAAAGCCGCATGGAACTTCCGACACTATCTACAAGGTCATTTATATATATTGTGAAAAGCAATGGTCCCATAACACTCCCCTGTGGCACGCCAGAGGTTACTTTAACGTCTGTAGACGTATCTCCATTGAGAACAACATGCTGTGTTCTGTTTGCTAAAAACTCTTCAATCCAGCCAAAACGCTGTTCTGATAATCCACAGGCTCTTACTTTGTTTATTAGGCGACAGTGCGGAACTGTATCGAACGCCTTCCGGAAGTCAAGGAAAATGGTATCTACCTGGGAGCCTGTATCTAATATTTTCTGGGTCTCATGAACAAATAAAACGAGTTGGGTCTCACACGATCGCCGTTTCCGGAAACCATGTGGATTTTTACAGAGAAGATTCTGGGTTTCCAGAAATGACATGATAGGCGAGGAAAAAACATGTTCTAAAATTCTACAACAGATCGATGTCGAAGATATAGGCCTATAGTTTAGCGCATCAGCTCGACGACCCTTCTTGAAAACTGGAACTAACTGTGCTCTTTTCCAATCATTTGGAACCTTCCGTTCCTCTAGAGACTTGCGGTAAACGGCTGTTAGAAGGCGGGCAAGTTCTTTCGCGTACTCTGTGTAGAATCGAATTGGTATCCCGTCATGTCCAGTGGACTTTCCTCTGTTGAGTGATTTCAGTTGCTTATCTATTCCTTGGACACTTATTTCAATGTCAGCCATTTTTTCGTTCGTGTGAGGATTTAGAGAAGGAACTGCAGTGCAGTCTTCCTCTGTGAAAAAGCTTTGGAAAACGGTGTTTACTATTTAAGCTTACCACGTGCCATCTTCTGTTTCAATGCCATTATCATCCCAGAGTGTCTGGATATGCTGTTTCGATCCACTTACTGATTTAACGTAAGACCAGAACTTCCTAGGATTTTCTGTCAAGTCGGTACATAGAATTTTACTTTCGAATTCACTGAACGCTTCACGCATAACCCTCCTTACGCTAACTTTGACATCGTTTAGCTTCTGTTTGTCTGAGAGTTTTTGGCTGCGTTTAAACTTGCAGTGAAGCTCTCCTTGCTTTCGCAGTAGTTTCCTAACTTTGTTGTTGAACCACGGTGGATTCTTCCCGTCCCTCACAGTTTTACTCAGCACGTACCTGTCTAAAGCGCATTTTACGATTGCCTTGAACTTTTTCCATAAACACATAACATTGTCAGTGTCGGAACAGAAATTTTCTTTTTGATCTGTTAGGTAGTCTGAAATCTGCCTCCTATTACTCTTGCGAAACAGATAAACCTTCGTCCCTTTTTTTATATTCCTCTTTACTTCCATATTCAGGGATGCTGTGATGGCCTTATGATCACTGTTTCCCTGTTCTGCGCTTACAGAGTCGAAAAGTTCTCGTCTGTTTGTTATCAGTAGGTCCAAGAAGTTATCTGCACGAATCTGTTCTCTGTTTAATTGCTCGAGGTAATTTTCGGATAGTGCACTCAGTATAATGTCTCTCGATGCTCAGTCCCTACCACCCGTCCTGAACATCTGAGTGTCCCAGTCTATATCTGGTAAATTGAAATCTCCACCTATGACTATAACATGCTGAGGAAATTTATGTGAAATGTATTCCAGATTTTCTCTCAGTTGTTCTACCACTAATGGTGCTGAGTCGGGAGGTCGGTAAAAGGAGCCAACTATTACCCTAGCTCGGTTGTTGAGTGTAACCTCCACCCATAATATTTCACAGGAACTATCCACTTCTGTTTCACTACAGGATAAGCTACTACTAACAGCATCAAACAAGCCACCACCAGTTGCATGCAGTCTATCCTTTCTAAAGACCGTCTGTGCCATTGTAAAAATTTCGGCAGAACTTATCTCTGGCTTCAGCCAGCTTTCCGTACCTATAATGATTTCAACTTCGGTGCTTTTTATCAGCGCTTGGAGTTCCGGTACTTTACCAACGCAGCTTCGACAGTTTACAATTACAATAACGATTGCTGCTTGGTTCCCGCATTTCCTGACTTTGCCCCGTACCCTTTGAGGCTGTTGCCCTTTCTGTACTTGCCCGAGGCCATCTAACCTAAAAAACCGCCCAGTCCACGCCACACAACCCCTGCTACCCGTGTAGCCGAATATACAGGGTGTGAACGGTATAAAGCGCCAAAATTATACAGATTGTACATCTCGGTGTGCTTGACAAAAAAGTCTAATGACATTCTCTTGTATCTTGTATTTAATTTTTGTATTATTAAAACCAAATGTTCATAGGATAGATAGTATACGCATTTCTGTTTACGTAGTCAGCCGACAGAACACGGCGTACCGAGCTTATTGCATACAATGACGGGGCGGCCAGAGAAAGGCAACGAGCCGACCAGAGGATTGATATCATTAGACGTGTACAACGACGTGGTGTGAAAAACAGGTGGTACCGAAAAAGGGAATGCAAACGTGTTGTGTACATAGTTCCGCGTAGTCAGCGCGTACACAACTTTCCCACTAGAGCGCGCCCCGCTAAGCGCAACAGCGCAGGAGCAGCGCTCGTCCGTCTCCGCTCTACGAGATGGCGCTGCCATAAAGATGGACCAAATTCTGCTTCCGCCGATCCGCGTATTAATATGTAACGCAGCCAATCAGATTGCTGATAACATAGAATCTTTTCTCCTCGCGGATCACACTCTCGTAGTGATACCTGAACGCGCGAGGTATTATAACGAGTATACAGACCTCAGATTAGTCAGTCATTACCTACCGCCAACTCAAACACTGCCCTCCCTCCTTCCTTTCAGTCCTTGCCACCCTCTACAATGTCATCCTTGCCACTGGCTTCTATCCCGACCAGTGGAAAACCTCCCGTATCCTGATGTTCTCCAAACCCAACAAGCCTCCATCTGATGCTTCTTCCTATCGTCCTATCTGTCTCACATCGGTGTTCAGCAAGCTCTTGGAATCCATCCTTTCCCGGCGCATCCATCACCACCTCCGCCAAAACCACCTCTTCCCCAACACCCAATGTGTCCTTGCCACTGGCTTCTATCCCGACCAGTGGAAAACCTCCCGTATCCTGATGTTCTCCAAACCCAACAAGCCTCCATCTGATGCTTCTTCCTATCGTCCTATCTGTCTCACATCGGTGTTCAGCAAGCTCTTGGAATCCATCCTTTCCTGCCGCATCCATCACCACCTCCGCCAAAACCACCTCTTCCCCAACACCCAATGTGGCTTTCGACCTTCCTTCTCTGCTGATGACCAACTCCTCCGCCTCACTCATCTTCTCTCCCTCCAGCTTAACTCCCGTCGCTCTGCCATTTTTGTCTCCCTTGACCTCGAAAAGGCCTACGACCGTGTCTGGCATCGCAGTCTCCTATTTAAACTCCAAACCTACGCCCTTCCTATCAACTACATCCGTCTGATGGCCTCCTTCCTCTCCCACCACTCCTCGTATGTTACCATTCATAATGCCAGTTCCCACACCTTCTACCCCTCTGCAGGTGTGCCCCAGGGCTCTGTCCTCTCCCCTCTCCTCGACCTTCTGTACACGGCAGATATTCCCCAACCCCCCCCCCCTCCAGTACGCCTCTCGCAATATGCTGATGTCACCGCATTCCTCGCCCTCGCTCCTACTCTCCAATGGTCCCAACGCCTTCTCCAGAATCACCTTGACCTTTTTGCTGCATGGTGTAACCAGTGGCTCCTGAAAATCAATCCTTCCAAGACCCAGGCAATCATCGTAGGTCGTACCACTTGCTCCTTCCAGCTCCTGGATTTCTCCCTTACTGTCTGCGCCCGTCCTGTCTGCCTCACCCCCACCCTCACCTACCTTGGCCTCACCATTGACCGTCACCTCATCTGGATCCCTCATCTCCGCTACATCCAATCCAAAGCCCACAACCGCCTCCGACTCCTCAAACTCCTCTCTGGCCGGACATGGGGGTTGCACCCCTCTACCATCCTCCACACCTACAAATCCTTAATCCGTCCCATCCTCTGTTATGCCAGTCCTGCCTGGATATCTGCCCCCCCCCCCCAACTTCTATAAGTCCCTTCAGATCCTTGAGCGTCATGACTCCGCCTCACCTTCGTATACGCCTCCCGTCCCCCACACGGATACTCTATGATCTCATTCCTTTCCCCAATCTGCTCCTACTCCTCGAACATATCCGCATCCTCTACACCTCCCGCCACCTTGATCCCCCTCACCCCCTGGTTGCTCCTCTCCTCTCCCATCCCCGCCCCCTGCCACGTCTTCACTGTTGTGTCCCCCCTACCCTCCATCTCTACACCCTTCATCTCCTTTCCCAAGGTGGCTTCCATCAACTCCCCCTCCCGGATGATGCCCTCTCTCCATCCATTTATCCCTCCTATCAACTCTGATCCTCAATCCCACTCCTTTCCTCTGTCCTTTTCCCGGGTTCCCTCTCCCCCCTTCCATCCTCTTTTATTCCCACCTCCCCTCTCTCTGCCTCCTTCTCTCCCCCGAGTCCTTTTGCATTTCCCTCCTCAGCCTCCTCTCATTCCCTCTCGTGTCTGCCCTGCCCCTCTCCCCCTTTATTAGTCCTCTCCCTCCTTGGTTCTCCCCCCTTTTTCGTTTTTTTTCCTTCCTCTTTCCTTGTTCTTCCCCCTCCTCCAGGTCCCCCCCCCCCCATCTGCCTTTGGCTCGGGGGTGTCATCTTTGTGCCGCCCTTTTCGTGCAGTGTTTTACAGTGAGTGTTTTACAGTGAGTGTTCCGTGTTGTGTTTTTTGGGAAGTGTTGCGAACGGCCATCATACTGTTACTGGGTGTGCTTTTTATCTCTTGCGAACAGGAACCTGACTGTCGCCGTGTTTTTTTTAATTGTGTGTGTACTATGTTACTTGTCTGATTCCTGTGTCTTTTATTAACATTGCCAACCCCTTTTGCTTTCTGTTTTAACTTTCCGCATTTTTCCGCCATTTTATACTTTACGTCACCGTTTTATCGCCTGTTTTTCTTGTTTCTTTTCTTCTTCCGTTTTTAAAATAAAAGTCTGTAGGCTGTAGAGCAGCGTACTAAGCTGCTGCCAGCCCGCCCCCTTCGGGGGGAATTGAAAATCAATAAAGGAAAAAAAAAAAAAAAAATTAGTCAGTTTGCATTAGTCTGCATTTGTCTGTAGTCAAGTTTCAGTCTGCGCCTAATAAGATTATCGTATTCCTGTACATAGCCATGAAGAGAAATGTATAGACACTTTGTTAAGTATCAGAGATATGTGAGAATAAGATTAACGTACCAAGACCAAAGGAACTTCAGATTGTCAGTTGTAAACAGCATCCACAAACAAGTTACGTAATATCTATGATTTTTATTATTTTATAAATGTGTGTGAAAATTAATCAAGTTCTGTTTAAAGTTGGTCACCGTCAATCTGCTGCTCTAAGTGTGCAAGTGGCATTTCTATCCTCTGACCTAACGGCAGAAGATAAACACGCCACGATAAGACCACGAGACATATTGCTGACACTCGCCTACTTCGTTAGAGCGACAAGTCAAATAATCTGATGGTGTGTGTACCGAAGGTCTTACAGTCTGCACACCACAAAACGGTTTTTGGGTTGTCAAGAATGTGTAATTCGCTTTACGTGAATTGAATACAACCAGTCCGTTTCTCAACAAGTCGATAACGAAGGTCGTAGTAGTAATGACAAGCTAATATCAAACACAATGTATTTCGATTAGTTCAAATTCAATCAGTCACCAAGTAGACAGTTGTGCATTAATTACAATCAACTGTTTCACCTTTGTACGGCAATGCTTATCGCATAGTTCAGCTATAGTAAATCTCTTTTCCATCCTAACAGTTAACGGAGTTGCAATAACATCTGCACAGGTTACTCGCCTACTGTCGTCGCTCGGTGTATTACAATGACGCAGCCACTCAGGCCGCAGTTGCCTACGTGTTTACGATTTACGCCCGCGATGTCAATACGCGCAGCGGGCAATAATAGGAACCGATTGCTTACGTACGTGCACGGCCAAGTATCTATTTTTCCAAAACCATTATCCTGAGACGAACTGTTTTTTCCTGGGACAACCGTAAGAAATACGCAAACGTGTTACTAGACTCCTTTGTCAAACATTGCTAGATGTGCCATCTGTATAATTTTGGCGCCTTACACCGTTTACACCCTGTATATACAGGGTGTTACAAAAAGGTGCGGACAAACTTTCAGGAAACATTCCTCACACACAAATAAAGAAAAGATGTTATATGGACATGTGTCCGGAAACGCTTAATTTCCATGTTAAAGCTCATTTTAGTTTCGTCAGTATGTATTGCACTTCTTCGATTCACCGCCAGTTGGTCCAAATGAAGGAAAGTAATGTTGACTTCGGTGCTTGTGTTGATATGCGACTCACTATTCTACAGTACTAGCATCAAGCACATCAGTACGTAGCATCTACAGGTTAGTGTTCATAACGAACGTGGTTTTGCACTCAGTGCAATGTTTACAAATGCGGAGTTGGCAGATGCCCATTTGACGTATGGCTTAGCACAGGGCAATAGCCATGGCGCGCTACGTTTGTATCGAGCAGATTTCCAGAACGAAGGTGTCCCGACAGGAAGACGTTCTAAGCAATTGATCGGCGTCTTAGGGAGCACGGAACATTCCAGCCTATGACTCGCGACTGGGGAAGACCTAGAACGACGAGGACACCTGCAATGGACGAGGCAATGCTTCGTGCAGTTGACGATAACCCTAATGTCAGCGTCAGAGAAGTTGCTGCTGTACAAGGTAACGTTGACCACGTCACTGTATAGAGAGTGCTACGGAAGAACCAGTTGTTTCCGTACCATGTACAGCGTGTGCAGGCACTATCAGCAGCTGATTGGCCTCCACGGGTACACTTCTGCGAATGGTTCATCCAACAATGTGTCAATCCTCATTTCAGTGCAAATGTTCTCTTTACGGATAAGGCTTCATTCCAACGTGATCAAATTGTAAATTTTCACAATCAACATATGTGGGCCGACGAGAATCCGCACGCAATTGTGCAATCACGTCATCAACACAGATTTTCTGTGAACGTTTGGGCAGGCATTGTTGGTGATGTCTTGATTGGGCCCCATGTTCTTCCACCTACGCTCAATGGAGCACGTTATCATGATTTCATACGGGATACTCTACCTGTGCTGCTAGAACATGTGCCTTTCCAAGTACGACACTACATGTGGTTCATGCACGCTGGAGCTCCGGCACATTTCAGTCGAAGTGTTCGTACGCTTCTCAACAACAGATTCGGTTACCGATGGATTGGTAGAGGCGGACCAATTCCATGGCCTCCACGCTCTCCTGACCTCAACCCTCTTGACTTTCATTTATGGGGGCATTTGAAAACTCTTGTCTACGCAACCCCGGTACCAAATGTAGAGACTCTTCGTGCTCGTATTGTGGACGGCTGCGATACAATACGCCATTCTCCAGGGCTGCATCAGCGCATCAGGGATTCCATACGACGGAGGGTGGATGCATGTATCCTCGCTAACGGAGGACATTTTGAACATTTCCTGTAACAAAGTGTTTGAAGTCACGCTGGTACGTTCTGTTGCTGTGTGTTTACATTCCATGATTAATGTGATTTGAAGAGAAGTAATAAAATGAGCTCTAACATGGAAAGTAAGCGTTTCCGGACACATGTCCACATAACATATTTTCCTTCTTTGTGTGAGAGGAGTGTTTCCTTAAAGTTTGGCCGTACCTTTTTGTAACACCCTGTATATATAGGGTGAGTCACCTAACATTACCGCTGGATATATTTCGGAAACCACATCAAATACTGACGAATCGATTCCACAGACCGAACGTGAGGAGAGGGGCTAGTGTAATTGGTTAATACAAACCACAAAAAAAAATGCACGGAAGTATGTATTTAACACAAACCTACGTTTTTTTAAATGGAACCCCGTTAGTTTTGTTACCACATCTGAACATATAAACAAATACGTAATCAGTGCCCTTTGTTGCATTGTAAAATGTTAATTACATCCGCAGATATTGTAACCTAAAGTTGACGCTTGAAACCTACGACATTCAGTTGCGTGTTGTAACAAACACGGGCCACGGTCGGCGAGCAGCATCTGCAGGGACATCTTAACGATGACGACCGTGTTTACGAGTGTGGCTGTAGTGCACTGTTGTGGTTTAGTCTAGCTGTCGCAGTGTCCGCATGTAGCGCTTGCTGCTATTGTTATTCTGCATTCGTCTCCGCACGCAGACCAACTGTAGTACACCGTGTTACCAGACGTCTGCGATAGTGTAGTGTTGTAGGAACTGTGACCATGGTGTATTCGAACTCTGAAAAGGAAATAGGAAAACTTATCGTTATTTTGTCGACAGCCAAAACCATAGTTTCACATGCATGGGGAGCGTTGCGAACCAAACGCACTGGTGCACGAAGGAGAGGATATGACTGATAACATTCGAGGCATTGTTTCCTAGTATAGGAGGTAAGTGACTTGACGGGCGGGTGGTGGTACAATATCGTACGGGAGATGCCCTGCGAGAAAGTACCAAAGATTAGTATGAATATCGCATAGTTCTGTCGTGCGTCACTGTGGTGAGGAGCGAAGGGGAGAGGGGGCTGAGGTGGACGAGGCCACACGATCGCTGCGAGGCAGGGCACGGGTGGGCCCGCACCAGGCCGGGGCACGTCTCCACGGCAACGGGCGGGCGGCGCGCCTGCGCAGAGCGCGCCTCGGCCCGGCCCCGGCAGCCGCCGCCGCCGCTCCAGCCGCAGCCGGCCGACGCTCCGCGACGCGACCGCTGCAGCCCGCGGCGCGCCCGCCGTGTCCTCCCACCGCCGCCCACCGGGTCGAGTCCCGCCTCGCGCGCGTCCCACCTCGCGGCCCGCATCCGTGCTCGGACCGGACCGGACCGGACCGGGGCGGCTGTTCTTCTCGTTCGCGCGACCGCGGCCCCTCCCGGAGCTGTCGCCTCTGTGACCGGAGCCTCCCGTGAAGAGGGCGGGGCTCAGCTTCGGCGACTCTGACTCTGCCCTTCTCTAGTGGCAGCGTCGCGGTCCTAAGCAGGCGGCGTTGACGGTGCAACAGGCTCAACTTCAGAACCACAGCCCACCGTGCCGAATACTAATCGTCCGCGGATATACTGGAAAAGAATTTTCTCGAGTGGAGTGATTTTGATGGGAAGGCCGTAGTAAAACTTCGTGTATCTGAGACAACAAAATGCATCTTGTGCGAGTTGTGGCCGAGTAAAAGAGCCACAAAAGCTGTTTTCACCAGATTGGTCCATACCAGTCCGTTGTACACGGTGCCTTAAACACGCTTGTGGATTATTAGAGTGCACTGCTGCAAATGTTAAGAATATTGAACGTGTAGTAAGCCTTCAGAAGTGTGGTATCTGATGTTATATGCATAAATATTGGAGTTAGATCTACGACGTTGCTGCACGGTCTGAAGTTAATGTCAGCATACGAAGATTTTTTTCATTGTAGATCAAGTATTTGGGAGATAACTCAGATTATTTCGCAGTATTCATCGTGATGTTATGCAGTTAGCAATTTTTATAAAAATGAACAATAATTAATGTGACATATTTTTCTATTTCTCGTAACGTATGCAGATAAAAAAGCAGTTTTCTCAGACAGTACTAAATGTTTTTTACTTCGCATAAAACAGCTCTTGTAAAGCACAGGGTCTAGGAATATATTGCTGCAAATCGTGTGACTTTCGTTTACTTACCACCAGTTGTTACAATTCATCTATGAACATTTGCCCGATTTAAGTCACTGCAGTAATGTAAATAAATGTTTAAGACTCTTACTGTCCATCACTAACACGCATATAATTTACTGACAGTTAATTTAATTCTGTAGAAGATAAGTGCACTATTTTGCAGAATTGTGTGCTCCCATGAAATTATATTTGGGGGCAGTGATACAAAATATTTTTTTAGAATTTTCTACTCTACATGTAGTGGGCAAAGTAGTCTTCCCTATAATATCTGTAAGGAAGAGACACATTTTTTATAAATACTGTGGATCAGATTTGCCCGATAAAACCAGTAAAACTTCTAAGGAATAATGCGCTGTTGGACGCTTTTCACGATCAAATAGCCGTTTTAAAGGCCATAATACCTTTCGTTTTTTGTCTATTATTTAATACCGTTGCCCAAGGCATCTAAGCATATATTCTAAAGTTGTGAAAGTTGTTTAAGCAAATAAAATGCTTAAAGTGTTGTGTATATTGTTAATGGTTGATGGAAGCATTCGAATTAGGCGTAAGAAGTGGAAGGCTCAATTCTCCCTCAATGTTGTCGTGTTAGAAATACGTGTCCACTCTTTTTCTAAAGCGAGTTTTAGTGTAAAGTTTAGCCGCACCCTCAGACGTAGAATGCCAGACACGCAGTAGCTGTCTTTGTAGTAGTGACACAGTCTAAAAGCAACGCAGCGGAAAATATTTTAACTTTGGTACCTAAGTGAGCAAAGTTAGAGGTCGGAACTCAGCTGACATTAATGTATAGAACCATAGACAGTGACTGAGGCTTTTGGACATTGGTGCTATATTGTTCTATATATGTTTTTGGAAGGGTAATTCCAGCATATTTTCTACAAGAAAAAGGTGTAATATTAAGTGACGTCATTGCAATGCGAAATACTCGACGTATTTTAAGCTTATATCATTTGCGGTCAAACCGACGATCTCGACAAAGCTAGCTAAACCACTACAACTCAGTATGTATACTAAAAAATCTTGTTGAATAATGCCAGAGAGACTACGTTTAAACAGACACTTAGAACTTCGTTTGTATTCTTAGGTACTTTGTGAAGAATGATGATAATTTTAGTGAAGAACAAAATAAGGCTTCTGAAAAATATAAAGCTTGAAAGCTTGTAGCCATTATTACCAGGAATGTCAAACATTTCAGTGATTTAATTCAGTAAGTTGGTATATTATTAGATTTTATAGAACTTGGGATACGAAACGAGCTAAATAAATTTTGTCAGTGTTGAATTACAGTGGTGTGTTCAGTTTATGGTATTGATGAAGGCGAGAGAACTATTACTTGTCAAAAGGGAGCCTCTAAGCAGACTTGGCTTCCTTTATTGGTCACATATGGATTTCACTGTTGGAGCTAGTAGTTAAAAGTGTAAACCTGGCAGTGGATAGATCATTACTGATTACTACTTTACTTATAAAGAAGTTGTGATTATCTGAGGCATAGTGTTTGATAACTGAGAAATGTAACCTCTTGGTCTTGAGCTGTGATGAAGAAAGATTTTACAGAGAGGAAACGATCGGGAGATGCGGCTCAGAAATGTTGGCGTGAATACAGTTGAGATCAGTGTTTGGTGCTTTTAGAAATACTTCATTTGGTATTGTCTCCGGCTACGCAGGAGGCAGCCGTAATTAATTCACATAGGTGAGACAGTAGTAATTTGGGAGTAATACACTTAACGAACAAGCAGAAACTAAGGCGATGTTAATGTAAACGTCTCAAGCCTTAAGGTATGGAAGGGATTGGCTCACGAGATCAAATGGTCCATGTCGAGAGACGGTCGATGCGATTTTGAGCAAAGTGTTGACCACATAGTGGAACTGACGGCAATGTTGACTCTTACATGGTGTGACTGCAACGAATAATCGCCCGGATACCCAGTTCACAGACATTAGGATCTGGGAGCGTGTGTCTAGTTCGGTGCAGAGTTCCAAGAACAGCCGGTGTCGGGATTGTAGAGCGTGTGCTATTGGCCTCAAGTCGCGCGACGGACCTGTCAGGCCGGCAGCGGCTCCTGGCATGGTCTAGGCCGTTGGCTGTGCCCGCGCGTGGCAGAAGAGGACGGCGGCGCCTGCAGCTGCGGCGCGCGCATGGCTAGACTTGGGCTGCAGCTGGCGCTGCTGCTGCTGGCCGCGCTGCTGGTGGCGGCGGGGGGCGGCACGCCGGTGCAGCGCGGGGGCGGCGGGAGCGGGCGCGTCGCCACCGACGCGCCGTCGCTACCCGGCCTCCACATCGGGCTCATCACACCGCACACCAACTTCGGACGGCGCGAGTATGTGCGCGCCGTCAACTCGGCCACCAGCTCGCTGACGCGCTCGCGGGGCCCCAAGTTCGCCTTCCTCAGCAAGTACAACTTCCGAGCCGAGCACGTCCACAGCACCCCCATGCCGCTCACACCCAGCCCCATGAGTAAGTACCGCCCAGTCTTTGCTGAGATGCAAATGCCAACATTGTTTCTTGGAGCCCAAGCAATAGGAACAGCTCAGTCAGTCTCGATTTATGCTGTCAACAGCTGCTCAAAAAATTGTTTGTACCATCCTTACCGAAAACCGTTCTCCCACTACTCCTCAATTAACAATTTTAAAAAATTATCTAACTCGCAGTAGTATTCATAGAAGGTTTGTACCATCCTTACCGAAAACCATTCTCCCATTACTCCTCAATTAACAATTTTAAAAAATTATCTAACTCGCAGTAGTATTCATAGGGCCATATTGTAAGATGGTCGAAACATCGACGTTATTCCGGGCGCAGCGCTGTCAGTACTGGATTTATTGTCATCAGCTTCTGTATAAATGTATCAAATGGTTCAAATGGCTCTGATCACTATGGGACTTAACGTCTGAGGTCATCAGTCCCCTAGAACTTAGAACTACTTAAACCTAACTAACCTAAGGACATCAACAAATCCTCGCCCGAGGCGGGATCCTAACCTGCGACCAGAGCGGTCGCGCGAATCCAGACTGTAGCGCCTAGAATCGCTAGGCCACATCGGCCGGCTACGGACAAATAATTATAGCCATTAAGCCGTCTGTTTTTGGGCTGGTTAGAACCTCCAGATACATGTGGCAAGAACAAGCCATTTGTGCGTATTTGTTCCTGGGCTGCAGGTCAGGTGTGGAAGTATGGACACGTGGACTTATAATGGTTAGTCTACACTGACAGGCAGAGTCTATTAGTGGTGCTGTATGACCGTGTAGAATACATCAGATGACAACAGCTTGGGACGTTTGTAGGAAGGTTGTTAGACGCAGAGAAAAAACAACCAACACACTGACGTGTGTACATATTATGGTACCACGTATAAAAATATCTGCACTTATATCCGTTAAATCGAGCCTATATTTAAAAATGGATAGTAATCCTTAAGGGGAAATCTGAAGTTAGTTGAAGGTCGACTGTTATTTTAGATGCATTTCAGTCGGAGTTTGGTGTTTACCGTCATCTGGAAGATTGACCAGCCTCTAACAAAAACGATGTTCCGACCGACTTGCAGCAATCGTCAGGCAAGTTGATTGACACGTAGACTGTTATGTATTCCAAATATCGTTTTACAGGATGAAGCGCCATTTTTATTAATACGAGAAGAACTGATGGTATTAAATAACGCGCGACACAAAGCTAGAACAAAAAAGGAGTGCTAGAAATGTCAACCCTACAACAAAAGTATACGAGGATTCGGAACAGTAAATATACAATAAACACACGAAAACAGAATGTATACAACAGTCTTTGTACAAACTGGGAAATTTTGCAAATGAGTACAGTCTAGAAACAGGACTTCCAAAATCGTAACAGTGATTCGAATGCAGATATGTCATCGTCAGCAGAACGCTCAATAACAAGATGAGACAAGACACTAAAACAAACATTTATAATTGATGACATTACCATTTCTGATATTTGACAGTAAGATATGAGTTCTCTTACAGGCTGATTTGCATAGTAGAAATTACATTTCTAAAAAGAGTCTTAGAAAGTTGTTGGTTGGTTAAGAATGGTAATTATAATACAATTGTATGTCAGTTTTCGCTTTTACTGGTATTAAATTCTGAAAAAACTTTTGTACCAGCCTCACATCTTCCACAATTTGTTATTCGTCGGAAACCTCTTGCTCAATATTCTTTTAATAACACCAAATTGCCATGTACAATTACCTGTTTAATGTATTGTATGTCCCAAGTTCGTAGGTACTCGAAAAATGTCATGTGTCAGATCTATTATGACATAATTACCTGTTTCGATCATCTGATCATCTTCAAGTGTCATAAAATTACTCACAAAAGCCTATATGACATAGTTTTTACTATTGCGTAAAGTAAAACAAAACCATCCTGCGTAACAGCCCTAAATTTCAGAATACACAATACGGTAAAGGATAAGCAGTTAATCAAAATGCACTCCAAGCTGCACACGAAAATGTTGAACCTAATTATGACCTCACACGAAGATTGGTTAACTATATCGAAGTATTTTACCGTTGTAAGTATAATGCATCAAGAGTGACACAGGACGCTTTCATTTAATTTGGTGCCACGGTAATAACGTTACTGCACTGGCTATTGTAAACATTTTATGACATTGGAAATAATCAGAAGATCGAAACCTGTAGTTGTCAAAAAAATTATTTCACCAGATGCCCTTGGCGCATAGTAGAACTGACTTCCACGTGTGTAAAGCACTGTTGTTATAGATTAGTTGTGTGACACTGTCCTGAGTCAGGGATGAAACAATGCGGCTTGAGTAGATTGTTGAGTCTGTCAACATGACTTTAATGTTCATGTCAAGCCTAGGTCTTAAATGTTAATGTCAAGCCTAGATCGTGAGCTCTTGGTCACTATCGGCAGAAAGAGAGATTTCCAGCTCAGGAAGTTCCCCCGCCACGTACACCACAGAGCGGTCATTAGCACATTCAACAATTATCGTTAGTCTCAAAACGCTGAAGATCTGCCTCGTAGTGGTTGATTGCGGTTAATAGCGGATGAGCGGTACCTACAAATTATGGCTCGTAGATACCCCGAGAAAACAGAACGAAACTACCCACTATCTTTTGGAGGCCACTGGCATGGCTTTGTCCAGAAAGTATTTAACTGTCTTATCATGATGCATTTGGCCTCTGGGAGTCCACTACAAACAACAGTACAAACCCCCAGCACATTAGTGCACTTGAGGGTGGGCATTGTACCATCTGGAATGAAAGTTTGGTCTGTAGGACAGTATTTGCTTGCGTATTCACATCTAAATATATATTTCCCAAGTTATTGTACAGCGCATGGCAGGGGTACTTCGTACCATTTCACGTACTGAGTGAGGGAAAAAATGTGTCTAAATGCTTCTGTTCGCACAGTATGTGTATCATTTTATTCTAATGATCCTTACCGGTGGTGATGGCATCGAGAGTGCAGGATGTGTCAGACAATCGATAATTAAGTGGCGCAATAGAGTGTAAAGGCGGCAGCATGGATTCAAGAGGGAAGTAGGTCAGTCACGGTTTCCTCAGATATTATTTACATCAGGGCTTCCCAACCTTTTCAGCTGGCGGACCCCTTCTTCAGTCGAAAATTCATGGCGGACCCCTAGTCAGTCAAGAGCACAGGAACTTTAAATTTCAGGGCGAAACCCATGGAAACTGAAAGCTTCTTAATGCAAGTACCATGTTCCCAATTACTCCCCCTCCCACCCCCCCACCCCCAAGTATCAATAGTATTTGGTTTAGAGATGAATGAAAACAACTTGAAATTAACGATCCAATTTGAATTCCGACTGTATCCAGATACTTACTAGTGGATTTACTCCCTTTGTTCAACACACTATAGCCTAATTAATATTACTTGGTAATTGACATTTCACACGTTGGAGCTGCCTTCCTCCGAGAGCAATCGACGTCACGTCCAAACTGATAGCTGTTGAGAAGCTGCCGCCTGTGGTCTGTTCACTTCCACTGTTTGGCTATTACTGTTTAAGGAGCATGCATATTTCGTAACAGTCGTGTGTGTGTGTGTGTGTGTGTGTGGTTTTTCGTGAAATCCGAAGAAAAATGTTCAAATGTATGTGAGTCTATGGGACTTAACTGCTGAGGTCATCAGTTGCTAGTCTCATACACTATTAACCTAAGTTTAACTTCCGCTAAGGACAACACACACACACACACAAACACACACACACACACACACACACACACACACACACACACACACACACACACACACACACGTGCCCGAGGGAGGACTCGAACCTCCGACAGCGGGAGCCGCACCAATGTTTCCGTTTGTGTTGCCGACTGTCAAATATTATTGCCAAAGATCGAATGTTATTGCCAACTTTAGAGTGCTATACACATGTTTTTCAAAGAAAAAAAAATAGTGATGAATTTGATTTTCACATTTTTATTCAATAATTTTACTCATTATTTTACACGATTTGGTGAAAGGTGGCCGCGGACCCCCTAGAAAGAGCCGGCGGACCCCTAAGGGGTCCGCGGACCACACGTTGGGAAGCCCTGATTTACATAATATGGTTCAGATGGTTCAAATGGCTCTAATCACTATGGGACTCAACTTCTGAGGTCATCAGTCCCCTAGAACGTAGAACTACTTAAACCTACCTAACCTGCGACCGTAACGGTCGCGCGGTTCCACACTGTAGCGCCTCGAACCGCTCGACCACCTCGGCCGGCTTACATAATATGTCTGATGATACACACCATTATCGATAATTTGAGGCCTGTGCAGTATCAGGACATGCCCCTCTAACCCTATCGTCTGGGCTTACAATTACCGTTTGCCCCCGGGCTCGTCTTTAAAGAGGAAAATTTATGAGGCTACGTCGTGAACACTTTCCTCCAGCAGGTTGGAATCATTCAGCTGGGAAGGCCTGCTGTATTTCCTGACACGAGCTCAACGAGCGTGTGTCGTCGCAGGAACCCTTCTCTCATACAATGGACGGTGTCATGGAGATCCAAGATCTCACAGTGCACAAGGTATGCAAACACGGTATTGAATGTCGGTGTGCACTTTATAAGAAACTGTCTTTACTTCGCATTCCATCGGGCATACCCTATTATTCCCTCCCCACTCCCACCACCTTCTTTCAATCTAGGTATCCATAAATCCCCATATATGCAAATAAGCAAAATTCTTTCGAACATTTGAATTTATAATTCTCATTTTCAGTGTTGTGGTTGCGTTGCGTTCTTGATAACGTGGTGCTTCGCCACACAGGTACCTACCTATCTACCTAACATGTTAACTGATCACGGTATAAGAACAATTCTGACATTCAGGGCCAAAGAACAACCTGAAGCGTCACACGTCCAGATAGTATCAGTAAAACAGACATTGTTAATGTGGCGATGTTTATCACCAAGGTGAACGTTGTTGCGTCGTGTGACGCTGAATGATGAAGTCATTGAATGTATAGCCTGGAGAATGATGCTTCATGATCACATCAGAGCAGACAGGGTAATTGTAGGAAAATGGATTTCGGGGAAAAACGCAAATTTGCTGTACGGAATTGGTCTGTTTTTGGTTCAAATGGTTCAAATGGCTCTGAGCACTATGGGACTCAACTGCTGTGGTCATAAGTCCCCTAGAACTTAGAACTACTTAAACCTAACTAACCTAAGGACAGCACACAACACCCAGCCATCACGAGGCAGAGAAAATCCCTGACCCCGCCGGGAATCGAACCCGGGAACCCGGGCGTGGGAAGCGAGAACGCTTCCACACGACCACGAGATGCGGGCAAGGTCTGTTTTTATATTTCAGGTTTTGCTGATAGAAGCGATTGCGATTGTGCTTCAATGTTTTTTTCTGTAGGTAAGTAATTGTACACATATTAAAGTAGGAGTAGAGTCCCACAAGATTATCTAGGCTGGAGGAAGTGAAATGAGAGTAGTTGTGCGATTATGTGTCAAATACGCGTAAAATATAGAACAAGCGGCCATGTATTGTGTTATAACATGGATACGTAATTTGTTTCGTGCCCAACGAAAATATTTATAATGAAAAGCAATGAGAGTGAGTGAGAAAGTACCGAAAACTATGAAAATATATTGATGATGATGATGAGGTCCCATACTCCGCGGAGCGTAGGGGACGATGCGGGAGACCCGCACCGCCGTACTACGCAAGGTCCTAGCGGAGGTGGTTTGTCATTGCCTTCTTCAGACTGTAATGGGGATCAATGATGATGATGAAGACGACACAACAACACCCAATCATCTCGAGGCAGGAAAAATCCCTGACCCCGCCGGGAATCGAACCCGGGACCCCGTGGGCGGGAAGTGAGAACGCTATCGCAAGACCACGAGCGGCGGACGAAAATATATTACCGTGGGGTAAATCTTTATAAACAAATATTCCAGGAGGATATTATATGTAAGTAGCATTAGAACACGGGTCTGTAGCGCAGGCATCTTTATTATACAGAGACGCAAAAAAAAAAAAAAAAAAATCGCGAAGCCAAGAAGGAGCTGTGCGACATAAACTGAAGTTGGTTGGCGTGTTTCTGCACCTAAAAGATGATGTCTATTCTTATTTCCCGGCAGTAGCATAAGAGTGGAGCTAGTAGCGACACTATGAGGATGTAAATCAGGTTTGCTTTAAATACATGCTGTAACGGTCGTGAGCGTTAGTCACCTTTGAGACAGGTCGTGGTGAGTCGATGTTAGTGAAGAATACAGTTAAATCGACACGCTATCAACACTTCACTGAGTCTAAACGAGGTAGTGTAATAGGGCTAAGAGGAGCTGGACGTTCCTTCTGTGATACTGTAAAAATACTAGGCAGGAATGTAGCTACTGTGCATGATTGTTGGAAACGTTCGTGAGGAGAATGTCCGATCGCAAGAAGACCGGGCTCTGGATAGCCACGTGGCATTACCGTCAGGGAAGACCATCGTCTTCGGCGTATGACTTTGTCATATCGTACTGCATCTACAGCAGCAATTTGAGAAGCAGTTGGCACCACAGTGAGACAAGGAACTGCTACAAATCTGTTACTTCACGGACAGCTCTGAGCAGACGCTGATGCCCTATAGCGCGCATTCCACTGACCCCTCGCCACCGCCTTTTGCGAGTTCAGTGTTGTCCAACGAGAGCTCATTGGAGGGCACCGTGGAGGACTGTAGTGTTTTACGATGAAAGGGGGTTCTGCCTCTGTGCCAGTGAGGGCTGTTTCTTGGCTAGATGGAGTCCAGCAGAGGCCTTGCCAACAACCTGTCGACCTGCTAGGCACACTGGACCTACACCAGTAAATACCGTCTGGGGTGCGATTTCATATGACAGCGGGAGCAGTCCCGTGGTTATCCCAATCTCACTCAGGGCAAATTTGCACATCGGACTGGTGATTCGACCTGTTGCCCTGTCATTCTCGAACATCATTCCAATGAGTGTTTTCCAACATGATAACGCTTGCCCACATACCGCTGTTGTAGTCTTACATGCTCTACAGAATGTCGACATGTTGTCTTGGCCCTCTCGCTCACCAGATCTTGTATTAATCGGCATATATGGGATATCACCGGAAGACAACTCCAGCGTCATCCACAAACAGCACCAAGCGCCCTGCAGTAACCGACCAAGTGAAACAAGCATGGAACTCCGTCGCACAAACTGACATCCCGCACCCTTACAACACAACGCATTCTCGTTGTCATGTTTGAGATTTTGGCGGTTACACCGGTTATTAATGTGCCATCATTTCATATTTGCAATGGATTACCTCGCGTTTACATTAACCTGTGATAATTCAGTGTTAATCACTTAAATATGTAACCTAGACAAATGTTTCCCGAAATTTCATTATTCTACACAAATTGTTTGTTGGTGTTTCGATTTTTTCCCGTCAGCGTACGTTTGTAACTGTGAATTATTGTTTGTAGGAGGGAAGCTCACCAGCAAACCAAATGACATGTGTTTTGACAAAAGCATGAAGTTCGTCATATGTTGAATTGTATTAATTTCAAACCAGTAACTGCACTTTCTGAGTACAGTAGCCGAAAACCAAATAGCGACTGGTTGCTGCAGTACAACCAGCAACAATCTGAATCTCACAACTGCCACGGCCTCCAATCATCTCTTCATTTGACAAAATTATACAAAAACTAAATGTCTAAATGTTACAATAATGTTGAAACTGGTGTATGTTTCTGAAACTACTGACATACAGTAAGTGATCATCAGTCACTAAAAAAAAAAAAAAAAAATCAGTCACGATATTCTACGCTTCAGCACTTATCAGTTATTAAAACCATTTGTTTGATACCATGCACATGCTCACACGTTGTACCAGAAACAAGTTTTTATGATTACAGCTTTTTTGCTACATAACTATGTGTGAAGCGAACGTAATTTCTCTAGCCGATGTACTCATGCCTAAACAGTAAGAATTGAAAATACTGACAAAGGACTGCACACATTTACATTACGAAGAATCGAATTATTTCTGCAAGGAGATAATTACTATAAACTCAGCTACAAATAATACTGACCATCGTAGCAGAGGTTGGAATACTGGTGTTGGGGAAAATTTTTCACTACCAACCTTCCACTATCAGGGTGAGAGTGAATTCTTGACTACACTTCGTTGCCAGGTGCTGCACCAACGACCTACACTAATTTTCAATAATGCCTTATAGACTGAGGTCAAATGACGATGTGGTTGGTCATCCGTCCGTCCTATGCGAACTTCAAGCTCGAGAAATCCATTGGTCATATTCGAAAGTCTCTTACGCACCAGCTCTGGCGTGCTTATTCTAACTAACCTTGAAATAATACTCATTCAGAACAGCATAACACAACCCTCAGTTTCACTAAATCACGTAAAGTACGTGTACTCCGCCCACAAGCCCTAGAAGAACACATCATGGCCGACCGACCGTCGTGATATCATCCGCCAATGCCACGCGGGTTAGACGCGCGGTCTAGGCGTCTTGTCATGGTTATCGCGGCTCCTCCCGTCGGAGTTTCGAATCCTCCCTCGGGCATGGATGTGTGTGTTGTCCTTAGCGTAAGTTAGTTTAAGTTAGATTAAGTAGTGTGTAAGCTAAAGAGCATCACCTCATTAGTTTGGTCCCATAACACCTTACCACAAATTTCCAATTTTTTTTTTCATCTGCCAATGGCGTCATTGGAAGCTGTATGTTCTCAGTTTTCGTAACCTGGTAAGCTAGAACTCGGTCAGGCAAATCTCATGAGGCTGAATGCACCCTGTACCAGGCCTCTCACCAAGGAATAATTCCTGGCAGCACCAGGTATCGAACCAGGATCCTCCGCATTCCAGTAAGCCAAGCTGACCACTCAGCAACGGGATCAGACCCCTAATTTGCACCGAGCGAGATGGCGCAGTGGTTAGCACACTGGACTCGCATTCCGGAAGACGACGTTTCAATCCTGCGTCCGGCCATCCTGATTTAGGTTTTCCGTGATTTCCCTAAATCGCTCAAGGCAACTACCGCGATGGTTCTTTTGAAAGAGCGCGGCCGACTTCCTTACCCGTCCTTCACTAATCCTATGAGACCGATGACTTCACTTTCTGGTCTCCTCCCCCAAAACCAACCCAACCCCCTAAATTGCACTAACTTGTAAAACCTGCGCAGCGTCGTAGAACATGCGAAATTATTATTATTATATCTGGTGTGGCAACAGCTGAAAAAAAATCATAATTTGACAGGTTATTTAACATCACTTAATGAACCTTATGGAATACCGCTACTGCATTAGCTAGCAAAAGGAATTGGATGAATCAGTTTTCATAGACGGGTTGTAGAGATATCATCAGATTAATTTCAACAGCGAAGCATTTAACACAAACGAAACAAATAAGATAATTACGGGACTGTTTTTATCACGGTTTCTTGACTAGTTGCAGAAAGTGGGTTCTAATGAGGCACCAAAATCCCGGTTTTCCGTCCGAGTCAGAATATCCCTGGCTGTTATAAGATCGTTTAAACCGATCTAAAGTTCTAGTTCGTTCTGGATATCATCACCGCGCCTTAAGAACATGGATAACTTTTGGTAAACTTTTCTTGCACAGAAGTAATTGTGGGGAGAAGGTTGACGTAGCGTTGAATATGTTGGGGATCCTACACGTGGAGAATCAGATACGTAATTCCCGAAATGAGATGAGATGTAATTTTAGCCATTCTAAAGTTGCGAACTAGTTTGAGTCCGGAGATTAAAGGACAACCGCCGGTTCCTGCGATTGCCCCTCACGCGACGACGCCGAGTGTTGGGTATAATTTCTGCCACACAGTTGCCGCTCATTTAATTACGACCCAATTTCACAAAGTAGCAGGCGCTGCCAGTGCTAAATGCATTATCTCTGGCGAGCCGGGGCTGGTATTAACCCTCTCCCCCCTTCTGTGCCCCAGGCGGGCTGTCTTGCAGGGCCTCCTGGCCCGCCAGCTAGCGCTGGCGCGTCGTAAAAGTTAGGGATTTACGCCGGAAGCGTTATCGACATCCCTGGACTTGTCCCTATCATTTATCACGTCCCTACTTTGTTAACGTCTGACGTGTAGTGGGGGGGCAAGGACGTCAGCGCTACGTGGAGCTTGACAAGCGAAAGAAAGTCGGCGGCTTGTCTCACTGCTTCGCTACAAGATAGCTTGTCCTTACGCGAAAGGAAGTCTGTAATGGTTATCCGAATATCTGGAAATTGCACGTAACATTTTGTGTAAGTAGTCGTTGACAACTCCCACAAATTTGAGAACTTTCATTGTATCGATCTGAAGTAGGAGTTTTGGAACATATACTGTGTTCATTACGAGCAACGGAAACTTACCCAGCACAGATTCAGAAAACCTCGTTCTGTGAAACACAAGTAAGGAATATGAAACACAAAGTAATGAATGCCATGGAGAGGTGATCTTAAGTTGATTCAATATATATAGCAATATATAAAGGAATTGCACTGTCGAGTTTTGCGCATGCATCAAAGATAACAGTTTACTCCACAGTCTAAAGTTTTTTAAAAATCTTGTCAGCGACTCACCTTGAGACTGGCTGAAAGGGTGCCAACCGAAATATCTGTCCAAGAGTGAATAATATCCCAGATGCTCTCCCGAATAATATTGGTAAATTTGATCTCTGGAAAACTGAAAGAAACCCATCCATACGATAGCCACACTCGTCTCGTTAACGAAAAATAGTCAATAGGAAGCTACTCTGACATGAAGGGATTGGCAAATGAAAGAAAATAGTGTCGGTCTGAATTAGACCATTCTCAAAGCAAAAGATAGATCTCCTCCGACCTTCTCCGCCCCCCCCCCCCCAAATAAAAGGGAAGAGAATGTGGTAACTCGTAAATGCTACACATAGTTTGCATTAATATGTATGCTATATGTATGTGGTTCAAGGTTTCCATTGGCAGTCGTTACTGAAAAATTACTGGAAAAAGCGATAGATGGGTCCTTATGGGTTTCAGTTCGTCTTGACAATTTAAGGCATCGGGCCCTAATATCGTCCCCGCTCCTAATTTCGTCCCCCCCCCCCCAACCCCCCCCCCATCCCGCCCCTCACCCCTAGGAATTTCCATTTTCCACAGTTGGTAAGAAATATTTAACTGTGCGTGCGTGTGTAACCTCAGTCCACACTTCAGGCAGTGTGCTTAGTGCAGCACTCTTAGCTTCCATGTACGAGGGAATTCATCTTTTTACTCTCAAGTGAGTCACTGAAGCAGTCACATTAACGGCCTACTATTTCTAGTGGGAGCACTGGTATGTGTTCAAATATTCGGCCTTATTTCAGTCGTGTGTTGTAGCTTCGGGCGTGTAATTGCTGTTGTCAACGGTTTGACCTATGTTGTTCTATCGGTCATTATCATAATTCTGGGAATTTTCGTAATTTCGTCCCCTTTGCAGTTCCTATTTTCGTCCCGGGGACGAAATTTGGAACTGTTATGAAGAATTCTTTTTATTTGCTATTAAGAGGGATTACTTTACTTTATCCTACTGAGAAAGGCAATTGGAGACAAAGGGATACGTTGCACAAACTGCCTCGTTTTTTCTCACGAAACATGCTCTTCATCGACCCAGACACAAATTCAAATGTGACACATGTTCAGGAGTCTGAAAATAAGTTGAAAATATTGAAACATTGTTTATTCACGGTCTCAAATTGCGATCATTTTCTTTCGTATTTCTATTTTTGCAGCATGAACAATTCTACCAAATACTGACTTTATTATGTTATAACAATTTAATTGTAAGTTGCCTGCAAGTGGAGAATAAATTCAGAAATACATACACAAATCTGTAGCCTTTCCCGCAACCTTTCAGGTTTTATACAGGTCCTACCCTACTAAGGTGTCGAAATATGGGCTCCTTCCCTTATCAAAGACATTCTTACTAATACCCATGCTGCTGTAATACGGATGGCACATATCTATGCATAAATTCTCCCGTTTCCCTGTAGAGATCCAAAGAAACTGAAAATATTTATGTACTTTCAAAAATGATGAGCACGTTCTTGAAATATAGCCATAACAATATTATAAATCTTTAGTAATGCTTTACTTACTCTTTTTAAATTAAAGGCTCTTTGATAAGCAGTATTACAACCAGCACGTACCTATGGCATGGATATCCACTTCCCAGCAATATCTTAAAGGCAAGCCAATATTATTTTTGGGCTAGGTTTGAGTGTGTGTGTGTGTGTGTGTGTGTGAGAGAGAGAGAGAGAGAGAGAGAGAGAGAGGGGGGGGGGAGGGAGGTTGCGGAAAGGGGAGGGGTTGGGATGCAATCAGTATTCAGAGCTGTTTGACGCGCACGCCGTTACTTCCCCTCCAGTACTCAACGTCCTCGATTATTTTTTGGATATATTCCAACCTCTTTCTATCCTGCAGTTTTTGTCGCCTCTAGTACCATAGAAATTACCACATGATATTTCAACACATGTGCTGTCTTGCAGACCCTTCTTTCACTGATTTCCAGAGTATTTTCCCCGCAGACTATACGGATAACTTCCACTTTTCTTACCGTAGCAATCTTTTTAATGTTTTGCATTCTTCTATTAGGCGACATGTCAGACACTTCGGTTTACTTATTACCCTGGTTTCCCACAGTCCATAATTCTCTTTCATACGATGTAATGTTCCCGAGGTCCATTCCCAGAAATTCAGTAAACAAACTGAGCCCTGTGTCCGATTATTAGCGTTTCATTACCAAAAGCCCTCTTTCCCAGTGCTTTTTTGTTTCTTATGTCCGATTTGCTTCGTCCGTTGGGCGTTATTTTGCTTCCAATGGAACAGAATGCCTTCACTTCGACTCATACGTTTTCCTACATTTTGATCTTGTTGTTTATCGCTAATTTAATTTTTGCTATTTATCATTACTATCGTCTTTCTTTGCTTCACTCTCAATACATAGGGGAGAGCGTTGCACCTTGAGGATAGTGTGCCTAGGGAAAGACGATGTGTCCTAGTCACAGTTTCAGTCTAGTGACACATTTTGGAATTAGATTTAGAAATGCGCGTAGAGACTACCATAAGCAGTTCGCAGGATTTTCTACTGTTTTTGTTGCTGTGAGATATGAGATTGTGTTTTGCGGAGCACTCTCGTCTACACTGACGAAAAAAAAAGATCGCAACAGCAAGAAGGAGCTGTGCGACATAAACGGAAATTGGTAGGCGTGTTTCTGCATCTGAAAGGTGATGTCCATTCAAATGGGACTAGTAGCGTCACTATAGGATGCAAATCAGATTTGCTTGAAATACCGTCATGAGTGTTAGTTACCTTTGAGATTAGACGTGGTGAGTTGATGTTAGTGAAGATTGCTTTTAGGGCGACATAGTCGCCATTATCAACACCTCACTGAGTTTGAACGAGGTCGTGTAATAGGCCTACGAGATACTGAATGTTCATTCCGTGATACTGCAGAAAGTCATGGTGGAATGTAGCCACTGTACATGATTACTGGCAGCGGTTGTCACGAGAATGTACGGCCGCGAGAAGACCAGACTTCGGACGGTCAAGTGATAGAACCGAGAGGTAAGACCATATTGTTCGTTGTATGGCTCTGGAGCGTCAAACGGCATCTGTAGCAGCAATCTGAGCAGCAGTTGGTACCACAGTGGCACATCGCATTGTTACAAATCGGTTTGTGCAAGGACAGCTCCGAGCCAGACGCCCTGTAGCATGCATTCCACTGACCGAAAACCACTGCCATTTGAAACGTCTGTGGTGTCAAGCGAGATCACAGTGGAGGGCAAGGTGGAGACCTGCTGTGTTTTCTGATGAAAGCTGGTTGTACCTCAGCGACAGAGATGTTTTGCTTAGGAGGAGGCCAGGTGCGAACCTTCAACCAACCTGTTTGTGTGCTAGACACATTGGACCTACACCTCGAATTATGGTCTGGAGTGCAGTTTCGTACGACAGGAGGAACACTTGTGGTTCTCCAATGCACCCTTACTGTAAGTTTGTATATGAAGCTGCTGATTCGAATTATTGTGCTGTCATACATGAGCAGCATTCCAGGGGGCGTTTTCCAACAGGATAATTCTCGCCCGCATACCGCTGTTGTAACCCAACATGCTCTGCAGAGTGTCGACATGTGGCCTCTACCTGCTCGATCATCAGATCTGTCTCCAGTCGAACAAATATGGGACATCATCGGACGACAACTCCAACATCATCAACAACCAGCGCTATCCGTCTTTATATTGACCGACTGAGTGCAACAGGGTTTGATCTCCATCCCACAATCTGTCATCCAGCTTCGGTACAACAAAATGTACACATGTTTGTATGCTTGCATTCAACATTCTGGCTGTTACACCGTTTATTAATGTACCAGCACTTCCCATTTGCAATGGCTTATCTCACGCTTACATAGACCTGTGATTTTGCAATGTTAATCGCTTAAATATGTTACCGAGACAGATGTTTACCCGAAACTTCATTATTGTACATTAATTATTTTTTAGTATTGCGACTACTGTTTCCTCGGTGTATTATGGGCTCTACGTCTTTTGCTGTGTAATGTATTAAAGCTGTTTGGAGTATATTGTTAATTGTTCAGTTTGGAGAATTTTATGGTGAGTAAAGTTCTAAGTATGTTTATGACAAAGCGTGAACGGTTAGGTCATACTTCGTCGGTCGTACACCACCTGCACCTTTAAGCAGAACACGGTCTGTTAGCATAGAATATGAGGTAATTGGTAATGACCTGAGTTTCTTTAACACGTTAAGAATTTTACCTGTCTTCAAAATGGAAATTTTAAGTATTTTTCTATTTAAAAATGTATTTAACTTTTTCAAAATACTTCTACTTCATTTGATTTCATTTACTGATTACTGATGTGTAGTAGAGCACTAATTTAACAAAAGATCGTGTTGTACTTGGGTACATTATTAGACATTAGGAAAAAGATCGCTTTCCCGAAGTAATGTTTCTAATTTCATAAACAAAGTGAAGGGCACATAACGTCAATGCTGTCATTTCAAAATGGAATCAGAAAGTATATTGGACTGCATTTATATCTCTGGCTTGAGGTGGAAGTCTGAAAAGTGTTCCATGGTACAGTTACTTTAATCTTATGTTGCTTTTAGCCTGTTCTCTCTGTTCGACAATTGACCACACCACCAGCTTTCACGGAGTCTTGTTGACAACTTGTGTCCATGGTTCGTGGGGTCTGCTCCACACTCGAACCCCCATCATCAGCTCTTACCAACTGAAATCGGAACTCATGTCACCTGTTTACGATTTTCCATTCCTCTAGGGTCCAACCACTATGACCACGAGTCCAGGAGAAGCGCTGCAGGCGATGTCGTCCTGTTAGCAAAGGCACTCTCGTCGGTCGTCTGCTGCCATAGCCCATTAACGCCAAATTTCGCCGCACTGTCCCAACGGATACAGTTATCGCACATCCCATATTGATATCTGCGGTTATTTAACGAAGTGCTGGTTGTCTGTTACCACTGATAACTCTACGCAAACGCCACATCTGCCGGTCGTTAACTAAAGTCCGTCAGCCACTGCGTTGTCCGTGGTGAGAAGTAATGTCTTGGTATTCTCGGCACACTCTTGACACTTTGGACCTTGGAATATTGAATTATCTAACGATTTCCGGAATAGAGTGTCTCCTGCATTTAGCTCCACTACCACTCCGCGTTCAAAGTCTGTTGATTTCCTTCTTGCAGGCGTAATCACGACGGGAACCTGTTCACATAAATCATGTGTGTACAAATGACAGTAGCGCCCACGCACTCCCTTGCACACTTTGTGTACGTGATCGCCATTTCTATATATGCGTATAGTAGAGATGGGTAGTTCGCGAACGAACGGGTGCAAAGAAACGGTTCACCAAGATGAACGAAAGGACCGAAGAACGAATTCCAAGGAACGATCGGTTCATAGTTCACTTCGGTCGCGGCGGTCTACTTATAGTTCCCGGGAACGAGGAACGATCGGTTCATAGTTCAATTCGGTCGCGGCGGTCTACTTATAGTTCCCGTGAAGGAGGAACCATCGGTTCATAGTTCACTAGTTCACTTCGGTCGCTGCGGTCACTTCGGCAGTTCTCGTTCCAGCCTCGGTCTCCCTCGGCCGCACTCGTCGTTCTTGCATGACCACCTGTCTCATTTCCACTGCCGACTGCTCCTAGTTAGTTCAGTATCCAGTTGTTCGTTTCGTTCACTGCGCTCGCCTATTTTACACGTGTTCCAAACTGTTCTTGCACTTGGTTCTGGCTATTCAGCGTCCACGACAGGTAATCAAAAAGTATTTTATGGTTACGTAAATTACATAAAAACTACGTTGTATGTAATAGGTACGTCTTTTCAGGTAACAAAAGGGCATATCGGCTCACTTCATTATATCGATAAACAGCAGAAGACATACTTATAACAAGGCAAGTTTTTTTGTTATTCATATATTTTTTGGTTTCATCTACTTGATTTATCAGTCAACTTTCTATAATTTGCTTAATTTTTTGTTTAAGAAAATTCATATAGAACTGTTTTCGTGTATCTTTCATATACAAACATTACATTTTGGAAGGCTCTAATTATTTTTAAGTTTGGTTGTTTCCAATTTGCATCACCTGCTAGTTTAGTTGCTTTAAAAAAAAAGAAAAAAAAGAAAGTGGGTTGTGGGTCATTTTGGCTCAGTAGGAAAAGCGGTGCCTCCCCATTTGGAAAGACAGAATGCCATAAATTCGTTTTTACTTATTATCTCAAAAACATTTGTTCAGAAGGAACTTTCAAACCAAATATTTCACTACTGCGAACTTAATTATTATTATTATTGCTGCATTAACTTTAATAATGCAACATAAAAATCAAATTTTTACTAAGCGTGTGACGCAAGTATGAGAAAACCACATGATTCCATAAATTCTCTACTTCGCCTACGAACTCAGAGACAACGTGAAGTATATATAGGGTGTAAACGATTGTTTACAATGTAGCATAGCTCTGTAGTGGAAGTCGAAACGAAGAATTTTATACAAGAGACTTGTGATCTATTAAGTTGCGAAACAGCCACCAACAGGTTTACAAGACTACATGAGCTATAGCCCATGCGCGGCGCGTGAGAGTTTCATGTTCTCTTCTCCAGCTCTCTACACGTCGTCGTCGATTGTTTCGCAATTGTTGCTTGCATTATCTTGTTATTTCTTTACTGCCTACTTATTACATGTTTGTCTGTTTGTTGTATCTGCTTGTAACAGGCAACACATCGTCCGTAATTGGCGAGCAGTCTGTACTAGGGGCCGGTTTTCAATGAACCACCCTATTTATTTCCCTGCGATCAGCCACACAAGGCTACAGTTGGCTAAACGAGAGGTTCTGCAGAATCACAGAAATTACTTCTAAAAGTGTGTAAGAATTCTGTAATGAACAAAAACTCTATACTCCAGGGGGGAGGCAAGTGCCCCCTCTTCGTGCCCTCCATCCTTCAGTCACCTACACTACTAGTTTTCAGTTTTTCATAAGAACCATATACCAAGCACAAATGAACGGTGAACGAGTAAAAATGAACGGTTTCCAAAAAAGAACGATCAGCAGTGAACTAGTTCCCAAGGATGAACGAGTATGCCCATCTCTAGCATATAGCTATCCCATGACTTACATCACCTCAGTGTACTGAGAAGTGAACAGTGGCTGGCTCTGAGCACTATGAGACTTAGAAGTGGACAGTCTTAAGGTGCAGGGCTCACTCTTGTCGTCATCATTGCCTGAGAGGCATTGTTTGCGAGGTAGTGTGCGAGACAGGTTTGCACTCGCCGCCTCCTCCAACTGCTGCACAACTAATACTGCGGCCTCGGCTGCCGATTCGCGGCGTGCAGCCTCATAATTAGGAGGCGGAAAGCGGCGGCAGCGGCTGCGCACACAGCCAGACGGATGCGGGCTCGGGCAGGGAAGCGCCGGTAGCGGGGCCAACAGCACGGCAGACACGCCCAGCTGGCAGCCGGCCGCAATTTCTCCAGTATGTGGTGTACCGACTCTAGTCAGCCAAATCACTGTGCCCGAACGGAATGGTTAACTTCTGCTCTTTTCTCGTTCTCGGGTAAATCAAGATGGCTTTTTGTCTGGTCAGTTGGTTTTCACAGTGTCCATTATAATTACGAGCAGACTTCAAAAACTAAGAAAATTTTTATAACCAGTCGTGCGGTTATGAGTATTATTTAGAGTTGAACTATAGGCGTGTTTAAGCTATACAGCCATCATTAGGTTACATGTAATAGAACATCTTATAAATTTGGTACATTTGTTGTACTACGTATGAGTTACTTACGAACGATACGATTTCAAGTCCCAGTTTCCATACAAATTGTTGGTTCTGTTGCTGATTGTCTTTTACGTTAATGTAGCAATAATAATCAGTTTTGTAGTGCGTCCTGATTTTTCGTTTGGTTGTGGTCAGAAATAAGTCTCAGTGTGTAGCTGACTTTTACATTTAGTGGCAGCAGCTGTGACACATGATCAGCGACTTTATTTCTGTTGTATTCTATTTGTTTACTGATTAGATTTTTTCGTTGTTATTCCAGTAATATTCAACTGTATTTAATGTTCTGACATTTCGTTAATAATGGTCGGAAATAAACTTAATTTCCAGTTGACATTTCGCGACAGCAATTATGTCAGATCACCAGCGATATTGTATGGTTACATCTGTTTCTTGAAAATTCTGTCAGGGGTGTTACTGCTTTATACTGAATGGGTGTCTCTGATGTTGCGTTATTTAATTAAAATTTTGTATCTCGTTGTGTTCTGGTTAATCCAGGATCTTGGTGAATAATGCTAGTAAGGTTTTAGATAAAGCTCTTTTTTACGTAAGTTCCTGCGTAGACGATTAAATGTGGATATTTCTTGCGTGTAAGTATATTTCAGTTTCGTCCAATATATTCACCATTGGTCCTTTTAATGTTACGTGTAAAATATCGTCAGCACTTTGCAATGGGTCTGTTGTCTTTTGTTCATTTTTAATGCGATGGAGAAAGGTGGCTAGGCTATTGTCACTTAGTCGATATCTACTGGCGAAGTCTTTTCCTGTTTGTTCCACGTAAAATTGTTCACAGTCGTTGCAGTGAATTTTACGCTGAAGAGCCAAGGAAGCTGCTACACCTGCCTAATATCGTGGAGGGCCTCCGTGTTCACGCCGAAGTGCCGCAACACGACGTGGCAAGGACTTGACTAATGCCTGAAGTAGTGCACGAGGGAACTGACACCATGAATCCTGCAGTACTGTCCATAAATCAGTAAGAGTACGAGAGGGTGGAGATCTCTTCTGAACCGATATGCTCAATAATGTTCATGTCTGAGGAGTTTGGTGAACTATGTAGCAATTCTGGACGTGTGGGGTGTCGCATTGCCCTGTTGGAATTGCTCAAGTCCGTCGGAATGACCAACAGAAATGGATGGATGCAGGTGATCAGACAGGATGCTTACATATATGTCACCCGTCAGAGTCGTATCTAGACGTATGGGAGTCCCATATCACTCCAACTGCACACGCCACATACCATTACAGAGCCTCCACCAGCTTGAACAGTCCCCTGCTGACACGCAGTCTCCATGGAGCCATGGGTTGTCTCCATACCTGTACACGTCCGTCCGCTCGATACAGTTTGAAACGAGACTCGTCCGACCATGCAACATGTTTCCATTCGTCAACAGTCCAGTGACGGTGTTGACGGTCCCAGGAGTGAAGTCATCAAGGGTACACGAGTGGGCCTTCAGCTCCTAAAGCCTATATCGATGATGTTTCGTTGAATGGTTCACGAGCTAACAAATATTGATGAGCCATCGTTGAAATCTGCATCAATTTGTGGAAGGTTTATACTTCTGTCACTCTGGACGATTCTCTTCAGTCGTCGTTGGTCTCGTTCTTGAAGGATCTTTTTCCGGCCGGTGCGATGTCTAAAATTTGATGTTTTACCGGATTCCTAATATTCACTGTTCACTCGTGAAATAGTCTCACTGGAAAATCCCCACTTCATTGCTACTTCGGAGATGCTGTGTCACATCGCTCGTGCGCCGACTGTAGCATCACGTACAAACTCACATAAATTTTAATAACCTGCCATTGTTGCAGTAGTAACCAATCTAAAAACTGCGCCGGACACTTGTTATCTTGTATAGGCGTTTCTGACCGCAGCGCCGGTTTCTGCCTGTTTCCATATCTCTGCATTTGAATGCGCATGCCTACACCAATTTCCTTGGCGCTTCAGTGTACATATACCTGGCACTGAGAATATTGGTGGTTTCCAGTTTCATGATGGTATTTTTATTTCTATATTACATTCTTGTTTGATACGCAAAACCGTATAATGGTGCTTTTCAGTAGTTCACTAATTTTGTTCGATGTACTTCCCCGCCGGCCGGTGTGGCCGTGCGGTTCTAGGCGCTTCAGTCTGGAACCGCGTGACCGCTACGGTCGCAGGTTCGAATACTGCCTTGGGCATGGATGTGTGTGATGTCCTTAGGTTAGTTAGGTTTAATTAGTTCTAAGTTCTAGGCGACTGATGACCTCAGAAGTTAAGTCGCATAGTACTGAGAGCCATTTGAACAATGTACTTCCATTATATGTGTGTTCCAGTTTTTACTGCTATTTCTCTGATGAGTGATATTCCTTTACGTACAGCGTGTCGTGAGGACTTTGCACATTTGTTATATAACTCTCTGATTATTTGTTTATTGTATTCATGCTTTTGTGCCACGTGTTGCAGGGTTCTAATTTCTTCTTGTTGTAAGAGGTATTTAAATCATTCTTTTGGTGTGGTGTGAAATTATGTGTATTTGGGTGAATTCGGGTGGCAGGAATTTGCATTGATAGTGTCATTACTTACTGTTGACTTTCAGTATATTTCGAATTTATAAGTGCTGTTTCTACTGTTACACATGTTGACCCACTGTCGCATTGTCAGATGGGACTACATCTGTAGGTGTTCTGCTGACGCAGTTCTACATCTACATCATACTCCGCAAGCCACCTAACGGTGTGCAGCCGAGGGTACTTCTGGTACCACTAACAGACCCCCCTTCTCCGTTCCCCTCACAAATTGCGCATGGGTTAATGGTTGTTGGTAAGCCTCTGTATTAGCTCTATTCTCTCGAATTTTCTCGTCGTTGTCATTCCACGAGAGGGTTTTGAGGGAAAGTAACATGTTGTTCGACTCTTTCTGGAAAGTAGTCTACACTAAATTTCAACAACGACTCTCTTCTGTCGTGTGCACTGGAGTTCGTTGAGCATCTTTGTAGCGCTCTCGCGGGAGCTAAACGACCTCGTAACGAAACGCGACGCTCTTCGTTGGCTCTTCTCTTTCTCTTCTATCAATCCTACCTCGTAAGGATCCCACATTTATGAAAAGTACTCAAGAATCGGTGAACACCTGCCTTTGTAAGCCACATCATTCGTGGTTGGGTTACATTCCCTTAAGATTCTTGCGATGAATCTCTGTCTACCATCTGCTTTTCCTACTATTTGCTTTATGTGGTCAGTCCATTTAATGTCGCTCTGGATTGTTACTACTAGATATTTTAGGTAGATAAAGTTACCAGCAATTTTTCATCAACGTTGTAGTTTCACAGTAGTGGATTTCTTTTCCTATGTATGCGCAATATATTACATTTGTTTACTTTCAGGGTCAAATGACATAGCCTGCGCCATTCATAAGTCCTCTGCAGCCCATTCGGCAAATTGATGCTGTCTTCTGGCGTTATTACTTTCTTATAGACAACCATATGGCTTGTAAACAGTCTTAAATAGCTTCTGGCGCTTTCTATTAGATAATTTATATACATATTAAGCAGAGACTTTCTTATCACACTTCCTTGGGGTACTTCGGATATTACCACTACGTCTGTCGGTTTTGTTCCGTTAAGAGCGACATTTTGAGTTTTATCAGTAGGGAAGTCTCTTACCAGACGCAAATCTGGTTCGAACCTCGGTAAGCTAGAATATTTTTCAATACGCGTCAGTGCGTGGTACTGCCAAACGTCTTCCTTAAGTCAAAGAGCACGGCATCAGACTGAGCGCGATTTTCAGCAGCTAATGGAGGAACAGAGCGAGCGGAGTTTCTTAAGACCCCTCTTTACGTAATCCATGTTGATTTTTATACAGGAGATTTTCGTTCTCCAAAAACGTCATAATACGTAGTAGAAAACATGTTCCTTAATTCTACAATAGATTGAGGTCAACGATAAATGCCTATAATTATGCGCATCTCTCCTACTTCCCTTCCTAAAAACTGGAGTGACCAGCGCTTTTTTCCAGTCACCAGGTACCCTTTGTTGCTCTAGTGACCTACTATAAACTACTGCCAGAAAGGAGCAAGTTCTTTGGCATAATCATTATAGAATCTTATAGGTATTTCGTCTGGTCCGGCTCTTTTCCAGTGCCAAGCGATTTTAGTTGATTTTCTGTTGCGCGATCTGCTATCTCAGTATATGACATTTCAACGTTCATACGGTGGTGGAAAGGAGGAACCGTGTTACTATCTCCCGCGGTGAAAGAATTTCGCTACGATGCGGATAACAGTTGCATCACAGTAGGTGAGGGAAATGGCATGGCAATTGGGAAAGTACTCCACATTTGAAGTTTGCAAGGCTGTAAGATTTTTGTGGGAAAAACGTATCAATTGTACAAGAATGACCATGAAACTCTCGATATATGAACCAAGTGCAATATCGCGTCCTGCCGCTGTGAAATGTTGCCAGAATTTGCTCAAGGACGCAGAGATGTGAATGGTTCTGATCTGGAAGGAAGACCATCGATTTACCCACAAAAGTATTTATAGGCCTTTGATGAACTGATTCCCAGTGAACGCAGATTTTTCAACGGTAGGAACGCTCACACGGGCGTTGTCGAATGGCCCAGTGACCAATGAGTGGATTTCTATCGTCGAGGAAATGAATGATTGGTAGATCGCTCCGACCGTTATTTACAAAGACTTAGTATCCTTGCTGAACAGTGGTGTTGTGTTTCTGTATCACTTTCAAGTGGACTACACTTCAAAGTGACACAGAAACACGACACAACTATTCAATAAAAGTTACTACCCCTGCCACAATAATATGTAACTTACTCGTGCTCTCGTAAAGGTATAGGTACAGCATACTGCACGTAATATCTGAAGCGCTTCTGAAGGTATAAACACAGAAAACTGCTGCCTCTTACTTCTGAAATGTTTTAATGCTAACAGATGTCTTCAGATGGTACACATGGATTTTAAAAGAATCTTTAGTTCCGTAGCATATTACTTGGTACTGGTATGTGACAATATGGGAAGCGTTGTCGTCAGTATTCACCTGGTGTCTTTCATTTTAATTGCCTATTGTCTACAGATTAATCACATTACACGGAGATACTACATGCTGCTGCAATGGTGACAATCAGTAGTTGTGTTTACAAAGGAGAGGTAGTACTTCATAACCTTGCTTCATTAATTACTGTAACTATCGTAATTAAGTTAATCATCTGCGGTTACTACCGAGGTCAGTGAGTGAGAACGACACTGCATCTTGAAAATCTGGCCACTCGGGTGATTGCGTCTGCCGTTTCCAGCTCTTGGTTGAATACGCTTGTTGTCAGCCAGCCTCACTCTCACTACGGCACCATTACGAAAATGAATCCGAGTTTCGGGCTCACCTCTGAGACTGATCGGCGCTTATCACTTCCTCTATGACAGCCTCCTAAGCCCTTGTACACCTCAACAGAAAAAAGAGTGTACTGACTGACGAATCGCTGTAACAGTTCTGAAGCGAATGCCATGGTGTGCTTCCTTCTGTTTAGAAATGAAGTTGTAATCATACGTTCTCGAGTCAGGGGACTGTGGTGGTTGGTACAGCGTTTATCGGCACATTCCATTAAACAAATGAGTGACCATCGTTCAAATGACTCTGAGCATTAAGGGACTTAACTTCTGAAGTTATCAGTCCCCTATAACTTAGAACTACTTAAACCTAACTAACGTAAGGACATCACACACATCCATGCCCGAGGCAGGATTCGAATCTGCGACCGTAGCGGTCGCGTGGTTCTAGACTGTAGCGCTGAGAACCGCTCGGCCACTCCGGCCGGCAAATGAGTCACAACTTGGGCCAATGAGTCCGAACATTGTCCTACAAAATGATGGGCTGGTTCTGCAGCAACTGCCACCGCTTATTTCTCTACACTGTACATTTTTGGAACACAGTCTGCGACTGATATATTCTGATGTCACAATCTGACACGCCATTGTAGACACAAGACTCTTGTATGCTGTGTTTGTGATGGCGACGGCAATGCATGTCAGTTATAATAACAATACTGAGTATCTAGGTCTAGTTCTACACAGCTTTCCTTTGTGTTTGATAGAGTAGAACATTGTAGCAAGGGCTAGGGTCTACAAATAGAGTGATACATGATAAAGACCTCCGGGTCATAGTCTAATCTACATTGAAATCAATATCCTGTTGTCAGAGTAGAAAATGAGAAATCTGATACATTAAAGACATGTCGAGGATTGATGCAGGGCGCTATTTTTTCACCACTGATATTCAGTCATTATACAGAATGTATATCCCTTGAAAGTGTCGAAGGAGGAATCATCTTGAATGGACAATATCCGTTGATGATGATACTGTAACGTTTTTGACACTGTAAATGATTTTCAACATTTTGTATACCGAATCAAGCTAAGCAGTGACAAGAGCTATGGCTTAGAATGTAGCATAATTAAAACAAAAGTAATGGTCACACACAAGAAAGACATACCAAACTGCCATCTCTGCCTTAATGGCGAACTTACTGAACAAATAAACAATATATCTGGGAACTATCATCAACAACCAATCGGATGACTCGCAAGAAATATGGTTCGTGTTGACAAAGCCAGAGACGCGTTTTGTAAAATGACTAATATGTTCACCAGGCATGAACTCTCAAGCGAAACAAGATTAATATTTCTACGTTGATACATACCCCATCCTCTTCTATGGAGTTGAGAGCTGGACTTTGACCGAGATGAGGGCCAAACGAATTCACTGAATCAGGCATTTGAGATCTGATTGTGTACGAGAACGCTAGAAGTGCCGTGGACAGATATAATTACTAACAACGATATTCTCCACAATATGAAGAAAGAAAAAATACAGTATCACGGTCACGTACTGAGGAATGGAAACAGGTATAAATGGCTGTAGAACATTCTTGGAGGAAAGATGCCTGATAAAACCGGACGAAGAAGAATAAGAAGAGGAAGAAGAAGAGAGGAAGCAGAAGATGAAGAAGGTCTTGGCCCGTAAACTTAAGGACATGGAACTCACACCCGACTCAGTAACTTATTCCTACACATAAAAATGATATAGCCGTGATGGTCACCAACATCCGAAACGGATGGGCACTAGGTGAGGAAGAAGTGTTACAGGACTTATCAAAGTAATGCCCATTGGTATATCTGAGAAATGTACAAATGTTTCTCTCAAACACCTCTTCAAACACTGTCTTAATTACTGTATGGTGTGATACTGTGAACGTCTGTGAGCATCGGAGAGGAATTAGTGATTGTGAGTATTTGTTCAAATTATACCTCAGCGTGGTTAAAATAAATTACTAGTGTATTGCATTATGCACTGAGATGATAAAGTCATGGCACAGCGATATGCATATATACAGATGGTGATAGTACCGCGTACAGAAGCTGTGAAATGTCAGTGCAGTGGCAAAAGTATCATTAGGACTCACGTGATTCATGTGGAAAAGTTTCCGATGAGATTAAGGCCGCACGACGGGATTAACAGACTATAAATGTTGAATGGTAGTCGGAGCTAGATACATAGGACATTCCATTTCGTAAATCGTTAGGGAATTCAATATTCCGCGATCCACAGCGTCAAGAGAAGGAGAATACCACATTTCAGGCATTACCTCTCACCATGGACAACGCCTTTACTTACCGACCAAGTGCAGAGGCGTTTGCTTAGAGTTGTTAGTGCTAACAGACAAGAAACACTAAGTGAAATAACCACAGAAATCAATATGGGACGCACGACAAACGCTGCGACATTTGGCGTTAATGGGTTCTGGCGGCAGACAAGCGACACGAGCGCTTTGCTAACGGTACATGGCCTGCTGCGTCTCTCCTGGGCTCGTGACCATATCGACTGGACCCTAGGTGACTGGAAAACCGTAGCTTGGTCAGATGGGGCCTGATTTTAGTTGATAAGAGCTGGTGGTAGGGTACGAATGTGGCGTAGACCCCAGGAAGCCATGGGCCCAGGTTGACAACAAGGCACTGTGCAAGCTGATGGTGGCTCCGTAATGGTGTGGGCTGTTTTTATATGCCATGGGCTGAGTCCTCTGGATGTTCCGCTACTTGGAGACCATTTGCAGCTATTCATAGACTCCATGTTCCCAAACAACGTTGGCAGTTTTATGGATGATAATGTGCCATGTCACCGGGCCACAACTGTTGGTGACTGGTCTGAAGAACAATCAGGGCAATTAGAGCGAATGGTTTGGCCATCCAGATAGCTTGAGATGACTTTTAGCTTGAGATGACTCCCATTGAAATTTTATGGGACATAACGGAGAGGTCAGTCTGTGCACAAAATCCTGCACCGGCAACATTCGCAGTTGTGGACGTACACAGAGCCAGCATGGCTCAATATAACTGCACGCGACTTCCAACGACTTTTTGAGGCCATACCACGTCGAAATCCGGCACAAGGCCGGGAAAAAGGAAATCCGACACAATATTAGCAGGCATCCCATGATTTTTGTCACCTCAGTGTACGCCAAGCAAGCAGGAGAATTATTCAACCTAAGGACATAACGTTTAAGCTATAAAACCGCTCATAGTCTTCGTAACAGTCCAGACAGTTTCTTCAAGTATGCCACATCCAACTGTAGACACCCACTGATGATTAGATTCAGCAGAGTTCCCATATTCCGGGTGTGTTGGTTGCTACGTTGCCACCGTTTGTTCCAAATATTCACGCATAACATACTCATCATCGAGATGAAGAAGAAAGAGCAACACTTGACCACCGATGGTATTGAGGTAAACTCATCCTTCACGTTAACGGTAACTTGAATAAGTAGGTCCAGTCCATGATACAAAATGTATCCCCAAAACATCGCTGAATCACCAACTGCCTGAACTGCTCATGCTATATATGAAAGTCCGAATTGACACTTAGCACCATTATAAAATAGGTAAAAATGGGACTCAAATGACCAACAACATGCCTTTAATTCGCTACTGTCCAGTTCTTGTGTTGTTTTGCCCACTGAAGTCGTGCGTACCACTGTGAGCAATGGCCTTTTGTCAGGTGCCCGATTGCAGATGTCCACAGCACGCAGTGTTTCCCTGCCGGAAACTGATTGAGCGGGACCTACATTCACTGGCAGCATCAATTCTTCTTAGAGCTGAAGCCGATTGTCATTGACACTCATCTCCGTTCCCTGTCATTTAGGGCAGGGGTTCCAAACAAAATTTTCTCGAGGACCCCCTCATCAAGTATGATGGATACCTTGTCATATCACAGTATCAAGTACCTAAAAAAGCCAAATTAAGAGTCCTTCAATACGTTTTACATTTTTATTACATAGAAAAAAAACATTCACATACTCATTATTGAAAAAATATTGAGCGGCCAAAACAAAAAAAATCTGTTATCATACGAAACATATTTAATATATTTTTTTTATTCTAATATCATCTTGCGGACCCCTCTGGCATAACTCGTGGACCCCTGGGGGTCCTCGGACCACCTGTTGGGAACCACAGGTTTACGGTATTCCTACGACAACTTTCCCTCTGCCGTTTTACATGGCTGCTATTGGTACACCATTTTTCACGTTGGATAAATCGAGTTAACAGATCAACATATCGGGAAACTTTCCTCACAGCGTGGTCGATTCATGTCAATGTGATGATTCCGTGCAACCCGCACTCACACCACTTCATTGCCACGACTTAATGTCAACAGTAACGTGGCCACGTGGCCACCTGTTACTATTTCCGCACAGTCTATAGCGCTCTAAAGCGACCATTGCTCTCTTTTAACGGTATTTGTATGGTCAACTTACACTATAGAGGGTCTATTCAAGGGCGATGTACTTAAGGACAATATTATGGAAATGGAATAGGATGTAGATGAAGATGAAATGGGAGATACGATACTGCGTGAAGAGTTCGACAGAGCACTAAAAGAACTGAGTCGAAACAAGGCCCCGGGAGTACACAATATTCCATTGGAACTACAGACGGCCTTGGGAGAGCCAGTCCTAACAAAACTGTACCATCTGGTGAGCAAGATGTATGAGACAGGCGAAATACCCTCAGACTTCAAGAAAAATATAATAATTCCAATTCCAAAGAAAGCAGGTGTTGACAGATGTGAAAATTACCGAACTATCAGTTTAATAAGTCACAGCTCCAAAATACTAACGCGAATTCTTTACAGACGAATGGAAAAACTGGTAGAAGCAGACCTCGGGTAAGATCAGTTTGGATTCCGCAGAAAAGTTGGAACACGTGAGGCAATACTGACCCTACGACTTACCTTGGAAAATAGATTAAGGAAAGGCTAACCTATGTTTCTAGCAATTGTAGACTTAGAGAAAGCTTTTGACAATGTTTACTGGAATGTTCTCTTTCAAATTCTAAAGGGGGCAAGGGTAAAATACAGGGGGCGAAAGGCTATTTACAATTCGTACAGAAACCAGATGGCAGTTATAAGAGTCGAGGGACATTAAAGGGAAGCAGTGGTTGGGAAGGGAGTGAGACAGGGTTGTAGCCTCTCCCCGGTGTTGTTAAATTTGTATATTGAGCAACAGTAAAGGAAACAAAAGAAAAATTTGGAGTTGGTATTAAAGTCCATAGAGAAGAAATAAAAACGTTGAGGTTTGCCGATGACATTGTAATTCTGTCAGAGACAGCAAAGGACTTGGAAGAGCAGTTGAACGGGATGGATAGTGTCTTGAAAGGAGGATATAAGATGAACATCAACAAAAGCAAAACGAGGATAATGGAATGTAGTCAAATTAAGTCGGGTGATGCTGAGGGAATTAGATTAGGAAATGAGACGCGTAAAGTAGTAAAGGAGTTTTGCTATTTGGGGAGCAAAATTACTGATGATGGTCGAAGTAGAGAGAATATAAAATGAAGACTGGCAATGGCAAGGAAAGCGTTTCTGAAGAAGAGAAATTTGTTAACGTCGAGTATAGAGTTAAGTGTCAGGAAGTCGTTTCTGAAAGTATTTGTATGGAGTGTAGCCATGTATGGAAGTGAAACATCGGCGATAAATAGTTTGGACAAGAAGAGAATAGAAGCTTTCGAAGTGTGGTGCTACAGAAGAACGCTGAAGATTAGATGGGTAGATCACATAACTAATGAGGAGGTATTGAATAGAATTGGGGAGAAGAGGAGTTTGTGGCACAACTTGACAAGGAGAAGGGACCGGTTGGTAGGACATGTTCTGAGGCATCAAGGGATCACCAATTTAGCATTGGAGGGCAAAGTGTAGGGTAAAAATCGTAGAGGGAGACCAAGAGATGAAAACACTAAGCAGATTCAGAAGGATGTAGGTTGCAGTAAGTACTGGGAGATGAAGAAGCTTGCACAGGATAGAGTAGCATGGAGAGCTGCATCAAACCAGTCTCAGGACTGAACAACAACAACAACAACAACATGTGCTCAAAAGTATCCGGACACCCCCAAAAACCTAGGTTTTTCATATTAGGTGTATTGTGCTTCCATCTACTTCCAGGTATTCCATTTCAGCGACCTCAGTAGTGACTAGAGGTCGTGAGAAAGCAGAATGGGGCGCTCCGCGTATGTCACAGACTTCGAGCATGGTCAGGTGATTCGGTGTCACTTGTGTCATGTGTCTCTCCTCGAGATTTCCACACTCCTAAATATCCCTCGGTCTACTATTTCAGATGTAATAGTTAAGTGCAAACGTGAAGGGACAAGTACAGCACAAAAGCGTACAGGCCGACCTCGTCTGTTGACTGATAGAGACCGCCGCCTGTTGAAGAGGTTCAAAAATGGCTGGCTCAAATGGCTCTGAGCACTATGGGACTTAACATCTATGGTCATCAGTCCCCTAGAACTTAGAACTACTTAAACCTAACTAACCTAAGGACAGCACACAACACCCAGCCATCACGAGGCAGAGAAAATCCCTGACCCCGCCGGGAATCGAACCCGGGAACCCGGGCGTGGGATGCGAGAACGCTACCGCACGACCACGAGATGCGGGCTGTTGAAGAGGTTCCTAATGTGTAATAGACCATTACACAGAAATTCCAAACTGCATCGGGATCCACTGCAAATACTATGACAGTTAGGCGGAAGATGAGAAAACTTGTATTTCATGGTCGAGCGGCTGTACATAAGCCACACATCACGCCGGTAAACGCCAAACGACGCCTCGCTTGGTGTAAGGAGCGTAAACATTGACCGACTGAGCAGTAGAAAAACGCTGTGTGGAGAGACGAATCACGGTACACAGTGTGGCGATCCGATGGCAGGGTTAGGGTATGGTGAATGATCGTTGAACGTAATCTACCAGCGTGTGTAATGCCAACAGTAAAATTTGGAGGCCGTTGTGTCATTATGGTGTGACCATGTTTCTCATGGAGGGGGCTTGCACGCTTTTTTGTTTTGCGTGGAACTATCACAGCTTAGGTCTACATTGATGTTTTAACCACGTTCTTGCTTCTCACTGTTGAAGAGCAATTAGGGGATGGCGATTGCATCTTTCAACACGATCGAGCACTTTTTCATAATGGACGACCTTTGGCGGAGTGGTTACACGACAATAACATCCCTATAATGGACTGGCCTGCACAGAGCCTTGACATGAATTCTGTAGAACACCTTAGGGATGTTTTGGAACGCCGACTTCATGCTAGGCCTAACCGACCGACATCGATACCTCTCCTTAGTGTAGCACTCCGTGCAAAATGGTCTGCCATTACCCAAGGAAACTTCCAGCATCTGATAGAAAGTATGCCTGCGTGAGTGGAATCTGTCACCAAGGCTAAGGGTGGGCCAACACCATATTGAATCCTAGCATTACCGATGGAGGGCGCCACGAACTTGTAAGACATTTTCAGCCAGGTGTCCGGATACTTTTGATCACATATTGTAGGTGAGCGCAACTGTGGCAGTCCGTAACCGCGCGACTGCTACGGTCGCAGGTTCGAATCCTGCCTCGGGCATGGATGTGTGTAATGTCCTTAGGTTAGTTAGGTTTAAGTAGTTCTAAGTTCTATGGGACTGATAACCTCAGCTGGTAAGTCCCATAGTGCTCAGAGCCAGACGTCAGGCGTGCCAGGTCATTTACTTTCTGGAACATAGAGCCATAATTGACGCATAGTGCTATGTGGGCACTTTGCAAGAATTGAAATGTGTCACTAAGTCCTAAGGCCCAGGAATGTTGACAGACGTCATCAATCTGTTTCTGCAGCACGATAATGCCCGTCCCCATGTTGCCAAATTTCTTTCGACTACACTGCAGACGTCTTACAGGGAAATCCTTACCAGCATCCATACAGTCCCGATCTCTCTCCATATGATTTCCATATTTTTGTTGCCGTCGATTTGCTTCACACGAACAGGTGCACTCCTGGATACAGTCATGGTTCCGCAGGCAACAGAAAACGTTTTTCCATGACACCACTGACTCTTTTGTCTCACATTGGGGTGTGGCGACTACTTTTGAAATAATGAATAGCTCTCTTACTTTATTTCCATCTGTCTCATTTGCATTTAACAGCCGCTTACGTGTATATTATTGACTAAGAGCCTTACGCTGTGCCCACAACTTTTCTCATACCATATGATAGTTTTGATATTCAGATACTGTTCTACTGACTGTGTATGCAATAAGGCATTAGCATCTTCCTTGAAATCAGACAGAACATTGTGTAACTGCAAGACACAATTTAGTATTTAGGAGCAAAGGTACACTGCCGTAACTTTTCCCGAACACAATTTCAATTTATTACGAACTGAAAAACTCTTGCCCGGTCATAGAATCCATGAGCAAGGTATTCCGCTGTGTGGGAATTTCCGTAGTGCACTAATTGCGTCACCAGTCGTGTTGATTTTACCCGGTCACCACGTCTCCATATGCAAGCGGGCGAATTCATTCCAAATGGATTCAGTCGCTCGCTCGTTTTTTAAACTTGTTACGCGCTCTCCAATGCGAATGTTTGACGCGCTCATCTCTGCTCGAAATCGATGCATAAATGCAGGACATCGCAAACCATGTAGTAAACACGGGTGGAAGTTTGCTTGCATTTGCAGCGAGCGAAGCAACGTCGGACAAAGGTGAACTCTTTACTTTTATCTCCAACGTTCTGAGCTCTGCCTCCGAACGTTATTTTCATATCTTTTTATAACAAACTACATTTTCTCTTACAATGTAATGCATTAGTGTCCATGAATAACTCATCACAGTTGATGCAATAACCACGCTTTTGAGTATCTCACGATCACACACATTTACAAGTTTACACACACAAATGACGATATAGTCTTCTGGTGGGCACATGCTTTGAGTAAAAAATGGTTGAAATGGCTCTAAGCACTACGGGACTTAACAGCTGAGGTCATCAGTTCCCTAAACTTGGAACTACTTAAACCTAACTAACCGAAGAACATCACACATCTATGCCGAGGCAGGATTCGAACCCGCGACCGTAGCAGCCGCATGGTTACGGACCGAAGCGTCTAGAACCACTCGGCCACTGCCGGCCACATTTTGAGTAAAGAGATGAGCTGATTTGCCGGGAGCAGTTACTAAACAGTTGCCAAAAATACTTTCATTTTCCTTAACGAATTCGAACGTTGTGCCATCCATCTTCAGATATTCATTTATTGTATCACAGTAACGGATAAATTAACGTCCTAAAAGATCCACTACAGCAAAGGAAATTCTAAACAGAATATTCTTAGCTAGGTGTTTAGAACAGTCGTATTCATAAATATTGGAAAGAAGCATAAATCATCAGTACATGTCCAGCAAAGTCAAAATTATAGCTCAGAGTAACGGAAAAGCATTTACACAAACAACCGTCATCCAAAAACGACGATTTCACCTAAATAAGTAGATGGTATGCAGTTCATCATATACACTCCTGGAAATGGAAAAAAGAACACATTGACACCGGTGTGTCAGACCCACCATACTTGCTCCGGACACTGCGAGAGGGCTGTACAAGCAATGATCACACGCACGGCACAGCGGACACACCAGGAACCGCGGTGTTGGCCGTCGAATGGTGCTAGCTGCGCAGCATTTGTGCACCGCCGCCGTCAGTGTCAGTCAGTTTGCCGTGGTATACGGAGCTCCATCGCAGTCTTTAACACTGGTAGCATGCCGTGACAGCGTGGACGTGAACCGTATGTGCAGTTGACGGACTTTGAGCGAGGGCGTATAGTGGGCATGCGGGAGGCCGGGTGGACGTACCGCCGAATTGCTCAACACGTGGGGTGTGAGGTATCCACAGTACATCGATGTTGTCGCCAGTGGTCGGCGGGAGGTGCACGTGCCCGTCGACATGGGACCGGACCGCAGCGACGCACGGATGCACGCCAAGACCGTAGGATCCTACGCAGTGCCGTAGGGGACCGCACCGCCACTTCCCAGCAAATTAGGGACACTGTTGCTCCTGGGGTATCGGCGAGGACCATTCGCAACCGTCTCCATGAAGCTGGGCTACGGTCCCGCACACCGTTAGGCCGTCTTCCGCTCACGCCCCAACATCGTGCAGCCCGCCTCCAGTGGTGTCGCGACAGGCGTGAATGGAGGGACGAATGGAGACGTGTCGTCTTCAGCGATGAGAGTCGCTTCTGCCTTGGTGCCAATGATGGTCGTATGCGTGTTTGGCGCCGTGCAGGTGAGCGCCACAATCAGGACTGCATACGACCGAGGCACACAGGGCCAACACCCGGCATCATGGTGTGGGGAGCGATCTCCTACACTGGCCGTACACCACAGGTGATCGTCGAGGGGACACTGAATAGTGCACGGTACGTCCAAACCGTCATCGAACCCATCGTTCTACCATTCCTAGACCGGCAAGGGAACTTGCTGTTCCAACAGGACAATGCACGTCCGCATGTATCCCGTGCCACCCAACGTGCTCTAGAAGGTGTAAGTCAACTACCCTGGCCAGCAAGATCTCCGGATCTGTCCCCCATTGAGCATGTTTGGGACTGGATGAAGCGTCGTCTCACGCGGTCTGCACGTCCAGCACGAACGCTGGTCCAACTGAGGCGCCAGGTGGAAATGGCATGGCAAGCCGTTCCACAGGACTACATCCAGCATCTCTACGATCGTCTCCATGGGAGAATAGCAGCGTGCATTGCTGCGAAAGGTGGATATACACTGTACTAGTGCCGACATTGTGCATGCTCTGTTGCCTGTGTCTATGTGCCTGTGGTTCTGTCAGTGTGATCATGTGATGTATCTGACCCCAGGAATGTGTCAATAAAGTTTCCCCTTCCTGGGACAATGAATTCACGGTGTTCTTATTTCAATTTCCAGGAGTGTACATGCGAGATAGAAACCACCAAATGTAATTTCGTATGATCAGTTGCAGTCCACACGAAACACATTCCATGTGTTTAGCATATTAGTACATTTTGTTCTACCGTTCTGAACTTGGCGTCTAATTAAGGTATCTCAATGTTTGTAAATGCATGGTGTCAGCAAAACCGAACTAATGTACGTGGAATGGTTTCGCATCAGGTATAACACTAAACGGAAGAAAGGTATTGTCATCGGTAGAAATTTACATTAGAAATTTGCAATGAAAATTTACACTTGGTCTTTCAAGTGAGTTTCAACCGCTTCTATGAGCTAAAGTTGTTGCTATAAGTATATGCTGCTTACGTCAGTAAATATGTTAAAACTTGATTTTCAACCCTAAGTTCTTCATCTAGCTTGTAATCCTCTAGAGTCTGTACAATTGTGTCTCTATACTTTTGGGTCACACATTATAGTTGTTAGTCATTTGTAACGTTTCCCCCTCAAAGTCATTTAAGAAACGTCATCGTTTGATTGAGTACTTGCACTTGTAATGAATATATAATCAAACGATGAAGCATCCTAAATACCTAACCAGAAAAACAACTCCGTAATTTCTCTGTACAGTTTCGACTCGTACCAGTGAAACTGTGTTTAACGTCCCGTATTTGCACTGGGAGAGGGGCGTATGGAGGGGCCTACGTAACTCCCAACGTCAATCGCATCTGACAAGGGAACCTCCCCATCGCACCCCCCTCAGATTTAGTTATAAGTTGGCACAGTGTATAGGCCTTGATAAACTGAACACAGATCAATTGAGAAAACAGGAAGAAGTTGCGTGGAACTGTGAAAAAATAAGCAAAATATACAAACTGAGTAGTCCATGGGCCACATAGGCAACATCATGGACAATATGAGCTGAGGAGCGCCGTGGTCTCGTGGTAGCGTGAGCAGCTGCAGAGCGGAAGGTCCTTGGTTCAAGTCTTCCCTCCAGTGAGAATTTTACTTTCTTTATTTTTACATCGTTATTATCTGTCCGTTCGTTCATTGACGTCTCTGTTCACTGTAATAAGTTTAGTGTCTGTGTCTTGCGACCGCATCGCAAAACCGTGCGATTAGTAGACGAAAGGACGTGCCTCTCCAATGGGAACCGAAAACACTTGATCGCAAAGTCATAGGTCAACCGATTCCTCCACAGGAAAACACATCTGATATATTCTATACGACACTGGTAACGGCATGTGCGTCACATGACAGGAATATGTTGTCGACCCACCTAACTTGTACACTTGGCGAATGGGTAAAAAGATTCTTCTACCTTGCCCGATTTAGGTTTTCTTTGGATGTGATAATCACTCCAAAAAACGTGATGAAAACACAATAGTTTGTCACATAAACTGAAAATAAAAAATTAAACTTTTCACTCGATGGAGGATTTGAACCAAGGACCTCTCGTTCCGCAGCTGCTCACGTTACCACGAGACCACGGCGCTCCTGTGTCGTTAGAGTCCTTGATGTCGCCTATCTTGCCATGAACTACTCAGTTAGTATATTTTGCTTATTTTTTCACAGTTCCACACAACTTCTTCCTGTTTTCTCAATTGATCTGTGTTCAGTTTTTCAAGGCCTATCCACTGTGCCAACTTATAACTAAATCTGAGGGGGGGTGCGATGGGGAGGTTCCCTTGTGGGTATTCCGCTCCCTACATCACCGCCGTTCGCCATCGTGCGGCTGTTTCCATCGGACTCGGTATGTGTGGCGGGTTGCCAGCGTCCCAGGAGACTCCGTCGGCGTTTGCTCTTCCGAACGCTCTTACAGTCTCATCGGTCTGCCAGCAATAAACTCCAACCCGAAAGATATTTTGTGCCACGACGCAAGTGAGATCCATGGTTCCGCCGAAACCCTGAGATTAAATGACTTTTCCTTTGGAAATGAATGCTTCTCTTATTGCTCGTCACGATAATTTATCAAAGATATTCCTTCCGCAAAATTTCCAAACACTCTTTAGGAATTTCTGTGTGTTTACTTATTCCAAACAGCATATATCTTTAATAAGTTTCATATGTCCTGACCACACTTTTTAATATTTCCAAAACCGCCTTGCGCCCATTGAGCTTCCGTCATTTTCAAAGACTATAAAATACAATACAAAACCGATATCAAAGGTATGAAAATGTGTCACATTTCACCATTGGTTACATACATAGTGTAGAGATTACAATAAAGATTTTTTATCTTATTAATCTCCTGTCATTCACAGAAAATTGTTAAATAGGTACGTTGTATCTCATCATCATTCTCAACGAAGAGAGAAATGAAAATTGTAGCAAAGAACAAATTAGAAACCAAGTGGGCTAAACTTCTGAGCGGCCCTAGATACGTAGTACACGATGCAGTTTTTTTGTTCACAACTAAGTTTTTTAGCATTCTATCGTATCCAAAAATTTCAGGAGTAAAGAATCCATGAAACTGAAATTTCAATTGAGGCACGTAGTACTTTCGAACAATCCCCAATGTTATTAAAATGTGTAAGACAATTGAATGAAAAACTACATGACAATGAAGTGGTGTAGGGTGGCGAGAGCAATTCTGTTTTGTTTATTAATGATTGTGATTGTATTAACAAAACAATGGAAATTTTCATAAATAGTGTTACTGCTGATGTTAAGTGTAACCTTGACCGTCGCGAGCTCTTTCTTCTTATCTCATATCTTCTACTGAAAATCTCGTGCTTGTATTCTTGTTAACTTTACTATTACAGTGATCGTCTGAACTTTATTCTTTTTAATTGGTCATGTGCGCAACAAATAACTTACTTGGTCTTTCTGCTGCCACTGCTTGATCTGCTGCATTCCATTATTTAATAAAAGCATAAAAAACCTATTATTCGTGCTGAGTGCAATGCACGTTCTGTATGGCGGCTCCTGCTGTTGCTACGGCTGCTGCTGCTTACTACAATTACATATATTTCAAGAGAAAGGGTTTGGTGAAATCTAAACTCGATAAATGATAACCCAAACAAGTAATTCCTTTTTCAAAAACTATATTCTGAAAGCGATTCTTTCTCATTCAATTAACAAAATGCTAGAAGCTCTTTGAACAATCGCTTCGTATGCAAATCGGCCTCCAGTGGCATTAAAGCAATATTACAAATTAATCAAACTCTTGAGACAGACTGAAATACTTCTCAATTAAATGCATAGTGAAACAATTCAGTGACAATTACAAAAGAAATCAATGACAAAAATCAATACTTAATCTATTCGCCTGACAATTTTTCCCTTAAGAATTCAACTCCTATCATTATCAAAATTACCGTCTGCTGTTACGCACATACACAAACCCTTTTCTTTAAATTAATAAGCGCGCTGCAAATTATAAAAAATATAAACTCAATACCAAATCCTGTGTCGCTGCTGGCGGAAACGGCAGTACTGCAGCTCGGCGACGACCCCTCGCCCAACTTTACAGACGCCCTTATACCAGCGGACTCATGCCACCCAAATATGCGTAAATGGACCTACTTTCAAGCTATGCCAAATAACTTCACAAAGCTTTCGTCAAATGCTAATGATACAGAAAAAGAACTTAATGTTTTAGAACAGATATCAAGGTTCAATGGCAATAATAGTAAAGAAGTTAGGTCTCTGAACAATAAGCTTATAAATATAAAAAACACCTAGCGGTCAAAAAAAGCAACATAAAATAAGGAAAGTATGAATACAAAGGAACTTTCACTGAACGTCTAGTAAACAGTTTCTGGAGGCATATTATTGCTTTGGGGTTAAAACGTAAACTCCGTCCACAGGCCCTGGAGTACCAACGATACCGACCGGTCGCTGTGTCATCCTCAGTCCACAGGCGGCGTTCGATGCGGAGACGGAGGGCCACGTGGTCAGCACACCGCTCTCCCGGCGGTATGTCAGTTTCCGAGAGCGGAGTCGCTACTTCTCAATCAAGTAGCTCCTCAGGTTGCCTCACAAGGGCTGAGTGCAGCCCGCATGCCAACAGCGGTCGGCAGACGGATGGTCACCCATCCAAGTGCTAGCCCAGCCCGATAGCACTTAACTCCGGTGACCTGACGGGAGTCGGTGTCACCACTGTGTCAAGGCCGTTGGCTTTGGGGTTAAAAACTAGCTGTAAGTTACGAAACAAACTATGACACTTGATTGAGATAAGGCGTAATAAGTATGAGGTCATCGGTGCCTAAAGGATGTAGTGTGGTGATTGTGAAAAACTTTATATATGACACATTGGTAGGGCCTTCATAACATTTTAGGGAAAATGCAAAAGAAAGCAATAAAGGCTGTATAAAAGTCCAGTTTTCACGAAACAATTACACTTCAGCTGAAATGCAAAAAAATCTAAAACTTCTCCACAACATGCCTAAAGGCTGTTCTTAAATACACTTGAGAAATCGAAAACTAATCAGAATAAGTAAAAAAATTTCATCAGAAACACTAAACGAACAAACAGATTTTACCAAAGCTGGTTTTTCAGATAATTTAAGGAAACCTTACAGATGTATTTTATTCCTCAGCCTATGGCCCCGGTAGGTAGTGACGCACAACAGTTCGCTGCTACACAGTATTCTTTTTGTGATAAATGTTGCACCATTCTGTATTTTGCTGCCAAGGCTGTTCGTATTTGTGTTGCTGTGTTGCTTCCCCCTGTGGCTTTTTTGTTTTTTTCTTTTTTTTTTCTTAAGATGACTAAAAGCTTAATTATTCGCTACACATACAAAGCGCGTCAATCACTCGTATTTACGGACCGATAAAGTACTCGTAATATATCACTTAGGACTGGACACTAAAAGACACAAATAGAAAACCGTCTATCACAGTGCTTCTGTAAACGTTCCACAAAGCCTTCCCGTCTTTTAATTAAAAGTTGAAATTTTATACAATGTTCACAGTCGTAGTATTACAAACAATTTTAAAAGATTTTTGCACTATGTTAACATGAATCCTATGTACCTATTCCCCTCCCTGCATGCCCCCCCCCCGCAACCCTCAGCTGATTTTAAGTGCTTCATATCACTTTTCAATGCTTGGTTTCAGAGAAAATCAATTTCTTAGTCACAGAACCACAGAATATCTTAATGGCTTCATGACATTTTACAATGCTTGGTTTCAGAGAAAATCAATTTCTTAGTCACAGAAACACAGAATATCTTATTGAATATCTTGTTGTTTCAAACGTATCTTCTAAGCCTTCTAATTTTAATTTGTTTTGATTTTCACTAATTTATCATATTTACAGATACAGCATACCTTTTGTTATATACACTCCTGGAAATGGAAAAAAGAACACATTGACACCTCAGACCCACCATACTTGCTCCGGACACTGCGAGAGGGCTGTACAAGCAATGATCACACGCACGGCACAGCGGACACACCAGGAACCGCGGTGTTGGCCGTCGAATGGCGCTAGCTGCGCAGCATTTGTGCACCGCCGCCGTCAGTGTCAGCCAGTTTGCCGTGGCATACGGAGCTCCATCGCAGTCTTTAACACTGGTAGCATGCCGCGACAGCGTGGACGTGAACCGTATGTGCAGTTGACGGACTTTGAGCGAGGGCGTATAGTGGGCATGCGGGAGGCCGGGTGGACGTACCGCCGAATTGCTCAACACGTGGGGCGTGAGGTCTCCACAGTACATTGATGTTGTCGCCAGTGGTCGGCGGAAGGTGCACGTGCCCGTCGACCTGGGACCGGACCGCAGCGACGCACGGATGCACGCCAAGACCGTAGGATCCTACGCAGTGCCGTAGGGGACCGCACCGCCACTTCCCAGCAAATTAGGGACACTGTTGCTCCTGGGGTATCGGCGAGGACCATTCGCAACCGTCTCCATGAAGCTGGGCTACGGTCCCGCACACCGTTAGGCAATCTTCCGCTCACGCCCCAACATCATGCAGCCCGCCTCCAGTGGTGTCGCGACAGGCGTGAATGGAGGGACGAATGGAGACGTGTCGTCTTCAGCGATGAGAGTCGCTTCTGCCTTGGTGCCAATGATGGTCGTATGCGTGTTTGGCGCCGTGCAGGTGAGCGCCACAATCAGGACTGCATACGACCGAGGCACACAGGGCCAACACCCGGCATCATGGTGTGGGGAGTGATCTCCTACACTGGCCGTACACCACTGGTGATTGTCGAGGGGACACTGAATAGTGCACGGTACATCCAAACCGTCATCGAACCCATCGTTCTACCATTCCTAGACCGGCAAGGGAACTTGCTGTTCCAACAGGACAATGCACGTCCGCATGTATCCCGTGCCACCCAACGTGCTCTAGAAGGTGTAAGTCAACTACCCTGGCCAGCAAGATCTCCGGATCTGTCCCCCATTGAGCATGTTTGGGACTGGATGAAGCGTCATCGCACGCGGTCTGCACGTCCAGCATGAACGCTGGTCCAACTGAGGCGCCAGGTGGAAATGGCATGGCAAGCTGTTCCACAGGACTACATCCAGCATCTCTACGATCGTCTCCATGGGAGAATAGCAGCCTGCATTGCTGCGAAAGGTGGATATACACTGTACTAGTGCCGACATTGTGCATGCTCTGTTGCCTGTGTCTATGTGCCTGTGGTTCTGTCAGTGTGATCATGTGATGTATCTGACCCCAGGAATGTGTCAATAAAGTTTCCCCTTCCTGGGACAATGAATTCACGGTGTTCTTATTTCAATTTCCAGGAGTGTAGTTACATTGATTTCTGTAAGAGTTATCGAGGATTCCTATAGAAAACAAACTGTAATGCATAATATGAGCAACTGGGAACTGGCTATCTCAGGTTGCATAATTTCCAAAGTACTATTATATTTAATATTACATTGGTGTTTATTTGACTCTTTTGATTACATTAACGTTTGATGGTTCAGAAGTTTATTATTAAATAATGGAATCTAGATGATTGCCATATACTAGTGACGACCCTCATGTAGCCTACTGCGTTTCATGATTGCATCTTCTCAGATTGTTTTAATTTCCTGTATGAAGCTTATCCATCTGCTCTCATTAGCGGAAATGGCAATGCATGGACGCCGCCTGTTGTTCAAAGTGCTACACTCCTTACTTCATATCCTAATTTCATTATTTTCTGTACTGAAGAAATTCTTTTGTAGGATGCAATGATAGAAAACTTGAACAAATAGATGAATCGTCTCCCCCGCACCTCACGCTGCCTTTCAGTTTAGACTACTTGATTTCTAATTTTTTACTTGGGAGACGTTTCTACTTGTCTCTTGGTTAAGATTGTTGACAAGATACAATGTATCTAATGAACAATTTTTTGTGGTCGACATAACATCGGTAACGTAAAGTGCCTTCGTCTATTATCTACACTATATCTGTAGTCAATGGTGAAATGTTACATTTTTCGTCTCTTTTGATACCAATTATGTATCGTGTGTTATATCCTTTGAAAATGACGGAACATTGAAAGGCGTAAGACAATTTTGTATATAATAAAAACTATTTTCAAGTCCTATGAAAGATACAGAAGTGCCTCTCAATAGCCGCTTCGTGTCATAGCATTTTTATGCAAATTGTATCAGTATATATAGTTTTAAAGATAATTTGTTATCGGTTTACTTTATTCGAAAAATATTATATGTAATCCACTTTTTCTTCAACTCCCACTTGGAAGTTGTTTCCAAGTTTCCTGTCATTTCGTGTGATCACAGTAATAAATCAGATTTTAATTTATTGCAAAGGCTTCATCATGCTGGATTTTTACTAACAGAGTTACATGCGGGCTGTAGCATCCTGATTCTAAAGGAAGTTGGATTTTTTGCCTCACTAACTACGTTATCAGTGCTAATAGTCTAATGGCAAGATTCAGAGAAGCGAGTAACTTTCCTTTATCCAAGATGACTTCCAATTTAATAGAGTTAAGGCAAGTACGTCTATCAGCGCTCGACAAATCGGAAAATTGCATACCGCGTGGACGAGGAAGTTACCTGACTCTGAAGTGACGTTCAGGTTTAATATCTAGTGAAGAAACGCTCGTCATCTTTGTACAAAAACAGTCTGTGATTGTAGTGCAGAATCCATGGTTGGACGTCTCTTACTACAATATCAGTCCCAGGAGCTCCGAAAATTTTATCGTTATGTCTGCTGCCCGACATGGGATATGCACTACTGTTGGAGAATCTTAGTGTTGCACACACAGCTTTTTGGAACTGGAATTTTCGGATATTTGCGGTATTACAATTATCTGAAAATGTTTTCATACTTATTGTGACGGGCATAAATCGCTCCATAATTTAAATTAATCACCATTACTAACTGAGGCATTGAGAACCATAAGCCCAAAAACAATGTTCCGAGGAAAACACATGTTTGTGAAAATCAAATTTATATGCAAACCACCAATCTCATATGTCTTATTTAATTTGTAACCAAGTCTCAACATAGTACACCTCCTGTGAATAAATAATCTATTCATTTTTATGCAATATTGTTTAACATTTAAGGTCACATTTATTATTAATGCTAATTCTCAGAAGTTTGATATTTAGTGTGGTGACAATTGTGTCTTCCGAAAATTTTAAGGTTTGTATATAACATGAAACTAGAATCAGAACAGAAAGAATATACACACGTAAACACAATTATGTCCCATTCCTACGCTTTATAGTCCTTGATATCATCATTTACAATAAGCGCATTCTCTAGCTTGAGTTTCAGATCAAATTGCTGATACACATCCAATTATGAATTATCACTACTGCGTACATGATGCAGACACTAAATTACGTTGTCAACCCGAGATAACAAATGAGCAGTGCAGGGTAACACAATGTGCTTTGGGCCCTTATCAAAATGAATATCTGAGAAACCAGTGAGACACCTTATCATTAATGTTCGTTTAGGCAGTAGGGCTAAAGATATAGCTAATGCTGCTACACAGTAAGATCAACAGATATCAGGAACATGCTTACATGCTGTATCTCAAAATGGTGACGGTGAGCTTTAGGCCCTTGAGGTTTTCAGCGAATCAGTTATGAAAATGGTTGCACCAGATGGCAGCATTTGCAGTCGTTACCAAGTAAATAGGTGAATTCCACCAGTCGGAATATTACTATAGTACATTATTGTTGTGAGACCTTAGTTTCTGCCGACGTATACAGTATTGAAATAACTTACGAGAATGCAGCTGAGTGACGTCGTCCACAGCCGCCGATATTTCGACAGAAGCACAACCCGATATTTTCAAGGTAAAACTGCAGCAAGTGAGCGCTGTGTAACTGTGTAACCGGTTTAAAACCTCGGTTTCCACAGACACTCCGTAAAGGTAGCACACCCACGCACTATAAACACTAACACCATCACAAACCAAAGGTGACAGACGTCAGAAATTGTCGAGAGTGAAATCAGTAATCAACTGGTGACGTATCGTAATTCATTCCCCTCTGTTTTGTGGCAAGTGAGAAAGCTGTATTGCATGCAGAATTCAAAAAAATTTTCAAATGTGTCTGAATCCCTAAGGGACCAAACTGCTTAGGTCATCGGTCCCTAGATTTACACACTACTTAAACTGACTTAAACTAACTTATGCTAAGAACAACACACACACACACCCATGCCCGAGGGAGGACTCCAACCTCCTGCGGGAGGGGCCGCGCAGTCCGTGACATGACGCCTTAAACCTCGCGGCCACTCCACAGAATTCAAACAAAATCCAGCTCAATTTATAATGTTACTTTCTAATTTAATGTCAATAGGTTCCGTAACAACACTGTCCCAATAGCAGGAAGTGAATGCCAGAATCTCAGCTTTGAGTGATCGGTGTCAAGACAGTATTCTGCAATGACGGATTTGCTCAGCTGTTGTACGCGTGTGTGCCGCTTATCCTCAGTACACCTAACATCCACAGTACAGGTAGTCTGGCGAACGCATGGCATGCCACAGCTGTAAGTAATAGACACCCGCCTTACACAAACCAAGCTCATCCTTTACGGAATCTAAAAGGCCCTCATTTTAGATGGTAGTTGAAAAATACACTTCACAACATACAGGGTATGGCACTTAAATCCGAGCAAATTTCAATTTGAATTTCCCACCATATCGTAGTTCCGCCGGATGTCTCTACGGGCGTTCTTGAAAGGCATAGGCATCTAGTAAAGAGCCAGAAACTCAAAATGGCCAAAATGCGACGGACAAGTGCGGAGTGCTACCGAAGGGTCGCGATTATCGAGAGACATCACACTGGGCGTCCGCTCACTGAAATAGTTCGATTTTCGGGTACCCGAGATCAACTGTTTACGATATTGTGACCAAGTATAATGGTTTGGAGAAGTTTGGGGAAGGTTCCGCTAACACGGAGAGAAAACCTCATTCGAGAAAACGCATGTCACGAACTGCGACAGTCATCGAAAAGGCTCACGCCCTGATTTCGGAGGACCCGGTGCAATCGCTGAGGAAATTGGTGTTACTATTGAACAATGCTTCTGATGGCAGCGGGAGACCTCATACGAGCCATTTAGTTCAAAACTGGCTCTCGGATAACGTTGACATATTCTGATCAGAAGGGTTCTGGCCCCGAATAGTCCGGATTTGAATCCCTTCGACAACTATATTTGGAATGTAGTCGAAAGAATGACCAATAGGATGAGGCACCCTCTTATCGCCTCTCTATGCACGATTATCTAAGCAGCAATCGCTTCAAGACAACTTTGAGGGCGGTCACTGCAGCTGAAGGGGCTTACATTGAGTAATGTTACTCTTGAAAGATATCACTACTAATATGTAAAAGTATTTTCGTTTTTATTTTTATTTTGTTTTAATCAATCTGCTTTAGAAATTTTTTTTTGCATTTGTCCGGATTTAAAACCCACACCCTGCAATTACGCAAAATGCGACCAGTGTGTGTGTGTGTGTGCGTGTGTGTGTGTGTGTGTGTGTGTGTGTGTGTGTATGTGTCATCACAACAGAGTTTCTGTGGAAACCGAGGTTCTAAATTCAATTGCAATCTCTCACTTGCCGTAATGTTGCCTTGAAAATGGCAGGATTTGCTCCTGTCGAAATATCAGAGAACATTACGTTATATTACACTGATCACTGAAAACATTACGAACACCGCCCACCATACGACTAAATGCCTTTGGTAGTGTTGCGTGACGCAGTAAGAAAAGTATACAAACCTAGCAGAGACAAATAGGGAATCGTTCTACCAACGATAAGGATAGCAAATAGGAAAATCCATTGACGTCAGAAGGTTTAACAGAGGCCATACTGTTGCAGCCAAGCTTCTTGGAACGAACATTTAGGAAACGACAAAACTGACCGGCTGCCTGCGTGCTAATGTGGACACCTATGGAAAGTGTCTGAAGGACGGTGGTAGAAAAACAGTTGTGTTGGTCTTTGATGGAGGACGGGACGCCTTTTGAAACACACGCTTTGGCTCATAGCTTCGCAGTGCCATTTAGAGAACAAAACACGTACTTACCAAGTACCGGGGCAGATTTGCGACTGGATTCATGTTTTTTTAACAGCTACTACTCAATCTGCTATACTTAAACGGATGAAATCGACAGTGTAAAGGTAATTCATTCCTTCGAGAAGGGTCGTAGGACACATGCACATAGTCATAGGCCTACAACGTTGATGTCAGTCTGTTGTACAATTATGGAAAATGTTTTACGCTCGTGTATTCAATCATGCCGTTTTTGGAGAATGAAGATCTAGCCGTGCGGGGTAGCCGCTGTGTCTGAGGCGTTTTGCATGATCCGTGCGGCTCCCCCCCCCCTCCTCTCCCACCCATCGGAGGTTCGAGTCCTCCCTAGGGCATGGGTGTGTGTGTCGTCCTTAGCGCAAGTTAGTTTAAGTTAGATGAAGTAGTGTAAGACCTTAACAAAAATATCCAATGAAAATCTTCTATATTAAAAGGATTTCGCAAACAGTCATGTAGCGAAACATAGTTCGCTATGTTCCTCCATAGACCTACAGTGCTGCAGACATCTGCGCTCGTACTGGTACCGAGTTCCTTGTCTTCAGGAAGGCATTTGACTCTGTCCCGCTCTGCCGTTCAGTGGGAAAGAATACGACCTCACCAAGTGGCAGACCAGATTTACGACCTCATTCAGGACTTCCTCGCAGAATAAATTTAATATGGCGTTCTTACCGCAACAAAACCGGCAGATGTAAAGGTGATTTCTGGGGCATCCCAAGGAAATGTGATAGGACCGTTAGCGTTTACAATGTATATATATGATCTAGTAGAATGCGTCGAAAGCTCTATACGGGTGTTCAGAGATGCTACCTCTAAAGGTCCTTCTGCAAATCATTATTTTTTTCTGACGAATGGTGCAGCGACTGGCAGTTGATACTGAATGTAAATAAATGCAACATACCGAAAACGTAAGAAAAGAAATCCCCTACTATACAACTACACTGTTGACGACACATTGCTGGAAACAGTAACCACCGAAATATACCTAAGATTTTCCATCCGAAACAACCTTAAGTGGAATGACCACATTAAACGGATAGTAGGAAAAGCAGGTGCGAAACGAGATTCATAGGATAATTCATTGGGTAACGTAACTCATCCACTGTGCTTCACGGAGAGTGTGACTACTGAAGTGCAGCATTGCAGGAAGATGCGGACAACATCTTACTTGTGTGAATTTTAAAATTTTCCCGGCGAATTGACTGTTCAAACAAATTTCGGGCTTGAAGCCGGTCGTCGTTCAATACTTCGCACGACATTTCAACTGGGCACCTGCCAGTCATCTTCAGGTGAGCCGTCGCAGAAGTCTGCTAAGTTCCGCTATTCCACCAGCGATGGCGCTGCCGGCGGGCAGTGTGGTTCAACTATCAAGTTTTCAACCCATGCGCAGAATAGTTACAGTACGCTATATATTGCGGAACGGAGGACGTTTTCGCCAGTCTGCGCCGGCTCACCTGAAGATGACTGGCAGGTGCCCAGTTGAAATATCGTGGGAAGTATTGAACGACGACCGGCTGAAAGACCGAAATTTGTTTTAACAACATCTTACTTCACCCCAATGACAAAAACGAGAAAAGTCGAGAAATTAGTTTTAACACAGAGACTTCGAGGCAGTCATTCTTCCCAGGCGCCATTCGCGAATGAAGCAGGAAAAGGGGGATCATTTGGTGGTATCAGAACTACCCTCGGCTTCACTCTGTCAGGTGGCTTGCGGCATACTGACGCAGATGACGTAACTGTAGGTTTTAGATTACGCTAATGGAATGTTATAGGGTCTTTACTGTTTACGATGAACAAAAATGATCTAGTAGACAACATCGGAAGCTCTGTGAAACGTTTTGCGGACGATGCTGTTGTCTGTAGGAAGATTACAACGCCAATGCAGAATGCAGAATGACCTGTAGGTGATTGCATGAACGATGCAGCGACTGGCAGCTAACCTTCAACGTAAATAAAAGTAACAAATAGGAGAAGCGATTAGGTACTGTTCGATTACATTACCGAGAAGTTGTATGGGCAGAGTCAAGAGATATATATATGCATTTTGTCCAGAATTCGGATTTGGTGGATATATCAGCAAAAAAACATAAAACAGTCCTGTCGGAGGAACATCGGCAACTGAGCATTATACCAGAGGGTGAAAATACCGCTACAGTTGTAAGGTTCTTTTATTTAGAACACGACCGGTTTCGGCCTCTTATACGCCCATCTTCAGGTTTTATTAGTACGTACTGTGACCCCGAGCGCCGCGGTGGACTAGTGCTCTGCTCTGGCTGGTAATACACCGCGTCCTGTACTAGTCCACTGCGGTGTTTGGGGTCAGAGCACGCTCTAATAAAACCTGAAGATGGGCGTATAAGAGGCCGAAACCGGTCGTGTTGTAAATAAAAGAATCTTACAACTGTAGGGGTATTTTCAGCCTCTGGTAAAATACATAAAGTTATAATGTCTCAAGACTCTGAATGGGCTACGTGGAGGCAATTTTCATGTGTTTTTTAACGTAGTGTTGAGGATCGACCCGTTTCTGTGAATGTAAATAATAAGACAAGCATGAGAACTGCAAATAGGGGCCTTATTACATTGGTGTGAAACGAAATGTGCATATGCTGATTGCCGTACTTGTCATTGTTTAAATATTAAGGAGGAGACTGACACCTCGGAGGCAGCTAACGCTTACGAAACACTGGTATCGGTTATCTCGCTGGAGGAGGAACATACGGACGACCCGCAGTCGCCAGTAGCGATGGAGTAACCGTAGACCACGTGCTATAGCTATGTGTCTCGGTATAATGTGTGAATGAAAGAGGGAGGGAGTTCATCAGACGTTTAACACGGAGTTTAATTACGGTGGAGCGAAGAAGGGGAAAAAACAAATACTAATCGGAAACTTTGATTCATGTCCGAAGCAAATGCCACACTAGGACATAAAGGACGAACTAACGTTCTTCAAAAAATGTACGTGTTAATGTACTAATTAGGAAAAATGGTTCAAATGGCTCTGAGCACTATGGAACTCAACATCTTAGGTCATAAGTCCCCTAGAACTTAGAACTACTTAAACCTAACTAACCTAAGGACATCACACACACCCATGCCCGAGGCAGGATTCGAACCTGCGACCGTAGCAGTCCCGCGGTTCCGGACTGCAGCGCCAGAACTAATTAGGAAAGTAGTTACGTATATATACAGAATTAACTTTAGGATAGAACTTACTACTAATGATAATCAAGCCTAAAAAATTTTTTTGAAGAAAGTGAAGGTGTAGAGAAGGTTCGCTTGTGCATTTCTTATAAATTTGGCAAATTTAATTTGCAAAGACTTGATTAGACAGGTATGCTTTGACGCCACTATACTGGGAAGAATTCTTATGATTTTACGACATACAGTAAACCAAGAAGTCAGTGTTAGTTGATGCTGTTAAAAATATCGTATTTTCTAATAATCCTTATGTTGGTGATCTTGTTAGCGGTAATGAACCTAAGGATAATGATAATAATCAGTCTGAGACGACATATGTCGTACATGTGGTAAAGAACGTTATGTATCTGCCATTTTATAAAAGAGAGGGGCGAATAACATTTTAAATAAAGAGCTTTGCTTACAGCTGATGTCTGCGTTGGAGGCCTTTTATGCCAGCTAGGAACACACACGCTATTATTTCGACCATATCTCCCTTGCATTCCTGGTTCCTGATTCATCAAAATGGTTCAAATGGCTCTGAGCACTATGGGAGTTAACTGCTATGGTCATCAGTCCCCTAGAACTTAGAACTACTTAAACCTAACTAACCTAAGGACATCACACACATCCATGCCCGAGGCAGGATTCGAACCTGCGACCGTAGCGGTCGCGGGGTTCCAGACTGTAGCGCCTAGAACCGCTCGGCCACCACGGCCGGCCCTGATTCATCGACATGTCTTGATGAATTACCGTTAAAATCAACGGCGCTGCCGCTATACGAGTGTTCGAGGAGCTTTAGTGCATAAAACAAATTGCGACGATCTAATAAGACAGTTCAGAGAGGTCTCCAGAGACTATCTGTAAGGAAATCAGATGTCAGGCTGAAATTCATTGGAAGAATTTTAGAGAAATGTAGTTCATCCACAGAAGAAGTGGCTGACAACGCTCGTTCGACCGAGTCTTCAGTACGTCAGTTTTAGGTTATTACAAGTAGTGTTATTTGAAGAGACAGAGAAGATCAAACGAAGAAAGGCACGTTTCATCACGGTCTGTATACTGAGCGTGACAGCGTTGTGGGGATGTTCAACAAACCCTACTTGCATTCGTTAAAAGATGGCGATGTTATTAGCAGAGTAGATTTCTGTCGTCCTACCAAAATCATACGTTCGCAGAAGAATTGGGCAACATATTGCTTCAACCCCCATATACGTCTCGCGAAGTAACCACGGCGAAAAATTCTGAGAGGTGAAGAATAAAATCTTTAAACCAACAAATAAAATAAAAAAAATTTAAAGATAAAGGTAAAAAACTTTTTCAAGCCAAGTCATACACACTGTAACAAGAAGAATTCCCTGAGATGTATAAAGTACATGTGGAGGTCCCAGCAGCTGCCCAGTACCGCTCCCTTACAAAGAAAGAGAGCTTATTTGAATAAAAATCACGTTTCCAATCACGGATTCGTATTGATTAGTTAATTAAGAGTCCAGCGATAGTAGTTACAGGCATAAAAATCAATTAATTACTATTCGACGAAATTAATCAGTTAATTTATTCATTAAAGGCGATTTTCCCGGCCAACTGAAACCACCGATGGCTCGCCTGAGTAGACCATCGAATGGTGAGGGTGAAGCGATTTCCTTGTTGACCATTCAATTAACTGATAATATTCACAAAACGGCGAACATCTGTCGGAGTTTGGGGACGTTACTTTGAAACTTAAGCTGCAGTCTCCCTGAAGCGTAAGGACATCAATCGTTCCTGCATTTGGGGAACTGACGCCACCACAGTGTCAACAACCTGAGTGACAACAGCAGCAGAAACGGTTCGCATTGCCACCTCCCAGTCAGGATGGCTATAGGGACCTTCTTCTAGCGGAGGAGGTATTGCTGTGCTACATCCGAGATTACAAAACTACTGAGAGACACTTTTCCAGACCCATTTTGTTGCAATTCATGGTCGACTTCATTTCGTTCTTCGTAGTAATGCGGGCGTTGCGCCATTTATTTTACACATGTTGGTTTCCATCACTTTGGAAACAACCGTGGGTAAATACAATCTGCTTTAGTCTAGATCTCTCACAGTAGCAAGCTCGTGACAACTTCAGTTGTGATTAAGATACAATTATGGTATTTGCATCACGAGCAGTCAGCGTTATGATTACATCTATGCCAAGGCTGCAAGCTCTGTCACGCCCCTTTCTAAGTGTTCATATTAAGTGATTCCTCATGGCTAACTACATCTTTCTTTCGCGATTGTCAGTTCCTAAAATTCATCTCAGTTTTTCCGATTATCACTCACTTTAGGGACTGGACTAGTTATTGTGTTTCTCGTTTGATTCTCATTGTTCTTTATGTATATTTTTCTTGTCCTACAGCAAGTCGGCAGCTCACCATGCAGACCAGAATCGATGGCTGGCAAAATTTCTACTGCCTCCCATTTATTTGTTTTTGTTGTGAATATATTTTATGTAATTATAGTTCACTGTCTGTTACTGATCCGTATTTTCCCTCCTGTCCACATCAAGGCTAATGTCTCCACGCTATAGGGCACAGAAAATTAATAGGTGAGATTGGTTTTATGTGTAGACAGGGAATGAGCGACAGTTGCATATCTTATATCCGTCCAATATACGCTTACAGCCCCAACAAAACCAATCATTCGCGAATGGAAGAGTGAAAGGAGAAAAATTTGGGAAAAAAGGTTAAGTGTTTTGTGAAAAGGTTTGTTTAAAAGTAAGAAATGAAATAGATTAGAATAACCTTTGACGCCTCTTTGAATTATATTCGAAATCATCTGCAGCAAATTAGGCACGTCAGATATTTGTGTGACCTATTTTCACAAAATATTAGACGACTTTTTTTCACGTTTATTTATTTCCAGTTTTGTTCGTACAGTATGAAATGTAATATATTTAAATATCAATTGGTGTTTCGTACTATTAATTGTACGTGTATCAAGAGAAAGCAGGAAAATTAGCGTGAAAGCAGGAAAACTACCCTGATTACTTTCAAACAATTAAATATTTCATTTGCAAAGCTGGACATCTTGCTGATTAGCTTGCTACCCCATTTGTTCGTTTACGACTCCTAGCTTAGCTATGAAAATTCGGACAAAAATCCGTTGTGTAATTGCTAAGGAGTCACGTTTTCGCTCCGCTCGATGATCAAAATATTGATAGTGGTACCGGAGGTACTCTCAGTGCTTCTGGCGTATTTTTGTACTGATGTAAAGATACATTCAGGACTGTCATGTTTCTAAAAATCTATTGACAATTCAACACCTTTATAGCTTACCTCACGTTCTTCTCCACCGTGCAAATTGATATTTCGTTTCCTTCTGAGATGTTTATGAAATTTAAATGATGTAGCCCAATGTGTTTTACCGTACTAGCAGTCTCTAGCATTACCATCGGGATGCGAATTCCAAAACCAGCATTCTCCACAGTAAAACAACGCACGATGTACTGCGGTAGTCGTAAAGTAAAGGAGGTCGGGGTTAACGCATTTGTTTTTGTGGCCTCCGCAGGGGTCGTGGGAGGCCCTCGAACAGGCCGTTAGCGGGGGAGCAGCTGCGGGCTTTTCTCCTGCACCGATGTTTACTTGCAAATGAGGAGAGCGCGCCGCGGCAGGCCTGCCAACTGCGCAAACACCTCGCACACCGCTGATTACATCTGACGTCCGTGGCAGGCCAGAACCATTGTACAGCGGACTCGTCGCGCCGGCCGCTCCTGCGCCCAGTCAGCGCGCCGAGCAAGTACAGCAGCCTCTCCACTCTCGTCTTCTGCCTTCGCTGAAACTTGCTACTGTTAACGAAAACTTGCCCGCAGCCTAATGCTGAAAAAACAAGAAAACACCAGTAAGCAAACAGTGTACAGTATAAACACCTCCCAATCATTTATTTCAATTGCTACAGATTGACAATGGAATATTTCACATTGACTCAATATTCAGAATGTATATAAAGTTCATAAGATAAATTTCGATAGTTTGCGTCCAGAGAGAAGAGTGTTCTATCTATGATGCTGCAAATGCGCTAACAAACGGACCATATGAATTTCCCCTCCCTGATTTTATTCGTATTCATAGGGCACGAGTGGGACGTTAACTTATGTACATCTGCATCTACATCTACATACATACGCCCCAATCCACCATACGGTGCGTGGCGGAGGGTACCTCGTACCACAACTAGCACCTTCTCTCCCTGTTCCACTCCCAAACAGAACGAGGGAAAAATGACTGCCTGTATGCCTCTGTACGAGCCCTAATCTCTCTTATCTTATCTTATCTTTGTGGTCTTTCCGCGAAATGTAAGTTGGCGGCAGTAAAATTGTACTGCAGTCAGCCTCAAATGCTGGTTCTCTAAATTTCCTCAGCGATTCACGAAAAGAGCGCCTCGTTTCCTCTAGAGACTCCCACCCGAGTTCCTGAAGCATTTCCGTAACACTCGCGTGATGATCAAATCTACCAGTAACAAATCTAGCAGCCCACCTCTGAATTGCTTCTATGTCCTCCCTCAATCCGACCTGATAGGGATCCCAAACGCTCGAGCAGTACTCAAGAATATTTCGTATTAGTGTTTTATTAGCTGTCTCCTTTATAGATGAACCACATCTTCCCAAAATTCTACCAATGAACCGAAGACGACTATCCGCCTTCCCCACAACTGCCATTACATACTTGTCCCACTTCATATCGCTCTGCAATGTTACGCCCAAATATTTAATCGACATGACTGTGTCAAGCCCTACACTACTAACAGAGTATTCAAACATTACAGCATTCTTTTTCCTATTCATCTGCATTAATTTGCATTTATCTATATTTAGAGTTAGCTGCCATTCTTTACACCAATCACAAATCCTGTCCAAGTCATCTTGTATCCTCCTAGAGTTACTCAACGACGACACCTTCCCGTGCACCACAGCATCATCAGCAAACAGCCGCATATTGCTATCCACCCTATCAAAAAGATCATTTATGTAGATGGAAAACAACAGCGGACCTACCACACTTCCCTGGGGCACTCCAGATGATACCCTCACCTCCGATGAACACTCACCATCGAGGACAATGTACTGGGTTTTATTACTTAATAAGTCTTCGAGCCACTCACATACTTGGGAACCAATCCCATATGCTCGTACCTTAGTTAGGAGTCTGCAGTGGGGCAACGAGTCAAACGCTTTCCGGAAGTCAAGGAATATGGCATCTGTCTGATATCCTTCATCCATGGTTCGCAAGATATCATGTGAAAAAAGGGCTAGTTGCGTTTCGCAGGAGCGATGCTTTCTAAAGCCGTGCTGATGCATGGACAGCAACTTCTCTGTGTCAAGGAAATTCATTATATTCGAACTGAGAATATGTTCGAGAATCCTGCAACAAACCGATGTTAAAGATATCGGTCTGTAATTTTGAGGTCCCATCCTTCTATCCTCCTTATATACAAGCGTCACCTGCGCTTTTTTCCAGTCACTCAGGAATTTACGTTGGGCAAGAGATTCGCGACAAATACAAGCTAAGTAAGGATCCAATGCAGTAGGGTACTCTCTGTAAAACCGAATTGGAATCCAATCAGGACCTGGCGATTTATTTATGACACAACTCTCAACCGTTTCCGGGAAGATGATGTTTGAAAAATTTAGTCGTGCATATCTACCTTGTGTAGCCACAAATATTCAAGCAGTCCGCACCCGAGAGAGTAAGGGCGTAGGTTCATAAGGGCGAGGTGTCTGGATTCAGTCTTGATGTTGGTACTCCATTTTTATTCCCACGTAATTTTAACAACAGGTTTGCACTGATGAGGCTAAACATTATGACTATCCACTTAATAGCTTGTTTGTCCGTCTTTGTAACGAAATAAATCACTGATTCTGTGTATCAGGGTTCCGACAGTTCGTTGGTAAGTTTGTGGAGGAATGTGCATTATATGTCTATGCATAGGTCGTGCAATTAGCATAAATAACGTGTCGTAGTTTTGTGTACTTGGTGATGGATCCCGATGGCGACCCAGATGGGTTCCATAGGATTTACAACAGGCAAATTTGGTCGCCGAGACATCAAAATGAGTTCACTATAATGCTCCTCAACCACTGTAGAACGGTTCTGGCTCCGAGGTACGGACAAATATACTCATGAAAGACGGCATCGCCGTCGGGGGAGACATCAAGCATGAAGGGCTGTAGGTGGTTCGCACCCGTCAGCGTTTATACGACTACTACCACAAGTCCTACACAAGTGCACGAGAATATCTCCAGCAGCATAATGTTGCTCACACCAGCCTGCGACCGTGGAGCACTGCACGTTTCGTGTTGCCGTTCAAGTCGATGGCGGAGTTTGTGGAGACGGCCATCGACCTAGTGTACAAAAATTTGATTTACTCGAAGAACCTATACTTTTCCATTGATCGACTGTCGAATCCCGATGGTGCCGTGCCCTCTGCAATCGTAATTGACGATGTCGTTGTGTTACCGTGTGCACACGCAGTGGTGATCTGCTGCGGAGCGCAAAGTTCAGAAATGAACAAAGGATGGTGTGCTCCGAAACACTTGTGCGTGCACTAGCATTGTACTCTTTCGGCAGAGATGCCACAGGACACCATCTGTCCTACTTTATAGAGCAGTGGGCCTCTGAAGCTCACGTTCTGTGAATAGTTTTCGAAGTCCGACCACTTAGCACCTAGTTGTGGTTTGACTGTCCTTCTACCACTTTTCGTAGATGCTCACAACAGTAGCACGTGAACATTCGACCGGTTTCGCTGTTTTCGAGACATTCGTTCACAGTCTCTACGTGATAATGATCTAACTTTTGTCAAAGTGGCTTATCTCAATGGATTCACCATTCTCAGCCCATATCTGCGCTAGGGTCATCCTCTGTCGTGTCTGCTCCTCTTACATACTTTTGTTACCGCGTCCCGTGCCAGCAAAGGCACCAGACGGCATCCACCGTCGCGCTGGGCAGCGGTTATAATTTTTTGGCTTATTGGTGTTTTATGACTTCGTAAACTGTCAATATTTAGTGATTCATTTATTAGTCACATAACATTTATCCTGACAAAGGAGACAAAACTTTTTTCGTAATGAGATTGAGAAAAGGATAAACGAGAATTTACAATAAAATCAGAAAAGTAAATTCATTTATATTATTGTATCTACATTTATGAGAAATGTAACAGTTAACCTATGGAGCTCTGCACGAATCAGTGCGATAATGATCGTAGAAACGTGGAAAAGAATAATGATTTCAATATAAAGCACATGTGATGAACATCCAACTTTTTATGTACGTGATTTTTCAATGTGTCTACAGCAAAACGAACTTTGTTTACGCTCATGAAAGGTTCTTTCCCATCACACAATTAAGCGGCATAGCACTCATATCGAAGCATATCCCCGAATATCGATACAGAGGACTCAAAGTGTGCGACTGAATTTACTACTTCTCTAGCAGCTGTCTCTATTCTGTTCGATGATGCACCCGCAATTTTGTGAACGTTCTATAAGTTTCTTCTCCTGCATGTAAAAATAAGCGTGGCAAGACCGCACCAGCCAAGAACATAGAGAGGGATTACTTTAATACAGCATGTTGTCAGAATAACGTGGGAATGAAAAAGAGGTGCCGATACACATACTCAATCCCGGGACCTCGCGCTTATAAAACTAACCGCTTAATCTCAGCGGCATACTTCTTGAATGTTAGTGACTATACGAAGTATATAAGCACGCCCAATATTTCAAAAACGGTTGAGAGTTGCCTCTTCCTGTTTACGTATGTTTGAGTCCTAGCTGTGTCCTACACACCTTGTGAATATGAATCATGTCGATGAGGAAAGGTTCGTACAGTTCCCTTGTTGGAATAACTGGTGTTGATATCTAAGCGTTTCTGCTATGTTCCGTGCTTTAAGTATCTGTGGTAGTACAAGGTTGACTTTACCATAGATATTATTACTTAGACACAATGGCAAATACACTCCTGGAAATGGAAAAAAGAACACATTGACACCGGTGTGTCAGACCCACCATAATTGCCCCGGACACTGCGAGAGGGCTGTACAAGCAATGATCACACGCACGGCACAGCGGACACACCAGGAACCGCGGTGTTGGCCGTCGAATGGCGCTAGCTGCGCAGCATTTGTGCACCGCCGCCGTCAGTGTCAGCCAGTTTGCCGTGGCATACGGAGCTCCATAGCAGTCTATAACACTGGTAGCATGCCGCGACAGCGTGGACGTGAACCGTATGTGCAGTTGACGGACTCTGAGCGAGAGCGTATAGTGGGCATGCGGGAGGCCGGGTGGACGTACCGCCGAATTGCTCAACACGTGGGGCGTGAGGTCTCCACAGTACATCGATGTTGTCGCCAGTGGTCGGCGGAAGGTGCACGTGCCCGTCGACCTGGGACCGGACCGCAGCGACGCACGGATGCACGCCAAGACCGTAGGATCCTACGCAGTGCCGTAGGGGACCGCACCGCCACTTCCCAGCAAATTAGGGACACTGTTGCTCCTGGGGTATCGGCGAGGACCATTCGCAATCGTCTCCATGAAGCTGGGCTACGGTCCCGCACACCGTTAGGCCGTCTTCCGCTCACACCCCAACATCGTGCAGCCCGCCTCCAGTGGTGTCGCGACAGGCGTGAATGGAGGGACGAATGGAGACGTGTCGTCTTCAGCGATGAGAGTCGCTTCTGCCTTGGTGCCAATGATGGTCGTATGGGTGTTTGGCGCCGTGCAGGTGAGCGCCACAATCAGGACTGCATACGACCGAGGCACACAGGGCCAACACCCGGCAACATGGTGTGGGGAGCGATCTCCTACACCGGCCGTACACCACTAGTGATCGTCGAGGGGACACTGAATAGTGCACGGTACATCCAAACCGTCATCGAACCCATCGTTCTACCATTCCTAGACCGGCAAGGGAACTTGCTGTTCCAACAGGACAATGCACGTCCGCATGTATCCCGTGCCACCCAACGTGCTCTAGAAGGTGTAAGTCAACTACCCTGGCCAGCAAGATCTCCGGATCTGTCCCCCATTGAGCATGTTTGGGACTGGATGAAGCGTCGTCTCACGCGGTCTGCACGTCCAGCACGAACGCTGGTCCAACTGAGGCGCCAGGTGGAAATGGCATGGCAAGCCGTTCCACAGGACTACATCCAGCATCTCTACGATCGTCTCCATGGGAGAATAGCAGCCTGCATTGCTGCGAAAGGTGGATATACACTGTACTAGTGCCGACATTGTGCATGCTCTGTTGCCTGTGTCTATGTGCCTGTGGTTCTGTCAGTGTGATCATGTGATGTATCTGACCCCAGGAATGTGTCAATAAAGTTTCCCCTTCCTGGGACAATGAATTCACGGTGTTCTTATTTCAATTTCCAGGAGTGTAGAAAAGAAATGACACGTTTTGGTTAGTGGATCTCCTACTGAAAGCAAGAAATCGTATGGCATAGGTGGATGGAAGACCATAACTGGTATGTTCAGCCGCCTGATCAGATCTGGTTTCCTTCCTTTGCCTTCAATGACTTAAGCGTATCTGTTGAGTGTATATCACTTTAATGACTGTGTGTAATAGGTTTCTGGATGCGTATATCACTGTAATGGCTTTGTGTGATAGATATCGGGATGGCCGGACGCTCGGGTGTAGGTACGTTCTCGCAGAGGCGGCCCGAAGGCGGGCTGTCGTGGCTACCGCCAGTACATTCCGGCAGTGGACTTTCTATTCTCCCGATTTAACAGTGACGCCTCCAACAGATGACAATCATTTCAAGACGCCACTTGCTTTTAAGGGAGGATACAACAGGGGATTAAATTTAAAGCAGCCTTTTACTGTGGCCGAGGTGACGTGTAACAGCGGCCGGCGCGCGTAGCAGCAGGAGGAAGGCAGGCCAGCCCAGCAGAAGAAGGCAGAACCGCCCATGGCGATGAATCCGGGACCGCAGGCTGTAGCGAGGCAGCGGGTCGGACACTGATGGCGCGGAGCTTAAAGGAACTCAGTTAGAGCCTCGGACCACGTGAGGCCGGCAGTCCCGCGAGAGTGGCGGAAGAGTGTTGGCGGCCAGACGGTTAGCCCGTCAGGCAGCAGCCGTTGGTTTTTAGTCCAGCTGCGACGAAGGTAACTGTAGGACGTCGTCATTCCCGCTTCGGACAAAGACTCACGATTTCCGTTGATCTACTGCCCTGCCATGGCGATGACCTGGTCGGATGGCTCGGAGGTTTATATGCGCTTAGAGTGTGCGTGTAGTGCGAAATACATGCACTGCCCCATACGTGACCTGTCGTCGATCTCTCTGAGTAATGCGGTATACGACTACTGCCGTTGACACTCACTAAAGGCTGGTCACCGTCCGGAGACTGAACTACCCAAGCACTACTCACAATCCACCCTCACAGTTCAACTTAAGTTTGAAAGGTAGGAGATGAGGTGCTAGCGAAAGTGAAGCTGTGAGGCTGGGTCGTCAGTCGCGCTTGGATCCCTGAGTCGGTAGATCATTTGGCGCGATACGGGAAGGTCTCAAGTTCGAGTCCTGGTTCGGCACCCATGTTTAATCTGTTCAAAAAATGGTTCAAATGGCTCTGAACACTATGGGACTTAACTGCTGAGGTCATCAGTCCCCTAGAACTTAGAACTACTTAAACCTAACTAACCTAAGGACATCACACACAGCCATGCCCGAGGCAGGATTCGAACCTGCGACCGTAGCGGTCGCGCGGTTCCAGATTGTAGCGCCTAGAACCGCTCGGCCACCCCAGCCGGCCGTTTAAACTGTCATGAAGTTTCTGGCCACTACTAATTTGACGAGAATGGGATATGATCTCTACTATGCTAATATAGTTAGAAACATCTGGGCTTCTGCCTGAACTACCTTAGGGAAGCTATGGACTATCAAAAATTTACGATGGAAATTAAGACTTTATCTTCCCAATTACAAAACTGTTCCGCTTAACACAACGCAACACCATTCGATTTATCCATAACTTACAATACTTATGGCCGCGAAGGGTAGCCGCGCGGTCTGAGGCGTCTTGTGACGATCCGCGCGGCTTCCCCCGTCGGAGGTGCGAGTCCTCCCTCGGACATGGGTGTGTGTGTTGTCCATCGCGTATGTGAGTTTAAGTTAGATTAAGTAATGTGTAAGCTTAAGGACCGATGACCTAAGCAGTTTGGCCCCATAAGATCTTATCACAAATTTACAATTTTTTACAATACTTATACATCCTATCAAAGAAGCTGTTTGTGTAAAAAGATATTGTTACATTCATTAATGACTCAAAGGCCAATGTGGTGAGGCAATATTTTTTTTTCCGCGGTGGCCTGTGGCAGCCAAAAAAATCCAGTGCGTCCATGCCTTCGGCCGCTACGTTCACTCCCATGTTTAATGGGATACTCTCTCAAACAGTGTCGGCCCACTGGGCGCCGCTTGCTGGCGTTCAAGAGGGTCTTCACACTTCAAGTTCAAAAATTGGTTCAAGTGGCTCTGAGCACTATGGGCCTTAACATCTGAGGTCATCAGTCCCCTAGACTTAGAACTACTTAAACCTAATTAACCTAAGGACAGCACACACATTCATGCCCTAGACATCAGCGCGGTTCCGGACTGAAGCGCCTAGAACCGCTCGGCCACAACGGCAGGCACTTCTAGTTCACAGGCTGCTTTAAATTTAATCCCCTGTTGTATCCTCCCTTAAAAGCAAGTGGCTATCCCGTCGTCTTGAAATGATTGTCATCTGTTGGAGGCGTCACTGTTAAATCGAGAGAATAGAAAGTACACTGCTTGTCGTTAAAAGTATGATACGAGGAAGTGTAGCGAATATCGAAATTTTGTTTGTTGTCTGAGTTCAGTATAGCAGGAGGAACTGAGCAGGTAATGTACAATCAGATGGTGAATCCGGACACCCCTATGACTTTGGGAATTGACCTTTAGATGTCAAGAGAAGCATATCCATCATTATAGAAGGAGGTAGGGAAGCAATAGAGAAGCGATAAATGCAGACTGGGTCGCTAGAAAAAAAAGCACTCCGTCGTCAGGCCACGAGTGGCCTACCGCGACCATCCGACCGGCATGTCATCCTCAGTGGAGGATGCGGATAGGAGGGGCGTGGTGTCAGCACACCGCTCTCCCGGTCGTTATGATGGTATTCTTGACCGAAGCCGCTACTATTCGGTGGAGTAGCTCCTCAATTGGCATCTCCAGGCTGAGTGCACCCCGAAAAATGGCAACAGCGCATGGCGGCCTGGTTGGTCACCCATCCAAGTGGCGACCAAGCCCGACAGCGCTTAACTTCGGTGATCTCACGGGAACCGGTGTTTCCACTGCGGCAAGGCCAGACTGGGTCGCTAAGGAAGCCTCATAGACAAGGAATAGTCACTGGATGTCATCTAACTAACCCTTCTACAGTTGCCCGAGTCAGTTGCCGATGTAATTGTGAAGCGGAAATGCTGGAGAACAACAGCAGCTGAACCAAGAGCAGGCAGACCTCAATTTTTGCCAGACAGGAATGGTCACCGATTGCGGGCAGCGGTTACAAAAAGTCGCATGAAATCAGCGGATGGATCACTCGCGGCCTCCGAACTGCTACCAGCGTTCCAACTACCCCAATGAGCGTGCACAGGGAGTTAGAAAGAATGGGGTACAACGGTGTAACAAGGCCTCATAAGACAAACATTTCTGTAGTCGATGCTAACGTCTGAGGAGGGCTGAAGAGCGACGCCATTGGTCACTGAATGATCTGAAACGAGTGATAAGGAGTGATAAATCTCCCTATACACCGTGGTAACCAGATTGGTTTGGCGAAATCCTGGAGATGGTTGAAACTTCCTGGCAGATTAAAACTGTGTGCCGGACCGAGACTGGAACTCGGGACCTTTGTCTTTCGCGGGCAAGTGCTGGCAGAAGTAAATCTGTGAGGACGGGAAGTGAGTCGTCCTTGGGTTGCTCAGTTGGTAGAGCACTTGCCCGCGAAAGGCAAAGGTCCCGAGTTCGAGTCTCGGTCCGGCACACAGTTTTAATCTGCCAGGAAGTTTCATATCAGCGCACACTCCACTGCAGAGTGAAAATCGCATCCTGGAGATGGTTACCTGTCGTCAGCACTAAGGTACGGAGAAAGTGGTGTTACGTTATGGTGGTGATTTCGTCGTCACGGTGTAGCCATGCGTAATAAATGTTACATGCAGAAGCATATGAACTCATAGCATTGTTTAGTATGTCCAGTGAAGGAACAGTTTGGAGATGACGATTGTTTGTATCAGCATGGCACTGTACCCTGTCATAAAGCACGATCTGTGAACCGTTGGTTTGTGGAATCCTGAAATTGTCTGGCCTGTCCAGAGTCCCCACTTGAACTCAACGGAAGACTTTTGTGTGAATTATAACGTCGAGATCCATCTTCACGCTGCGTTCGATGTAACTTCTTTCTCTGCTTTCCGCTCTTGAAGGAGACTGGGCTGTCATTCCTCAGCAGGTTTTCAGAGACCTCCTTGAAAATGTCCCCAGTATCGTTCAAGTCGTCATAAATACAAGGGTTGAGATAAGCCACATTAACGTCTGATGTCAGGTATCCAGATAGTTTTGATCAGACAGTTAGACGATTTCATTGTATGTAGGGAGGAACTACAATATTTTGGCAAATTAACGGATCTAACCCAGTTGATCATCGAGTAGAAGTGATCTTGGATTGCTAATATGATACTTGTTTGGAAGATACTTTACTTACTGGCAAAACCACACACTATTTGTACAAAAATCATCGGTTTCGGCCAGAACACAATTTTCAAAACTACTATTAGAATGATCACTGACGTCTCCAGTACGGACGACATTTCATTCTTTCCCAGATAAGAGTAAGTCATACCATGGTGGCTGAACACTGTGATAGTGATAAGGAATCGAAGTGGCCGCAAAGTGATGCTGTGCCGGTCAGCAAGCCATAACCAGATGTTTTCAGCTGGTGAAAGCTGTGGAGAACGTGCTGGAGAGGACAGCAGTCGAATACCCCCTGTACTGTGATAGGCCACGACATCAAGCGCAACACGTTTCCCTGTATTACCTTGCTGAAAGATAACGTGTTCGCGATCCTTAATGGGACTCTCTAAAGACGCAGTCATCAGCCACAAGACGTCAGAAATGTAAAAGAAACTTTGGAAATTTCCGGCTTCATGGACCCAGTTTTCTACGCCGTCATCATGCTGTCTTGCTGCAAACAAGCTCGCATCCTGACTCAAGGTACCTAACGTGGCTGTAGGGTCGAGCACCAACAAAATGTATGCCTCCTCAGGCGCCAGTAGGGTAATACTGAAGAGCTCTCCATCGAATCCATACTCACATGTCGTGGATCCAAACGATAGCGAAATTATCGCGGAATAATTCACCGCGGTATCGATAGACAACGGTCTTGCAGCTGCCGAATTCCAACGCTTGCTATTTCTTCTTCTTACGAACGCGACGCATAACACGATTTCTTTCAGTCATTATTTACATAAGTCTGCAGGTTTCTGGCCGCTCTCATAGATGTTACTCGTAGAGAGTTTTACGTCTTTGGCTCGCGTCATGTTCCTATTCAAACTTCTTCAGTGTTCGGCATTTCAGTCCCTCTGCTGGATCTGCTTCGGAATTGTACTGGTGTCCCTGGATCGATGGCATACAGCCATCTAGGCAGACCAGAGAACACCTGAAGACGATCTTAGCAAAGACTTCGAAACATCGAGCATTAAGGAAATTTGAAGAGGAATATGACGCGTACTAAGACTCAGTATATTTTTTCCCCAATCTATGCCCTTCCCTACAGTTTTTACCGTCTACAGCACCCTCTATTACTCTTGGTTGGTTTGGGGGAGAGGACCAAACAGTGAGGTTATTGGCCCCACCGGATTAGGGAAAAATGGTGAAGGAGGTCGGTCGTGCCTTTTCAAAGGAACTGTCACGGCATTTGCCTGAAGCGAATCAGAGAAATCGCGAAAAACGTAAATGAGGATCGCTGGACGCGGGTTTGAACAGTCGTGCTCCCGACAGCGAGTCAATTGTGCTAATCACTGCGCCACTTCGCTCGGTGACTCTAATACCACAGAGGTTATTCCCTGATGTTGTAAGAGATGTCCGGTCATCCTGTCCCTTCTTTTTGTCTGTTATCCGTAAGTTCCTTCGTTCGTCGATTCTGCTGGGAGGCTCCTCATTCCTTATCAGTCCACCTGATTTTCAGCATTCTTCTGTAATGCCACATCTCAAACGCTTTGATTCTCTTTTGTTCCGGTTTTCTCACTGTCCATGAAACTCTTCCACATAATGCTGTGCTCGAGACTTATATTCTCACAAATTTATTCATCAAATTAAGGCCAATATTTGAAAACAACAGATTTCTCTTGGCCAGGCACGCCCGCTTTTCCTGTGCTAGTCTTCTTTTTATATACTCCTTGCTTCGTCAGTCACGAGTAATTTTGTTTAGAAGATAGCAGAATTCTTTAATTTCGGCTACTTCGCGATCAGCAATTTTGATCTGAAGTTTCTCGTTGCTCTCATTTCTGCTACTGCTCATTACTTTTGCCTGTCTTCGATTTACTCTCAATCCACATTCTGTACTCATTATACTGTTCATTCCATCTAACAGATTCTGTACATCTTCTTCACATTCACTGGGGATAGCAATGTCATCAGCTTCTCTTATCATTGATATCCTTTCACCCAAAATTTTAATGCTACTCTCGAACTTTTATTTTCGTCATTGCTTCGTCAGTGTACAGAATATACTTAGAAACAGTCTGAAAAATTTGCAAGGATGTTGCAGAGTAGACTGTGCTGGGAAATAATTGTTACGAAGCTTCGTCTCAGAGCAAATTAGCATTGAAGTTAAATGGCTCTGGGCACTATGGGACTTAACATCTATGGTCATCAGTCCCCTAGAACTTAGAACTACTTAAACCTAACTAACCTAAGGACAGCACACAACACCCAGCCATCACGAGGCAGAGAAAATCCCTGACCCCGCCGGGAATCGAACCCGGGAACCCGGGCGTGGGAAGCGAGAACGCTACTGCACGACCACGAGATGCGGGCAGCATTGAAGTTAGCCAATCAGTCTGTTACGTGGTCACATACAAGCGGCCAGCCGAATACAATTCGCATCAGTTGTTCTCATGTCGTAGATGATATCACACAAGGCTGCTCAGATTTTGACACGGGTCGGATCCTTATCACCTTCTCATGTGTTATATCTCTACCACTCTCTTTTTCGGTATCAGGAAACCAAACGAAAAACATATTTGGAAACACCGTCTCTGGCGGGTCACTCGAATTTTGCGTGTGCAACAGCCTGATTCGGTAACTTCAATGGTAATTTCTTTGCAACGGCGCAACGTATCAATTTTTTTCCTTAAGAATTATTTCTCAGCACAACCTACCCTGCAACACCCTTCCAAACTTTTCAGACAATTTCTCTCCACCCTGTAGCCAGAACCTTTTCTTACTCCACTTTTAATTCGAGCACATCCTTCCTTTTCTTCTAATATGATTGTTCCCTCTTGGTTCGTTACTGAATGTTACTCGTTTTCCCCTATAGCTTATCCTATTTTTCTCAGAATTTCGAACATCTTGCACCATTTATATTGTAGTTCGCTTTTTTTCGTTCGACGAATGCAATGATCGTGTCTTGATTTTTCTTCAGCCTTGTATTGTAACTTAACCGGGGGCCTAGAAACGACGGAGAGGCTCCATCCCCGCCGCAGCCGCAGTGATCCACAACCCCACGACGACTACCGCAGTCCAGTTCACCCCTCCGCCGCCTGACACCGAACCACTCTTTCAGGGTTATTGTGCGGTTCGGCCCCCGCTGGACCCCCCAACCCAGGGAACGTGTCACACCAGACGAGTGTAATCCCTAGGTTTGCGTGGTAGAGTAATGGTGGTGTACGCGTACGTGGAGAACTTGTTTTCTTCAGCCTTGCTTCCACTATCAAGCCCAACAGAAGATCTGTCTGACTATCTTTTTTTGAAACCCAACTTTATCATCGTCTAAAAGACCCTCAATTCTCTTATCTATTCCCATGTCTGTTATTGGTTCAAATGGCTCTGAGCACTATGGGACTTAACTTCTGAGGTCATCAGTCCCCTAGAACTTAGAACGACTTAAACCTAACCTAAGGACATCACAAACACGCATGCCCGAGGCAGGATTCGTACCTGCGACCGTAGCGGTAGCGCGGTTCCGGACTGATGCACCTAGAACCACTCGGCCACATCGGCCGGCTTGTCTGTTATTATTCTGAACAGCTCAGGTGTATGAGTTGTTATGCTCAGTATGCGATAATTCTCGAAAGTACCTGTACTTGCTGTCCTAAGAATTGTGTGACCGCTATGTTTCTGAAAGTCCCATGGTACGTCGCCAGTCTCATAGATTCTGTACCCTAACTTGAATATTCGTTCGGTTCCCGCATCGAGTTAGGTGGCTCATTGGTTAGCAAATTGGTCTCGCATTCGGGAGGACGACACTCCAAACTCGACTTCGTCGACGAAGTCCATGATTTTTCTAAATCGCAACAGACAAACGCCGGGATGGTTTCTTTGAAGTGGCACGGCCGATTTCCTTCCTCATCTTTGACACAATGCGAGCTTGTGCTCCGCCTCTAATGACCTCAATGTCGACGGGACGTTAAACCCAATCTTCCTTCCCTCTTCCCGCAATTCCGATCGAATGTTACCTACCCAATCTGCCTTATTTTATCCCTAGTCTTCCAGACCTATAATTTTTGTTTCTAACACTGACTCCCGTATGTCATCACTGTCGACTCCCAATTCTTCTTCTAGTACGTCATCAGACAAGTTAGTGCCCTTATAGAAATGTTAATTACTTTATTGTCCAAGCATTTAAAACTATATCATAAAGTGGCTGCAGAAGTACGCCTTTCGGGCTGTTGGCGGAAGGGCAAATGTAAACAGCTGGGACACGGCCGCGGTGCGTGTGGACGGGCCCGCCGGCAAGCGTGGCTATTAATCAGCACCGGCTGGCCGCGTCCTCTGCCGCCGGCGCCCAGGCGGGCCACGCCGTCGGCGTCGGCGTCGGAGGCGGAGTAGGTTATTGATTCGGTGGCCGCCGCTGTGCCGAGCGCCGGGACGCGGCGCCGGCCTGTAGCGCGACACGCCCCCGGACAGCGAGCAGCACGCAGCACGCCCACCCCGGCCGCCGCTCTCGCCGGATCCGTCTGCCCCTCGGACCTCGACGCAATCCACTTCTCCAGGCCCAGTTGTCTCGTTGCCACTTTGATTTCAAGTTATCGTGACGGCTACTGGATGATCATCTGCCTCGTCATTTTGTATCAAGTCACTGATTCTTACGAAGACGAATAAATTTCGAAACTGGTAACATGATATAAGTCCCATATGAGACTGAATTCAAGTGACTACGATGAACAATAGACAAGTTGTTTCAGCAACGAATTTGGTTCTGATGAGGTACAAAAATCGATATATACAAACTGTCATAAAATCAATACAGTATTTATTTCAACGACTATGGGCACTAGATCAACGTTTCAAAAACTACATACATAAGATGATTCTTGTTCTGATAATGACGCGAAACAGTCGAAAGCGGTAAAGTATCTAAATTTTAACACTAAGGTTGAATTCAAATCACCACGACAGACGATAGATGAACATTTGATACGGTATTGTCACAACATGGTACTGGTTCTGATTGTGGCCCATAAGAGTCGTAACCGTTTCAATTGCGATCAAGAAAACTGTGATAAAAATGCAAGTTTCGAACGTGGTTGCGCTTCAGGAACTGTATGAACAAGAGTCTCATTGGATTGGAAGTAACAGCCAACAAGTTGCAATATACAAATTTATTGAACCTTGGCCATGGTTTCAACACTTTTAAAACTGTCTTGTTCAGAAGTTGTTGTAGCTATAAAATATTACGACACTGTCTGTAGAACAGATATGGTATCTTTAGTGTAAACAAAATTACAGGCAATGTTTACAAATAATTTTGCTGAAGAATACTCACGCAGAATCTCATATCTATATCCAATGTGCGAGTCATTGACCTTTTGTACTTACAGGTGATTGTCACCCACTTAATCACCGTTTAAAATACATATTTTAAAGTAGTAGCTCTCTACCGTATAGCTTTGTCTTACAACTTTTTAAAATATCCCACATTTGACACTGATTCCAACTACAGGTAGTATTCCTCTTGAAAAATGTGTATATATGTATATATATCGCATTTAAATATTAAAGTGGCATCAGATCTTTTTTCTTTTTCGGCCGAGTGGTTCTAGGTGCTTTAGTCTCGAACCGCGCGACCGTGACGGATGCAGGTTCGAATCCTGATTCGGGCATGGATGTGTGCGATGTCCTTAGGTTGGTTAGGTTTAAGTAGTTCTAAGTTCTAGGAGACTGAAGACCTCAGATGTTAAGTCCCATAGTGCTCAGAGCTATTTTTTTTTTTTACTTTTCCGGTCATCGTCTTATGATTGGTTTGATGGGCCCACCCCGAATTCCACCTACGTCCTCAATTATGTCTTGGGTGTATTCCAATATCTTGCTTCCTCTACAAAAATGGTTCAAATGGCTCTGAGCACTATGGGACTTAACATCTGACGTCATCAGTCCCCTAGAACTTAGAACTACTTAAACCTAACTAACCTAAGGACATCACACACATCCATGCCCGAGGCAGGATTCGAACCTGCGACAGTAGCGGTCGCGCGGTTCCAGACTGAAGCGCCTAGAACCGCTCGGCCACACCGGCCGGCGCTCCCTCTACAGTTTATGACCTCTAAAGCTCCCTCTAGTACCATGGAATTCATTCCCTGATGCCTTAAAAGATGTCCTGTCACCTTGACCCTTCTCCTAGTCAGTGTTTTCCACATATTCCTTTCGTCTCCGACTCTGTGCAGAACCTTCTCATTCTTTACCTTATCAGTCCACCTAATTTTCAACATTCGTCTGTAACACATCATTTCAGATACTTTGATTCTTTTCTGTTCCGGATTTTCCATAGTCCATGTTTCATTACCATACAATGCTGATCTCCAAAGGTATATTCTCAGAAATTTCTTCCTCAAATTAGGCCTAAGTTTGACACTAGTACACTTCTCGTGCCGGGGAATGCTCATTTTGCCAGTGGTAGTCAGCTTATAATGTCCTCCTTCTTCTGTCCATCATTGGTTATTTTTCTGCCTACGTAACACATTCCTTATCTTCATCTTCTTTTTGACCATCAATCCTGATGTTAAGTTTCTCGCTGCTCTCATTTCTGCTTCGTCTCAATACGTTCGTTTTTCTTCGATTTACTCATTAGACTGTTCATTCCATTCAGCAGATCATGTAATTCTTCTTCACGTTCACTGTGGATAGCACTCAGACTTTGAATTTTAATTCAACACCTGAACCTTTCTTTTATTTCCATCATTCCTTCTTCGACCCACAGATTGAACAGTAGAGGTGAAAGGTTACATCCCTTTTTAATTCGAGCGTTTAGTTGTTGGTCGTCCTCCCTTATTATTCCCTCTTGGTTCTTGTACCCGTCTCTAACTACAGGTTACCCCTATTTTTCTCAGAATTTCGAACATCTTTCACCATTTCATATTATCGAACGCTTTTACCAGATCCACATATCCTATGAACGTGTCTTGGTTTTTCTGTAGACTTCCTTTCATTAACAACCGCAACGTCAGAATCGCCTCTCTGGTGCCTTTGCCTATCCTAAACTAAAAATAATCGTCATCTAAAATGTCCTCGGTTTTCTCTTCCATTCTCCTGTATATTATTCTAGTTACCAACTGGGATGCATGAGCTATTAAGCTGATTGTGCGTTCATTCTCGCAATTGTCAGCTCTTCCAGTCTTCGGAATTGTGTTTATGATAATTTTCCGAATGTCAGATGGTATGTTGTTAGACTCATACAGTCTGCACACCAATGTGAATGGTCGTTTTGTTGTCACTTTCCCCAATGGTTTTAGAAATTCTGATGGAATATTATCTATGCCTTCTGCCTTATTTGATCTTAAGTCCTCCAAAGCTCTCTTAAATTCTAATTCTAGTACTGGATTCCCTGTTTCTTCTAAATTAGTTCCTGTTTCTTCTTCTACCACGTCAAACAAATCTCTCCCCTCAAAGAGGTCTTCGGTGTACTCATTCCACTTATCCGCTCCCTCTTCTGCACTTAACAGTGGACTTCCCGTTGCACTCTTAATGTTACCACCCTTGCTTTTAATCTCTCAGAAGGTTGTTTTGACTTTCCTATTTGCTGAGTCAAACTTCCGACAGTTATTTCTTTTTCTATTTCTTCAAATTTTTCCTGCTTCCATTTCATCTTAGCAACCCTGTACTTCCTATTTATTCCATTTCTCAGCAACTTGTATTTCTGTATTCCTGAATTTCCCTGAACATATTTGAAATTCCTTCTTTCATCTATCGACTGAAATATTTCTTCTGTTACCCATGGTTTCTTCGCAGCTACCTTCTTTGTACCTATGGTTTTTTTCCAACTTCTGTTATTGCCCTTTATAGATATTTCCATTCCTCTTCAACTGTACTGCCTACTAAACTATTCCTTATTGCAGTATATACATCTTTAGCGAACTTCAAGCGTATATCGTCATTCCTAAGTACTTCCGTATCCCATTTCTTTGCGTACTGATTCTTCCTGACTAAAGTCTTATACTTCAGCCTACTCTCCAACACTACTACATTATAATCTGAGTCTATATCTGCTCCTGGGTGCGCCTTACAGTCAGTCCAGTATCTGATTCCGGAATCTCTGCCTGACCATGATGTAATCTGACTGAAATCTTCCCCTTTCAGAAGGCCTTTACCAAGTATACCTCCTGCTCTTGTGTTTCTTGAACAGAGTATTCGCTACTACTAGCGGAAATTTATAACAGAATTAGTCTTTCTCCTCTCTCATTCCTGGTCCCAAGCCCTCATTCTCCTGTAACCGTTTCTTCTACTCATTCTCCTACAACTGCAATCCAGTCCACCCTGACTATTAAATTTTCATCTCCCTTTACGTACTGTATTACCCTATCATATCGTCATTAAATTTCTGCGTCTCTTCATCTTCAGCTTGCGACGTCGGCATGTATACCAGAACTGTTGTTGTCGGTGTTGGTTTGCTGCCGATTCTGATAAGAACAACCCTATCACTGAACTGTTCACAGAAACACACTCTCTGCTCTACCTGCGGATCCCAGAAAGCGTAAGCCGGCCGAAGTGGCCGTGCGGTTAAAGGCGCTGCAGTCTCGAACCGCAAGACCGCTACGGTCGCAGGTTCGAATCCTGCCTCGGGCATGGATGTTTGTGATGTCCTTAGGTTAGTTAGGTTTAACTAGTTCTAAGTTCTAGGGGACTAATGACCTCAGCAGTTGAGTCCCATAGTGCTCAGAGCCATTTGAACCATTTTGAACCCAGAAAGCGTAAAATGTAGATTACATGTGCCAGATTGCCGATGTCAAATTTCGTTGTGCAACATTACGTCTTTTGTCTCAATGATTGTACAACAAATTGTCCTCTGGCAAGCCGACATAGAAAATGCAAATGCAATAAATGTTTACAGCTAATGTTGTAATTGCACGGTTGGTTGGTTGAAGTATCTTGGTAATTCTTCACCTTTTCCACTAAAAGATACATTCCAAATGCAATTTGGTGTCACCAGAGGAAAATTCATGTCTCACACAGACTAATATTTCATTCACAGAACCTGTACTTTCATATTGCTTGCTCACTCTATAAGCAACGGAACTACGTGAATTTCAATTTAGCTGTTTCCAGCTGAATTAATTTCAAGAACAGAACAACAAAAAATATAATTTCGCATGAAAAGAATTACAGAGTTTACGACTCGTTAACAAATCATAGATAATAAATACCTCACAACGAATAACATGTATATCAGATATTAGACATGGATAAAATTACTAAAATTTACATGCAGTTGTTAACAACCCTTAAGAGAAATAACGAAGGAGACACTGCAGGAAGTGGAGAAGCGCCTCAGGTTGGCCAGCCTTTGGCGGTTCAATTGGACTTTCCAATTCTCCGCTGATACCTGCGCCTATCTGCCGTCTGTTATAGCTGGCAACGTTAATCTAGGTGGGCCTACGTATCAGCCTACATTTGTACTCTGTGAGGCGTTTTGCTGTCAATAGCGGAGGGTACTTGTGGTGCCACTCCTTGCCTATTCCGTTTGAGAATTATGCGCTGGAAGGATGGTTGTGGGACTCTTATTGGAACGTACGCCCTCAGAATTTTTCTGCAGAAAATACCTGTGCGTGGCGCTACGCCTCTCGTGTTGCATTTGCCACCAGAGTCTGTCGTCTTTTAGCAGACGTCTTACCATAATAGCAAATGCTCTTGTGTCTTTACATGAGGAAAAACTCAGCTCTTGGTTGATGTCCCATATATCTTGCACCAAGTGTCCCAGACTGATAAGAAACGATGAAGCAACTGTTGTAAGTATTCAAATGGTTCAAATGGCTCTGAGCACTATGGGACTCAACTGCTGAGGTCATTAGTCCCCTAGAACTTAGAACTAGTTAAACCTAACTAACCTAAGGACATCACAAACATCCATGCCCGAGGCAGGATTCGAACCTGCGACCGTAGCAGTCTTGCGGTTCCAGACTGCAGCGCCTTTAACCGCACGGCCACTTCGGCCGGCTGTTGTAAGTATTTTCTTCATGAATGAACTACGTTTTCTAAATATTTCCCGTAGTGAAATTCAGCCTACCTTCTGCTTTTTTGCATTTGCTTTTATTTGGTAATTACACTTTATGAAGCTCCGAATCACTGTTACTTCTAGGTGTTTTACGGTAATAAATATTTCCCGTGATATGTTTCCAGCACTTTAATTGAACACCACTTCTCCTCACAGTAATTTCAGTTTCGTCTCTCGACTGTTTCTCCCTACACGACACAGAGAACAGCCACTTTCGTGTTTTAGCTGGGCTACGAATGGAGAACACGCACTTCCTCGATCGTGGTAGGTAATAGCCTGGCGACATTGACCTACAGGTTAGGCGACACGTTGGTAGAAGTAACGATTCAAGAATGGAGTAAACGACTAATTCCGTGAGCGATTATTTACTAAGTTTTATTACTCGCACTTCGTAATGCCATATCTGATAGATTCAGTACGACAATACGAATGGATGATCACTGCCAAGCCTTAAGATCTGCCACGCTGCACTCATGTAATCACCAAAATATTCTCCCAGCGCTGAATCATTACTCTGAATTTCTCTACCAAGCCCCATTTATGTAATACTCCGTGTTATCAATGAAATCCTAGTAGTCAGTTATCTCCGAAGGGTCTGCTGAATATGTTCCTGCGTTTATATTTGATAATTTTGCGCATATATACCACCTTTTCAGTGCTATTACTGTTTAGCTAGTGTACTTTAACTGTCTGTCCTACTGAAGGATATAACACACCTGGTTTTATGAAGTCCAACACGACTCTTTGTTGTTGATTGTTTTTAAAGCTCCCCTTCTATCCAATAAATTTACGTGTAACTCTAATCACTCCAGTAACTTCACCATCGCAACAGGAGACGAAATCTGATGCCTTGGTATCACGGTGCTTACGCGAAGTTTTCAGATTGCTGCCATTAAACAGAATTTGCCCGAGAGCAGAGGGTACTTCAGATTTTATTCTACCAGAGCAGTGGAAGCACTACTTCACACGCTCCGTCAGTGTATTATAGCTTTATGGAGGTGCTGACATGAGCTGGATACTTCTGTCGATGGTAAACCATTACAGCCCAAATTATGAGCCTTCCCCACTGGGAATATGCAGATGTAGAAAAATCATAGCAATTTTTTATTCATTTTATTTTAATCATAGCGTGTAGGCTTTCACGGCCGGCGTCTTCAGTAATTAAAACTTCCGGGCTAAGAGGCCGTGGTCCAATAGTAGAAATACTTCTCCCTGACGTTTCGTTGCCAGCTGCGGGCAACATCATCTGAGGTCATTTTACATAGCTCACGTGTTTTATTTCTTTATCAGATCCTGACAGAATGTCACTGAGTTCCGCGTCAATGTCAGATACGTTGCTTATCCGTTTTGCTACTACTGGATTTTCATTTTCTGTACTACACTCACCCCTTGGGTTAATGGAGCATCATCTCAGTCTGAAACATCATTAGAAGCACCTGAGGTATTCAAATAATAACTTACATTGAGCTCAATAGTATATTCGTATGTGGGTTCTCCTCTTCTCACAAAATCGTAAGTCATATCTTGCACATTTATTGTGATAATATTAGTTTCACAGTTGCCATCATCATCACCACAGTAATCTGGAAAAGAAACTGTCTATACAGACATAAATACTTAGCACGTATACTTACTTCCAATAGGTCCTTTTGGAATCCAGTAAAAGCAACTCCCCTTCATAGAAGCTAATACTGTCTCCGAGCTGCTTAATTAAAATGTTTGCCTCTAAACATATGCACACTGGTATAATATTTTGTAGAAATAGGAATATACTATAAGTTGTTTTCATATTATTATATTTCTCAAGCCAGGTCAGTCGACGCAGCTACATCACACATGCAACTGTTTATATTCACTAAGACTAGTGAGCATTCTTGCCATCCAATCGATGCTGCCATTCACTAATGATACAAACAGTCCAATGCCATGTGACTCAATCACACATTGATAGATACCTTGTAATATATAAGCACTGTCGGCTACATGAACGGCCAAATACTGGGCGGCTATCATTAAAGTGCAGCTGTTCGCAGAAATCCAGTGTGGGCTGTAATTATCGTATGAGAACGAAACTCAGTAGATTTTCTAATGCGTTCAAGCAAAACCGATTTAGACTGGAAAAAAATTAGTTTCAATTTTGGCCGCCAGGTGAAAATCTGGTGCTAAGAGTGCAAGAAAGTCTTATAGAAATGTTTCCACAAATAGTTGGAACGAGACGTGGCAGAAAAGGCGAAACAGTTGAAATGGTTCAAATGGCTCTGAGCACTATGGGACTTAACTGCTCAGGTCATCAATCCCCTAGAACTTAGAACTACTTATACCTAACTAACCTAAGGACATCACACATCCACGCCCGAGGCAGGATTCGAACCTGCGACGTAGCGGTCGCGCGGTTCCAGACTGTAGCGCCTAGAACCGCTCGGCCACTCCGGCCGGCGCGAAACAGGTGAGTTATGCATAATGTTAATATCATTATTAACCGCCACTTACACAGTTCGTTCAATACGAGCATTGGAAACGTCGAAGAGATGCTGTACAGCGCCAGAGTTGCACCTCGTGACGAGATTGGAACTTTTTTTCTTGTCTGTGTAAATCGATTCCTCATGAATGAACAAGAATATTCACCCAGTTTCGCCATTACACGATAGTTACAACTCACAGTGGACTCTGCGAGAGCCGGCCGATGTGGCCGTGTGGTTCGAGGCGCTTCAGTCCGGAACCACGCGACTGCTACTAACGCACGTTCGAATCCTGCCTCGGGCATGGATGTGTGAGATGTCCTTAGGTTAGTTAGGTGTAAGTAGTTCTATGTTCTAGGGGACTGATGACCTCAGATGTTAAGTCCCATAGTGCTCAGAGCCATTTGAACCATTTGACTCTACGAGCACCTGCCACAGTGTCCGGTATTTTCGATCGAGGGAATTTGAAATAAAAGTAAAAAAAATAGTTGCAGTTCGTCACTATCTTCGTATTACATCCTACTGAAGAGGCAAATGTGGAATAAATTCATAGTCGTGGAGCAGAAACGCTCGAAACTTGTTAAACATGGCAAGTAATCGAATAGGCTGAGCCATCTGAAAGCGTTTCCAATGATAATAGTTGTACGCAGTAGGAATGGCGAGCTAAATGCCTGGATATCTGCGTTGCCCGCGGCTCAAAGCGAAACAGGAGGGCGCCCGTGCAATGGCCGCCTTGGTTGTGTTTTGAGGCCGCGGCCTGACCCCACGCCAGAGGCCACCCGGTCACCACGTGCCAACAGAGTTGAGGTCGACCGCGGCCAGCCACTCGCCAGAGCCGGCTGCGGGGAAAATCAAAGGGGATAGCCGCGCAGAAGGAGTGCGCTCTCCCGCCATCTCACGGCCCTGGAAAGCCAAAAGCAGGTCATGTATGTGTATTATATCGTTCCAAAACGAGGTCACTCTCTCTCGGCTCCACTGAGAAGCGTTGCTCGTCCTACCAGAGGATCTATTACCATACATCGTCCGCGAGCAACGAGGTTGTGTGGGATCTGCGCGACAGCCTCGTGGCATATGGTCTTCGCAAAATCTCTATCCTCAACATTGCACAGAAGTCAGCTGCCGACACTTGGTGAAGAGCTGATTTACTTTAAATCTGCTGATTTTCGAGGACTGTGTTGCAAGACATGCATATGTCATTATTCTACGACATTTATGCGAGCAAACTGAATATTCAGGAGGTAATCAAAACATGTAGGTTATCTTGGCTGGTCTGTCAATTCCCAGAGTTTGTCTTTAACTCCGTTTAGCTAACCCTCGCAATGCCATGGGGGAGGGGCGGGAGTACTTAGTGCTCAACTTCTGAGATTATTGTAATCTAGTCACTTACTTTATATTCTAAAATGCTGAAAAAATATTTATTGTCGTTAAGAAATCTTTGCACCGTATTCCATAAATACATTAAATTCTTCAGTCAAACTTAACCCAAAAATTTAATTCTCTTTCGTATAAGTTACTTCCCCAATTAATGTCACGTTTAGTACTTTCAGGTTCAGGGCCTTACATAAGTCAATTTCCTTTTAAAAAGTATGTTGTCAGAAAAAGTCAACAACAATAAACGAAATATGATTTCTTAATCTTTTTCCTTTTTACTGGGCTTCAATCGATCCATTTTGTAGTACACGTTGACGTTGTTCAGAGTGTGCTGAAAGATATTTTCATGTTCAGGACACTAATAACACATTGGTACATCTTTAAAAAGTATCTTGCTAATACAAGTCAACAACAATTTATAAATGTTGTATTTTTTCTTAATTCTTTTAGTGCGAGCATAAAGTAGCCCTACTCTCAACTGTCATACGCCTTTATGGAAAATGCGTTGGTATTTCTGGGGTTCATGTCCACATCTCAAGTGTTTTATTTCTTCACGGGAAAAGTACTGTATATTTGCGCTAGACTATTTTTGTTACCTTCTGGCGGGGACACATCAGTAAACTAAAAGATGTGAACTTGATGGCATTGGAGCAAATGAGACAGATTTCTACCGTGATATTCTTCTTCTGCTCCAAGTGACCACGTGCCATTTAGGCTATACAGTGCATTTACCCAGTATGAAAACCAGTTTACACCAATCAAATCTCGCCTACCTATAACGGCTGGGGTAAGATTTCTTTTGGCTTCTGAACAGCAGCACACTTTGGAACTCGGCAAAGGCGCACGATTAGCTGCAGGGACAAGACGAGAATAGAAGCTTTTTAAATATGATGTTATAAAGAGAAATGCGATGTTATAGAAAAATAAGGTCGGTAGATCGAATAACTAACGATGACCTACTGAATCGAATTAAGGACAAGATCTCTACGATAAAACATGACTGAAACAGGGGACTGGAAACAGACTGGAGTGTGAGGCGTCTAATTTCAGAGAGATTCGGAAACTTGAGTGCATTAAGCACGTGCAGAGATGGTGATACACAGGCTGAATCAACAACGACATTAAGAATAGAAAGTGAAGGTGAACTTGTCTATGATGAACTTGTGTACGATGAAATGAGGATGGTCTGATTCTTAAAATTCTGTGAAATAACAAATCTGCTTCTCAAAATTATTTTGGAGGTATCTGTTATCATAGAAGCAGTATTAATGAAAATTTTTGTAGAGGGTCAGACGTTCTTATTTTCTTTCCTTCTCTTCACATTTTTTCTGTAGACCTAAAAGGATTCTCTCGTCACTTTTCGGATTAGACACAATGATTATAATTTTACATTATTTGTGGTTAAATGTAATTGTACTGATGAATGTCAGCGAATACTGAAACAAAGGGTGCGCTATTATAACTGGTTTTCAATGACACTAATTTTTATGCGTCTTATTTCTTAACTCAATTTGGCCTCCACTTTTTTTTAGGGGTAATGATAACAGCAACGCTGTTGAGAACCTTTCGTGGTATGTATAGTCAATTAATAGGTCACTTGTGTCACTTTCATATTCATTCAAATTGTTACACAACAGGTCCTCTTCCCTCAATAATTCCTTCACTAAATATTTTCATTAGATATTGCTATTAGAACGCTTCTGTAGCTGAGACAGGATCTTTGGTTACGATGTTTCCTATCAAAATTCGTGACCAAAAATTATGTGCGTTAGTAACATCTCCAGGTCTAGTTTCTAAGGTTTGGTTCCCTTTATTCTAGTGTATGTTAGGTAAGCAAGTCAGCTGCTACCTGATAATGGCTTAATAAGTCGGAAACTGGTTCATAAAAGACATACATTAGTGGGACAAAAACGCAGCTTGTTCGCTTTTCAGCCACAAACATTAAATTGTTGTACTTCGATGAGTCGGAGGAAAACATTTATTTTAGAATACGACAGAGTTTAATGGAATGTTACTAGTATGCCACAGATAAAGAAGCACCCATACAAACATTTCAAACAAGCGGAGCAGTGTTAATAAGTAGAGCAAGTATTAAAAGACTTTTTGTGTACACAATAGTCATCATGTCTCAGAGGGAGTAGTACATTTGCTGCACGATGCAGAAATGACTGCCACATATCACGTGTGTGCTTAGATCACGTACACGTCTGACTTCAGTAGACGTCTTAACACAAGCAATGGTGAACACATAGACAGTGAAATGATCTGACGCTCCCACTGACTGCGGAAATAGCCTCAGCTGTCAGTAGCTGCCTGGAGTTCCAGCAGCCAAAACTGCGTCGGACAACTGAAGTTCTTTCGGGGGTTTACAGTGTAAGAGATTAACGACCTATTAGTAGCGCGTTACCTTGCAAGACTGAATCGCGAGATAGATTCAGACTCTAAGTACACGTGCGTCGGAATAACGTACTTTAACGTAGTAACCTACCAGCTTGTAGATTTGAGGCAGTACCTACACAAATATGATGACAGATACTTCCTGGTATATTCAAACTGACCGAGTTCGAGCCTTGGTCAGCAAAACGGTTTTAATTTGTCAGGAAGTTTGGCATCAGCGGACACTCCGCCGCAGAGTGAAAAATTCTTTCTGGGAGATGAGAGATATTATACTGCGCGATGACTTTGACATATCTCTAACACACAAGACGAAAGCAGGCTCATGGAGCAGACGACACAGTTCAGCACTTTTGACATCTTTGAGAGAACATCCCATAAAAAAAACCATTTCATCTGATATGGGAAAATATACTTGTATGTCAGAAAGGCGAAAAACGTAACAATTCCAACTCCAGAGAAGGCAGATGCTGACATATGTATTACCGAACAGTCAGTTTCATATGTCATGATTGCAAAATGCTGACCGAATTATTTGCAAGTTAAATAACAAATTGGCTGTTGACATCGAGGGAATTCCGTAGAAGCGTAGAGACAAGCGATGCAATACTGATTGTAAGACTTCTCTCAAAAGACAAATTAAGGAAAAGCAAACTTATTAGAATATAATCTTTGAAATTCTGGTGCTATAAGAGATAATACACAAAAAGAAAAAAATTATTTATAATCACAAGGAATTAGACTCCAATCATAAGAATCCAAGAACATGAAAGGAAGCACTAATTGAGGAGGGAGTAAGACAGGATTGTAGCGTATTCCGAATGTTATTCTCTTTGCAGAATGAGCAATCTGTGCAGAAAACCGTGAGGAAAAGTGGAGAAGAAATTAAAGTTCAGGTAAAGAAACAAATACTTTGAGGATTGCCGATGTCAGAGATGGCAAACGGCGTCAGCTGAACGGGATGGGTAATATTTTGGAAACAGATTACAAAAAGAACAACATAAAATTTAAAACGTGTAGTCGAAAAAAGAAATTGAAAAAATTTCATTATGGAATGAGACGCGTAAATATCGAATGTGTTTTTCTATTTTAACAGCAAAATAACTGACTATGGCCGAAGTAAAGACAGTATAGAATGCAGACTGGCTATAGAACGTTTCCACACTATTTTTTGTTGGTGGAAGGCCAGGTGCGCAAAATTCTGTCACTAAGCTCAAAAAATTAACAGCGTCATCTATGAGTTGTTTGGTGTCCTACAAAACTAACAGCGCTATCTCTTGGTTTTTTGGTGTACTACGCCTTGATGATAGTGAGGTAAATATTCGAACTACCAAGCTGAGAAGAGAATTTTGGATAAAACTGTAACTTACGATATATTTTTTTCCTGTGAGCCGATTTTGTCGAAATATAGCCTTTACGCTGCACAAAGCTACACGTATGTTGCCTGTGAAAACCCTGTGAAAATTCGTCAAGCAGTTTTGGAGGTCAGTCTTTTCAGTCAAACACATCGAGCATAGACAAAACTTTAAATTACTATATATTTTTTTTGCCATGAGCCGATTTTAATGCAACAAGCCTGTTGGCCCTATCTACGCTCAAGTTACCTGTGAAAACCCCATGAAGATTCGTCAACCTGTTTTGGATGTGGTAGCGTGTTCAGAGACAGACTGGAAGGGCGGTTTTAGATAAAACTTTAAATAACGATATATTTTTCCCGTGATCCGATTTTCACTAAACAAAACTTGTACGTTGTCCCAAGCTACGCTCTAATTACTTAAGAAAATCGCATGAAAATTTGTCAAATCCTTTTGGAGATTAGCGTGCTCAAACAAGCAGACAGACGCGATGGTTTCACAGTTTTTGTTAGTACAGACCCAAGATATTGTTAAAACCTTACCACAAGAGCGCATTATTTACAGGCTCTACGGGAGACTACTTGGATACTCATCATGTGGAGCGGCAGCAATTAGGTTTACAGAAGCAGAAACAAACTACGGACAACAAAATACGGATTTAGTCTTTGCTGAGAACTTTATGATAGAGAAATATACAAAATGTGTGATAAGTGACATTCTTCCTGTAGTTCGGAAATGTAGAAAGGTTACAGTTCTGGAAAGTGATACAAAAAGTAAGCTTATGGTACAGAAACATAATAAAATGAACGAGCACTTTCTCCTTTCGTCTATCTATTATCTTCAGTTTCTTTCGTGTTTATGGGTTGCACATAGATAGTTACTAAAGCAAAACTTACTTTCGATTAGTACGAAGTCTGCATCTAAGATCAGCCTCATAATTTCAGATCTCGTAACTTTTGTCTCACCTTACATCTTTCTCTACGTCATGTTATTTCATTTGCGGTTGAGACAGTCAGTTATTTGCATGTGTTGACCTAAGTAGTCCGAACCACTTATCCGACGAACGCTTTATTTTATCATTTATTTTTATAGCGGAACAGCATTTCCTGCAATGCTGTAAGGGAGAATTCTGTTAGTGTTAATACTGTTGTGAATAATCAATTATGAGGACGTAAGTAATCCTCTAAAATGTTGCATCGTTATGATAAAAAAGAATTGGAAAAAAGGTCAAACCTTTTGTAAAAAGATTTGTCTAAAACTAAAAAATTAAAACACATTAGAGTTCAATGTTCAACTGAGAATTTAGAAGAGTATTAGAGGATATTTGTCTGATGGATTATGTAGGCCATGCAGCCAGCTGTTCTATGGTCTTCAGATGTACATGTTTTCGAGTATCATTCAAACACCGGCCACAACGTTTCGCAAAATATTTGATATTTTTCTAATTTATTTTTGCTATCGAGTTTTGTTCAGAAAATGGTTTTTTATAAAATCTCTTTAATCTAACTTTTTAAGCGGAAAATAGCTAGACCTTGAAGAGATAAATATTTTGACACTAAATATATACAGCCAGCAGCAGCTGTTGGTGATATATTTCAGTTTTCCCTCAAATCACTAATTAAGTGTTTTTAATTCCCTCGATTGTTTTCCAGAAATTAAATCTTTCTTTGCAAAACTAGACATCATTGTGGTTGATTTGATACTCCTATAGTAAATTTCCTGCTCCTCTTTGAATATGAAAATTCGGACGAAAATCCGTTGTGCAATTTCTAGCTAGTCTTGTTTCCGCTCTTCTCGTACTTGCGACCAAAAACTGCGAAATGGATGTCGCGTAGGGGTCGTTCCTTAATGCCCCAAGGGCTGCACGTCGGCAAACATTCCGTTGCGCTGCGGCGCGGGCTGCTGAAAGTTTGATTCCCTTCTGGAGGACGACCGCTGGCCTGGCCTTTAGGCAGAGGGCTGTTTGCTTTGCCGTCGCAACAGGTAGCCAGCCGGCAGTAGCTGCCTAATCACAACAAGCATCTGTGAGGGGTAGCGCGGCCCTTTCTCCAGCCGTCTGTACCGCAGTGTTCTCGGCCGTGTAGGCCATAGATTAAGGAAGGTAATGCGCACTTGCTGTTAAACATCGACTACCCTAGACGAAAAATGAAGTGCTTTGGTTAACAATATCATGTCAGAAACGCAGTCCTACTGCCCTAATGTTCCACATTTCATCGATAATGCAAGGACGGGGATATAAGAAAAGTTGAGGAGCAAAATTCGGGCGAATGTATAAAACCAACAATTCGTTGATGACTATGTTACCAACAGTGAACGTGACGGAGGGTTACATGAGCTATTGAAGGATGTGAACAAACTAATAACCATAGAATATGGACCGAGAATAAAGCAAAACAGACTAGAAACTGAGGAGTAATACAAATTAGCGATAAACTTAACACTGTAAATTTGCTACCAATTAATAGTATTTTGCTACTCTTGAAGCAAAAGAATGCATGACGGAAGAAGCAATGAGAATAAGAAAAGCAGACTACCTCTGGCAAAGAGAGCACTCCTCACTAATAGGACGCTACCATTATAAAACGCAGTTGTCAATCAAAGAAATAAATTACTAATTATGTGCGACTGGAGAGGACAGTGCTCTCTAAGTGGTTCATGTAGTGTAGAAGGGATTAGAAAAGATTAGAAGATTTTAAGCCGTTTTGTTACTGAGGGACGCTGAAAATTAAGTGAACTAATAAGACAAGAAATAAGAAGTTATACGAAGGAAAAGGAAGGAAGGAAAATTAGAGTTTCACTGGACTTCGACTGCGAAGTCATTAGAGAGTGAGCGACAAGCTCGGATTGCGAAAGGCTGGGGAAGGAAAACAGCCTTGCCCTCTCAATGGAACCATCACGGCGTATTCCTGGACCGATTTAATGAAACCATGGAGAACCTAAATATGGGTGGCTAGACAGGAATTTCAACCGTCTTCCACCAGCAAGCGAGTAGAGTATGCTAACCACTGCACCATCTCACTCGCTGGGAGGTAATTTAAGGTGACGAGGAGGATATGCGAAAAACATTGAATAAATAACAGGATAATTTCAAGACGTGACGGAATATCACCCATGATTCAATATGGCAAAACAATAAGTTATTTATCATATTAATGGAACAATAATGTCGGATAGATCATCAGAGACAGAGTACCTTGTGTTCCTGCTACTAATAAGGCGAGTACAATGTTCGTTTTTTATATATTTTTACGAGTTTCAAATAGGAGTGACTGCAGTAATGGATAGGAACTGCGAGTGCTCTGTACAGATGCGAGCTGCGTTGGCGACCCTTCACTCACAGCTCGAGGCTGTGTTTGCTTCCGTCACAAAGCTTGAGGTTGCTGCCAAGGGACATCACTGTGGGGGTCGGACGAGGGGATGCGAAGGACGTCGAGCAGGTCCGGCGTGTCCCTCGATCGGTCCACTGCTGTGGCCACCCCAGGTACTGCCTGCACTGACGTTGATCCCTCACCTGTGGTCAAGTGGGAGATCATTTCAAAGTCTGGCAGGCAGCGAAAAACTTTCCAAGGGGCTTATCATAGGGCCTCCCCGTTTCGTTTGACGAAAGGCTTCGGGCGTTATCTGTGGCTGACGATGTCTTTAAGCAAGATGCAGTCGTTCACCCTGTTCTAGAGGAAGCTTCTCGGCCCGCAAGGTCTGGGCATTCACAGGGGGTGGGTTTGCTGGTAGTTGGGAGCTCCAGCGTTAGGTGCGTAATGGGGTCACTTAGGAACATGGCTGCCAATGAGGGGAAGGAAGTCAGTGTGCACTCGGTATGCATATCGTTGGGAGTCATTCCGGATGTGGATAGGGTTTTACCGGATGCCATGAAGAGTACAGGGTGCAGCCAACTGCAGGTGGTGACTCATGTCGGTACCAATGACGTGTGTCGCTTTGGATCGAAGGAGGTTCTCTCTGGTTTCGGATGGCTTGCGGAAATGGTAAACACTGCCAGTCTTGCTTCCGATATTAACGCGGAGCTCACCATCTTCAGCATCGTCGACAGAACCAACTGTGGTGCTTTGGTGCAGAACGGAGTGGAAGGTCTGAATCAGAGGCTCAGGCGTTTCTGTAACCATGTAGGCTGCAGCAGATTCCATGACTTGCGCCATCGGGTGATGGGCTTCCGTGTTCCACTTAATAGGCCAGTAGTCCACTACACACAAGAGGCGGCTACACGGGTAGCAGGGGTTGTGTGGAAGAGACTGGGCGGTTTTTTTTTTTTTTTTTTTTTTCGTTGGAGGGTCTCAGGAAACCACAGAAAGGGCGTCCGTCTAAAAGGGGGCAGATAAAACACAGTAAGGTAGTTGTACAAACTACCATTGCGCAGTATGTTCGCCAGTGAAGGTGACACCAGATTCCTTGAAAACAATAAAGAATGGGCCCCGGGAATCAAAGAGGAGAGTGAGCATCACCTTTCCAGCAGATAGCTGGCTCTTGTACTTCTTGTGACGATTGAACGATGGATGACACCACTCCATCGTCGACGCTTTCTACTCTGGTTCCCAGTGGGGCTCAGCTTCCGTCACCTGCCACTATGCACTCATGGAACGTTGGTCCCGTTTGGATGCATTTGGTGATAACGTCGCCATAGTTCACTTCTCCTCATTTACCGCCCGCACATCGATAAGGCACGAAAGCCACATTAATCCCTCGCCTACACGTCGGTCCTCAAACACCTACATAGGAGTCCCGTTACATTGCACATACGCTGCAGCAACACGCTCAAACGAATATAAATGTTGCGCAGTGCGTATAAATATCAACCGCGGTACGTTATAATGTGAGGTAGGGAACGGGAGGAAGAGAACCGGGAAACGAGGGAATGCCGCTGAACAATGCGTTTCCAATCGCGTTGAACGTGATTTAACCTGGGCGAAGAGTGAGCTCCGCTTTATGAATAAAGACACTGTCGTGTTTTCCATTTCCTGTGAGAGCAGTAATATTCGAGTATAAGGGGAAGAGAGGTGCAGGGCCGAGCAACACCGGTGAACGGCAGTGTGCGCCCGCACACACGACCCGCCGCCTCCGTGCCACAGTGGACGCGACCCCGCACTCCGCTAGACAGCCGTATATCCGGCGACGGAGCGGTCTCTCCGCGAGTTAATGTACCAGAAATCCGAGATAAAAAGCGATGGCGCAGATCGAAGAGGCGCTGTTGGGCGCATTAATGCAGGCCTCCAGGTCAGGGCGGCGGGGGTCAGGAAGGGGTGAGTCTCAACCTCCCTCCCTCCCCTCCCCTTCCCGCCCCTCTGCACCCAGCCGATGAATACACGCGCGGCGCCGTGGGCGGATCCTGGACGCCTCTGCACCACAGAAGCAACCTCCCTGGTTCGCCTCGTTTCAAAAAGGGTCGCTCTTATAATTCATTCGTTCGGCTATGAGGCAACCGTGACATTTACCAAGCGGCTTCAGGGAACTCGTTTTACAACTTTCTGTTCCTCGTTATCTGGCTTTTTTTATTTATTTTTTAATCCCAGTCATAGTGACAGATTATTCCAAGTGTTCACGGAGAGAAGTCTTCTTCATGAAGTTACTTCACGAATGGCACTTTGGGCCGACTGCACCAACTTCAATTACAAATCAAAATAACCGAGGGTTCTGTGATCACGGTTTAAGCTTAATAATGATTAGTTGTCTCTGCACTGTTCTATCGGTGAACACTGCTAGCAAAACACGTTCAGCTATCCACGAATCTGACCGCCGTTAACTCCGTGTGTTACAAAGGAAATGGCTCGTTATACACGCAATACATAAATACTGTTTATAGAACTTACGAAGGAGGTTAAAATAAATGGGAGATTGCTTTACCTATGGTGAGCACAGACGCTATTGAAGCTCCTCCGTCACCTTGGTGAGCCTTAGAAGCCTGCTTCTCATACCGTTAATGCGATGCACTGACAGTCAGTTCCGAGTATGTACTTCCAAGCAATGTTCTTTCGCGGACGAATACTCATACCTGACAGTTCAAATCTTATTTTTTAATGCCACTTCTCACTCTTCGAGCGTAGTGTACATCGTGACAAAATAGCCGAACGTTTTATTTCTGTTTAAAAAAGCTTCTTTCTAAGTGTAGTTGCATGAGTTGGAATGAAATGATAATTTTTTTTATTAAAGCTGACCTAATCGTGTATACATATCATGAAAACCGTATTGTTCCACATCATTTCTGTAAAAGAATCATTCAAATGATCTATGGGACGTGTAACTAACTAACTAATTAAGATCGAGGGGCAGCACTATTATACAAACACCTCACCAACAGTCAGCAGTATGGCAGAAGCAAGTATCACTTGTTTCGGCATAAGGTCATCTCCCCGTATCCCCGTATATTCTAACTTCCATGCGTGCGCCGTGCGGGGTAGCAGTGCGGTTTCAGGCGGCTTGTCACGGCTCGCGCGGCTCCCCCCCCCCCCCCCCCAGTCTTATTTTTGTGCCTACTCTCACGGTTCCACTAGCATTATCTACAGCACTCCCTCGGGCATGGGTGTGTGTGTTGTACTTAGTGTAATTTAGTGTAAGTTAATTTAATTAGTTTGTACCGACGACCTCAGCAGTTTGGTCCCACAGAACCTTACCACCAATTTCATTTTTTTTACATAACGCGGGCTTTAGAGCTTGTTATCGTAATGTCGTGTATTGTTTATTGTTACTGAGTTGTGAACAGTAAGGAAAGGAATCCGAATCTCCCAATATTTCAAATGGATATCCATTTGCTGGTCAGATATCAGAACTTATATATTACTTTTCACGTCTCATTTCTTATACCAGTTCCCTCACAATCGTATTATTTGATTCGACTTCTCCTCTGTTTTACGTTTGTTGATCTACTTATAACTTCTTTTGGATGCCCTCTACATTCCGATGAACTGTTCCTAATCCTTTGCTGTCTCTGACAGACTTACGTTTTCAATAGCAACTTTTATTTCTTCCCCCCGAATTGTAATTACTTTTAAAAATTACCGGTATCCCAACATAATTATACACTCAGTGGTTGAATGTGACGGATATCAGTGACGCTCTTAGATATACCATGCCATTCGTAGTAAAAGGGAGAATGAAATGCCAAACACGTTGCCTCTTCTGACAGCTATCAATCGATTATCCTGTGCTGCTTTTCTACCGCGCGTTTTCATACAGCCAATATGATCGTTATTTAGTAACTGAATGGTGATTGGATATTCCACGGTGACTCTTAGAAACTCCATTTAACGAACTCACTGGCGAAATAACAGCTAAAATCATTAGATGAAAACACACTAGTTAATTTAGTTTACAGCCGACGCTGCATAATAACCGAAGTACTACGGCCTTAGTTGCAGTTTCCGGGGCTACTAAATGGTTCAAATGGCCCTGAGCACTATGGGACTTAACATCTATGGTCATCAGTCCCCTAGAACTTAGAACTACTTAAACCTAACTAACCTAAGGACATCACACAACACCCAGTCATCACGAGGCAGAGAAAATCCCTGACCCCGCCGGGAATCGAACCCGGGAACCCGGGCGCGGGAAGCGAGCACGCTACCGCACGACCACGAGATGCGGACCCGGAGCTACTCACAGTTTCAAAAATGTTTATACGTTAAGGTAAGGCGCTCTGTGATGCCATCGATGTTACCACATTCGAATGTGAGCCTATCCTGAGTATACTTAATTTAAAGTTCCGGTATTCATATTTCTGCAGACCTGATGGTCGTAATGACTGATAATCTTGATACATTTTCCAACAACCTGTCTTACTTCCTAACCTCAGAGGTAAAGGAATCTGTCCGAGTAATGACTCATATCGAGTATTTTTTTTTTTTTTTTTTTTTTTTTTTTTGAGGCGATCATCAGGTCTTGCATTTGCCTTACAAAATAAATCTACGTCTTACCGTGGGTGGCGAGGGTTAGTTTGCGTGCCACTGTCGTGTCCCAACTTCCTGTTCCAGACGCGAGTGTTCCACCGTAAGAAGCCTTCAGTCTTTTCACTAAATTTACCCATCAGGAAGCAATACAGGGTTTTCAGTAGGTAGAGAAACTGGGGTCAGTTTAACAGGATAAGGAAGTAAATTTCTCTATCACTTTGTCTAGCATTACTGTTTTCCAGACCGAGCGAGGTGGCGCAGTGGTTAGCACACTGGACTCGCTTTCGGGAGGACGACGGTTTAATACTACGTCCGGCCATCCTGATTTAGGTTTTCCGTGATTTCCCTAAATCGCTCCAGGCAAATACCGGGATGGTTCCTTTGAAAGGGCACGACCGACTTCCTTCCCCATCCTTCCATAATCCGATAAGACCGATGACCTCGCTCTCTGGTCTCCTCCCACAAAACAGTTCAACACCAACTGTTTTCCAGCTAATTTACAACAAACGTGCGTACAAGTTTACTCGTGCTGTGCTGTTTATTTGCAAGTATATTCTTTATTTCCTGCAAGGAAATAAGGAGGACGAGCCTGATTACTAGAGAATCATGGCGCAGGTTTTGTTTAGTTGCCTATTACGCGAATCTGTGGTATCGTATTTACAAAGAAGAAACGAGGGACCTGGTAACACGAGAACCACTCCCACACCCGATTTTGAAGAGGAGGTGCTCGAACGTGTTTCAGCGGACCCACAACAAGTACTCGTCGTATTCCAAGTGAAATGGGCGCTGCAAAAACTAGCGTGTGGCGAGTATTCCACGAACAACAATTACACCCAAATCACACACGAGTCCATACAATGCTTGCGACTGATTTTGCACCAAGGGTCGCATTGTGTCAGTGGTTACTCCAACAATGGATTGTTCGAGCAGATTCCCCCCCAGATCGAGTTGTTTACTGACGAGGCTTCATTTGATCGTGATGGTATTTAGAACAGTAAGAATAGCCATGTGTGGCATGAGGAAAACCTTCACACTGTAGTAGAGTCACACCATCAAGTACGTTTGCTGTGAATATTTGGGCCGGCACTGTAGGTGACAATCTAGAGTCCTATTCCATGACCTGAGAGTTCACCTGACCTCAATTCTCTTGATTATTTCCTATGGGGATAACTAAAGTCACTTGTGTATGAGACCCCAGGAATACGGAGATGGAATTAGTTGACAGAATTGTAGCTGCCTGTGGTATGATTCGAAACACACCAGGAATATTTGTCAGAGGGCGTCAGAATCTTGTTCGCCGATGTTATGCCTGCACTGAGGTTGATGGCCGTCAGTTTCAGCGTATTTTGTAAGATACAGTACAAATGGTTTGTTCATTGTGTCAGTGATGGTATTTGCATTTAATTGTAACTAATGTGGAGCATCATCATATCATGTTAAATTTTTGCATGTTGTTACGGAAATACCCTGTATAATGCTTGCCTCTTCTAGGAATGCACGCTCTTCTTTAGATGTTCTCTATTTCATCTATCAGCTCTATACGATACTGATCTCAGTACAATCTCTAACATGGCTGTCAGCAGCAGCTCCGAATAAATTTCTAATTAATGAAGTACAGAGCTAATTTTTGTTTAATTTTAGACTGGATCCAGGTTTTTATAACAAGGGTATCTTCTTCAGACGAACAAGGAATTACTAGGATTACATTACGTAATGAGGGATGTAACATGTTTCACCTCATGTAATCCTAGTGATTCCTTGTTCTTCTGAAGAAGATACTCTAAGCGGTATCTAAACCTAGGTAAAGTTTAAAAATAACAATAACTATCTACTGATTCGCTGTGTACTTCATTAATAGAAAAATTACGAACACTATCGAAGTATTGTTAAAGCAAGGGTTTTATGAACCACCTTTTCTGTTGGCAGACTACATTTCCTGAAGATTCTTCCAGTTAATCTGAGTCTGGCATATGCCTTACCTGCGATTAGTTTTATGTGGTCATTCCACTCCAGATCACTTTATACACATACTCCAATATCTTTAATTAATGTGCCTGTTTCCAGTGATTGCTCCGCAATCGGGTAATCGTACAGTAAAATTACTTTCTTCCAATTTATGCGCGATACGTATGCCATGAATTAGCAGTTTCATGGTACACTTGAATACCCGTCCTACCCAGCAGTTCGACAGCCCGGCTTACACGACACCTGTGACACAACCATAACGTATATCTCGTAGTTGCTGACCATAGCGCCACGGCGAAGCGAGAGGAAGCTTGCTGTGAGAGCGTGGTGGACTCTGGTATGCGGAAGTGCAGCAAGTGCTGGGAACCAGCGCCTGCGAACCGTGGTCAGCGGCAGACAATACGTCGGTGGGGCGCTGGCGGCCATGCATGGCGTGCCGGCTGGACTTGTTTCGTATCGGCATGACTGTCCCTTGTCGTTGTCAGCGTGAGCACAGTTCTGTGGAGACGGAGAATGAGTGGTTGGTTACTGCCGTCATCAATGGTGGGGCAGAGCTGCAGCGGGAATCGGCCAGAGGAAATGGAAACTCCCAGCAAGGTGGAGCTCAAGCGCAGCCACCCGGGGGCACAGCTGAAAGAGTGCCGCAGTAACAAGGCAGTTGCGCTGATGGATAGCCTGTTCATACGTCCGTTTTATTGTATGTGATGCTTTGTGCCCCCTGTTATTGTAAGGTTTTCATCTCAACAGAGCCAAGTATTACCTGATCAGGCACATTAGGTTAAGGCTTTCTGCTTTTGTAGGTCTTTTTAACACTTTTGTAAAGTTCGCAGACATGTGCTCTGGTTTATTATATGGTTCACATTGGTTAATAAAACTGATTTGGATGTTGTTAAGAGTCTACACCTAAACAATCTGCAGCCAATTTCCACTCCTACTATAATCCTGCACCACACAAGTTGCATCTGAGGGTCAACTGCCACACCTAACAGGACGTCGATCATCCGCAGGTCTTCTCGCAATTTTCTACAGGTTTCTAGCAATACGTCTTTTCTGTATACAACAGCAACAACCGCGGAAAGCCTCACGGAACTTGCGACGCTATCCTTAGTTCATTTATATGCACTGTGAAAAGTAATGCTCCTTTATCACTTCCTTGGAATACACCCGATATTACTTTTACATCTTCGAGGTCTCTCTTCGTCAAGAAAGACATGCTGTGTTTTGTGTGCTGTGAATCATACAATCCAATCACGCAGCTGTTATGATGTTGCGCAGTCTTCTAGTTTGTTCATTATTTGTTAATGCAGAATAGTATCTAACGATTTCTGGACGCTGTAACATGGAACCAGCGTGGGTGCTGGTTTATACTGCTTTCTGGTATTGCAGCTGAATAGAGCACCATCGCTTTTTCCAGAATTCATGTTGATTCCTACAGAGCAGAAGCCAAGGGAAATCTCTTGAAAACGTTGATTAGAACCAGGTTATAGAAAAATTAACTTTGGGGTGATAATATCCATACCACAATTTGAATGCTTAGATGTGTAAGAGCATTTGTTTATGTGGCTACTGAGTGAAGTCAGGCTACCTGCGTCGCTGTCGATATCGGGAGATGCGTGCAGCTTTTGAAGCATAGTAGCTGAATTTAACGAAGAAAATATTCGATCCGACCTGCTAGTACGTTGATGATGCCTAAGACAGGGCTACATACTCCAACTGTAAGGCTTACTGTTTGCTTCGTTATTGATCTCACAATTTCGGTCACCCCTCTGATAATTGACTATAATCATCAACAACAATCACAAATAATTACACTAACACCAACTCTTTGATTATGGAATGTGTATCTGATAGAGTTCAGACAAACTCAATACATAATATGAGCTTTATTTCACGACCAGCTCCCGTTACCCATTATATAATTGCATTGACCCACGTAATACACATGACGGAAGAAGCACGAACATCTTTCAAACCACAACAACACAGCGGTTAGGTAATCGTGTCTTTCATTAAGACTGTACGTAATTTGCCACTGTACTATAGTACAGAGAATAGGAAATATGTATAGGGACACAAGGAACAAATTACGCGAGTCACTTCAAATTCTGCTCGCATCACAAAAAGCAAGTGAGACGCTGTGTGGACGTGAACAACTCGAAAACAAATTTTTTGGAAGATAAAGTATGTCACACTGGCTATCTTTAATTGGATTATCATATTCTTTTAATTGTGTTTCTTGCTACTACAAGCCTATATTTTCGGCTTTGTAGCTAGTTTCAAGTTTATAGCACAATCAAACGGACAGATTTGTGTTATAGGCAAAAGCTACGTCGGTCATACACCGTTAAAATACTATGAGGCTGCTGGACTGTGAAATAAACAACATGATACTAGACGTTTCTCAAATAACTGTGACGTCGCATAATACCGAACTGTACCGAGAAAAGGGGTTACTCAATAGTCGTGCGTACGCTGCCAGACGCCACGACAGGTTGTAATCATCAGACAAAAATAAGGAGAACAAGTAACCTGGGAAAATAACACGTAACTCGCGTCGATGAAATGTATGCTATCAACTGAAACATTAGCTTCAAGTGTGAGCACCGCAGGGGTGCAACCACGAATCAACTCCGGATCAACTGCCATGTAATTTCATCATGCTACATGCCGGAAGCCTAATTACATAGCGGCTGCCGTAAAGTCTTTTACCCGTCGCCAAACCTGATGCGGTGTGTAACGAGTGCAGCCTTTTTGTCCGTTTTCTGCCATCGTGTTCCGACCTCCCACCATCAGTCTTTGATCTCTCCGCATTAAGATATATATATATATATATATATATATATATATATATATATATATATAATGTACAACAACACATTTCTTAACACTTAATAATAATTTATTATAAAACTAGCTAATAAACCAGGATTTGCCCGGGTATTCATTTTGTTGGTTTTCTATTAGAAATGAAAAAAAAGAGCTGTGTGTGTAGTGAAGTACTGAAAAAAATTTCATTTTTACGCACTCATGAAAGCACATTCAAAATTATGAAATAGTTGTATAAAGAAATATCGGTATGAATAATGTACAAATCAAGAAACAATCCAAGGAGTAACCCGATTAAGAAAAAAAGCAAAACATATAGGCAAGGATAAACCTCGGCTGATGAATGGCGTGTACTTCAGGGTTCAATGTTTGAATGACTAGGGAGAGACTGACTGCCTTCCTTTTTTCTTAGGTTGCAGTGCAGGGTCACCCGTTTATAGTGGTCTATATTGCAATAACATCATTGTATTGCACGTTGAAGGTGTGGTGGTGGGACTTGAAGTCCCGTACCATCCTCCAGCGATGGGAGTTCAATGTTCTTGCTCAGAAGTGACACATCTACAGTGTTGTGATGGTGGCCCTACCAGGGATTGCGCTTACGTATGACCATATCACAACTGTCACATTCTTTGTGGCTGTACCAGCCGTGATCCGAGTTCTCTAGAATGATAAGAGAAAGAGGTGGTATTTTCAGGCAGTCTCGTTCGGTGGACGGCTCCTCGTGAAACGATTGCGACTGTGGCGGTGCCCCTGACGAGAGCAATCTGCGGGCAGAGTATTTAGCCCAGGTATCTCTGACCTGTTCTTCGTATCGATGCTCTGACTGGGTGAGGAATCCGAATTATTGTCGGGTACCAAATGTTGCTCACTACTAAGTCAGTCTGTTGGTGATGTGCTTGTCTCTTATGTGCACTTCACCTAGCGGAATATTCTTCGTGATGTGACACGCAATATCCCTCATGCTTAGTATGAAACTGCAATTCTGGTACTCTACCGTCCCTATACCTACTCATTTTCCAGAACTCACTTACAATCTCTGAGTATTCTCTGTCATGGAGACTTTAACTGCCTCTCTCTGCCTGACCGTAAAGTCATGATACACCTGCAAGCAGACACATTACAGTTCGTTTTCTCACTAAACAAGAAGGCACCATCCACGGCATCTGTCCCTATCGACCAGACACATAGCTACTGCTCATCTCTAGAAATTTCCCTCTCCTACTCAAATGTACAGTGCGTTGTTAGGGATTAACGGCCCTTGGATGAAGAGTTTGTATATGGGAAGGATGAGGAAGGAGATCAGTTTTATTCTTTTCAAAGAAATGATCCCTGCATTTAGCTTAAACGATTTATGGAAACTACAGAAAAACTAAATTATTCTGACTATACCGTGATTTAAGCTACCATCCTCTCGAATGCTAGTCAAGTGTCTATAATCACTATGCAACCTCTCTCTGTTGGGGTACAAGGACCCTGAACCAAGAGGATCGACCGGGAATGAGATGAATGACGAGAAGGTTGTGACATGGAGAGGAAAAAAAAGTATTCTCTTACATCTTGGGGCGAGTATCTCTGATAGGACTTTGTAGCCAAGCATGGTTAGGTTTATTTGATACAGAATGTATAACTAAGCAAACAGCACAAAAAAATGACTCACCCTCAGCTGACAGTAATGTGACACCGTCTCTGACCTAGATAATGGCCTCAGTATGGTGAGAATCTACACGTTTCTTGAGGCATGCCACATACAGCTGAAGCCACTCGTCGATGATTAGATCACATAGTGCTACCAAATAGCGGAGATGTTGATTACTGTTTGACCGGCTGTTGTAAACAGTCCAAGACATTTTCTGTGGCATCGAGGTCACGCGATTTTAGCGGACCAGTCGACGTGCGATTGGATGCCTGAACGTTCGTCAAACTAGGAAAGTATCCATATAGCCCCGCGAATTCGCTGTTGTCATCTTGTATACTGGAGTATTCACAACATATTGAAGAAGATGTAGAAGAAAGAGCAACACTATGGTACTAGTAATTTTGCAAGGAACAACCTGGTGTCTACCTGAATCAGGAGGCCTGACGTGTTGCAGAACGTTACACAGACGTTACACCGCGTTAATTGACAGCAAGCCGTACACTACTCCTTGCAGACAAGTTGGAAAATCCAAACGAACTCCTACCGGTTGGGCATCTTCATTCATGGTGTGGTTGTTGCATTCGCCAAAGACAATGATAACATCACAGTTGACAATGTTTTTCTCCCTTGTCCCCTCTCCCCATAGATCTTCTCCCTCCCCTCCTTATCCATCTCCTCTATCTACCTCTCTCTCATTATCCCTTTCTGCCCTCTGTCCATCCACTCCTACCCCTCTCTATCCATCCCATCCTGCCCCATCCTCTCCTGCTATCCATCCCGTCCTACCACAGCCTCTATCCAAGCCCTCCTCTATCCATCTCAGATTTCCCTCAGCCATGCCCATGTGCACGTACAGGAGGCCAATACTACTACAACACATCTGTTGTGTGGGGCAGTCTACATGTGAGGGGCTGGAAAACCGTTTCTTGCCCCTGAGGGTGTAGGTTGCCATATGAAGCAGGTCGATAAGGCATATTGCCACTGTTCCCACATAAGAGACACATGTCATGCGGGATATCATGTACTGTAGGGCTAAAAAAACACGTGGTTGCCCTTATCTCTGCTGCAGTTGTAACTAGGAGGCTATGAATGGCACAGTACTGATACTCATGAAGTATGTTGTTGGCGTCGCAAATTTCAGTGAAATCGATCCAGGGGCCTTGGAGGTCATGCAGGATATATATCCATACAGTCTGTTTTGTATATTTACACACACACACACACACACACACACACATATATATATATATATATATATATATATATATATATATATATATATATATATACTAATTGGTAAGGTAAGGACCATCAGGTCCTCCCTTGCTTTTGGCAAGGCCTTCTTCATATTACACATTATATACAATATGATAAAAATGTTGTAAGTTACATCTAATATTGAATACAACATACAGAATTTACTGTAATGCAAAAATGCGCAGTTTGCTTTCATTTATGAGAAGAAGAATAAATTCGAATTAGAGTAGTTGTTGTTGTGGTCTTCAGTCCTGAGACTGGTTTGATGCAGCTCTCCATGCTACTCTATCCTGTGCAAGCTTCTTCATCTCCCAGTACCTACTGCAGCCTACATCCTTCTGAATCTGCTTAGTGTATACATCTCTTGGTCTCCCTCTACGATTTTTACCCTCCCCGCTGCCCTCCAATACTAAATTGGTGATCCCTCGATGTCTCAGAACATGTCCTACCAACCGATCCCTCCTGTTAGTCAAGTTGTACCACAAGCTCCTCTTCTCCCCAATTCTATTCAATACCTCCTCATTAGTTATGTGATCTACCCATCTAATCTTCAGCATTCTTCTGTAGCACCACATTTCGAAAGCTTCTATTCTCTTCTTGTCTAAGCTATTTATTGTCCATGTTTCACTTCCATACATGGCTACACTCCATATAAATACTTTCAGAAACGACTTCCTAACATTTAAATCTATACTCAATGTTAAGAAACGCTTTCCTTGGCATTACCAGTCTACATTTTATATCCTCTCTACTTCGACCATCATCAGTTATTTTGCTCCCCAAATAGAAAAACTCCTTTACTACTTTAAGTGTCTCATTTGTTAATCTAATTCCCTCTGCATCACCTGACTTAATTCGACTACATTCCATTATCCTCGTTTTGCTTTTGTTGATGTTCATCTTATACCCTCCTTTCAAGACACTGTCCATTCCCTTCAACTGCTCTTCCAAGTCCTTTTTCCCCTGACAGAATTACAATGTCATCGGCGAACCTCAAAGTTTTTATTTCTTCTCCATGGATTTTAATACCTACTCTGAACTTTTCCTTTGTTTCCTTTATTGCTTGCTCAATATAAAAATTAGGAGTGGTGATAACAATGCACTTGAGAGAACAGGTGGCAAAGGGAGGGAAAGAGGAAGATTATAAAATACAATCAATAAAGATATGGGGAAAGCAAGTGACGTGACGAACAGAGAAATGAAAAACGAAAGAACCATTTGCCTTACAGTTTGCTGAAGGGAAGGCTAGCCATCGGATTTTGTGGAAACGTTGTGATGGCTTCTGCTTCTTTCCAAAAACAAATGGGCACTGAACTGTGCACAGAGTCTAAGTTAATTTCTTCCAGAGGCAGACAACAGCAGCAGAGAATGTTTATGCTATATGAATTGCCTCAACTAGGATAACAGATAAACGAGACTTTTCTTTGCGATTAGGATAACGTGGCAGGTAGTTTAATCTCTGATGCGAGGTACTAGAGTGCTTGCACATTGAGGAACCAATGAAGTAGACACTGTGTGTGGCAGTCACGTGACTTGTGTGGCCACAAGGAACCCAGATGGGCATATGGGGCACCGACATTGTCAAACAGACGGATGTTGTAACACACACGAGCGATTACGTTTACTTCTAACTGTGTAGAGTTTTATTACTCGCACCGTGTTGGATTCCATCACATATGGGAAAGGATTACAGATAGAGTGACAGCACAAGTTTCCATTTCACAAGCTGAGGAAATACGATTCACAGACTGGCAGTCGTTTTACTCAATCCACAACTAGTTTTGGGATGTTAAAATCCCATTTGCAGATGCATAAAAATTGTAATAAGGCATTCGTAACATTCGGGCCAGTCAGTGCAACCGCTGAAGGTCACTGCATCCTGGTCGGAAGATAGAATTTAACTTCCGAAACCGGTCGGGGACCGAATTAGTCATCATTACAACTAAAGTGGATGTCATTCTCCTAGTTCAAATGGCGCTGAGCACTATGGGACTTAACTTCTGAGGTCATCAGTCCCCTTGTTGTGTACATAGTTCCGCGTAGTCAGCGCGTACACAACTTTCCCACTAGAGCGCGCCCCACTAAGTACATCACAGGCGCAGCACTCGTCCATCTCCGCACTACGAGATGGCGCTGCCGTAGAGACGGACCAAATTCTGCTTCCGCCGATCCGCGTATTAATATGTAACGCAGCCAATGAGATTGCTGCTAATGTAGAACATTTTCTCCTCACGGATCACACTCGCGCAGTGATACATGAACGTGCGAGGTATTATAACGAGTGTACAGACCTCCAATTAGTCAGTCTGAATTTGTCTGCACCAGTTAGTACCAGTCTGCGTTAGTCTGTACGAGTTCTACATTTGTATGTACGAGTTCTACATTTGTCTGTACCAGTCTATAGTCAAGTTTCAGTCGGCGCCTAATAAGATTACCATATTCCTGTATATAGCCATGAAGATAAATGTATAGACACTTTTGTCAGGTATCAGAGATATATGTAAGAATAAGATTAACGTACAAATACCAAAGGAACTTCAGATTGTCAATTGTAAATAGCATCCACAATCAAGTTAAGTAATTTTTATGCTTGTTATTATTTTAATTAATGTGTGTGAACTTTAATCAAGTTCTGTTTAAAGTTGGTCACCGTCAATCTGCTAGTCTAAGCGTGCAAGTGGCATTTCTATCGTCTGACCTAACGGCAGAAGATAAACACGCCACGATAAGACCACGAGACATATTGCTGACACTCGCCTACTTCGTTAGAGCGACAAGTCAAATAATATGATGGTGTGTGTACTGAAGGTCTTACAGTACGCACACCACACCCCTAGAACTTAGAACTACTTAAACCTAACTAACCTAAGGACAATACACACATCCATGCCGGAAGGAGGATTCGAACCTGCGACAGTAGCGATCGCGCGGTTCCAGACTGTAGCGCCTAGAACCGCTCGGCCATCCGGCCGGCCAATCTGTTAGTCGTGTCTCTCAGATGCGAACGTACTAAAAAACAATTATCATATATCTGAGACGAATCGAAAACAGCAGTGTTTCCGCCCATGTTGTTGCTTATTTGTACTACTTTGCCGTACGCGGTCGGAGTGTTGGCGCTTCCTGGATTTTAGGCAGCCCCTTGCCGCGTACCAGTGCTGCGGCGAGGTTTAATTCGCGGGTACACAGTGGAACAGCGTGCAATTTCCTGGCGGAACTGCGTCGCAAAGTGGGCAGCGCGGCTGTTGCATGTAAACACGGCAGGCCGGGGGCCCGGGCAGTGGCGATTATACTCTTTGTTCGCGCGGGTCGGCTTCTGTGCCGCCGCCGCCGCTGCCCGCGGTCCGCCGCTCCCTCCAGAAGCAGCGCATTGTCGCCGCCCTCACAATGGCGGGTGCGGACTGCGAACCGCGCAGCACACAGGCGCCGTGCTACCCTCATCCGCCTGCAGGGTCTGCCAACAGCTGGTATCGTTCTAGGCGATAGATGCTTGTTCACAGGATATAGTACTAGGTCAAATTGAACATCACCTGAAACTTCCTGGAGGATTAAAACTGTGTGCCGGACCGAGACTCGAAGTCGGGACCTTTGCGTTTCGCGGGCAAGTGCTCTACCATCTGAGCAACCCAAGCACGACACACGTCCCGTCCACACAGCTTTGCTACTGCCAGGACCTCGCCTCCTACCTTCCAAACTTTACAGAAGCTGTCCTGCGAACCTTGCAGAAATAGTACTCCTGAAAGAAAGTATACTGCGGAGACAAGGCTTAGCCACAGCCTGGGGGATTTTTCCAGCGTGAGATTTTCACTCTACAGCGGAGTGTGCGCTGATATGAAACTTCCTTTCTTTCAGGAGTGCTAGTTCTGCAAGGTTCGCAGGAGAGCTTCTGTAAAATTTGGAAGGTAGGAGACGAGATACTGGCAGAAGTAAAGTTGTGAGGACGGGGAATGAGTCGTGCTTGGATAGGTCAGATGGTAGAGCACTTGCCCACAAAAGGCAAAGGTCCCGTGTTCGGGTCTCGGTCCGGCACAGAGTTTTAATCTGCCAGGAAGTTTCAAATCAGCGCATACTCCGCTGCAGAGTGAAAATCTCATTCTGAACATGACCTTCTTAAGTTTCGCCATCGTTATTGACGATGCGTGGAGGATACTGTTATCCTCGGTATGCACGTTAATGATGATGATTATTCACAGAATTACGTGATCGATAGAGGATGTGCAGACATTATCACATAGATAACATCACATAAAGTACGAAATCCAAACGACTCTGGAGCGTGCCAAGCGAAGCATAGCTATACTGACGCCATGGGTTGTGTATGTGTTAAAAAATAGTAACTTTAGGTTACAGTACTACCAGTTGCAAATACGACCAACCATCAGCTTTACACTGTGGTGACGAAAGTCATGGGATACCGAAGTGCACATATACATAGGGCAGTAATATCACATACTGAAGGCATAAAAAGCCAGTACATTTGTGGAGCTGTCATTTGTATTCAGGTGATTCATGTAAAAGGGTTTCGGATACGATTACGGCCGCGTAACGGTTATTAACAAACTCTGAATGCGGAATGCTAGTTGGAGCTAAACTCATGGGACATTCCATTTCAGAAATCGCCAGGGAATTCAATATTCCGAGATCCACAGTGTCAAGAGTGTGCCGAGAATAGCAGATTTCAGGCATTACCTCTCACCACCGATAATACAGTGACCGAGAGCAGCAGCGTTTGCGTAGAGTTGTCAGTGCTAGGAGACAAGCAACACTGCGTGAAATGACCCCAGAAATCAATGTGGATGTTACGACGAACGTACCCGTTGCCACAGTGCGGCAAAATCTGACATTAATGGGCTACGGCAGCATTCGACCCCTGCGAGTGCCTTTGCTAACAACGCGACATTATCTGCAGCGCCTCGCCTGGGCTCGTGACCATTTCGGTTGGGTCCCAGACAAATGGAAAACCGTGTCCCGGTGAGATCAGTGCCGACTGCAATTGGTAACAGCTGAAGGCTGACTCTGAGTGTGACGCAGACATCAGGAAGCAATACACCCATACTGTCAGTAAGTCTCTGTGCAAGCTGGTGGTCGCTTCATAATGGCGTGGGCTGTGTTTACATGCAGCTGACTCGATCCTCTGGTCCATCTGAACCGATACTGCCTGGAAATGGTCATGTTCGGCTGCTTGGAGACCATCTGCAACCATTCATGGACTTCATATTCAGAAACAACGATGAAATTTTTATGGATGACAAAGTGCCATGTCCGGACAATTCGAGTGAATGATTTGGCCACCCACATCGTCTGACATCCCATCGAACATTTATGGAACATAAACGAGACGCCATTTCTTGCACAAATTCCTGCACCGGCACCCTTTTCGCAATTATAGACGGTTATAGAGGCAGCAAGGCTCTATACTTCTGCAGGGGACTTCCAACGACTTGTTGAGTCCGTGCCACACTGAGTTTCTGCACTACGCTGGACTAAAGGAGGTGCGTCATGATGTTTGGAGGCGTCCCATGCCTTTTGACACTTCAGTGTACAAGGGAATGACGACAATAATTTTTGCTTGACCAGAGTAGGAGAGGACATTTCAATGGAAAGGCGCTTTGGACATGCATGTAATTAAATTGTCCTCCCTTGTACGGGAAATACATAATGTGGGTACGAGTTGTGGTTGTGACGCAGGAATGACGACATATAGAACCTTGTGTCTGGCCATGAGTGATGCACAGAGAGCCCGCATCTCGTGGTCGTGCGGTAGCGTTCTCGCTTCCCACGCCCGGGTTCCCGGGTTCGATTCCCGGTGGGGTCAGGGATTTTCTCTGCCTCGTGATGGCTGGGTGTTGTGTGCTGTCCTTAGGTTAGTTAGGTTTAAGTAGTTCTTAGTTCTAGGGGACTGATGACCATAGCTGTTAAGTCCCATAGTGCTCAGAGCCATTTGAACCTTTTTTTTTTTTTTTTTTTTTTTTTTTTTTTTTTTTTTTTTTTTTTTTTGCACAGAGAGCCAAAGCGGATAAGCAGACTGCTCGAGTAAATTGTGAAATACATGTTTGAGTCACGGACGAGCACAGATTTTCATTGTCGTCATTCCCTTATACAACTGATGGTTGTAACTAATTGCAGCTGCGAATACATTACATGTATTTCATAACGGTTTCAGTCGCCGCATTACCTATTCCTGCAGACATGCAGTCATCTACGAAGGAACAATGCATCACCTTCTTAACAACAAAGACACTCCAGTAACGTCTCATTACGTAATATTCCAAGGAAATCGGTTGTTCCCTCTCAAACGAACTATCTCTACATTGGCTTTAATGGATTTATGGAAACCACGGTAAGACTAATCTTGACGGCCTGGCAAGGATTTAACCATTGCCCTCCCGATTATGGGTGCAGTATGCAATACAACCAATGACAAAACATAATTTTCTGATAATACTGCATAAGACAAGCGAAGTGCTCTATTATAAATCATTTGTGTGATATTTCAGAGTTATCGCCCCATTTACGACTGTATCAAGAAGGGCTTATGTCCGTGATCAGTGATCCATAATAGAATGTAAGGCGACCTGGACGTCGTCACATGTCCGTGCATTGTTCTGTTCTGACACAATTTGAGACCTACTGATGATTGCTTTATGGGAGGGAGGGAGTGGGGAGGGAGGGCGGGAGCAGCTGCACTGAACGTAGGACATAAAGTTCCAGTGTCGTTAGCCTCTATTAGATGAATGCAAGGTGGTCAGGTGTTCCACTTCACGTGCGCGAATGTATTCCATTCTAGAAAACTTGCATCAACTGCGGCGCTTTTGAAATACTTGGGAGAGTAGAATACATTGCCTCAGGATTTCAACGAACTCATACAGTGCCATGAGCGTTTATCGCGATTCATCATTCCATGCAACATCTCCCCATACTTAGCCAGACCAATTTGTACTAGGTGACACAGTTGTAAGACAATGGATTAGCATTCCGCAGGACGGCAGCTCAGATGACCAACAGCTTACCTTCATGTAGATTTTCCGTTGTGCCCCGAACCGCTTAAGCCAAATGCCAAAACAGTTTCGGTTTAAGAGAAAACCATTGAATTGCTTCTCCTCCATCTTTAATATTGCCGTAGAACATCATACCCCTCTCTTTCTTCATTTATTTCCTTAACGCCTTCAGTTCCATTCCCTGCCCATAAGTTGTAATGTATTTACGTTTTTATGGACATATATGAATGACACGAAGAGAAAATGTAAAAACTGGTGTTGAAACAAAGTTTTATGCTCGAGTGTAGAACGAAGGTGTCCAACCGAATACCCAGCCAATGGATAGATTACCGCAGACAGTGTCTCACGCCGTCGCTTTGTGAGATATTGAGGTGCGGTATGGGAAACCCAGGATGATTATTAAACGTACGCTCAACAATACTCCACACTAATACTCTAAACTAGACGAAGACAGTTTCTTCCACCACCAGCTTTCGAGTGACTACGTAGTTCATGTTAGATGGTCGTCCGTAAGCAATGTGGGAAAAGAATCGAATATCGGAACATGGCGGTGGATTACGGCGAACAAACTTGTTGATGTTAACGTGCACTCATGCAGTATCTAAAACTTGTAATAGATTCTTCATAGGTGTACTCTTCAAATGTCAACATCGACTTCACTACGCGTATCATTCTTGTTTCACATCTTTTGATGCTCAGAACGGACGTTGTTTTCTAGTACTGAAAACTTCACTTAGCTTGAGAATGGATAACGTTGCTACTGAGAAGCATAACATAAGCTTTCGTGGAATTGTTTTCGTATTTGCAGTTATACAGTACTAAATTTAAAGAAATAAAAATTATTGAGCACCAAATAACAATCGTCCGTATTTGCAGTCGCTATGCGAGCCCGTCGCTGCCCCACTGTTTGAAAGATAAGATAAAAAGCAGAACAAGTCGTTGAAACTATTCAGAAATCCATTTACACAAACTTTTACCGATGATAAGTAATTCTTCTGTCTGATGAATCAGAGTGCTTCTGAAATTTTCAAAATCACTATCGTTTGACGTAGTAAAACTTACATAAATTACACATGTTGCTCGGCACTATATGATCTTCAGTGTAAAATAAGAATGTTTGCAGCCAAGATCGCTTGTTATAATACTTTTATTTCCTCAATTACCTGTTTCGACAGGTCTAGCTGTATTATTCTTGCACAGGCCAGAACGACAGCTGGACCTGTCGAAACCAGTTACTAAGGAAATAAAAATATTTCAACACACGATCTTGGGTGCAAAAATTCTTATTTAACGCCATTAAAACTTGCTACAGTAAGTGAAAAATTAAAGAAACATATGAAAATTATTATGTCACCTCTGGGAAATGGGGAAGTACAGCCAGATACATAACGAAGCAATCGGTCAAAAGTAGATATAAACTCCTAGTTAGTCTTCTTCGAAGCTCACTGGCTCATTGACGGAGCTATGAAAATGAATTGAAACAGCCGTAAGTAAAATGTAATGTGACATACTCTCTCTATAATGGGCAATGGTCCAGAGGATCGTTCAAAAAATACCTCTGGAGCTGTGATGAAGACTTCAAAATTACGCGTCACAGATCTGAAAATTAAAAAAAAAAAATTCGTCCAGTTGGAACTTAGAAGTATATATTATGCATGAAAACACTTTTGACCAAAAGAGACTCTGCCTGAGTGTGTAATTAACCCCCACTGGTAACGGACATAATTTTGGAACGTAATGATTTTCATGAAAATTAATTTTTATTATTTGTTGTTTTCTTTGTCAGATAATGACATTTTTAAAACTTTGACTCAAATGCTCTGTGTTCCCTTGTATATAACATCGATATCGAAGGATTTAATGTGATTTTAATGTGATTTTTAACTGTAAAGGTCTCTTGGAATTGCGCCAGATAGAATGTGACCAAACGTTAGGCATCCTTTCTGAGAGAGCATCCTAACATGCTGATTAAACAAATTAATGGTGTTAGATTATCGTATTTCGACAAAGAAATGCGGTTAATAGGCAGGTTCAAAATTAAGTGAATTTTTCTCATCCACCTATAATAGTTGGGAGTTTCAGTCGCGTTTCTCGACAACGTTATCCTAGAATCTTGTGAAATTCTGCAGAAGAATTATTCTTGTAAAATAATAATTTTACTACACCAGTTTTTGACACATGCAATGAGTTCGTACGACCTGACGCTAGTGTTAATTATAGTAAAAATTAGTACGTCATTCCTTAAACTACCTCACTGCCCATCACTTCCTGCAAAGCCCTAGCGCACCTTGCACAACAGATAGCGGTTATGAACATCAATGTGTTCCCGTGTATTTACAAATTTAACCGGTCGTTAAAATGCAGAAGTAGAGGAATTTGTTACCAAAGCCGTCATCTTAACACACTGTCGTAATAAGGCCGATAGCAGTGAACTGTCCTTTATGTGAAAGATACATTTCCAAAATTATACTCATAGTCACTACTCATGCACGAATCAATGAGGATTGGCAATCACTTTTCACAAGTTCTCGATCCATAATCTGAAACCACCACTCGCAGAGATATCCTTAAAAGGGAATACTGCGCCGCTTAATATTTCACATCCATCACCAATCTGCGTTTCGAAGGCTGTCACATGTTTCTGTACATAGGAGAATTAATTCGCAGCGGACGTATTTAAATTGTGGCGCAGGTGCACTACTGTGTCACGTCAGCTGTAATTAGTGTCAAATAATGTATGGCGCCGCCTGTCGGAAGTAACAGTGGTGTGGGGGTCGTAATTAGATTGACACATTGTGGACCCCTAAAGCGATTACCTGATGACAATACTACCGCACTTGTAACTGCATCTCTTTATGTCAAATCTATTTGTCAACTACACAAAGTGTACGATTGATAACCATTTAACACTTATGCGCGTATGAACAAGATTTCCTCCGAAAGGGATCAAACAATCATTTTTTTTTTTCTTTTCAGTTCACACGGTCTCTTCATAAACCTATGTTTCCCATCTTGATCAAGAGATGTGACAAGAGATTACGCAACCATTTCAGTTTCGTGTAGAAAAATATATGAAAGAAATGCCTGTTCTCAGTCTGCTTCACTTTCCATCAAAATGTCCACTTTTATGACGCTACGCTGGAGACAAGTAACTTTAAACCTCTGCGACTGCTGAGAAAGGAGAAAATGCGTGACACTCTCGATCAGAGTTAAGCCGTACCGCCTCGCTTTTGGAAGGTCTTTCCAAAGGGGAATTTACAGCCTGAGGTTCTTGAGCCACAGCAAGTCTCGCCTCAGAATCTCGATTGGATTTTTAATACCACATGGTCCTTTCTTTGAACCATTCTCATATATTCAGAAAGGCTCTATCGTTTTCTAGGCATTTTTATTTGTAAACAAAACGAAATCAAAACCGAATGATTAGGCACCCAAATCAGAAAGCAAAATTACTAATTTCAGTTAGTTTTTCCTAGCAATGAATATCAACAAAACCTATCGAAAGTAGCAAAGCAATGTCGTTACATTTCTAGTACACAAAGCAAAATCAGTAAATCCATTTATCCTACCCGAGTAAATTTCTGTCAGTTTGTATTGATAAAGATAAGACTGCGGCACTTAACTCTCTCACTGGCGTGAATGTCTGAAAATATATCTGTCACTGATTTAAAATAATTAACAGAGCCATCTATTGGTTATCTGGTTTACTACGAAACTGACCGCGTCGCCTGTTGGTTATTTGCTGTAGTACTGTGTGGTTCAATGGAACTTCTAAGCCGAGTGGACGATTTTTGATAAAACTTTAAATTGCGGTTTCCATTATACGACTTTGATGAAATAATGCCTATATGCTGCCCCAAGCGACGTTCAAATTCGTCTTGCAGTTTTTGCGATTAGCGTGTTCAAACGGGCCGAGATGACTATTTTAGTTCTATTATTAGCATAGAATAGAGAAAATACCAGACAAAGTAGACGAGGAAGGCAAAATGAGTAGTCAGTATAAGTTCACACTTCTATGTAGCGCCAGTATAAGGATACTGACTAGCAATAGACGGGGTGAAAAACTAAAATCTCGCACTGTGAAGCAACAGCTGACAGCTCAGCTAGCGTCAGAAAATTATCGTTTGCATTACCTGTAAAATTTTAATTTTCAAGACATTCGGTATTAGATTCCGGTAAAGTATTCGGTTATTCTTTGCTATACATGACTACCCCAGATAACCTGTTTTACAGGTCTTATTCCTATTAGACCTGCTCCAGAAGTCAAAGCCTTTTAAAATATCTAGAGGGGATGGGTTAACTAGGGTAAGTTGAGAACTATCTCATGCAATGAGTATATATTGAACACCGCTTGTTTCATTGTAGCTCCAGTTGGTACCACATTTCACGAGTTCAAGAAGGGTGGGATCAACCTACTGATACCACTGTGTTTCAAGAGCATGATTTTACTGCGACGAAAACGACAGATCTTTTTCTTTTCACGGACCATTTCAACACCGGAAACGCTCCTGCCCAGGCTGCTGCTCCCAAAGGCCAATCCACAGAAATTCCTAACGAATTTCCTCATGAACAACGACAAACAGTACTTCCAACAAATAGAGCTCTGTTTATACTAAAATAGTGCGGAAGTATTTTAATTTTTTAATGTGAAAACAGTGACAAACGAAAAGCCAGTTCAACAAACGGAAAATTCACGGAAAGAAAAGCTCGTGCTTCACGAAATACTCACCTACGTAAACGAAAAGGTACCAAAGAAAAACTTTCTGTAGTATGCAGAGGCCGATGACATCCAAATCCAGCTGTCATTAGAACACAGGATAGTGTGTTGGAAACATCACTCGTAGTGACTTCAGGACTCCTCAAGTTTTGAAGGAACAGAATTGGTGTGTGACTTTCGTTAGTATAAAAAATAAGATTTTGAATTACATCCGGAATCAACAAAATAACCTTTCAAAATGGCTCTGAGCACTGTGGGACTTAACTTCTGAGGTCATCAGCTCCCTACAACTTAGAACTACTAATCCTAACTAACCTAAGGACATCACACACACCCATGCCCGAGGCAGGATTCGAACCTGCGACCGTAGCGGTCGCGCGGTTCCAGACTGTAGCGCCTAGAAACGCTCGGCCACCCCGGCTGGCAAAACAACCTTTCATTTCATACATTGTAATACGAACTAAATGTAAATTTTTAATTAGTGTACTGTATCACACTTTCCGAGAGCAGAAAGGTACTCAAATTTTATCAGTTTTCTCATCTTACTCCGCCATCAACGTCGTATTGCCCTCCTAATAAAACAGAAAATACGAATTAATCAGCCGGCCGCGGTGGTCTAGCGGTTCTGGCGCTGCAGTCCGGAACCGCGGGACTGCTACGGTCGCAGGTTCGAATCCTGCCTCGGGCATGGGTGTGTGTGATGTCCATAGGTTAGTTAGGTTTAAGTAGTTCTAAGTTCTAGGGGACTTATGACCTAAGATGTTGAGTCCCATAGTGCTCAGAGCCATTTGAACCATTTGAACGAATTAATCACTAATGATTAACGTCAAATTGTCCCGGTCCTGTCCAGAAGTTCAAACCTACTTCGTTTCTGCAGGTAACACGTTTCATTCTTCTAGTACTGTTTACATCTGTTACTCCACGGTGACGAACAAGTTGCAGAGAAGTATTGCTTGCTTGCCATTTCGATCCAACTATCCGTACGATGTACCCTCCACGGTGTACATTCTGAACCAGGTCGGGAAGAACCATTGTTGATGCTTCATAATTGTCGTTCATTGCAAATAAAATGTTGCTACCGCTGGTAAGCCTTGAACGATACAAACTCACAGCTGAACACCTGGGTGGTCACTTGGGAACCTCGTCGCTCTTGCTTACTATAGTCACCCTCTACATGGTCTGTTCAGCAATCCATGTGACCTCGTGTTGCCTGAAGTTCCCAAAACTTCAAATGCTTTGTTTTGTGAGCTTACCATCGCAGTAGAGGCAAATTCAGGACTATTATTGCCGTGTGTCTTCCAGAAAGGCAGCAAAATGATCCACGAAGAAATGAATAAGTTAAGATGAACAGCTTGGGCAAAGAAACCATTACATTCCAACCTGGAAACTGTGTTTAATTAGTACTCAAAGGATAGTGTTAGCAAATATCAATGAAATCACACCTTAGAGGTCAAACTTCTTTACAAGTAGGCAGACGCTATTCACGCTGGCTAACGGAGGCACTACGAAACACTACATAAACAAATACGTAATGCGTTTTACATGGATAGAGTATGTATTGAAGTGACACCATCAATAATAATTTCTGAAACAAACTGTGACAATTCTGAATAATCTCTATTCGACCACTGGACTCGTGATCACCTCTAGACCTCAGTCTGTTCTGTTGTCAGTGTGGTTTGAAAAATAGTGAGCATACCGTGAATATATTTCCTCGGTACTTTTATAGTAGAGCCCGCATCTCGTGGTCGTGCGGTAGCGTTCTCGCTTCCCACGCCCGGGTTCCCGGGTTCGATTCCCGGCGGGGTCAGGGATTTTCTCTGACTCGTGATGGCTGGGTGTTGAGTGATGTCCTTAGGTTAGTTAGGTTTAAGTAGTTCTAAGTTCTAGGGGACTGATGACCATAGATGTTAAGTCCCATAGTGCTCAGAGCCATTTGAACTTTTATAGTAGAGTAATATTCCCGTAAAGGGTGGGCGCTATGTAGGACTGTTAGCTCACTAACGCAGTTGTAAAACAGCATAGTGTCATACTCGCTTTAAGATGTAAGGTGATAGAACTTTTACTGCGTAATATTTCACGAGAAATTATGTCGTTAACTTTTAGGTTTTGAGCGTTATGTATGTTTATGTTCATCGGTGACTGTTTATCGTACATAACGTCTTCTGTGTGAGTACCCCAGTGTCACTAACTTCAAATAAGTCATCTTTTCTACCTGGTTGCTTGGTTAAAATTAAGCCATTACGAACATTTTTCAATCATTAGCTTATATTCAAGAGCACATGTAAATGTGCACACGCCTTTCTAAGAGGCTAAATTCTCCGATCAGGCCTTGAAAACCACGATATGTCAGCCGGCCGTCACGAGTCGTCTTGCGGATGCGAATACACAGTGTGTCCGAAAAAGAGGAGATAGTATGGATCAAACCAAGGAAAAAAGCCCAGTAAACGGCGGGTCTAAAATACATACCTTAATAGCTATCAGCACTTGTTCATCTTCCCAAGTGTGAAACATATTTCTTCTACTAAACAAGTGCACACATTTCTTAAAGTATGCATTTTGGAGCCTGTGATTACTATACTTTTTTTCTTGTTTTGGTCCATACAACCTCCTCCCAAAATACGGAAAGCAAAGTCCTTACGCTCTTGTAGTAGAAGAGATCTGTTTCATAGTACTGGAGATGAACAGCTGTTCATAACTCTTGTTGTATGCATTTTAGAGCCCGTATTTACTAAATTTTTTCCTTATTCGGTGCAAGGAACGTGTCCGTAATGATTGTCTGGTGTGTCTCGAATGAAAAACAGCTCAAAGTTGCACTAAATTATGTTTATTTTAAACATTGACCATGGTTTAAACTATAATAATATAGCCTTCTTCAGAAGTCATATACACTATAAATGAAAAATGTCTTAGCCCAACGGCTGCTTCAAGACAAATAAAATAACTTCAACAGACACAAGGCTGTTTCGGAGATAAGTAAACTTATATATGGCACCATATGGTTAAGGGTTAAAATAAACATAATTTAGTGCAACTGTGGGCTGTTTCTCATTCGAGATTATTTCGTAACGGTTGCTGTTGTCACTGCCATGATGAAAATAATTGTCTGGTGTCTTTCTATAATATACACTCCTAGAAATGGAAAAAAGAACACATTGACATCGGTGTGTCAGACCCACCATACTTGCTCCGGACACTGCGAGAGGGCTGTACAAGCAATGATCACACGCACGGCACAGCGGACACACCAGGAACCGCGGTGTTGGCCGTCGAATGGCGCTAGCTGCGCAGCATTTGTGCACCGCCGCCGTCAGTGTCAGCCAGTTTGCCGAGGCATACGGAGCTCCATCGCAGTCTTTAACACTGGTAGCATGCCGCGACAGCGTGGACGTGAACCGTATGTGCAGTTGACGGACTTTGAGCGAGGGCGTATAGTGGGCATGCGGGAGGCCGGGTGGACGTACCGCCGAATTGCTCAACACGTGGGGCGTGAGGTCTCCACAGTACATCGATGTTGTCGCCAGTGGTCGGCGGAAGGTGCACGTGCCCGTCGACCTGGGACCGGACCGCAGCGACGCACGGATGCACGCCAAGACCGTAGGATCCTACGCAGTGCCGTAGGGGACCGCACCGCCACTTCCCAGCAAATTAGGGACACTGTTGCTCCTGGGGTATCGGCGAGGACCATTCGCAACCGTCTCCATGAAGCTGGGCTACGGTCCCGCACACCGTTAGGCCGTCTTCCGCTCACGCCCCAACATCGTGCAGCCCGCCTCAAATGGTGTCGCGACAGGCGTGAATGGAGGGACGAATGGAGACGTGTCGTCTTCAGCGATGAGAGTCGCTTCTGCCTTGGTGCCAATGATGGTCGTATGCGTGTTTGGCGCCGTGCAGGTGAGCGCCACAATCAGGACTGCATACGACCGAGGCACACAGGGCCAACACCCGGCATCATGGTGTGGGGAGCGATCTCCTACACTGGCCGTACACCACTGGTGATCGTCGAGGGGACACTGAATAGTGCACGGTACATCCAAACCGTCATCGAACCCATCGTTCTACCATTCCTAGACCGGCAAGGGAATTTGCTGTTCCAACAGGACAATGCACGTCCGCATGTATCCCGTGCCACCCAACGTGCTCTAGAAGGTGTAAGTCAACTACCCTGGCCAGCAAGATCTCCGGATCTGTCCCCCATTGAGCATGTTTGGGACTGGATGAAGCGTCGTCTCACGCGGTCTGCACGTCCAGCACGAACGCTGGTCCAACTGAGGCGCCAGGTGGAAATGGCATGGCAAGCCGTTCCACAGGACTACATCCAGCATCTCTACGATCGTCTCCATGGGAGAATAGCAGCCTGCATTGCTGCGAAAGGTGGATATACACTGTACTAGTGCCGACATTGTGCATGCTCTGTTGCCTGTGTCTATGTGCCTGTGGTTCTGTCAGTGTGATCATGTGATGTATCTGACCCCAGGAATGTGTCAATAAAGTTTCCCCTTCCTGGGACAATGAATTCACGGTGTTCTTATTTCAATTTCCAGGAGTGTATAATCAGCACAGGATATTTCGAATACATATACTTCTAGTCCCTCGCTATACCCTTTTTGTACAAGTAGTTCTGCAGCGCCAATTGAGAAATTCAGAATTTGAAAGAAACCGGAGAACATCATGACAAATTTGATTGCATCGGGGAGGGTGATATAACTGGTATCTCACATCTCGCCGAAGGCATGGTCCCGAGATCTAATCCCTAACTGGCACACCGACTGAACTTGTAACTGTCATCAATGCATTATTGTCAGCAAAGAATAAAAGATTCCTTTCACATTCTAAAACATGATTAGCCATTTCAGGTATACTGACATATTTGTCTCGAAAACTGATCTTATGTTTACAGGCTCAGCAGAAGGCGAATGCTATCGATATCGTACGTCAGATTTGTGATGTGCGACATCTTATGTTCATAAACAGAACACAACGCTGACAATATTATTTTTCTTTTATATAATTTTTTTGAAATGTAAGATTCAGTCATGCACTGATTTATTGCATAGACCGAGGCCAGGGGTACGTTTAAAAGTCATAGTTTATGTACAGATCTCGTTCATATACACGAAAAGTTTATACAACATGCTTATCCAATTCACAGAGGAATATCTGTGTAATATTTTTGGCTCATTGGATCCATGCTGAAATCTACCAAACCTGAAACCTTATGTCGGTTTATTGGGAGACACTTCAGCGAAATGATGCGGTATATGAGAACTGTAAAGTTGCGTAACACTACAACTGGAGGACGTATACTGCGTCGTGGTCATGCAGTGCATGCTTAATCGATCACTTCAAACGACTGAAAAATACATATTCCCGTCTGTCTACACCACGACCTTATAATGAAGCGTTGTCCTTCCTGGCCTCTAATTGGGTAACATTTGAGAACAGACACTCTAGAACGGCCTAACACGTACAAGTTGCATCAGTCTGAGGATTAACATGCGAGAGTGTTTCGAACTATGGTTTCTTAAGAGACCGCTAGAGGTCGGGCCTGAAGTACCACGTTTACAATTCCAACATGAGCAAGTAGTTGTGCAGCAGCCGTTACGTAATGCACTGTTTAATCCGCTTTGCTTTGGATTGAGAGTTGCTCGTTGTTTTCTCTTCTCATTGTGTAATGTGTGAAGAGGATTTCCTGGTAAGTCATAGCATTGTGTTAAGGCACTCACAGCAGAAGAGATCGGCATCCCAATGAGCTTTCACAGAAGCGTAAAACAAGATGATGAACTTCGAGCCCTGCGACGCGTGACTGTTCATTCACCCAACTCGTAACTCCACAAGCAAAGTTCTCGTTTGTTTACAGTCACGTCCGACTACCGTGCAGTGGTGTCCACACTGTACCTGTTGCCCATTGTACCTCAGATAAAAATGACTGCAGTTGACTCTCCAGCGACTCGGTCGAACGCAGCGGTCGAACATACCGGCTGCCAAAGAAATATTAATGTCTCTCAAGAATACTACAAGGAACGCAATGTCCTGCTGAAGCTTAAAAGAGAACTCAACCAGCTGTTCTGTGGTCACTTTACTCGTTTTCCTTGGCGAGAGATAATTGTGTTATGTATCCCTGAAAATCACAACCATGTAACAAAGTAGCTGATGCCAAGCACGCACAGAACAATGATGAACTTGCTCGAAGAAAAACTGACTTGAACCTGCTTAATCTACAACGTGCATTTTTCTAGCCACAATAATTGTAAGATATTGACAAATATACCAAGGTAACATTTAACCATCAGACTGTACAACACACATTCGTAAATACGTCTTCAGACTGTTATTGTGAGACGTATTCAGTTATAATACTGGATACAATTTAAAGCAGAACCCGTGTTTGTATGAAAACAGGTAGTTCAATTCTTTAAGTAAGATCGTCAGTCATCATTCTGTTTAGATGATTATATGTTCTTAAGCTATAAAATTGTCTGTAAAGTCATATTATATATTTTTGGTTATATCTGTAAAAACTAGTGTATTATATAGCGTTTGGCAATGACTTAGTATGGAAAGCTCCTTTAAAGATGTGAGTCTGCCTTTTTCATAGTTCTTGTACTAAAATGTGATGTGATTTCGTCACCAACTGTGACGTTATCACAAGAGAGGGGGGGGGGGGGGGGAGATGCAAGATCGAGGTACGTTCTCACTATGGACGATACTATTTTTCTTGAGTATTTGGACTTCACGAACCATGGTTGTCTTGGTATGAATGGCTGTATACCCGCGTAGCGGCCCCTCCCCCCTTGCTTCTGGGGTTCCGTATGTTACTCGGTCAAAACAGAGCCGTAATGGGTTTATTTTGTTGTTAGTCTGTCTGTCTGCTGTCTGTCTGTTTGACTGTTCAAAACCTTTTTTCTCAGGAAACAAGTAGAGGTACAAGATTAAAATTTATATCACATATAAAGGTCTGCTCTTCCATGGCGATGGGAAATAGTGAGTCTTCTAAGTCAAACTAATCAGCCATTCATACCAATTGTGTCCCATATTTTGATACTAGCAACCTGAGTCATCAAAACCTACAATAACGAAATATTTGAAGAAGTAAGATTTCACACTACAAGCAAAGAAAAAAATCCGAAAATTCTATTCTGTAATTATATCAGATAAAAAACATTTTCATGTCTTATCTAACTGTCTGGCTTTACCTTTATCTCAAGAAATTGTAAACGTATCAAGCTGAAATTTATGTTACAGACTGAGGTTTATAGTCGTTAAGCTTACAAGTCGTTTCAATCAAAAGATACGGTCACCAAGTCACATTTTGGTACCCGCAGATTCACTCACTAAATCCGATAGGGGACTTCCTCTTTACGTAGAATCATGAAATTTGGCAAGAAGAAAGGTTCTGCAGTACAAGTAAATGAAAAGAATCGGATAATTGCTAATTCGTGTTTATATCAAATTAAAAAAAGTATTTCTTCTGTCATTTGTTATCTGAGCTCCGACTTAAATTTGAAAGCATTCTTGAAAGTCTTCGAAACCTTAGGAGCGATATTTTTCTAGTATCAGTGTCGACAATACGTAAAAATCATCGAGATCCTCGATTCTCGGCGTGGATTAACTGTCTGTATACATGTACGGGACACTCAGTGCGCGTGTCCTACACGCACCAGGTCATTTTTTTTTTTTACTTTTGTTCTATTTTCCTTGCCACGAGACAGTCGCTTGTTTTATTTGAATGGTCTCTGATATCAGAAAGCCTTTGTCCAATAATTGCAGAGATATAACATATACCAATCGCATGTAGAAGAGTGTAACACAGTTATAACTGCAAGTCGTATATTGCATCACAGGTGTAGGAAATGGTTTGTTTCATGGCCACCCAAGTACCTTTTAACAAAGGAAAGTAGGTTTCCACTGTTGTCCATGTATGCCAGTTTGACGGATTATACCAAAAATATGAAAATGGCTACACAGTAGTGCTGAATAGGAAAAAAGCAAAATGGTATTATAATCCAAAGAACAACAGCCAATGAGGTATAGTTGTTGAGAAAATGCAGAGTGTTTCAGAAAGAATTACCTGATTTTAAAACTCCATATGTAGTGATAAAAACATGCTACATACAAGGGATGCATTGCAAAATCTTCATAAAATCTTAAAGTTTTAGTTATGCTATTACGAACGCCCTATCTGTCCACCAGCAGCAGCAGCGCGAACAACATATAGACGGTAACTTAATTCGTCATAACCTGTACACACTATATCTGCTTTTGCGGAAGTTATGGTGACTGTTATTCTGGTCTTCACTTCTTCTACATCGCGAGATAAACGGGAGATGAACATACTTTCTTTCACATGACCCCACAAGAAAAAATCGCATGACGTAATGTCTGGCGATGTTTGAAGGCAAGAATGCCGCGTTGAGGTAAACGGTTCAAATGGCTCTGAGCACTATGTGACTTAACTTTTGAGGTCATCAGTCGCCTAGAACTTAGAAATAATTAAACCTAACTAACCTAAGGACATCACACACATCCATGCCCGAGGCAGGATTCGAACCTGCGACCGTAGCGGTCGCTCGGCTCCAGACTGTAGCGCCTAGAACCGCACGGCCACTCCGGCCGGCGCGTTGAGGCAGAGTGTCATTGTGTGAGAAGCTGACGTACGTTGTTTTGCCAATGCGGTTGAGCTCCGTCCTGTCGGAAAATGAAGTCATCGGAGTTCTCCTAGTGGAAAAATTCAATTCTACAAACAGGGTGCACGGTCCCCTCCGAGACACTGCCCCCCATTCTTGATCGCCGAGACCGCCAGACATGACCCTATGCGATTTTTTTCTTGTGGAGATACGTGAAGGAAAGTATGTTCATATCACCTTTGCCTCACGACACAGAAATACTGACTTCTGTAAAAGCAGATATAGTGTGTGAAGTTTATAACGAACTTAGCTACCGTCTAGATGTTGTTCGTTCTGCGCTGGTGGACGAGCATTTGTAATACCATAGCTAAGACTTCAAGATTTTGTGAGTATTTTGCAATTGATCCCATGTTCATAGCCCGATTTATCAGTAAATATGGAGTTTTGAAATCAGGTCATTCTTTTCGAAACACCCTGTATTCAGTACGTCAACACTTTGTATCACGTGACACGCGTCAACAGCTGCGAAACATAGGCACAACCTACTGCGGGTGATACCAATAGAGCGAATCGACAAAGCGCCTGCCTATGACAGTAAACTGAACACGTATCACCTGCCGGACACGACAGTACATCACTGCTGCCAACAAGTTCCTCGCAGCGGCGGTGCTCGGTACACACAAATTTTGAGAGGCCGGAGCCGCGGCTTGTTGTGGTCAGCCTGTTGATTTGGAGCTGACGGCCAGCGCGGCGGAGTGGCGTGCTGTGCCGGGAAGAGCCCGCGCCTCCCTCGGGACTGGACGCTGCAACTGGAGCGCGCGCCGCGCCCTGTATTATTCATGGGGGGAGGGCCCGGCGGCTAATGAGCAGGCGGTACCAGCAGCGGGCGGCATGTGGCGCTCGGGGCACAGGACAGCGCAGGCCCGGACGTGGCAGTACGTGCTCGAGTGGCAACCTGCCAAATTTTCGATAAGTCGTCTGAGTGACAACGAATTAGGTGGTACACAGGCTGATTCTTACTAACGTTTAAGATTCTTACTTACGTTTAAAAAACCCCGAAGCGACATAGATGGTGCTGAGACATTTATTATAAGACACATTTGGTTGTAAATGCCGGGAAATACCCCAAAGTAGATGACAAATGTGGAACATGTGACGTCACTAGATGACGTACCTCAGCACACGTTCAGCAGCTGGGTATGGATGCGAAGGGAGGTTTGAGCGTTGCAGTAACTAACAATTCTACCACAACAAAGGTCAAAAATTAATTATGATTGTAGTGTTGCTCACGCTGCTAAATATTGCATTTTCGGGCAACAACAAAGTTTTATTATGAGGCAGGTGTCATTAGAGGACAGTTAATAAAGTCATTTTTCGTGTTTCCCACGCTGGTCTCGTTGTGAACTCATGGCTCAATCTTCAAAAATCTAGGTAGTGATGATTCCAAGCTCGGATGCAAAGAGGCCTAGGTGTTATTCTGCGATATTCAAAAGTTTTATAGATGTGTTTCATAAACCATTCTTGGAGATTAAACTTTTGCAAGTTAGGACAATGCTGATGTAAAAAAGTAATCAGCACTCCGAATTTAAGTTACACTTCTTTGTTATTGCTTTTGTTGCAATATCACGTAACTCGTTCCAAAACATCACTTAACAATATAAAACATACTTGAAAATATCTTCCTCACTGTTAAAGTTCACATTTCATAAACTGACTACAATTTGCGTCTTTTTAACATGACGACCAAAGCTTGACTCTCTAATAACAACTTACGCGCCCAAAAATCAGAGTTACAAGTACGTCAAAGATCATAGTGACAAAAGAAAGTATACACATAAGAATGATATCATTGCAATACATACATATCGATGTATCGAAGTACCTCTACATTAATGAAATCAAATATGAATGTTGTCACAGAAATATGTTAACTATTTTACAGAAACAGAGTAGAATATTGCTGGTATCGAGAGGTTGAGGTGAGGTGCCGTAATGGTTACGTAATTCAAGTACCATTACAAGTACTAACTGTGAAAACTTCGAACACCATCTGTAAATGTGTAAAAGTAGAAGTTACAAAATTATTGTCCTCGCTGTAACCAAGTAAAAGCTGTTCTTATTTAGTGTTTCTTTCATTCAATCCTTTCTTTTTTTACAGACATTATGTAATAAACAAAACTTATTTACTGGTGAGAACTCTGTTCGGAAGCTTATACTCATTTACTTGTGATGCATGTGGTTGGTTTTTGTTGTTCTGTATTTACAATAAAACGGCGGAGACTGCAAGACCGGTAAGCAGGATGATCGGGTGTGACAGACCGATTAAGTCAACTGCTGCACGTGCAGCGAGGCATGGTGACGTCACATGTTCAATATGTGTCTCCCACTATTGTGCTATTTCCCGACATTTGAGAGGCCATGTGTCTTCTACATTGAAGCGCCAAAGAAACTGGTACAGGCAAGCGTATTCAAATACAGAGATATGTAAGCAGCACAATATGGCGCTGTGGTCGCGTTTTATACACCCTCCACTGCTGGTGTTGGCACTTGCCGCCTATGATTGGTTACCGCACATTGACGTCGAGCAAATGCGACGGTCACCTTAGTGTGACTGGATCGTGTATTTGGCATGCAGTAACAATCTACACTGTTAACGTTTCAAAATTTTCCCGTGGTTTACTTATTTGTGAAGTATCGCAGTGGCAGTAGGCAATAAGGAAAAGATAACCAGCTCATTATCAAGCTGTGATGTCCGAATAGTTTCCTCGAAATCGAATGAGAAAAGCTGCCTAGCAGGTAATAAATGTAAGACCCAAAAAAGAAACAATGGTTTGTGATTTTTTATGCGAAAAGTAAAACGTTTTACTGCGAAAATGGAGGTAGCTTTGCTTCATCTATCTAAACCTTTTTTTGTTTGCGGCACATAGGATAACTTGAAATTTCTCTCGCCATGTATCAAACGACACGCGTTGCTTGGAGTGACCAGCAGTCCATATTGCGCCTCACAATATTACAGAAATACGAGCCAGTGTCGTGTCACTATCGTCCCACTGTGAACCAGACAAATAGCTTCAGCTACATTTCTAAAACCCCGCCAATGCTGGTTGCTTCAGCATCTAATGGTGTGTTGCATCGCGTATCGTATCACATATCATATTGCCTCAGTGTGAACATCACATTACTATGTGAATATAGTATTAGTAGGAAGAATTAATACTAATGTTGATTTATGGTTATACAGGATGTAAAATTTAGCACACGGAGCAGAGGCTCTCCAACTGTAAGCTGTTTGAGTGTAGGGAGAATGCCAAGTGGGCTGGATTGAGGGGGGGTGGGGGGGGGGGGGCGTGCAGGGCTAGTCCATGCAGTTGTATACAGCTACTGTGGCAGTGTGGCGTAGTGGTTAGCATCTCTACCTAATGAACAGCAGACATGTGTTCGAATTCTGGCTTTGCTATAAATTTTAATTCTTCGCTTCAGTCTGCATTTGTACATCATTAATACATTCTTTATTGAACAACAGGTTGGTGCACAATACAAAAGCTTTGACGCTCAATAACGCATGTAATGAATGCAGAAACTGTTGATACCACAAACGTAACAGTGTTTGGTCCTGCCAGAAATACAATAAGTCTTAACTCAAAGGATCCACAACAATAACAGTACTGTTTTTAAAACACATTCCTATATTACTTACATAAAAGAATTTTGTTTGGCCCAAATAAATATACAACGGGGTTCCAACTAAAAATGACACCTTGTTTAAGCCCACAGACGCGTACATTGAATAGCAAAGACTAGCAACCAAATCACTGTAATATTTACAATTTACTGATGTTTGCCTCCATCGTCTGCCGGACCAGGCCTAAAGGATACGACAGCTACACAGAACTACTTACTACATGGACCTCAAGGAAAGCAATACCATACACAACTGGTCATATGACAAGAAATGTTTCAAAGACATGTAAATATATCAATGTTACGGAATCTTAGTTCTAAATAACAACATAGTAATGTGAAGTTAATTTATTATTTTAATTCAAAGTATTTTCGGCTGTTAGCAACGCCCCAAGTTCCTTGCTCCATTTGATCACAGACTACGAACTTAATTAAATAGTACAAAATCGTCGATCTAGGATAGAACTAACATCATTCCTAACATAATAACAGATAATTGACAGATCTATTAATGAATGCAGAGCTATTATTAGAGCTCTCCGAATGTTGTGTGCGCTCTACTGATTACTTCCAGAAGTGTCAGCTAGGCCGTTAGTAAGTTGGTGGTGAGGCGAACGAGGTACAGTAAAGCCTCTCGCAAGGCTGGACACAACGAACAACTCAAGTTGAAAAATTCTGCTCGCTAGATACCCAGTCAGAATAATGCATGAAGAGTGCGAACTCACTTAATTACTCGCCACTGCGTAGCCATCGTAAATTGCAGACAAATGGGTCGAAAATAAGTGAAACTGGACTCATGCCAGAATACAGTCCCACATCGCGCTGCCGGAACAATTAAGTAAATTAGACAGTGCGTGTGCGCTGCGCAACAAATACCACTTATGTACTTTTATCGGAAAAAAGCGACAGTTTCGAGCTCAATTAAAATGAAAATAATATTCATATTATTTCATTTCAACAAGCAATAACATGCATTCGATCTAGTTGTTAGTTAATTACTCCGATGTGATAAATTACAGTAGTTCAAAATAAAAACGCTTTTCACGCTCCACAATAAATTTGTTTTATTTATCTTGTGCCTCTAGACGCCTTTCACCTTAGTTCAAAGACATTTTCACTAGGTATCCAGAAATATTAGACGATTTTTTCGTTTGTACGTTTACTTTACCGTTTACACATATAGGTTATAGATTTTAAATGACTCTAAGCACTATGGGACTTAACATCTGAGGTCATCAGTCCCCGAGACTTCCAACTTAAACCTAACTAACCTAAGGTTATCACACACATCCCTGCCCGATGCAGGATTCGAACCTGCGACCGTAGCAGTAGCGCGGTTCCGGACTGAAGCGCCTAGAACCGCACGGCCACAGCGGCCGGATAAAAGATTTAAAACAGCGCATTGAGGTTTTTCTAATAAAATGGAAAAGCACTTACAGATCAGTGCCTAATTCATTATTTGTAAGGCAAGCAAAATAATAAAGTTTATAGCTGTTTTCTTATGGTAATATGTTAGTTTTCACACCAAAATCTACCCTATCTTCCTGTTATTCTTCACACATATCTCCACTTTTAGCCACTGGTCTAACGTGCACGTGTTCATTCACTTTTCTTTCTCAGAGAGGCACTCGTAGCCAATGTCCTCAGATATTTGTTGGATGTATTAGAAGCTGAGTCTTCTTATGAAGTTTGCATCCTTTACAGCTCACTCTAGTATCGTTGAGACTATTCCCTGATTCCTTAACAGATGTGCTATCAATCTCTCCCTTCTTCTTGTCAATATTTTCCACATGTTCCTGTCCTCACCGATTCTACAGACAACATCTTCGCTTTTTGTCACTTCGCCTAATTTTTAACATCCTTCTATAGCACCACATCTCAAACGCTCCGATTCTCTTTATCTCCGGTTTTCTCACAATCCATAATTCACTTCCACGCAATGCTGTGTGGTTTAACTTGTAATACACATCATCTGAGATGAATGCCTAGAATGCCTGGACTAGAGATTCTTCGGGTGTGTACTTCTGCCCATGTTTAGTAACTTAAGCACTAGAATATTTTATTTAGTTTTGTGAGTACTGCAAACATTCCGATGAGGGCAATGGTATGAAAAGATTCCTATTTATTTTCGTTTCATTCATATACGCTATCAGCTTTCCAATTTTTCTTCCCTATCAGTTGCTTTCCTTGTCCAGTTATATATATATATATATATATATATATATATATATATATATATATATATATATATATATATATATATATATATATATTAGATTCCCTATTACCAATGCACCTACAACATGTGCCATGCCGATGGTATAAAAATTTCAACGGTTTTCGCTCTGAATAGGAAATCCTTCAGATATATTAAATTTTATGTTAGAAAGTAAACTTCAGTGGTGAACACATTTTTAAGCATTTTTATGCTTTAGTTTACTAAACCTGCAGTAAAATCTCACTTTGGGTGTGTTTAGTTCATAGAACTTTCTTCCACTGGTAACAACTAAATGGTGAGTAGCCATCATTAAGGCAAAACCGTGTGCTTTAAAAGTGCTTGATGTGTTACAATACATGGACGTCAGTTTCTGTTCTCATTTCCTTTTAATTCACTTTGGACTAAACATTCATGAAGAAAGCGAGTATCTGATTTTTAGTAGAATTTCTGGTTGACATGCTAACGGAAGTGTTAGAAGGACTGTTAACGTCTGAAAAAATTTACTCATAATTTATATGTAGTAATATAAAGTTTAGAGATGACTTGTTCCAGAGTGGTTGTCTTAATTTTCTCAGACCGCAGACTGATTTGATGCAACTCTCTCATCTAACCCAACTTGTGCAGTTCTCCTGACCGTTTTTATATTTTACACCTCCAGTTGCGTAAGACAAAATTTATAAGCAAATTTACATAATTACAATAGAAAAGTATTAACGGACACAATAAAATGGTTACGAATCCTAAAAACACGCAAGCTATACGTTTATAAGTACAAACGCAATGAAGAATGTAACACAGGAATTAGCTTAGTTTTTCAAGAAACTCCTCGACAGAGTAGCAGGAGTTTTCCTGGAGAATACCCTTAGGTTTACATTTAAAAGCGCGTGAGCTACTGCTTAAATTTTTGAGTTCTTGTGGTATGTTACTGAAAATGGATGGAGCAGAATACAGCACGTCTTTCTGCAAAAGAGTGAAGGAGGTGCGATTCAAACGCAGATTGGATTTCTGCCTAGTATTAACTGAGTGAAAACTGCAAATTTTTGGGAATAAGCAGATATTGTTAACAGAAAAGACATTAAACAGTGTCTGTATTGAGAGGCCAATGTCAGAATACCCAGACTAATGAACAGGGGTTGACAAGAGGTCCGCGAACTTACATCACCTACTGCAAGAAGCGCACGTTCGTGAGCCAAAAAAATCACCTACTGCAAGAAGCGCACGTTCGTGAGCAAAAAAAAAAAAAAAAAAAAAAAAAAAAAAAAAAAAAAAAAAAACCTTGAGAATGGGAAGAGTTACTCCAAAATATAAAACAACACGTCATAAGCGAATAAAATATTCAAACAACACTACTTTCCGTGCCGAACCTTCACTTACTTCAAGTACTGTTCTAATAGCACAAATGTCAGCATTAAGTCATTGAACAAGTTTCCTGAACATGGGCTTTCCATGACAGTTTAATATCAACATGAATTTGAACTGTTCAGTCTCACTAATCATTTGCCCATTCTGTGTAATTGGATCGTCATGCTTTGTTGAATTGTGTGTTAGAAACTGTAAAAAGTGAGTCCCACTGAATGTGTTTACTTTCTACAAGCCATGATATTATATCTTGAACTGCACTATCTCAATCAATGTCCGTTTTGCAAAACATCCTTTACTTCCACGCTATATAAATTTGAACTTGCTTACAATTTTCACCCTGAACACATCCCACAATTACAAAATTCCTTGATGACTCAGAATGTATTCTATCAACCAACCCCTTTAGTCAAGTTTTTCCATGAATTTTTGTTCCATAAATTTCTTTTCTCCTCGCTTCAAATCAATAGCTTTCCATCAGCTGTCTTATCTACCCATGTAATCCCCAACATTCCTCAGCAGCACAGAATTTAAAACGCTTGTATTATCTTCCTGTCTGTACCTCACATTTCACCCCCGAATTAGGCTATACTCAAAGCAAATACTTCCGGGAAAAACACTATATCGCGTAAATCTACAATAATTAACGTATCTCTCTTTTTCAAGACTGTTTCCCTTACTAATAAATGTGCGCATTCTGCTTCTCATCTGCTTCTGCTATAGTCAGTTATGTTGGTATGTTGATATCCACGCAGCAGAACTCGTCAATTGCTCCTTATGCATTTCTTCATGAAAAATCCCTCAGTAATACCTCATTTACATGGACTACATTCCATTCAATTACCATTGTTTTACTTCTGTTGGCGTTTACCTTCTAATCTCTACCAAGAAATTACTCTTTTCGTTCAACTGACCTTCGACGTTCTTCGTAATCTCTGTCAGACTTACAATGTCAATGACAAAATTTAAAATTTTTGTTCCTCCTTCTCGAACTTAAATGTAATGCCTAACAATTTTCTCGTTGGTTTCGTTTAACGTTTCTTAAATTTACAGGTTGATAAACTTATGGGAGAGACTATAAATCTGTCTAATTACCCTGACAACTACAGGCATCCTTTCATGTCTCTCGATTCTTGTAATTGCAGTAGGGTTTCTGTGTAAACTGTAGGGGAACCCTAGGTAGAACGGGGTACAAAGTTGAAAACATTGATTAAAAGTACAAACCTCTTAAATAAGAGAGTTACCAATCTTTATATGAACACATTATCGTGTATTAATTACAAAAATACAAGAACATCGCCATAAAATAAAAGAACAATATTTTTTCACTCAAAAACAGAAAAGTATGTCATTTGCCACATTCTGCCCCGTGCACGGGGCAGATTGGGGTGGTAAGTACCAGTGATTATAAAAACGTATAAAATTATCGGAAATGGAGAAAATGTTGGCTTTCTCGGTATTGATTGACTTTAAAGTGAATGTTAATGTCAAACTACAGTTGTCGTGTATTTTATCCTTTTCTTAACGCTATTTAGAAAATTCACACACAAGGAAAGACTCATCACCTTCGCTATCTATTCATGCACAAGAATCGTGTGCCCATTTTTTCCACATGCAACAAGCGACTCAACCTTCAACCGATTTTGAATAAAACTCACCGCAATATAAACATTCACAGTCATAACTTTCCTCATAATCATTCTCGTTAGTATTTGATGCTCTCTTCTTCTTCTTTCCATCAACTTCAGGCGCCTTACTTTCTTTTTTGAATTCTTAATTTTATTCTCTTTCGCAAATAGTTTTTTCTTTGCTCTTTCTTCTTTGGCAAAGTTATTTTCCTCATTTCACTTAATAATGGCTTGCCATTCTTTCTTGTACCGCCAATCAGTTAAAACAACGGTCGTCCCCCTCTTCCGTTTCGCCCTTTTCGTGCTTTCGTTAACTTTTGGCAAGGGCATCAGAATTTCAGGAGAAATATGAAATGAGGAGGCCGCGTTGTCAGTTGTCATCCAAGAGCACCCAGGACTAGAACAATTAACCTCAATAGCAGTTCATAGTTACAATTCGCTGAAAACTCGCCAGCTTGATCATCCAACCCGTTGGCGTCTTCTTTTTTAGCTGGTGTGCTAGGTGAAGGCAATTCCAATTGTTCAGCTCCAGATATAATAACACATTTATTTGACGGCCTATCAAAGTCCTATGTCAGTTGTGTCTGCCGGGAGAAAATCTGCATCGGTGAATATGGATGGGTCCGTTGGCCATATTCCAGTAGCTTCGAAACCTTTAATAGGGTTTTCATTGTTGCACTTTTGATAAAAGGTGAACCGAAAAGCGTTGGAATTTGGAAGAGAGTTACGACTTTCCCTGGGCTGCTTCGTAGCCATTTTCTGAGCTCATCACTATAATGAAGACGTAAAGGATTCGTGAAAGAAACATCAAGCGGCTGTAGTCTGTGAGAGCAATGTGGTGGTAAAGATAGCAACGAAATGTCACTCTCCCACGCGTAGTCTACAACGCCAATGTTCTTGGTATGTGTTGAGCGGCCGTCTAATATAAGAAGAACTGGGAAGTCTTCTGATGCATTAGAAAAGTCCACAACTTGTCTAAACCATACAAAGGATGACTCTGTGGTCATCCATCCGGTGCTGTGGAACTCAGCCCAACCTCCTGGTGGCAGACTTAACTCAAATTCTTTGTGATTATTCTTTCGTGGAAAAATAAGCATTGGAGGCATGTAAGCTCCGCTTGCTGACATACAAATGAGGCAGGTTACAGTTTCGCCCCTATCTGCAGATGTTAAAGATCCTACTTGACGTTTCACCTTGCAAGCCATAACCTTTGAATGGTTTTTAGGGTTAACCGAAACACCTGTTTCATCACAATTAAGTATTTGAGAAGCCATTAGTTTGTGTTGGTCAAATAAATTTATTAGTAACGAAAAAATACCTATTGACAGCTACTTTATTAAAACCCATGGCTCTTACACCAGATGTTGCTTCGGGTTTGCGAACATATCAAGTAGGATGTCTTCTAAGGAATCCGTTGGCCCAATCTTCGCCTGCCATTTCATTTTTAAATCTATGAACAATGCCATTTCTTACGGCAACTGATAAGCTAGGTTACGCAAGTCTTTGATTGTTAAGCCGAATAACCTAGCCTCCATATTTTTAAGCACTTAACGAGCTCAAGCTCCTGTTCTTCTGGAAATACGTTTTTAAACTTTCCAGCCATTTTATCAATTTTGTAGTCAGGGTTTTCCATTATTTTTTAACGTAACTTTCCAGAGTAGTCTGGGGAACGTCACAATGGTCAGAATTAACTGCCTCCATAGCATTGTTCATGGCCTTAGTAGACCATGACTGCCTATTTGTTTTTCTGTTATATACTCGAACCATCTAAAATCGTAAGCAAAATAGATTAGGAACCTAATAAAAGCGATCTCTTTGTTAAAAATGTACCAGGGCAGAATGGAATACTTCCTCATTCCACCCCACGTGCATGCTTAGGTTATGGGGGTAAGGCCACTAAACAAAGATACGAAAACAAACATTTAACCGCATGAAACTAAAGATTATTTAACATATTTTAAGCATCTACTAACAATAGGCCTATTGTAAATAAGTAGGTATGCCTTTTCGTGCTTCTAATTCGCATGAAGTTACAAGGCAGGAGTAAAAATTAGCACAACGAAAATTTCGCGATCTAACGCTTACGAAAACCAAACAAACATGGCAGCCAAGGTTGAGCAGTAACTGACTGAAATAGTTCTACTTACTGCCGATAGTTGGCAGCACCTCCTTGACACGAAAATACGTACATCTTCATCCTGCCCCGATACCCCGTTCTAGCCCGGGTTCCCCTGTATATCCTGTTATCTTTAGAACTTCGAATAGTGGATAACAGTCTACATCATGAAAAGCTTTGTACATTAAGACTGTGTGAGTAGAGTTTGTAGGGGTGAGCTTCTGTCACTGAAAAGTTTTCTCTAACAAACACTATCCCTTAATACAAGGAGAATCGTTTACAAGACCAAAAAAGGGAACAGACATTTTGATGTAAATGAACTGTAGCATGTGTATAAAAATGGGTGTCGCTTTGAACTATTGACGAATCTGTGTTGTTCTCTTTCATTTAATATTTTTTTTTTTTTTTTTTTGCATCTGGCATGTCGTTTTCATGATCTTGGAAGTAATCCGAGCCTATGACAGCTTTGGAATTACAGGCAGAACAAGGAAAATCAGTGCACATTCGTCTCAGGTTCATCAAATAAATGAACTATTCACTCAATAATGTCGTACGTAACAGATGTTCAAAATGGCGACCACAACATTTAGTGTAGGCATAGCATGTTCGTAGAAAATTCTGGCGCATTCCTCCAGGTACAGCAGGAATCACACGAAGGTCACACGCTACAAATATCCTGGCGTGTTATTCGTCGGCAACCGGTTTCAGTACGCCTATAATAAGTTACCTGAGATGAGGGGAGTGATGTGACCATGCAAACTGGATATCACCTTTCGGTCGGACGCCCGTCTTATGTGGTACTGAGAACGTCACGGACTTTTACAGAACAGTATGCCGGTGCTCCATCTAGTTGCATCCAAGCATACGACATAGAAATACATTACCTTTGCTGAACTTACGGCGCGTTTGCACCGATTGTCGTTGTTGTCCTCACATTTCAAAGCTTTCACTGGCTCAGGATTTTTTCCAAGACCATAAGTCAATTTCTAATGCTTTTGTATTTCGACTCTTCTATGAGCACCTTCAGCTGGTGCAAAACCTTTTCAACCCTCCCGTATATAAAACTTACATGAAATCATCTTTCATTAATAAGGAAGCAAATCAAAAACACTTCTCAAGCACTTCTCATGTCTTAAATGTCTTTGCAATTAACCGTCTCTCCTGCGTGTTGATTTAGCTATAACATCATCAATGTCACGGTCCGGCATTTGCTACTGCAAACCCGCAATTGATCTTTCTTTACGAGCAGTGAAATCTACAGTGCCAACAAAAACGAAAGCGGTTCCACAGCTGCTCGGAACTCGCTGCAGGCTGCACTCAGGAAAAAATAAAACAGCAGGCGCAGTGCTTGGATTGCGCACGTCATCCATGTCCTTTTAGCTGACACGTTAAGCACTGTATTGGCATGTTATCAGACTGGTAGCATCCGAAAGAGATGGAGTGGGAAAAATTCCCAGACAGCATACTGCAGTGTTTTGCCTCTCAATCTGCCATAGCTATGTAGTTATGACGAGGTATGTTCACTACGGCGGTGGAATACTCAGTTCATTTAACAGGCTTCTGTTGCGAATTGGGGTTTGAAAAAAAGGAAAAAAATTCTCTTATGAAACCAAAGCGAATTTACGTGTTATAGAGATTACCCACGTCTGTGGGTAATGAAACTTCACATGGACTAAATATCCCTGTCTTAAAACGAAATAAAATAACAAGCAGACTCGTTTTTGCGGGCAAAAACAGACAAGAGTCGTGACAGTATGAGTATCGAAGTGTACATCTCACCACTCTTTCTCATAAGATTAATACACAAACAGCTACAAACCAACGTTTTCATAAAACCCGAATTGCCACAATTTTTCAAATTAATTGATCTGCTGTACTGAACAAGATTTATTATGATCATCTGAATGGTACAGATTGTTTATACAGAGAATTGCGCATAGACGCCATTATTTTCCACCAATTTCCCAACCGTTTCGGAACGTTGGCAACCGACTTCAGAAGAAACCCTTGTGGTAGATTGCTGAAAACATGGCGGATTCGAGCATCCAAGTAATGCAGAATACCTAGTTTGGTCCGATAGTCTTCCTCCTTTGTCCGCACCCACAAGAAGAAGTCACAGGTGTGAAATCAGGGCTGCTCATATAGTCCGCGGTGACCCAACCGACGTCCCAGAAAATCATTTTCGAGTATTTGGCTACACCAATTGCAAATTATGTGGCGGGCCACCATCTTGTATATACTTGATTTAGTTGCTATTGTCGTACATAGACACAATCGGCCACACCTGATTTTCGAGATGGCTAGATACCTGTCTGAGTTCATAGTTTTGCGAAGAAGGAACACACCAGTAAGTGGTTTAGACGTCATGATATTGGTGGCATACGAAGAATCATTCACGCAGTAATGCCATTACGGCCTCTCAAGCGCTTTGTCAGTCCCTAATACATATGAAAACAACTCGGGCACGTCTCCGAACACACTTAGAGAGATTTATCCATACTGCACCCCGGCGGTAAGTCTTCCGCATACAATTACTGACAATAATGCGGCTTCTGCCAACGCAATTACAATCCCTTTTTAATGACATTACAGACCGGGCGATTCGTTAGACTGTTTCTAAAGGCTGCCTGGCGTGCTGAATTTTTAGAACTTTGGGATTTTCCTATGACGTGGATATACTGAGATGACTACTTCTCACAATGTCCACAACAGATCGGGTAGTTGTCAGTGTGGTACTGAAATTCCTGATGGTCCTCACAAGTATTACCACGGAGCGTATGCACAGACCTTCACTATTTCTGTACCATTATCACAGAAAGTCATACTTCATATCGAGTGGCCGCATTAACCAAGTCATGCACTGAAAGAAGTCTTTCTACTGTGTTCAGTTTATGCCAATGTAAAGAATGCAAAACAACTGGCTCTAAACAAAATATCATCACTTACTACTTCCAATGTTTCTGTCTCCGTTTATCGAGGTTCTTTTTTACTTATTGGATTCGTAACACAGTTTTTGATTTTCCTATATATGTCATAGTCTTTTGTGTAAGCCTCGTTGTTGAAAGTATTTGAAAATGTACATATAGTTTTCATCTTCGTTTTCTAATGTCTGCAAATATATTAGTTTTTCTGTTGCTTTACTGGATTTCAGTCTGTATCCTTCTACCGAATTTTGCTCATAATCTTTCTCTCGTCCTTCAGGATGTTTTCAAGATCTTCTGTCATTCAGAATTGAACTTTTACTTACGTACATAGCTTCAGACTTTATCATCATGCTGTAATGTCCGATCTACGTATGTGTGAGCAATCAGTTTTTGTTTAGATGTCACGTCTCTCCTGCAGACTCTCTTGAATTTTCTTAATCGAATTCCTTGTGCTTCCTTTTCTAATCCCTGTCGGTCTATAGCCTCGACGAGATATTTAAGGTATGGGAGCCTTTGGATCTGCTCGTAATTCATGTTTCATTAATTCCTGAATGTTAAATGCAGATGAACAGAATATTTTTTAAAAGAGATTAACTAGGCCAGCTTTTTCTGTGCATTCCTTGAAGAATCCTAAATGTTCGATCGATGTGCTTTTTTACACTCACACACACAAAAGCACACACAGATATGTACAAGGCCTCCCTGCTAAGGGACGGCGGATGCAGTCTCTCCTGTGTTTGGTTATTGGGATATGTAGCTAGGGTCAATCTCAACAAATACAGCACTTTCGTCGGAAAGCGTTGAGCTGTTTCCCGTTACAAACAAAATTATTTTTGAACCGGAATTCTAAGTGCCCATACCATAGGGTGGTCCCAGATTAGTCTCGTGAGATATTCCTTTGACTAATATGTTTTAACCAGCTTTGTACCTGTAATAGAAGTGAGAGAGGAGAAAACTAATTGAGTTCTGCAATAAATTTGAGCTAGTAATAATAAATACTCCGTTCAAGAATCCCAAGAGGAGGAAATATACTTCCAAGAGGACGGGAGATAAGCGAGAAGGTTCCAGTTAGATTACATCACAGTCAGGAAGAGATTCAGAAATAAGACAATGGATTGTGAGGTATGCCTAGGAGCAGATATAGGCTCAGATCACAATTTAGTAAATAATTACTATTAAAAACAGTCTTGATCACGATTTATTTAACAAGGTGACCGGTTTTGACCACTACTGTGGTCGAAACCGGTCACTTTGTTAAATAAATCGTGATCAAGACTGTTTTTAATAGTAATTATTTATAAGAGATTGATCACTGCTGTTCCCATAATGCATTCAAAAGTAAAACAATTTAGTAAAGCCTGAAGCTTAAGAGACTATTCAGGAAGAACCATTGTGCAAAGAACTGGTATATTGGAATACTAAGGAATAAAGAGATACGCCTAAAGTTCACTGGCGCTATACATGTAGCGATAATGAGTTGCTCAGTGGAGAGTTCACTGGAAAAGGAATGGACATCTCCAAAACGATAATCACAGAATTTGAAAAGAAAAACATAGATGCAAGGAAGGTAACTGCCAGGAACCATGGGTAACAGAAGAAATACTTCAGCTGGTCGACGAAGGAAGAAAGTGCAAAAATGATCAGGGAAATTCAGTAAGACAGAAATACAAGTCAATCCGGAATGAAATAAATAGGAACTACAAGGAAGATAGATGACTTACATGAAAAATATGCAGAAACCGAAAAGAAATGATTGATGGAAGGACAGACTCAGCATATAGAAATGTCAAAATAGCCTTCGGTGAAAATAAAAGCAGCGGCGGTAACGATAAGAGTGCAACGGGAATTCCATTGCTAAATGCATAAGAGAGAGCGAATAGGTGGAAAGAGTACATTGAAGGCCTGTATGAGGGTGGACTTGTTTGATCTGGTAGAATAAGAAACAGTAGGAGGGATGTAGTATTAGAAAGAGCTTTGGAAAACGTAAGAGCAAATATGGCAGAAGGAATAGATAACATTGCATCAGAGTTTCTAAAATCATTAGAGGAAGTGGCAACAAAGGACTATTCACGTTGTTGTGTAGAATGTGTGAGTCTGGCGAAAAACCCTCTGACTTTTGAAAAATATCATCCACACAATTCCGAAGACTGCAAGAGCTGACAAGTGCGAGAATTATCGTACAATCAGTTTAACAGTTCATGCATCCAAGTTACTGGCCAGAATAACATACAGAAGAATGGAAAACAAAATTGATAATCTACTAGATGACAATAGGTTTGGCTCTATTAAAGGCAAAGACAAAGAGAGGTAGTTCTGATGTTTAGGTTGGTAATCAGGACACGTTCATAGAGTTTGCGAACTGGTAAATGTGTTCGACAATGCGAAATGGTGCAAGGTGTTAGAAATTCTGAGAGAAGTACGGGCCAGCTTTAGTAGAAGACGGGTAGTATACAATGTACAGGAATCAAGAGGGAAGAATAAAATTGGTACAACAAGGAGGAAGTGCTCGGATTGAAAAAGTTGTAAGACAGGGACATAGTCTTGCGCCCCTTCTAGACAGAGACCTAGTCTTTCGCACATGATCAATGTCTAGCGAAGAAACAATGACAGATATAAGAGGAAAGTTCAACCATGGAGTTATAATTCAAGCTGAAAGGATATCACTGATAAGATTCGCTGTTGACATTGCTGTCAATAGTGAAAGAGAGGAAGAACTGCGTGATGTATTGAAGGTGTGAGTAGGCTGTTTAGGTTTTTATGTTGGCAACGGACGTAGCGCTCTATATGAAAATCACTGACTGTGCTGTGTGAAGGCTGTGGTTGGATTGCATTGTTGGAGTATATGCTATTGTAGTGTTGGCTGTTGGCTGTTGGCTGTCAACAGCACGTAGCGTTGCGCAGTTGGAGATGAGCCGCTAGCAGTGGTGGATGTGAGGAGAGAAATGGCGGAGTTTTGAGAGCGGGTGATCTGGACGTGTGTCCATCAGAGACAGTACATTTGTAAGACTGGATGTCATGAACTGCTATATATTATGACTTTTGAACACTATTAAGGTAAATACATTGTTGTTCACTATCAAAATCTTTCATTTGCTAACTATGCCTATCAGTAGTTAGTGCCTTCAGTAGTTTGAATCTTTTATTTAGCTGGCAGTAGTGGCGCTCGCTGTATTGCAGTAGTTCGAGTAACGAAGATTTTTGTGAGGTAGGTAATTTGTGAAAGGTATAGGTTAATGTTAGTCAGGGCCATTCTTTTGTAGGGATTATTGAAAGTCAGATTGCGTTGGGCTAAAAATATTGTGTGTCAGTTGAGTGTTGATCAGAATAGGTAAAGAGCGAAATGTCTGAGTACGTTCAGTTCTGCTCAGCTGTTTGAAAATCAAATAATGTAAGAGGTTTATCAGCACAGTAATTCATTAATTTTTCTAAGGGGACGTTTCAAAGGGAATGAATAGTCTAATGAGTACAGAATATGGATTGAGAGTAAATCTAAGAAAGACGAAAGTAATGAGAAGTAGCACAAATGAGAATAGCGAGAAATAGAATATCATGATTGGTGGTCACGAAGTAGATGAAGTTAAGGAATTCTGTTGCCTAGGCAGCAAAATAACCCTATGACGGAGTGAGCAAGAGAGACATAAACAGTAGGCTCACACTGGCAAAAATAGCATTCCAGGCCAAGAGAAATTTACTTGTATCAAACGTAGGCCCTAATTCGAGGACGACATATTAGGTGGACCGATAAGGTATGAGGAGGTTCTGCACAGAATCTGTGAGGAAAAGAGTATATGGAAAACACTGACAAGAAGAGGGGACAGGATGATAGGACATCTGTTAAGACATCAGGGAATGACTTCCATGGTAACAGAGGGAGCTGTATAGGGTGAAAGCAGCAGAGGAAGACAGAGATTGGGAGATTGGCGTATATCTAGCTGACGGAGGTATAACTGAGAAGGTAGGTAGCAAGCGCTCAGACATGAAAAGTTGGGCACAGGAGAGGAATTCGTGGCGGGCCCATGGGACCAGTCAGAAGACTAATGAGAAAAAAATATCAGAAATATCTTGATAGTTACTTTAAGCACGCTGTACTGCATTACGGGTAGATTTTAGATAACGTCGCCGACCTTTATGGCCGAGCGGTTCTAGGCGCTTCAGTCTGGAACCGCGCGACTGCTACGGTCGCAGGTTCGAATCCTGCCTTGGGCAGGGATGTGTGTGATGTCCTTAGTTAGGTTTAAGTAGTTCTAAGTTCTGGGGGACTGATGACCTCAGATGTTATGTCCCATGGTGCTCAGAGCCATTCGAACCATTAGATAACGTCCCTAGTTCATTTTGTAGATGGTGACTTTCTAATACCTAACAGTACAAGAAACGGAAAGAGTGACTGTACTAACGCGGCCTGTACAGCCTTCAACACTGGCCGCTTGCTTTCGTCTGCGCGACGCACCCTAGTTGTCTATTCAAGGCGCCGGCCAGACCACGCGCTGATGACGTCAGCAGTCGGCGCCGCGGTGGCCGGGAGCAGTCGTGGCTGGCGGCGGAGGAAGCAGGAGACACGCGGCGCCTCTTACGTGGACACAGCGCGTCGACCCCAAATACAGGCCGGAAGGGCAGAGCACTTCCAGGAAATTGCAATTTCCGGGGCTGTCTACCGCTGACCGCATGCAATTATGTGTGGAATCTGTGCTTCGACGGTAGAAATTTGCCTCACTTGTCGGCTAGCTTCACTTTCCAACGAGAGCCGTAGGGAACACTATCGCTGTTTAAAGGCATTTCTCCTCACAGGGGATGCCAAGTATATCGAATATTAAGGTCGGTGGTAAAATGTATTCTCCCGATAAACCCGGATTTGACCCAAGTACGCTGTAGGTTACAGTAAATGAAATTTCCCGCTTAAAAGATGTTCCGGGATTAATAAACACGGTGGATTTTAGCAAGAAATGCCTACCATCAGTTTCCTTACCACAACTAGAGGCAACTTGCTTACTTTCCGTCTTTAGAAATCGTCTCCTAGCCGTCGTCTCACTTCGTTTCATCTCCGACGGTCGCGAGCTCTGACGCTTGTGGAATAAAATAGTGTATAATAACGTGACAAGTGGGTAGGTTTAAATGCTAAGCATTACAAGAATCGTAAAATGTTAGCAAGCCAACAAATTTTGTTTTATTTCACTAATCGCAAATTAGTAAAACGATTCCTAGAGCCAGTCTGTCGTTAATATTCATAATAAGAATCTTAGTCATTAATCATTTGTTCCCGAGCACCACAAAAGTCACGAAAATACAACGTAGTTCACACGACCTTAGAATAAACATGATATCGCGCAAATATGTTTTCCGAAGCAGCTATAACAGTTACTTCCGACTTCCTGTGTAGTTGCACGTCACACACTAGTCCGCGCGTTGCCACCGCGAAAACCGAACGTGGACTGTCTTGAATTAACACATTGCACAAGTACGTCATCCGACGCAATTTCTCAACAAATTGTTCTGTCTTTACATGAGATCAGATTTCTTACACTGATTCATGTAGTACCTCCAGGTAAACCGATCATAGACTCCTAGGAAGCTAGCTTAGCAGTGTGGCGTCTGCCCTTTCAGAGTACACCTGTGATCGGTCCATCCTTTCATTCAATAAACACTGATAAAAGCTAAAATTTTTATTTACCGTTTCCTTACGAGTTGAGTGATACTGTAATTATTATTAACAAGTTCTCAGTGCAAGTAACATCTTCAGTAAGGTTGGAGCTGTACATTAATATTTAAACAGTAAATATAAATAATGAAAGTTTCGCTACTTGACGCCCAGCGTGGTAGGTGAACCTCTACAGTCCCTCTCCGCTGCAGTACGATATGGCTCTTGGTCACCCGGCCGTTCTCTCTCGCTGTGTGGCCACCTGGCGCGTCGTTCGATGATTTTGCCTAGTGATCCTACTACAAAGCCCCCCTTAACAAAATCTTACTGCGTTGTGCATTAGAACACAGTAACAAAAATACACTGAAGCACCTAGGAAACTGGTATAGGCATGCATATTCAAATACAGAGGTATGTAAGTAGACAGAATACGGCACTGTGGTCGGCAACACCTAAATGAAACAACAAGAATCTGGCGAAGTTGTTAGATCGGTTATTGCTGTTACAATGGCAGGTTTTCAAGATTTAAGATAGTTTGAACGTGCTGTTATAGACAGCGCACGAGCGATGGGACGCAGCATCTCCGAGGTAGCGATGAAGTGGGGATTTCCACATACGACCATTTCACGAGTGTACCGTGAATATCAGGAATCCGGTAAAACATCAAATCTCCGACATCGCTGCGACCGGAAAAAGGTTCTGCAAGAACTGGACTAACGACGACTGAAGACAATCGTTCAGCGTGACAGAAGTGCCACCCGTCCACAAATTGCTGCAGGTTTCAATGCTGGGTCACACCAAATGCCGGCGTGCGAACCATTCAACCAAACATCATCGATATGGGCTTTCGGAGGCGAAGACCCACTCATGTTCCCTTGATGACTGCCCGACGCCTCGCCGGGGCCCTTCAACACCACAATGGATTGTTGATGAATGGAAACATGTTCCCTGGTCTGACCAGTCTCGTTTCAAATTGTATCGAGCGGATGGACGTGTACGGGTATGGAGACAACCTCATGAATCTATGGACCCTGCATATCATCAGGGGACTGTTCAAACTGGTGGAGGCTCTGTAATGGTATGGGGCGTGTGCAGTTGGAGTGATATGGGACCCCTGATAAGTCTAGATACGACTCTGACAGGTGATATGTGCGTAAATATCCAGTCTGATCACCTGCATGCATTCATGTCCATTGTGCATTCCGGCTGACTAGGGCAATACCAGCAGGACAATGTGACACCCTACACGTCGAGGACTGCTGCTTAGTGGACCCAGGAACACTCTTCTGAGTTTAAACACTTCGCTGGCCATGAGTCACGCCAGACGGGAACATTATTGTGTAGGAAACATGCTGTTCAGAGGACATCTCCACCCCCTCGTACTCTTACGGATTTATGGACAGCCGTGCAGGATCCATGGGGTCAGTTCCCTCCAACACTACTTTAGACATTAGTCGAGTATATGCCACGTCGTGTTGCGGCACTTCTGCGTGCTCGCGGGGACTCTACTCGATATTAGGCCGGTGTACCAGTTTCTTTGGCTCTTCAGCGTATAGTAACGTGGGCACTAATGTGATATAAACCTCACTACCGGACCGTGGCTGCTAAAAATATTATAAACAAGCTATATCATAAAAAATGGTTCAAATGGCTCTGAGCACTATGGGACTTAACAGATGACGTCATCTGTCCCGTAGAACTTAGAACTACTTAAACCTAACTAACGTAAGGACATTACACTGCGACCGTAGTGGTCGCGCGGTTTCAGACTAAAGCACCTAGAACCACTCGGCCACATCGGCCGGCAGCTATATCATAATTTATAGCGAAAAGTGCATGGTTGACATTATACGGCATTTCAAGGTAAATGTAATATGTTCCACAAATGTCCGCAGCTCGTGGTCGTACGGTAGCCTTCTCGCTTCCCACGCCCGGGTTCCCGGGTTCGATTCCCGGCGGGGTCAGGGATTTTCTCTGCCTCGTGATGACTGGGTGTTGTGTGATGTCCTTAGGTTAGTTAGGTTTAAGTAGTTCTACGTTCTAGGGGACTGATGACCATAGATGTTTAGTCCCATAGTGCTCAGAGCCATTTGAACCTTGTTCCACAAATGAGCCGTTTGCGAGATAATCGTGAATATTTGGTGATCCCTATGCGCTTCACCTAATCAGCATATAAGGTGAAATAAACTGTTGCAGTTACCTCAGTTTTCTTGCAATTTTTATGGATGTCAAGAGAAGCCTTTCACAGTTTGAGTGATATCACACACGATACCCTGGACAACAGTACCGAAATCTAAACCTTCATGCAAAACCAATTTCCTGGAGAAATTATCACAGCAATTAAACCATCATAGGTAAATAAATATAATTTCTAATCCTCCTTTATGTAATGTAATGCCATGTTCACTAAATCCCTGCAACACTCTAGCTGCCAAGGGCCATGGATGAAGCAGGGCTGAAAATACCTGCCTACCTCCATGTCCTTTTAAATAGATATCGTGTCTCATATACGTTATAACATGGAAAAGTAATAGTTTTTTTTTTCTCATGAGTCTACTGACTGGTTTGCTGCGACCGCGACTTGCGACTAATTCCTCTACAGTGCCAAACTCTTTATGTCAGACTAGCACTTTAAACCTACATCCTCAATAATTTGCTGGATATATTCCAATATCTGTCTTCCTCTACAGTTTTTATCCTCTACAGCTCTCTCTAGTACCGTGGAAGTTATTCTATGATGTCTTAGCAGATGTTTTATCGTCCGGCCCCTTCCTCTTGTACGTGTTTCCTCTACTCGCCGATTCTGCGAAGAACATCCCCATTTCTTACCTTATGAATCAATCCTTTTTTAAACTTTCTTTTGTAGAACCACATGTCAAATATTTCGACTCTGTTCCAGTTTTCCCACAGTTCGTATTTTATAAACATGCAATGCTGTTCTGCAGACGTTTACAGTGAGATATTTGTTCCTCAATTAAACGCTTGTGTTTGATACTATTAAACTTTTCTTGTCCAGGAATGCCGTTTTTGCCAGTGCTAATCTACCTTTTGTCCTCCTTGCTCCATCCACCATGGGTTAGTGTGCTGCCGAGGTAGCAGAATTCCTTAATTTCTTCTACTTTGTGATCAACAATTCTGACGTACAGTTTCTTGCTGTTCTCATTACTTCTTATTCCCATTACTTTTGTCTTTCTTCGATTTACTGTCTATCCATATTCTGCATCCATTAGACTGTTCATTCCATTCACCACATCCGGTAATGCTTCTTCGCTGTTACTGAGGATAGCGATTGTTGCCATTGATATCCTTTCGCCTTAATCTTACGCCAATCTTCAACCATATTTTTAATTCCATCATTGCTTGTTCAATGTGCAAATTGAACAGTGGGGGTGGAAGGCCACATCCCTATTTTAACCCTTTTTATTCCGACAACTTTTTTCTTGATCTCCCATTCTTATCGTTCCATCTTGCTTCTTGTACATTATCTGTCGTTCCCGATAGCTTACTCCTATTTTTCTCAGAACTTCGCACACCTTGCGCTATTTCGCAATGTCGAAGACTTTTTCCATGTCGACAAATCCTGTGAACGTGTCTTGACTTTTCTTCAGTCTTGCTTCCATTATCCACCGCAAAGTCAGAGCTACCTCTCTGGTGTCTTTAATAGAGCCAAACTGATCGTCACCTAACCGATTCTAAATTTTCTTTTCCATTTTTCTGCATGTTGTTCTTGGCAGAAACTTGGATGCCTGAGCTAAACTTGCACCATTTTATACTACTAGCCAAGCTTTACATCGTAGCGAGCTGTTGCTAACATGGTCCCTGGAACTTGAAAATAAACACATACAAGTAGATAAAAATGGTTCAAATGGCTCTGAGCACTATGCGACTTAACTTCCGAGGTCATCAGTCGCCTAGAACTTAGATATAATTAAACCTAACTAATCTAAGGACATCACACACATCCATGCCCGAGGCAGGATTCGAACCTGCGACCGCAGCGGTCGCTCGGCTCCAGACTGTAGCGCCCAGAACCGCACGGCCACTCCGGCCGGACATACAAGTAGATACAAAACCTTACGAGTACCACTTCTAAATTATTACATTTCTCTCAAGTGAGTGTCTCTTTCGAAACATCTAACTACTAATTTCGTTAGTTCGAAGTAGCTGATCTACGTTTTCATGATACTGATGAATTATAAGGAACAATCAAAAATTTTCTGTTTGAGGGCGTTGCTGCAGCTTCTATTCAACGTAGCGCGACTTCAAAGCTGGTGTATAAGCACCTACATACCGTACCGGCAAGGGATTAGTGTGAAATTCATTTGTTTCTGACGTGCATGCGGTAAATGAGGAAATCTGCACTATGTCCAAGTTAGTACTATATGCGACCAAACTGACCAACGTGCTGTTATTCTTTTCTTTGCTACCGAAGGCCAAACAAAGATAGAATCCGTCGGAGAATGAAGAATGTGTATGGGGCAGCATGTCTGTGGAAAAGCACCGTTATGAATGGTGCGGCAAGTTCATGATGACGCACGTCCTCACGTCGCAAGTGTCGTAACACAGAAGTTACGCCACCTCAAGTGAGAGAAACTCGAGCAAACCCCCTACAGTCCTGGTCTCTCCCCATGCGATTATCAAGCCTTAGGTCCCACAAGAAAGGCCTTGAAAAGTTGACGATTCCTGTCGGACGAGGATGTGCAACAGGCAGTTACGGACTTCTTCACGGAGCAGGACACGATGTTTTAGGTGTTTTACCAGACGGGTGTCTTCAACTTGGTTCAATGGTGGGATGATTGCCTCAGTGCTGACGGCGATTGTTGCTGACTCTGCATTGCAAGGCCTTCGAACGGAAACTTTTTGATCGCCCTTATACTTGAGGAAAAAGTTGGGCTGGGTTCTCCAACCCATAGGCATATTATTTCCTCCCATAAGCTTGCCAAATTAAACTGGTGATCAGTCCCTTGTCATTTCGACATCGACTGGACACCTAACTCTAGTTTTGCTTCGTCGGAGGAGGAAGTAACTATGACTCATGACCTCTACTTCATGTAAACTGTTCATGCTGTTTGCGGACACGTTCTCTCATTGCCCATATGAGAAACCGTCGACCTGCTGCCATCGATGTGATAAAACAGTTCAGAAGCGCACGTGCGACTCATCAAAGAGGACATATTTGCTGTGGGCAGCAAAGCGTCTTCACGACAAACGTACTGCAGACAGGCCGCTGCGATCTCAAGCCTCCCAAGTGTTGCACTGTAAAACACTATTCCTTACTCTCTAGTTTTCACATGAGAAAGGAACCATTGAAGCATTACCAGAGATTTACTCAGGCCTGCATGATGATAATGGAGATAAAGGTTTCCAGCATTGTTTCCCGTTTTGATATATACAGGCTATGCATTGCATCGACCTATTTACTGAGGAAGTCATTTTTATAGTGCGTGTTGAAGACTATTTTGTACCAGTTTTAGTGTCGTTGCCGAACTTGAACATCGATATTGAGATCGAAACACCAACGTTGCCCATCCAGAGTTTTTAGGTTCCAAGGCCGCACCGCAGGCGGCGTGGACCTCGCGTCAGTTGGCAAAACCCCCTGGCGGCTTAAGCTAGGAGGAAATAGCGCGTGAGTTACTCGTCCGTTTGTGTTGATATACCCAAAGCTTTCCATTTGCCGATGTTTCTCTTCTCAGACAGTTACTCGTTTGCCGTGTTTTATGTCTCTCGGTATGCTATTGTGATTTTCTTTGTACGCTGTTGACGACTCTACTGAGAAATTTTAATTTCTAACTTATCCATGAGACCAATACGAGAAAAAAAGAAAATTTCAAAGAAACAATGAGTTTTATAATCATTGCACTAGATACAACATTCAAAAGAACTGTGGTGAATGTCGGCAACCAGGTCGGTCGAGACACTGTTTAACAACTACAAATCGGTGGACTCCCATCAACATCAGACGCAGCAACAGCCTCACGTAAGGGGCATCCCTGTACACGGGGCCAGCCTGACAGCACCACCTAGTCGCAATGAACTGTATCAAGTATCAAATCATTCCAGTTTACGATGATGAATTGACTATGTATGTACATATGATGGTAATAAAAATTTATGAAAAAAATTGGTCCACAGTAAAACCATACAGAAATAAGAAGAAGAAACTGAGAGTAATCCAAAACGTGAAAGGCACTTTTATTTCTGTATGGTTTTACTGGGACCAATGTTTTTCGTAAATTTTTATTACCATCATATGTACTTACATAGTTAATTCATAAACTGAAACTGAAGATGATTTGATACTTGATATAGTATATTGCGACTAGGTGATGCTGGCAGGCTGGCTTTTTCTTGAATACTGATTCTCTATATTTCCCAACTGTCTTTCGTCATAAAAACAGTTCCCTTCCTTTGAGCTACACTGACTCGTTAAAATCCTGCAACACGTCACTAAACTCCTTAGGTACAAGTCCTCATATTACTACGACGACGACCAAGAAACAGCAGAATATATGACAGTAACACGTCTACTACAGTTGTATTGTTATGTGTCACATCCTTCATCGAGTCACTTTCCTTAATATAAGTTTCACATAGGTATACAATTTTATACACTCTGCCTCGCAGAAAAATGGAGCTCCCAGCAGGAAGTATGGATACGAAATGGAACTTCATAAGCTGAGAGGGTATGTCATGTTGTTTCAGTGATTAGAAAATGGAGTCAAATGCATCAAGAATTTGGCAGTAAGAGCCCGCCTATCAGTGTTGTGTAGCACCTCTTGCAGCCTGGATGCAAGGGAACGGTCTCATAAAGCCTTTGCATCCTCTCCTGAGGCTAGTTGGTTCACATCTGTTTTCAATGGTCCTTGATGACCTGGGCCAAGTTGAAGTCCGACTTAATCCAGACCTGTTCTATCGGGAACAGATGTGGGGATATTTCCAGCGTAAGTGTACTGTGGATAAAAGGCACCACGCTAGTATCGCATGAGAGTTAACACATGAGGACGCACCGTCATCCCTCCAGAGTTCCCCAGTCACTGCCAAAAAAGACTTGAGGTCGCTCCCTACGGTTTCCCATTCAATGACGTCAGAAGTGACTGCCCATACACCTTTCCAAAACATTGGGAGAATGGGACCTCTTAGCCCGTCGCCATACTCGCCGGCGATGGACGTCTTGGGTAGTGCAGAATAGCGATTCATCGCAGAACACAGTGCTTCATTATTCATTAGCAGTCCATGCGACACCTCGAACGCAGCCGTTTGTGTTGTGGAGTTAACGGCATCTGCGCATCCCCAGTACGTCTCCTGTTACTCTCCGACCAATGGTTCACAGTGACACACAACGTTACGGAGACCCCATTACTTGTTCCCGGGTGGCAGGCGTAGATATGATGGGGTTATGCCGTGCTTGGTGCACGAGACACGGTTCGTCCTTTGCGGTGGTCAGACGTGGATATGTCTACTCTCACGGTACCAACAGGCCCAACATCAGTTCGCTTTGATATCCGATTGCCTCACAAACACGAGTGTGTGGATTCTCTGCATCATTCATAGTGATCACTCAGCATTGTACTCTGCTCATGCCCCTTACATAACCCACCACACCTGTTAGTAAACTAAACACGATCAACATTAATGCACTGTGCTAGACGTTCTACTGTCACAGAGAATTCCATCTCTAATCAGCCCGTACGTACCGGCTGTGTATACTTGTACGAAGTTACAATGCCATCCGACGATCTTCTGCTCACTTTTCTTGTAGTCCAATGTAGCTTCGTAGTATTATTTCTAAATATTTGAAAGACACTTTCTGTGCATGAAATTCATCATTGATCTTTATACTTCCTACAGATAGTTTCTAGCGTTTATTTAAGAAGTATTCCATTTCATTACAGTCAGTTAGTGACAATACTTTTCTGAACACAAAATGAAAAGATATCTGAAAGTATTGCTGACAATATCTGATAAATCATTTATGTAAAATGGCATTATTGATGTTACTGTGACACACAATACTACTTTTGTTCCTATCGAAAGTTTCGGCTATATTAGGAGACACTAGTATATAAGCAAACTTTCATCTCACGATTCGCATGTTCATATAGATATTTCTCACTGTCACAGTTTGGTTATCAATCGACAGTCTGGTATAGTTTCGAATGTCTTGCGGGGATCTGGGCAAAAGTAAGATACCATTTCACCTGGGCATCTGACTTCCTACATCACGCTTTACATATTCAAACTTGCGCTCCGTCTCTAATGGCCACGCCTTTAATGGGTCGTTAAGCGCTAATCTTCCTGCTTTGTCTCTTTTACTCCGTTCCTTACCAATCTTCATTTAAAGTCTCCATTATTTCAGCAATGTCTTGTTATCTTGCTTCACAAACTGAAAATTTTTCTTGCTTCTTCTAATTTACGGATCCCAATTTAGGTAGTTACCACGTCATTGTTGTCCTTTCTGATCCTCATTAGCATTTTCGTCTTAACTTTGTTTATCTCAAATTCAGTTTCGTGTTATTCGCTGTAAATTCGATTTAATGTCTGACAATGTTTGATTTTACTTTCTTTTAGCAAGAAGAGCCATGTCTTATGCAAGCATTGTGTACTATCATTCTGTCTGGGGCTTTCATTTCACTTCATGAATTGTTTCACAGTTTTATGTAGCTTGAAAGGTACACAACATTAGTGGTAAATTACAACAGTAACATATAGGCTACCTCAATCGGTTCTTCTTGTTTTTCCTCATTTTTATACTCAGACCTGGATACAGTAGATTTTGTAAATTAATTTTTCTCGATGTAAATCGCTTCGTTTCTCCTTACACCCTGTCGAAGGCTTTCTCTGCGTCTTCAGTTGCCATAGTGCTGTACCTCTTGTTCTTAATTCTTTCATCCATTTCCAGCTGGTAGGTCAATTGCATCTTTTTTCCAAATCAAATGAATAATCATTCACTATAATTTCAATGTTGCTGTCAATAGTTCTACATAAATCTTAACAATTACTTATAAGATGTCAAAGTAATCCTCGATTGGTGCACAATTTTTTTCTATCTGTTGCATTAGATAGGATAAGTCGTATGCTAGCGATTACTGTTACTTATTACATGTTCTGACTGTTTCAGGGAGGCATGGTGTACACTACTGCTTTATTTGCTTGTAGCAAAGAGGTACACGGGAATGTATATTTTCGTCAGTCTTCTGCGTCTGAAAATGTCCAGAGCGTGATCATTAGATGCCATTAAAACTTATTGGGCTGACAAAGTTGTTTTCACCTCGTTATGCAGGCTCAGAGTCTGCCTGCCTCCGGGGTCTCTACTGAAAATAAGATTATATCGTCGCCAAACAACTTTCCTCCGCTGCCGGTGTTAGCAGTTTGTTACATTCATCATTCGAAATATATTAACAGCAGTATTAACAGTAAATTCTTTTTACTTCAATCATAGAAATTTGGCAGGAAACATAAAGATTTTGTGGATGTAGGTGCCCTTTTTCTTCAGATTTATCCTATCATCATCAGGACATATGCAGTCATTTTCGAGAGAAATGTAATGTGGTGGAGTTTGCGTTACCAACTTTCCTACAAAAGTCGACGAAATTTGAACCAATATTTGCAAACGCTGAGTATTGTCACTCATTTCAGTTAACAAATGGATTTTCAGTTATACTTTTTTGTCTGGTCGACGTTTCAGCGGTGGATTTAAAATTTTTTTTTGAAATGCTGTGTATTCTAAGACCCTCACAAAAGGTATAAGTATGATTAATAGCACTCTGAGTAACAGTATTGATGACTCCACTGCGTAGTCTCTACAGAACACTGGGAAATGAAAGGTAGTGTTCACAGATTTATGAATCCATAAAATCACAGCATACATCTGTCCGATGGATACCACACGTCATTTGTAACTATAGGTGCCTACATGTATTATAAACATTGTAAATAATTACTGTATAATGTGAAAGTTACTTTCTGAAACACACGAGCCTATTTGTGGTCTGAATGATACATTGTCTCCGGCATGTCAAACTCAGGTGTAGATGAAAAGAGAAACTACCAAGCTTGTGATATTTCATTTCACATTTGGTTATGAAACAGAAGTTGACATAGAGAAACTTAATTTATACAACGTACATGGAATGCTGAAAGTATGTCTCAGGTTAAAACTCAGATTAACTGACATTCGAAGCTTCATCTCTTTCTTCCGCGAACTATGCATTACAAATTGCGTTATCCGAGTAAACTTTGTAAATCGGCCCAATGATTCCTTTTTCTTTCGTTTTCCTAAATCACTTGTGGAGAATACATGGATGATTTCTTTAAAGAAGACTCGAAATATTTTCTTTCTCATCCTTTTCAGTCCCAGACTAAACTCCGTTTCTAAGGTTCCCGCAGTTCACGTGACGTCAGATGCCTGTCCTCTTTTTCCTTTCCTTTAAATATCGTAGAATTTCTACTAAATATGCTGTTCTGTTTCCGGTACCAGTATTCGAAAATTAATATCCTCTATGGGTCGTCTTCACGTCAACGACGGTTCTGGATATTTGTAGTGCTGTTAATGAAATAATTTTATAGTTTTAATTATTAAATCCCTATTTATTCCCAAATATTTTGACTGACGAGCGACAGTCCATACTTTTTTTTCAAGCCATCCTTACTTGTTATGAATTTGGAAGTGAAATAATAGTGAAATAAATATATCTTTATTTATCATGAGCAACTGCCATTAAACGGTTAGTACAGTACTGAGATAGTACAGTCGACATATATAAAAATTCCGTTGAAGCAATGTACACCGATAAATTTACTGAAGCGACCACAAGTTTCCCAATACGACAATTAATCCATAAAGCTGAAACAGCATTTGACACCCTAATTCTCATTAAAATGAGGTAATACTTGAATCACATTACAGTAGGTAGAATGAACAGCAAAAATAGCTCAATAACTTAGTTGAAGAAAACAATTCATACGCAATAAGATTAATATTTGCAATAATTGTTCCTCACTGGCAAATTCATTTGTGTTTGTCATGCAGGTATGAACAAATATTACTCATCTTTTGCTAATGACTGCTAATTGTTGGTTTGAACCAAATATTATTCACCTATTTGTACTAGGCAACATCAATGGTTTATAAAAAAACAGAAATGACAATAGTTTATTCATTTTGTTGTGACGTACGTAGTGTCACTTAGTATTATCTTAATATACCTCTGTCTGCACTACTCATAAACACAGAATTGTAATTTAGCACTTGCTTTTATTCCTCCTTCACTTTTATCTTGTGTAAGTAATTGACGAACACAATATACATGTGCAGTTAACTTTATGTCACCATTAGGAGTGTCACGGGACCTAACCTTACTTGTCGTGCACTACACACGACCTTCTTGCGGTGTTAGCTGAGGGAAGTGCAGAGAATAACAGTGATGTGGGATGATGGTATGATACGGCAACCTTAAACTATATCAACAAAAGAAAGAGCATGTTCACTGCCCACAAGAAAAATCGAAGTATGTTCAATGACCGAAAAAGTGTGTGTTTTTGTAAACAGAAATAAACACACACACACACACATACAACATAAGCACCAAAGTGCCCTCTTTACAGTTCACACAATGTCTCAGTTAGCCTTGACGCAATGTGAAGTGCAGTGTACAACAAGAAACGTTACGCCCAGTGACGTGCTTTATATTGAGCTACAGTTACTGAAAGCTTATACTGTATTGACAATCATCAAAATAATCGCTTTGAGAGAATTTATAAACTGTATACGAGTAGTTATTTAAGATAATTCTCTTTTATTGTTACTTATCAGTTGCACACTTTTTTAAATTCGATTACGTTTCGATCACTCTGAATCATCTTGAGATGAGTAATTGCATCAGGAACCCGTCTTATCTACTCACACCAACATATCAGAGTACTCTAATATGGTACACTGAGTGATCGAAACATATAACAGAATTAAAAAGGTGTGCAACTGAGGCGGGACAATAAATGAGAATTATCTTAAATTACATTTTTTTCGTTTAATGTGTGCACAAGAGAAAAGAACAGGATACAAATGTTTAATTATATTCCTATATCTGTAGATACTGCAGGCAGTAAGGTAACACATATAAAGAAGTGTCTAGTTAGACAGTTCCCTCATATACATTTATAAGTCACTGATGACGACAAATAGGAAAAGGTCAAACATGTTTAGTTGTAAACAGTAATAAACATTTAGCAGCAAAAATGGACAGACTAATATTTACTCATATCAAGGTGACTAAAGCAAATCATAAATTGGTTTGCATTCTAGATCTACATCTGCGTACTTTCCCCGAAAGCCACCATTCGGTGCGTGGCAAGGGTACCCTTCACCACTACTAATAATTTCCTTTCCTGTTCTACTCTCAAATAGAGCGAGGGGAAAACCATTGTCTGTATGCCTTAGTAGGAGCTCTAATTTGTCGAACTTTATCTTCGTAGTCTTTACGCGAAATGTATAATATGTTAGCAGCAGTAAGATTTTTCTGCAGTCAGCTGCAAACGCAGATTCTCTAAATTTTCTCGATAGCGTTCTTCGAAAAGAAAGTCCCCTTCCCTCCAGGGATTCCCATTTGAGTTCCCGAAACACCTCCGTAGCACATGCGTGTTTTTCGAAGCTGCCAGAAACAGATCTTGCAGCTCGCATATGGATTGCTTCGATGTCTTCTCTGATTCTACCTGTCGCGGATACCAACACTCGTGCAGTACACTAGAATAGGTAACACTAGCATCCGGTATACGGTCTCCTCTGCAGAGTAACAACGCCTTTCGAAAATTCTCCCAATAAACCCATGTCGATTTTCCCCTTCCCTACCTCAGTCCTAACATGCTCGTTCCATTTCATATTGCTTTGCAACGTTACGCCCATATATTTAAACTACGTAACTATTAATGCAGTACTTATCATTGAGGTTTCTTTTTTTGTACTCATCCGCATTAACTTAAATTTTTCTACCTGCACAATTATCTGCCATTCATCACACTAACTAGAAATTTTGTCAAAGGCATCTTATCGTCCTACAAGTCAGTTTATCGTCCTACAGTCACTCAATTTCGACACATTCCCGTACACCACAGAGCATCATCAGCGAACAACCGCCAATAGTTGCCCACGCCGTCCTCCAGATCGTTTATGTGTACAGAAAATAATAGCGTTCCTATCCCTCTTCACTGTGGCGACCCTGACGATACCCTCGTCTCTGATGAACACTCACCGGCGAGGACAACATACTAGGTTCTTTAACTCAAGAATTCGATCCCCTCACGTATTTGGGAAATTATTCGATATGCTCTTATTTTCGTTAACTGTCTGCAGTGGGGCGTCGTGTCAAATGTTTTTCGGGAATCTACACTCCTGGAAATTGAAATAAGAACACCGTGAATTCATTGTCTCAGGAAGGAGAAACTTTATTGACACATTCCTGGGGTCAGATACATCACATGATCACACTGACAGAACCACAGGCACATAGACACAGGCAACAGAGCATGCACAATGTCGGCACTAGTACAGTGTATATCCACCTTTCGCAGCAATGCAGGCTGCTATTCTCCCATGGAGACGATCGTAGAGATGCTGGATGTAGTCCTGTGGAACGGCTTGCCATGCCATTTCCACCTGGCGCCTCAGTTGGACCAGCGTTCGTGCTGGACGTGCAGACCGCGTGAGACGACGCTTCATCCAGTCCCAAACATGCTCAATGGGGGACAGATCCGGAGATCTTGCTGCCCAGGGTAGTTGATTTACACCTTCTAGAGCACGTTGGGTGGCACGGGATACATGCGGACGTGCATTGTCCTGTTGGAACAGCAAGTTCCTTTGCCGGTCTAGGAATGGTAGAACGATGGGTTCGATGACGGTTTGGATGTACCGTGCACTATTCAGTGTCCCCTCGACGATCACCAGTGGTGTACGGCCAGTGTAGGAGATCGCTCCCCACACCATGATGCCGGGTGTTGGCCCTGTGTGCCTCGGTCGTATGCAGTCCTGATTGTGGCGCTCACCTGCACGGCGCCAAACACGCATACGACCATCATTGGCACCAAGGCAGAAGCGACTCTCATCGCTGAAGACGACACGTCTCCATTCGTCCCTCCATTCACGCCTGTCGCGACACCACTGGAAGCGGGCTGCACGATCTTGGGGCGTGAGCGGAAGACGGCCTAACGGTGTGTGGGACCGTAGCCCAGCTTCATGGAGACGGTTGCGAATGGTCCTCGCCGATACCCCAGGAGCAACAGTGTCCCTAATTTGCTGGGAAGTGGCGGTGCGGTCCCCTACGGCACTGCGTAGGATCCTACGGTCTTGGCGTGCATCCGTGCGTCGCTGCGGTCCGGTCCCAGGTCGACGGGCACGTGCACCTTCCGCCGACCACTGGCGACAACATCGATGTACTGTGGAGACCTCACGCCCCACGTGTTGAGCAATTCGGCGGTACGTCCACCCGGCCTTCCGCATGCCCACTATACGCCCTCGCTCAAAGTCCGTCAACTGCACATACGGTTCACGTCCACGCTGTCGCGGCATGCTACCAGTGTTAAAGACTGCGATGGAGCTCCGTATGCCACGGCAAACTGGCTGACACTGACGGCGGCGGTGCACAAATGCTGCGCAGCTAGCGCCATTCGACGGCCGACACCGCGGTTCCTGGTGTGTCCGCTGTGCCGTGCGTGTGATCATTGCTTGTACAGCCCTCTCGCAGTGTCCTGAGCAAGTATGGTGGGTCTGACACACCGGTGTCAATGTGTTCTTTTTTCCATTTCCAGGAGTGTAGATACGTGGGATCTGCCTCTTACCCTTCATCTATAGTTCGCAGTATTTCACCTACGAAAAGGGCAACCTGAGTTTCAAACGACTGATAGTTTCTAAACCTTCCTTTACTTGATTCATGAACCTCTTATTAAGTTTCTTGTAACATTTGTTATTAAATTAATCTGTAAATTTGTGGTATGATCTTATGGGACCAAACTGCTTAGGTCATCGGTCCCTAAGCTTACACACTACTTAATCTAATTTAAAGTAACTTACGCTATGGACAACACACACACCCATGCCCGAGGGAGGACTCGTACCTCCGAAGGGGGGAGCAGCGCGGACCGTGACAAGATTCCTAGACCACGCGGCTACCCCGCGCGGCTGTTGCTAAATACCAGCCTATCGTACACATGAATGTACCGACAGAAATTAGAAATGCGGAAGTTAATTTGGTTGCCGTGGTATTAAATGCAGAAGGATACCAGCAGCGGCGCAGTCGAGTGGCTGTGTGTGGCGATGACTCGTCTGCCGCCCGCCGCGGCCGTGCGTCAGTTCCCCTCTCCGGCCCATCCGCCCACAGCCCCCGGGGAGCAGCACTGTCGCTCCAGCACTTAGCGTGCAGCCCTAGCAGCGAAATTTATCGCCTCGTCCTCCGCAACCCGCTTACAAAATAAAAAAGAGAGAGAGAGAGAGAGAGCAGACCTGTTGTGTGGCGTTTACGTCGTTCTGCTGCAGTGAAGCTTTGCGGTGAGATACTCGAAGCCGTCGTACTGGGAAACGTTTGCTGACTTCTGTGAATTTATCGCTTCTTATAACGTGCAACACCAGTTGTGAACTGATCGATTGCACTACCTTAATAGCGTACAGTAATGTGAAGCTAGAGGCACCTCAAGCATATTCCTATAATACAAGGAGAGATGCATTTTATTATTGATATTGCTCTATCTCACCTGAAATCTATAATTTTTGTCACTGTCCAGGCAAATTTTAAGAACCAAATTGGATTTAAAATTTACAGAATTAAAAAGTTTTAATATTAAGGAGAAATGATGTCGATGTTAAGAGATCGTGATGCCATTTTTTGACTTTTTAGATGATGTTGATCACGAAGGTAGGATAACGGATCAGACAAGGAGTGGAGCAACCACGGAACAAAAGGGCTCATATGTGGGAGATGAATTGTTTGTTGCAGCTAAGTATGGAAGTATATTTGTATGAAGGACGCATTAGAATTATTTAAAATTAATGAAAGATTAACATATGTGAGGGCGAAGCGTCTTGATATGGGAAATGTTGAAGACTAGCCATACAGCCTAAGGGAAACATAATCATTCTGTTATAAACGAAATTATCTTATGGTATGCGATCTGAGTACATCGTCTGATGATTACTTTTTAAGAAGCAAGGATACCACTTCAGTGAACTGAAGCAGGAAAAATGTAGTCACTGGCGCTTCAGACAATTCACTGTTCATGTAGATTCTTGTCTTGATAATGGCATGGTCATTCTCTGACCTTGGGTATGTGGCATGACTGTTCGATCTTGCATGACTGAGTGAAGAATATGTCTGTCCTCTAGGGCGCTAGTCACATGGCAGCGCTCATGTCCTAGATGGAATTGAGTACGTTGATCCTGACCTCTGATTCCATACTCGCATGAGATTCCAACCAACGGTAGCAGCAATATCGCGAAACGGTAAAGGTCAGTTTCGAGAGGCCATGATCTTGTCGCTGTCGAGTTCAGAAACCTTTCTATTTCACACGATCTTTTCGCAAATAAACAATACTGAAATGTGATTTGTGAATGATTAATCTCGTGCATAATCGTTCCTTGTTTACAGAATGTAGGTGACGTTACTTCTATTTTTCGCAGTTGCGCTGAAATGATAATCATTTGCATGTCCAAGCATGCCACTAATATATACGGACAAAGCTGCATGTGGATGGTCCTGTATTTATTACTTCGGTTATGCAGTCACTGGTTGTACCGGGAAGGATGGTGTTGGGATTGTTTAGAGAATTTGGAGGATAGTGAACAGTGCTAGGGATACAATGTCGTCGGCGTGCCGCAGAAGTCTTTGTCACGTTGGTAGTGAACATTGTGTTTAGGATAGAGAGTGTAGGATCGACGAAAAAGGCTTTCCGTGGGATACAAACAGTAGGGAAAATGCGTAACAAAAAGGCATCCGTAGAGAGCAGAGAGATGTATAATCATCATCATCAAATCAACATCACAGATGTACAGTACGTGACCATTCCCATAGTTTCTCTATATTTTGTCCAACATCTTTTCAGGTCCAATATTTTTCGACACATCTGTTCTTACTACAGGTCTTTCACATAAAATTAGCATATCACTAATGACTGTTATTTTTCCATTCTTATACCTTCACAATTGTTTCGATTTGATACCTGCTGCTCAGAAACTTAGGTACGCTCGTTATCCACCGTCACTCAGTCCTTGTGCTAAGTATTACTTTGTCATTATCACAGTAGTTAGCTTAATAAAAACAATCTCAGTTCTCACAAAATAGAAACATAGTTTCTTTTATGTACCACAGGAATAGAAATCATTTTTGGGACATGTTGGTAGCAGCAATAGAAAAGCAATCCTGCACCAACTAAAGTGAAGTGAAATAAAGGGCAAAAGTCTTTTCCAACTAACGAGTTACAGTCTTTTGATCTCCCAGACGAAGCACGCCCACCTCTCCGTAACCTCCTCCCCCCAATCCCTCACCCCTCCAGCTCAGCCCGGTAATCTTACCACTCGCCAGTGCCGGTAATCTTCAAAGGCATGTCGCACTGCGAAGACTGACCATATTACTGATAAACAGGAAATCGTCTTTCTATAAGCCAAAGACGAATCCTGTTATGAAATCTGTTAGGCCTCGTTAAGTCTTTCGCATCCATAATGAACCTAACAAATACCGCTAAAGAGACTTTTTCGTTTTTCTGAAGAAGACAGAAGCGAAGTTAGTTGAAGATGAAGCATATATGTCAGTCATTTAAAACAGACGAAGTGATTTACCATGTGCTTGCGCGGGGTAAGCCAGTCCTTGTAGAAATTTTATACATACAGGGCGTAAACGATAACTTTTTAAAACGTTCCACAGTGGTGTAGATGAAGTCGAGACAAACTATTTGATACGGGACATTTATGTTCTATCAAGTCGGGAAACTACCTCAAACTGACCAACAAGAACTAGCTGAGCTACGGTGCATGAGCGTCGTGCGAGATTTTCAATACGCTTCCTATCCTCGAGCACATTATTGGTCAGAGATAAAAATCAGTGAGGATTTTTGTGTAGGAAATTTAATGTAATTTCATTTTGTACTGATATATTATTTAGGCAGAGGTCGTGGTCTTCGTGTTATTCAAGAAAAATGCAAAGAAGTGACGTTCAACCGCTCTTCCCAGCTCCCCCACCCTCATCCCCGTGGTCAGAATTATTTGTATGTTGTTCTTGGCACTCCTTCCTACCGTTCTACCAGTGTTCAAAAATTTGTTCGTCTTGACTTCCTCTACAATTCTGTGGTACGCTGTAAACAACTCATCGCTTATACAGGGTGATTCAAAAGTAACTGTACACACTTCATGAGTGTAATGTATACAGGGTGTTACAAAAAGGTACGGTCAAACTTTCAGGAAACATTCCTCACACACAAATAAAGAAAAGATGGTACGTGGACATGTGTCCGGAAACGCTTAATTTCCATGTTAGAGCTCATTTTAGTTTCGTCCACCTACGCTCAATGGAGCACGTTATCATGATTTCATACGGGATACTCTACCTGCGCTGCTAGAACATGTGCCTTTACAAGTACGACACAACATGTGGTTCATGCGCGATGTAGCTCCTGCACATTTCAGTCGAAGTGTTCGTAAGCTCTTGTCTACGCAACCCCGGTACCAAATGTAGAGACTCTTCGTGCTCGTATTGTGGATGGCTGTGATACAATACGCCATTCTCCAGGGCTGCATCAGCGCATCAGGGATTCCATGCGACTGAGGGTGGATGCATGTATCCTCGCTAACGGAGGACATTTTGAACATTTCGTGCAACAAAGTGTTTGAAGTCACGCTGGTACGTTCTGTTGCTGTGTGTTTCCATTCCATGATTAATGTGATTTGAAGAGAAGTAATAAAATGAGCTCTAACATGGAAAGTAAGCGTTTCCGGACACATGTACACATAACATATTTTCTTTCTTTTCGTGTGAGGAATGTTTCCTGAAAGTTTGGCCGTACCTTTTTGTATCACCCTGTATGTCAAAATAAGAGTAAAATGTCAAACAAAATTTTGTCTGAAATTGCTTTATTTCCGAGGCATACAGTAGAGCATGGATCACACATGCAACATAAACAACACAAAATGAATTCCACTCAGCAAGGAACGACGCGAAGAGAGCTGAATTTCAACATAACTCTGTACTGTATCTTTACCCCAGAACATATTCAAAATGATGTCTATGTAGACGAAGACAATGACATGCTCTACGTCTTACCGATCTCAGAATATTGCAGACTCTGTTCAGATCATTCTGCACAATTGCTCAGCCATTTCCAGTTCGCTTTATTCTCAGCTGCAATACTATGCACGAGCTTCGAAAGGTAGAAGTGCAGGGGATTAAGATCCGAAGATCTGACAGGCCAAGCGACTGGTCCAGCACAGCCTATCCACTAATCGGGATAAGCGACGTAGAGATACTCTCTTGCCTTTCGACTCACATGTGCAGGGACACACACCGTCGTGCACAAACCATAAGTTGGTTCGTGTAGCGAGTTGGACATCATGAAGCAGGCCACCCAGTTCATGTTCCAAAAGCTATCGACACACTCTGCCAGTCAGCCACTATACTACCCGAAAAGTTCACTGCAAAAGGCTGTCGATATTCACTTCTACATCTATATCAACATCCATACTCCGCAAGCCACCTGACGGTGTGTGGCGGGGGGACCTTGAGTACTTACACTTATAGTAGTTACGCGAGGATTCTCATGTTATGAGCGTTCACGGAGAGACTCTCTGGCGCTCGAGTGACCACAGACAGAAATGCTGACGTCGAGGTTAGTCTACAGATTTCAGCGCCTGAATCATCTGCAGATGAGAAAGGTGAAATTGCGGTCTCCGTAGCACCATACAGTGGTACTTATACGGTGGTCGGATCTTCAGCTACCATTTCCAGGATGTTCTGAACACCCATGACTTAAATCCCACCACAAATGACATTATGCTCCGTAATTCGGGACTAAAGGAATTTCAGACAAAACTTGATTTAACATTTTAGTCTTATTTTGATGCACACATTACAACCAAGAAGTGTCTGCATTAACTTTTGAACACCCTTAATACAGTACAGTTCTTGTGTTCTCAGACTGGGCGCTTAGCGGTGATGTGGTATAGTTCCTTGTCAGTGAGACGGAAATGGCTAAAAAGAGTTGGGCTGTTTAACGGTTCGATTTTCTAACATTCCGCCATTTCCTTCGAGGTAGATAACGATAGGTTTCATCTTACTTTTATGTAAAAACGAAAAGCTCCTTTGGTTCAGAATTTTGTTACATGGAACTGTAACTTCAATGAGTGTGGAGCGTCAATAGAACTCAGACATTTCGGGTACTCTGTAATAAACGCACGTGGAAATAAGCTGAGGTTGTTCATTTGAAATGTTAAGAAAAAAGAAACATTTATTTAAAAATGTTTAAAGAGTGGAAAGATAAATGAGTTTAAACTTCCAAATGTTGTCTCTTCCTCGGTTCGTAGAGACTGCTACTATTGCTTCCAGGAAGTAAACCTACCCAAAGGACACAATTCGATTTTGATCGCTTTTGGATATGTTGTAATGTAGATCAAAACAAGACACAAATATTTTTGTATACCGGCCCATGCGGCTGAAAAAAACACCCAAAAAGAAAAACTTAGTTTAATGTTTCCGAATAAACACCACTGAAACTGTAACAGCAAATAAATAAAATAAAAACTTCAAACGAAAGTACTGTGGATTTATCGATGTAGCCCCTTTTTCGAGACCACAGCTAGTTTATTTTTCAGTTAGATATTTGACAAACAGCAACACGTATAGGATCTTTAACAACAAATTCAGTCGTCTATGATGAAGTGGTATTCTACAGACGTATTTCTTTAAAATCAAGTAGGCATATCTCCACACCACCGTATGCGCGCCCGACCTATGTCCTCTTCGGTGCCCATCTTCATGTTGAATTGTTTAATAAATATTTCCCAGATAAAAAAAATTGTGTTCATCCTTACGGCAGGTTTTTTCATGGGGGAAGCCTCGGCAGAGAGGTCCACCGCAAAAGCGTCTAGGGAAGTGATTCCAGTGGTGGTTACCCATTGCCTTCCACTGATGATAAAGAAATGATAATGAGGACAACACAATACCCAGTCCCTGAGCGGAGAAAATCTCCGACCCAGACGGGAATCCAACTTAGGCCCCTTGTCGTGACAGCCGACCGGTGTCGCCGAGCGGTTCTAGGCGCTACAGTCTGGAACCGCGCGACCACTACGGTCGCAGGTTCGTTCGAATCCTGCCTCGGGCATGGATGTGTGTGATGTCCTTAGGTTAGTTAGGTTTAACTTCCCAGGTAAATATATTCTGGCTCTGAGCACTATGGGACTTAACATCTATGGTCATCAGTCCCCTAGAACTTAGAAATACTTAAACCTAACTAACCTAAGGACATCACACAACACCCAGTCATCACGAGGCAGAGAAAATCCCTGACCCCGCCGGGAATCGAACGCGGGAATCCGGGCGTGTAAATATATTCTAAATGTATTTTCTACCTATATTGTATATAAACTTTTTCTTTTTTAATTTTATTTCTTTTTAATCTTGTGTTGTATTTGTGTTTTCTTTTTACAAAAAAATGGCTCTGAGCAGTATGGGACTTAACTTCTTAGGTCATCAGTCCACTATAACTTAGAACTACTTAAACCTAACAAACCTAAGGACATCACACACATCCATGCCCGAGGCAGGATTCGAACCGGCGACCGTAGTGGTCGCGCGCTTCCAGACAGACTATAGCGCCTAGAACCGTTCTTTTAACATTTGCTGTACTTTCTTTTTTTCAAGCTGCTATATTTTCATATTTCATTACTAGATATTTGAGATTGTTTGCACATTATTGTTTTTATGTTTGTTTCTTTTTTTTTGTCCCGAGCAGTTCTGCATTATTCTACAGATTTACGATACCTTGGGACAAAAAAAAAAAAAATCTGACTGCAGTTTGATTTACGCTGAAGCACACGGGATTTTTTTTAAAGGACTTTTCCAATAAATCTGGGTGCACCGAAGTAACGTATATTAAAAAGGACAGAAGTTTTATTTAAAGTGCCTTTTTGTATGTGTTACCTTTTCAACGGCATTCATGCACAAATATTTTACTCATTTTTCTTTCAAGGGGGTGTTTCACCCTGTTAACGGCCTTATGGGCACCTATAAAAAATATGTGTCCCTTGGTTTGGTCTACACTAAAACATATTCAAAGCCGATGGGAATCGAAGCGTGTCCCTTGGGTAGATTTACTTGTAAGAGTCGCGACCGAGGTTGGGTCCGGCAGTTGTGCAGGTGGTGACGGTGGCCTGCAGAAGAGGCAGGGGGCAGCACTCGCGGGCCTGGCGGATTAACACCGCGCGATACCCGCAAATCATCCGTCCGTAAGCCGGCAGTAAATCCCATTAGCAGCAACAATTACAGCGCGCTCGCCGGCTGCCGCCGCGAGGTGCGGCGCGGCGCGGCGCGGCGCGTGCTGATCGCGCATCGATTTCCGATGCGCCGCGCTGCGAGAGCCGCGCCTGGCGCGAGGGAGACAGACGGGGACGGAGAGGTAGCGGCTGCGCCGTGTGCGTGGACAGCGGCGGCGGGCGGCTCTTTTGTAGGGCTCTCGCCGCCTCCAGCCACAAACGCCGCCGCTCTGAGCGCTGGGCGCGCGCGACGACGGCCGACTGAGCGCCGTCACTGCACCCGGCGCCAGCGTGGCCAGCTGGTGTGGCAGAACGTCGCGACCGGAAAAGCGGAAAGCAGTGGTTCGGCACCCAAGTTAGCGGCGCTCAGCTGTTAGGTCAAAACGTGGCTGACAAACGACAGCTGAACAAAGCAAAAGTGAAACTACTTGGTTCCAGAGAACTTTTTAAATTTCAAACATCCACATGAATGTACTCAGAAATTACTGACTCTTTAAATGGCCACAAGACTTTACGGGAAGGACTGCGCCTAGTGGATTTCCTATGCTTCATTAACTCAATTAATACAATCCTCATTACAAATTACGTAAAATTTGCTACAAAACGCAATACACTCTAAGAAATGCACTTTAACAAACAGAGAAGTTACCTAAGTGACAAGTTATTTTAAAAAATGGTAGCTATTCATAATACATATGATTAATAATTTGAACAGGAGCAATAACTTGGAACTGACGGATTACCAATATGCAAACGCCCCTAGATACCATGAACACACGGTACCCACTGATGCACAGGACAAATTTCAAAACTTACTTTTAAATGACAACGGACATAAGCCGTCCCTTAATAAAGCCTTTAAAATAGAAACTATCAGTTTGATTTAGATAAATAACAACTTTCCCTTTTACATCAACAAGAAATCAAGTTAAAATCCCCTGCCTTAGAGAAAATGTCCAGAGATATATTAATTTCGTTAAAATAAATTTAACCATGTTAGAACTGCATTAATAATGGCTGAGAACGCTCTTAAACAGGTTAATCGTCAGAGACCTCAGGAAGCCCTGAAAGCTGACACTCTTGGAGTGCATAGAAAACCATTAAGTCTAAATGATGCTAACTTAACTTGTCCAGAATATGCACTATGTGATGAAGAGTATCCGAACAATTCCAAAACAGACGTTTTTCCTATTAGGTGCATTGTGCTGCCACCTAATGCCACGTACTCCATATCAGCGACCTCAGTAGTCATTCGACATCGTGAGAGAGCAGAATGTGGTGCTCTGCGGAGCTCACGGACTTCGAACGTGGTCAGGTGATTGTGTGTCACTTGTGTCATACGTTTCTACGCGAGATTTCCACACTCCTAAACATGCCTAGGTCCTTTGTTTTAGATGTAATAGTGAAGTGGAAACGTCAAGGGACACGTACAGCACAAAAGCGTACAGGCCGACCTTGTCTTTTGACTGACAGAGACCGCCGACAGTTGAAGAGGGCCATCCGCGGTGGCCGAGCGGTTCTAGGCGCTTCAGTCCGGAACCGGGCTGCTGCTACGGTCGCAGGTTCGAATTCGGCCTCGGGCATGGATGTGTGTGGTGTCCTTAGGTTAGTTAGGTTTAAGTAGTTTTAAGTTCTAGGGGACTGATGACCTAAGATGTTAAGTCCCATAGTTCTCAGAGCCAGCCAGTTGAAGAGGGTCGTCATGTGTAATAGGCAGGCATCTATCCAGAGCACCTCACAGGAATTCCAAACTGCATCAGGATCCAGTACAAGTACTATCACAGTTAGGCAGCATGTGAGACAACTTGGATTTCACTGTCGAGCGGCTGCACATAAGCCACACATCACGCCGGTGAATGCCAAACGACGCCTCGTTTGGTGTAAGGAGCGTAAACAGTGGACGATTGAAGAGTGGAAAAACGTTTAATGGAGTGACGAATCACGGTAGACAATGTGGCGATCCGATGGCAAGGTGTGGGTATAGCGAATACCCGGTGAACGTCATCTGCCAGCGTGTATGGTGCCAACAGTAAAATTCGGAGGCGGTGGTGTTATGGTGTGGTCGTGTTTTTCATGGATAGGCTTGCACCCCTTGTTTTCATGGCACTGTCAGAGCATACGCCTACACTGACGTTTTAAGCAACTTCTTCCTTCCCACTGTTGAAAAGCAATACGGGGATGGCGACTGCGTCTTTCAACACGATCGAGCTCCTGTTCACAATGCACGTCATATAGCGGAGTGGTTACACGACAGTAACATTACTGTAATGGACTGCCCTGCACAGAGTCTTGACATGAATCCTACAGAACACTTTTGGCATGTTTTGGAACGCCGACTTGGTGCTCGGCCTTACCGACCGACATCGATACCTCTCCTCAGTCTAGCACTCCGTGATGAATGGCCTGCCATTTCCTAAGAAACCTTCCAGCACCTGATTGAAAGTATGCCCGCGAGAGTGGAAACTTTCACCAAGGCTAAGGATGGGCCAACACCATATTGAATTCTAGCATTACCTATGGAGGGCGCCAAGAACTTGTAAGTCATTTTCAGCCAGGTGTCCGGATACTTTTTATCACACAGTGTAGGTGAGCGCAACTGTGGCTGGCGCTCCGCTTCGGCGAACGCAACGTGTAGCCGATGTGTGGCGGCAAGAGAGCAGACGCTGCGGGCATCCTTAAGCACCAGGGCAGCGTGCTACAGCGACCAACTTGGCTGACAGCCTCAGATAGAGTGGGCCGCTTCCATAAGAACACCGTCATCGATGATCCCCTTAGAGAAATATCAGTGACACGTTCGTGCGGTACAGAATAGTTACCGTAACATATGGACTACGATAAAGACACCATCAAGTGACTCATTCCCAAATATTTATTTTAACGCCAGGCACTCCAAGACATCGACGATGGTCTCCTTTAAATAAAAAATAACAATTTAACGGCCTCATCAGGACCCGAAAACTCCAAGGAATATTTTTAATTTTTTTCTTTCAAAACATGAAGCCTTAAAATTAAATTACAAATGAAATAGTTAATTTTTAACTGACACTGTGTTTGGTGGAGACGTAGAAACGCTTCTACAATATCGTCAGCACCTTGTAATCCAATAAACTCTGCAGAGAAACCTTGAGGCACTAGTACGTAGTATATGCTGAAACCATTTGGTTACTACGTGAGCTACTGTGTTACTACAAGCACATATTCAGCCACCGCAGCAAGGCTAATATTTAAGAGAAATAGTATACCGTTATTAATCACCCATTAAAATGCATTAATGAATAATGGCATGTCAGTCGGTTTCTATAATTTAGTGCCGACATAGCAAACCATAACCAACCCAGATGGGCACACGCTAGAATTTACGACTTTAATTCATGACTCATTCTTCGGTCATGGAGGAGAACTACAATCTGAAGTTCATTTAACCATCAAGCTGAATTACCAAAATGCCATCAAGGGAAAGCTGTAAGAGGGTGTGAGAACACAGCATCACCCAGGTCCACTTGGCATAGTGCCCTCCTCCATTGAAGAACACTTGATATCAATTACAAACCAGTAAAATAAACCAATGAGATAATAAAAATTCATACACACAGCATATCAGAGCAAAAGTTCCAATATATAACTCGTAAGTATGACAGAAACATAATTTAAGGGGAGTTCGAACGGAAATTGTTTTTCACATTTTCGGATTTTTATCTCATTATAAAATTTGCAATTTTGTGAATAAAATTATATATATATATATATATATATATATATATATATATATATATATATATATATTACGTGCATTACTTCAAGATCTAATAAAATCAGTAAGTTTTTATATTGAAGGCTGTGGATTTCAGTCTTACAAACGTCATGTACGGAACAGGATGGGCACCATGTTGAGGAAGCTGAAACAAAGTTTGAGAGACAAGAAACTTTCTGATGGTCAAACCATAAGAGGAAGGCTGACAGACAAAATTATTGATGAACTACAGCAGTATTATGGGATGGCCATTAGAAACAATACTGAGGATTTATTGAAAATGAAGCAGGCGTTAAGGGCTACCTTATTCCACAGACTGTCAACTACTGAAAAACCAGTACACCACCTTTGTCCTCCTGGACCTGATTCATGGTGCAGTTACCACAATGCCCTGTACTCAAATAGTTCATACAGCCATAAACGTTCCATCCCAGCAGCAGTCATGGATATCATAAAACATATTTACAGATACCTGGCAAATCCTAAATTACTGAAGAAGTGTCTGCATGGTCAGACTCAAAATCCCAATGATCGTTCAATAATCTTATATGGTCTCGCTTACCAAAAAATGTTTTTGTTGGAATGAAGACACTACAGTGCGGGGTCAGTGATGCAGTTATTGTTTTTAATGACGGCAACATTAGTCGGGTGAAAGTGCTACAGCATACGGGAACTAATCATGGAGCAAATTGCTTCAGAGAATTTGAACGGATGGACAAGTTTCACATTGATAATGCAGAGTATGCAGCACAGTTGGCCACTAAGGAGTCCAGAAAGAAGAAAAGAGGAAAAAACTTGGAAAAAGATCAAGAGGATGACATACAGTATGGTAAAGGGTGCTTCTGAGTGACTAAAAATAAAAAAAATTAAGCATATATTAAGTGAGCTACAATCTGCTGAAACTTTAGAAGTCGTTCCTGAAAATTTACATTTTATGTTGCATTTTTCCATAAATCTCAGAAAAGAATTCGAGTACAGTATTCAAATTTTGAGGGAGTAATAACATACAAATCTTGAGTCTTCTGAACTAAAAGAAGAACATAATGTTATGTATAATTAAAATTATTTAGGATAACGTACAAAATGTACACAAAATTTTAACCGTATCATTAAAAAATTGTATTTCCGAAGGCAGTGGCTGAAATGTAATTATTGTAGTGCGGTAGACTCATAACATACAGTCTAATGTCCTGTAAAAGTTTCATGTCAATGGCTACAGTGGTTCCTGAAATACAGGGAAGCCAAGTCACGAAATTTAACATTGTCGGGATAGGGCGTTCCAACTCCCCTTCACAGACCTTAATGTAAACTCACTGTCTTAACCACAGGGAAACCACTGCAATCTATCACCTTGGAGACGAGAATTACCACGAACTGAACACAGCAGAAAAACACCCGTCCATCTTACTGAGCATACCTCTGGCAGCTCCAGTACCTCCCTCGTAAAGAACTTGTAACGGAACTGAAATGATGGTGGGCTGACAGTAATTTGGAGCCCGCGCGTCGGAAACGGGCGCGCTGGTGTGAGACTGCCAGGGAGTGCACCCTGATGCCATCTATTGGCGAAACTGGGAATTAGCGCTACCTGTCAGACAATGCACTAAGCTCTCGGAGTCAAATGTATTCTTTTTCTTGATAATTATAAGTTATTACTGTATAATTTAATGTTGTAAATCGCTAGTAGTAAATCATTATGACTGGTATGAACTCCAGGGTAATAAATATAAATATTCTTAAATACTAAATGATTTCGGTAAAAAGGTGGTAGGGGAACACCCCCACTCTTGATGATACGAGCGTAGCTAGGGGTAGCTGGAGACACAGGGACTGAACAATGGATTGGCCTGGGGAGTGTTGACGTGATCGGACGTGCGTAACTGTGCTCACGCAAAAGTGATTGCGCAACAGCGAAGAGGCGAATATCGTCGCCGTTTGTGGAGTAGAACGCGACGAATGGTTGTCGAAGCCGTCTCTATGCCACTGGGGCTGATTGTAAGAGTTCCTGCGCCCAGATTTTATGGCGGACGTGCAGTAGCTAATACGAGTGCTACAGCTCGTAGTTCCAGCCGCCATTAAGGGCATGAGGCGTGAAGAGCTGCGTTAGCCACATGCATCTCACCACCAGCACCGGCACGTCTACCCAAGGCAAGACTGCTTGCAATTGTTAAGTCGAACTTTGTATACATGTAAAAGGAGAATACCAGTTTTCTTTTATGAAAGTGCAGAGTACAGAATATAGTAATGAGTAAAATTACGACGCATGTTGTTCATTGCAAAGTGTAGTAACCTCAAACATAGAATAGTGAAATCAGACTGAGGCCACCATCGCCTCTTTCATTTACAATTCTTTTGGTTGTAGAATACTTTAGCGTATAAGAATGTTGAAAAGAGCAATGGTCACACCAGAATGAGTCGCCTATTTATAGTTACTTAAATTTTTCAGAGAGTATTATCCAAAATCATTAAATAAGTTGAAGGATAGAATTTTGTTAACCCAAGTTGCATAAATTGTCTTGGTAGTAATTACCAAGCCAACTCACAGAAATTGAGAGAGTATTTGCTTTGTAGAATCACCTAGAATGATCAGAAATAGTAATATTCAGAATTAAGTTTAAATTCAACTCAAGCCGTTTCACTTTGAAACGAGCCAAAAATTGATTTATTCTTTTGCTCCTTCAGAGCTGGCGACCGTAGTTATAAGTATTTTCAGGAGGATTCGACGGTAAGTCTGCTGCTCTCGTCGTGCTGATAGGATTATCCACTGCTGCTAGCAGTGGTGATTGAATACATAAGCTCACTACCAAGTGAAGTGGATCAGGTAGGCAGTGTTACTGTGTGAACTATAGGGCACTGTAGGCCGTGGATCGAACCCGTTCAAATATCACAGCTCTTTGGGAAATAGTCCGGTTAGGAGTGTACTAATCATTAGGTAAATACTGGCGAGTAACGGTCAAAAATGTATACGCAAGTGAATTTAGCAAGGCCCATGTAGCACCTAGTTAATGTGGTGCAATGGCGAGGGTAGGAGTGGAGTAAAAGTGAGCTGAGCTTGTGGCAGCTGTGCTGTATTCAAAGATTAACAACGTGAATTCACTACTACCTCTTACCATTAGGACTGAGCTATTCACGGTTAAAATACGTAGCAGTAAGCGCAAAGGCGTGACAGCTACAAGTCCGTATTGGCTTTATACATACGGAATTAGGAAGCGGGTCATTCCGTCAGTGGAGGGGGTTAAAACAACCGAGTCAGTTGAGAACATACTCCATTTACTGATGGAAAGATTTGGCGGTTCGGTCGCAAACTGCAGCTCTTCTAAGATCCTAAACGGTGAATACAAGGCTCCTTCAGCTTATAAGACTGAGAGCCTTTTTCGCCTATTGCAGCGAGAGATTGGACGCCGCCAGAAAAACTTGTTTTTCATTCGACTCCACAGCTCATACTGCCACGACCAAAAACCATGAGACCCCTTGCTACACTTCTCCCAGAGGGAACCACACTGGTTTGAAAGCCCTGCTGTCAAAGATAAGAGGTGTTATCAAAGGCGATGTCCCTGATAAGCCGCCACAGCTCAGTGTACATATGCAGACTTAAGCGACAAATGAAAATTTGTATCAAACCCGGGATTCGAACTGGGTTCTCCTGCTAGTTCAGCAGACACACTAACCATTATGCCCCCATGGTACACTGGCTTTGCGCAGTTGCGCAGACTGCCTCAGCACACCTCCCTTCTCAGTCCAAGTTGCCATACACATCTCAGCTCACTTTGTATTCTCCCTAAACTCGAACAGCTTTGCAGCGACCCAGGTTCGATTCCCAGACTTGGTGCAAATTTTCATTCTTAACTACAGTCCGTATACTTGCTGTGGTATCATGTATCCATACAATCCCATGGGTCTCAAAATTGGCAACGTAAACGCAGGTTTCCGTCAGAAGCCAATAGCGGCCACGCGGCATCCAGCAGGCCCAATGAAGCCTGCCTTCTGAGCCGCGGCTATAGCAGCTCTGGACTACAAGCGCCGTTTGCCGCCGCTATATAAGAAGGCCTGCGGCAGCCATATGGCCGACTTGCACTTGAAACTACTTCACTACGTGATACTACGTAGCACCTCCAACACCATCAATCGTGCTTTAGTTCAGAGAGCCCATTTCTTCTTGACACTGAGAGCTGGAATCTATTTCTTGCTGCATTATTTGTAATTAGTCTTCATACACTTGGAGAAACAAAAATTAAGCAAATCTTCAGTCTCCTAAGTTAGCTTGTTCGATAATAACTTCTGCTTCCAGCTTTCGTAAGGCAAGAGTTGCTGCAGCATTTGTAACCTACCTCTACTTACAGTTGTGTACAAAGTCGTACAGAACAGATACGTCACAGACATTTGAAGCCCTAAAAGGTCTCTGAAACCATGTAGTTTTATTTGATTGAAGTACCTATCCCTAGGTTTCAGGCAGGATTCCATATTTCCTTTGATGCTGAGGTGCTACTCTATAACAGGCGGGCAACCTCTGGACGGCTATTCGAGTTTAGTGGGAATACCAAGTGGGCTATGACGTGAGTGGGAATTTAGACTGAAGAGAGAAGCGTGCTAGGGTAATCCCTGCAGTTGTGCGACGCCGTTGTTCTAGGATGGCGTAGCAATTAGCGCATTGCGTAATGAGTGAGAGACCTTGGTTTGAATTCAGAGCTTGATACAAATTTGCATTCATCGCTTCACTCTGCGAATATACCTCAAATTGAAGATGAGTCTAAGGCGAACAAGGAGGGAGGCGTTTAATGACTTTGAAAGTAAAATTTTGTTAACCGATCTGACTAAAACTGCAAGAGATTTTGATCTTACATCAAATCAGTAAGCTGTTAGAAATCATCTGTTCAATCACTCAGTGATCACAAAGGCACCGAAACGGAAAATGACAGAGAGAGGGCAGAAATACTGAATTCCATCCTCCGAAACTGTTACACCGTGGAACATCGAAATACTGTCCCTTGTTTCAATAATCGTACAAATTTAAAAATGGCAGATATTGAGATAGCTGGTCAGGGAACAGAAAAACATCTAGAACCGTTTTGTACAGGAAAGACGTCAGGACCAGATGAGAGACCTGTAAGATATTACAGAGATTATGCGAAAGAACTTGCTGGCCTGCTAGCAGCAGTTTATCATAGATTACTGTAGAAATGAAGGGTACCTAGCGACTGGAAAGAAGAAGAGGTCTTTCCCATTTTGAAGAAGGTCGCAGGGCAGATGAACATACCTGTAGGCCCCTATCGCTGATGTCAATCTGTTGTAGAATTCTGGAACATGTTCTACGCTCGTGTATTACACTCCTAGAAATTGAAATAAGAACACCGTGAATTCATTGTCCCAGGAAGGGGAAACTTTATTGACACATTCCTGGGGTCAGATACATCACATGATCACACTGACAGAACCACAGGCACATAGACACAGGCAACAGAGCATGCACAATGTCGGCACTAGTACAGTGTATATCCACCTTTCGCAGCAATGCAGGCTGCTATTCTCCCATGGAGACGATCGTAGAGATGCTGGATGTAGTCCTGTGGAACGGCTTGCCATGCCATTTCCACCTGGCGCCTCAGTTGGACCAGCGTTCGTGCTGGACGTGCAGACCGCGTGAGACGACGCTTCATCCAGTCCCAAACATGCTCAATGGGGGACAAATCCGGAGATCTTGCTGGCCAGGGTAGTTGACTTACACCTTCTAGAGCACGTTGGGTGGCACGGGATACATGCGGACGTGCATTGTCCTGTTGGAACAGCAAGTTCCCTTGCCGGTCTAGGAATGGTAGAACGATGGGTTCGATGACGGTTTGGATGTACCGTGCACTATTCAGTGTCCCCTCGACGATCACCAGTGGTGTACGGCCAGTGTAGGAGATCGCTCCCCACACCATGATGCCGGGTGTTGGCCCTGTGTGCCTCGGTCGTATGCAGTCCTGATTGTGGCGCTCACCTGCACGGCGCCAAACACGCATACGACCATCATTGGCACCAAGGCAGAAGCGACTCTCATCGCTGAAGACGACACGTCTCCATTCGTCCCTCCATTCACGCCTGTCGCGACACCACTGGAGGCGGGCTGCACGATGTTGGGGCGTGAGCGGAAGACGGCCTAACGGTGTGCGGGACCGTAGCCCAGCTTCATGGAGACGGTTGCGAATGGTCCTCGCCGATACCCCAGGAGCAACAGTGTCCCTAATTTGCTGGGAAGTGGCGGTGCGGTCCCCTACGGCACTGCGTAGGATCCTACGGTCTTGGCGTGCATCCGTGCGTCGCTGCGGTCCGGTCCCAGGTCGACGGGCACGTGCACCTTCCGCCGACCACTGGCGACAACATCGATGTACTGTGGAGACCTCACGCCCCACGTGTTGAGCAATTCGGCGGTACGTCCACCCGGCCTCCCGCATGCCCACTATACGCCCTCGCTCAAAGTCCGTCAACTGCACATACGGTTCACGTCCACGCTGTCGCGCATGCTACCAGTGTTAAAGACTGCGATGGAGCTCCGTATGCCACGGCAAACTGGCTGACACTGACGGCGGCGGTGCACAAATGCTGCGCAGCTAGCACCATTCGACGGACAACACCGCGGTTCCTGGTGTGTCCGCTGTGCCGTGCGTGTGATCATTGCTTGTACAGCCCTCTCGCAGTGTCCGGAGCAAGTATGGTGGGTCTGACACACCGGTGTCAATGTGTTCTTTTTTCCATTTCCAGGAGTGTATAATGTTTTCGGAGGACGAAAATGTCTTCTATGAAAGTCTTTATTCCAAAAACAGAGATCTTGCGAAACTCAGCTCGTGCTGTTCGTCCATGAGATCCCCAGTGCTGCAGAAATCGGTGCTCAGGCTGATGACCTGTTACTCGACTTAATGAGGGCAATCTTCCGCAGTGGCATTTAGTGAAAAAAATTCTAGCTTATCGATTATCGAACCACATTTGCAAATGTGTTCAGTACTTCCTTGCAGATAGAACTTCAAACGTCGATTTCCGGAGTATCCCAAGAAAGTGTGATAGGACTGTTACTGTTTCCAATGTTATAAATGATCTACTAGAATGCTTCGGAAGCTCTTTAAGACTGTTCGCAGATGAGGCAGTTGTCTGTAAGAAGACAGAAACACCAGAAGACAGTATTGATTTGCAAAATGACTTGCAGAGGTTTGATGACTGGTGCAGGCTTTCGCAATTGATCCTGAACGTAAATAAACGTAACATATTGCGCCTATGTAGGCAGAAAGTCACGACTGTACAGCTACACTACTGATGAGAATCTGCTGGAAACTGTATTTACCGTAAAATATCAAGGAGTAACCATACAAAGCGACCACATAAAACAAATGATAGGAACAGCATACGACGGAATGACATTCATATGAAGAATGCTAAGGACATGTAACACATCAACTGAAGAAAGGACTTTCACGTTTGTTCTGTTGATTCTTGGGTATTGCTCATGAATCTAGGAACGTTATCAGTAAGATTGATAGAAGAGATACAACAAAGGGTGGCGTGTATCGCCACGGGATCGTTATTCAGCGAGAGAGCGTTACAAAGGTTCCCCCATAAACTACTGTGGCAAACGATATAAGAGGGGCATTGTACATCACAGAAAAGTTTGCTATTGAAATTGAGAGAGAGTATTTACCCCCACATGCGTCTCGCGACCACAACGACAAAATTCAAAAGATTATAACTACTATAGAGGTTTAGTGACAAACATTCTTCAACACTCCATTTGCGAATGGAACATGAAAGGTGAGATCGGTTAATAATGGCAGAAGTAACCTCTGCTACACACCGTCAGGTGACCTGCAGAGTATTGATGTCAATGTAGATAATAACTTAAACTCGATTTTTTGTCAGGTTTGAAACTGAGTGCTGGACTTCCTATCAGTATAGAACTCAATACTTCGCTCCTAACGGGTCGAAATACAGTAATTCTCTGGCCATGTTCTGTGCTGTTGAAAGACCAACTAATTTTGCTTCTGATACCTATACAGTATAGTAGTAAAATTACGTAACTAAGCTTGTAGTTCTAATAACTTCGTGTTCATGAAAAGGCATCTGGTTACGACACTACCTGCTTTTCACAGGATAATACCAGGTACTGATAACGGCATGGACTGGAAGAAGAAGCAGGCAGATCTAGAGCTCTAGAACACCTCAGCCACTCTCGATAACAGCTGAACTAGAGAACGTAGGAACGAGAGGCATATAACAGCAAAAGTAGCAATGCACGGGCTTCAGGATAAAATACGCACCAACAACACTAATCGACTGAAGAGTGTAAATGTGTGCTACGCGAAAAGGATTTCAAAACTACCACATTATAATGTGTGTGAAAAGAATGAACTTTAGAACAGACTACGGCAAAGACTAAAACATCTCTAGACTTTTATAAGAATGACCATTCTCTGCACCGTTTTCTCAGTAATAATAATTTCGTGTGCGTCAACGGTCGGGTGCAAGCCTTTCAATTAGACGCCACTTCGACAACTTACGTTTTCGTAACCTGCCCCCGTAATCCAACTGGGGAAAGAGACCTACCTTTTAACATGGATTGAACTACGAGTCGATCTTGGCGACTCCTCGTGTCGTTGAGATGTGTGACTGAAAATTTCCCCGTGCGACCAGAATTCGAACGCGCGACATCTGCTTTCCCTGGAATGTGCTTCGCCACTGGGCCCACAAGACCCGACAGTTTGTATATAATTTGCGGAGGTACAACGCAGAAGTTCAGTATACAGAGCTGCTACGTCCACCAGAAAGCGAGGCTCTAACCAAGCTGTAAAACGAGGATAAATCTTGGACGAAGTATGTCATTGCATACTGCTTTTACTCTGTGCCAGAGTTCAACGTTGTGAATTGCTAGTGATAGCATGTCAGTCTCTGGCAGACAACACCACAGAGCTCTCGGAGATTGGAAGCAGACACAGGCATCAGTACGGAAAGATTTAGCGTCGTATGTACCTCATGGCACACCACATCATTAGGCCAGGTACTGGGCCTGTATGAAGATCACGAGTGTATTAGTGGAACTTTCATTCTCCTCGGAATCACCACTCATGAACATGTCCAACATCTGCTGCACCAGAATTCGTCTGAAAAGAATATGTTCTGCCACTATTGTCCAGTGTTGTCCTTGAAACCATCAATGTCGGCGAGCCTCCCTGCTGCGGCCTCAAGGGAAGCCGTTAGAATGATCGTCGTGGTGTCACTTAGTGGTGCTCGTGTCGCACGGTGAGACTGGATGTTTGACCTGCACCAAACAAGCCTACTCGCACACATAGGATACGTGACGTGACTGTACGAGCCTTCACGATTGAGAGAAGAATAAGTCCTATGTGGCTCTAGTCGAGCGGGGCCATGGAGATCCTGTTAGACGTTGAATATGGTGATACTGAACCCATCGATTCCGTACTTGCATTACGAACTTGCCATCTCAACCAATGAGTGCAACAATATGACATAACCACTAACTACTGTTTAATAAGCCACGATCCGGTCACTGTCGAGTTCAGTTATGTGCCTTTAGCCATTTATATCTCTTAATCAATACATAACACTATCGTTTCGCAAGCAGTCAATATTGAAATGAGGTTTCTGAATGATAAATCCGCTGCATAGTATTTCTTTATACACTGTGCTCCAAAGTTTTTGCGACAAACATATAAAATGATTCATTACCCTCAGAGGCAACAACCTTTGTTAGACACAAAATCATCGCTGATGCTTCCCAGTGAAGCTATACCTGAGAGGAAGAAGGCATTGTCACTCTGCTGCATATATATGCAATTCTAGTGAACTGCTTCGCGCGAAAGGCGCTAGGCCAAACAATGTTATTGAACTTCCTGATTCGTTTCTAAAACATCTTTCTCTGCTTGGATACATTCATTAGGATTATCTTGATGAAGATCATTCTGTCAATCTACCGGGGTAGTTTGTATGCTACACACTTGATTAGTAGACCCTGCTCGTCGTCCACGGCCGGCAGATACTAAAGGACATGTAGCGTCGAATGAAGCGCCAGCCGACATTTTGCCTCTAATAGAAGTTGTACCCCACGACGTGATCTACCGCCCCTACATGTTTGCGTATAGACTGTGAAAAATCCTGTACACACATTGTATAGCTACTTGATCATGATGCGTTGAAATTCTGAATATCTGCATATCCAAACATGCTAGTTTGGCGCTCGTTTCAGGCAGTCTTCAAGGAGTTGCAATTTCAAAGTTCGGTAGTGTAACACAGGCATTACCACAAGGAAGCGTTACAGGCCCGTAACTTCTTATGCAGGGTGTCGCACAACTCCTGTTATAGGCTTCTAGGCGCTGTAGAGGGGAATTATTAGATAAACGTTTGATAAGGAGCCCATGTCAGGAAATGTTACATTCGTATATAAAATAAGTTTGAAGATCGGATCACATCCAAAACTCCCGCTTCACGGTACCCAGGCATACTGATAAGAGGGTTTCTGTGGAAATTATAATATCACATACAGTTTTCATCGGACTGTAGCGATGGAAGGGATAAACTGATACATTCGAGTCTAGGACTGTTTACTGTACTGCTCTACGCACGCCCGACACTCCCGACTTTGAAGAAGACATCTTTCGTCAGGCAGAAAATAACCCTATGACGTGAATGTGAAACATTGCCCGTGCCATTGGCTCCTGTAGAGCTGTCGAAGGCACTGGTCAGAGCTGATTGTCTACCTTGTGAAGCTGAAAATTTGAAAATGAAACTATGTTCATACATATTTCGCATCGAAACGCTACATTTCCACACATTGGTGCATTGTCAGAAATTCCGTTCTACAAGCCCTAATAGCCTGTTATACTAACTGCGAAACGCCCTGTATTTGCATTGTCCGTAAACAACTTCACTTTATCCGATGAAACATCTACAGCGACACCTACACTCCGCAAACTTCCTTACAATGTATGACGGAGGTTACTTCTGGTATCATCATCTAATCCCCCATTGCTCGCTGTGTTGACGAATGGTGCGTTGGACGCACAACTGACTGTTGCTAAACTTCGGTATGAACTCTAAATTCTCTTATTTCTTTCTTCTGTGTGGACGATACTCGAGACGTATGTTACAAGAAATAATGCCACCGGACTCATACTGGAATTTCAACAGTGAACGTTTATGAGATCACCCCCCACCCCCATCCCACCCCACCCGCTTGGTTGTGCATCTTCATAACACTTTCGCGCCTACTAAACGATACCTTGACGAAGGGCGCACCCATCTTCTTTTTGTTTTCTCTACCCCTGCTGTTAAACCAGCCTAACAACCGTCCCAATCGTCTGTAGGACGGTTTTAGTGCCAGAAGACCGGCAGGGGAAATGTCATAATTGACCATTGCTGCATAGAGAAGCAGTTGACCTTAAACCCAAATATATGTGACGCACGTAAAAAACCAGTAAAAACAAATATATTGGAGTAAACGTCCGAAGCGACCTAGAATTCAGTCAACGCATAAAATAAGTTTCAAGAAAAGTAGATGGAAATTTGAGATTCGTAGGAAGAACCATAAGGAAATCTGCAATTGACTCTAAGTAATGAAAAGTGTGAAATATCAAAAGAAATCCGCTAAATTTCGGCTACACGATAGACTACACATAGGCTGTAAGGTTGTAAATTCAACTAAATTCTTATGATTACAACTACGTTAAACTTTATTTGTAAAGATTATATGCATAATATTGTGGGGTAAACAAGCCAAAGACTCTGATTTAATGAAAAAATATTTACGAGTTGCAGGGGTCTACTAAAGAGACTGCTTACACCACTTTTCTCCGCGCTCTTCTGGAGTATCGCTGTGCGGTGTAGGATCCCCATCAGACGGAGGACACAGAAAAAGTTCGCCGCGCGGGATTAACTGAGGGGTCTGGCGCTGCAGTCATGGACTGTGCGGCTGGTCCCGGCGGAGGTTCGAGTCCTCCCTCGGGCGTGGTGTGTGTGTTTGTCCTTAGGATAATTTAGGTTAAGTAGTGTGTAAGCTTAGGGACTCATGACCTTAGCAGTTAAGTCCCATAAGATTTCACACACATCTTTTTAGAAAAATTTCAGAGAAGGGTAGCTCGTTTTGTATTTGCGCGAAACAGAGGGGAGAGTACCATGGAAGTGATGCGTGAGTTGGAACGTAAATCACTAAAACAAAGGTGTATTTCGTTGCGGCAGAATATTTTCGTGAACTTTGAATCACCAACTTTCTCATCCGATTGCGAAAATATTCTGTTGGCGCCAGCGACGTACGAGAACTTAGGAAGAGAGAATGCATTACGGTCACGCTTAACTACACTCCTGGAAATGGAAAAAAGAACACATTGACACCGGTGTGTCAGACCCACCATACTTGCTCCGGACACTGCGAGAGGGCTGTACAAGCAATGATCACACGCACGGCACAGCGGACACACCAGGAACCGCGGTGTTGGCCGTCGAATGGCGTTAGCTGCGCAGCATTTGTGCACCGCCGCCGTCAGTGTCAGCCAGTTTGCCGTGGCATACGGAGCTCCATCGCAGTCTTTAACACTGGTAGCATGCCGCGACAGCGTGGACGTGAACCGTATGTGCAGTTGACGGACTTTGAGCGAGGGCGTATAGTGGGCATGCGGGAGGCCGGGTGGACGTACCGCCGAATTGCTCAACACGTGGGGCGTGAGGTCTCCACAGTACATCGATGTTGTCGCCAGTGGTCGGCGGAAGGTGCACGTGCCCGTCGACCTGGGACCGGACCGCAGCGACGCACGGATGCACGCCAAGACCGTAGGATCCTACGCAGTGCCGTAGGGGACCGCACCGCCACTTCCCAGCAAATTAGGGACACTGTTGCTCCTGGGGTATCGGCGAGGACCATTCGCAACCGTCTCCATGAAGCTGGGCTACGGTCCCGCACACCGTTAGACCGTCTTCCGCTCACGCCCCAACATCGTGCAGCCCGCCTCCAGTGGTGTCGCGACAGGCGTGAATGGAGGGACGAATGGAGACGTGTCGTCTTCAGCGATGAGAGTCGCTTCTGCCTTTGTGCCAATGATGGTCGTATGCGTGTTTGGCGCCGTGCAGGTGAGCGCCACAATCAGGACTGCATACGACCGAGGCACGCAGGGCCAACACCCGGCATCATGGTGTGGGGAGCGATCTCCTACACTGGCCGTACACCACTGGTGATCGTCGAGGGGACACTGAATAGTGCACGGTACATCCAAACCGTCATCGAACCCATCGTTCTACCATTCCTAGACCGGCAAGGGAACTTGCTGTTCCAACAGGACAATGCACGTCCGCATGTATCCCGTGCCACCCAACGTGCTCTAGAAGGTGTAAGTCAACTCTACATCCAGCATCTCTACGATCGTCTCCATGGGAGAATAGCAGCCTGCATTGCTGCGAAAGGTGGATATACACTGTACTAGTGCCGACATTGTGCATGCTCTGTTGCCTGTGTCTATGTGCCTGTGGTTCTGTCAGTGTGATCATGTGATGTATCTGACCCCAGGAATGTGTCAATAAAGTTTCCCCTTCCTGGGACAATGAATTCACGGTGTTCTTATTTCAATTTCCAGGAGTGTATTTAAAGTGACAGATGATAGAACATGGCCTTTATGTGTGAGAGTTTTATGGTTAAATTTCCAAGACGTTCCAGGTAACATATTGTGTAAGTAGGCTGTTTTGATTTTTATATTGGTAACGCCACGTAGCTCTCTGTATGAAAATCACTGGCTGTGCTGTGTGCAGTCTGTGGCTGGGTGGCATTGTTGTAGTATTCGCTATTGTAGTGTTGCGCTGTTGGCTGTTAGCAGTGCGTAGCGTTGCACAGTTGGAGGTGAGCCTCCAGCAGTGGTGGATGGGGGGAAGTGAGATGGCGGATTTTTGAGAGCGTATGGTCTGAACGTGTGTCCATCAGAAACAGTAGATTTGTAAGAATGGATGTCATTAACTGCTATATATATTATGACTTTTGAACACTATTAAGGTAAATACATTGTTTGTTCTCTATTAAAATCTTTCATTTGCTAACTATGCCTATCAGTAGTTAGTGCCTTCAGTAGTTTGAATCTTTTATTTAGCTGGCAGTAGTGGCGCTCGACGTATTGCAGTAGTTCGAGTAACGAAGATTTTTGTGAGGTAAGTGATTTGTGAAAGGTATAGGTTAATGTTAGTTATGGCCATTCTTTTGTAGGGATTATTAAAAGTCAGATTGCGTTGCGCTAAAAATATTGTGTGTCACTTTAAACACAGTCATTTATAATTTTTCTAAGGGGACGTTTCAATTGCTTTCTCGTAGATGTATGTCGCGAAAGTATTACAAAGCAGATTCAGTATATCTAAATGTTTTACACTGATATCATTTCATGTCCTTTAGTGTTCAATGTTTTCATTCACGTAGATGCATTAATTAAGTTTCATTGTATTTAATTCTTTTCATTTATTAAAACACTTCAAATGTATGTAACTTAATAATCATCCTGAATTATGTGCACAAACGACACCAACTGACACAAACGTAACACCTATAAAATTTTATTTATTTATTTGTTACTCGTGTGGTTTATAAATATAAATTTAAACGAACCATAACACTTGTAATTTTCAAACACAGATATAAATTTCTAGAATAATCTAATGCGCTTTTCCTTGCCTTCAGCAAATCGTCGAAAGTTACGGAAGAAGAAATATTATCAGACAATATTATGTAAATGCTGAAGTACATCTACCTGTGCCACGTATTTAATTAGTGATATTTATAGCGTTTTACTCAAAGTTTGTATTATAAACAGTCCTTACGAAATTCTCCCTGGGAACGCAATATTGAAATTGCAAATTTTTGAAAAAATAGAATGTGTAACCACAAACTCAGTTTGTAATATATCATTTACTTGTCCTTGTTCCTTATCATGATGGCCGCGAGTGCTGTTGCTTGACATACACAAACTGATGACTGAACACATTCTAGCACTCTCTGGTGTCCCTGTACGTTGTCATATCGCTGGTAGGATACAAATTAATGAATCAGTAGAAGAAACGAGTAGCAGGATTTGAGTGGTAGCAAGTGGCGATTGATAAAGTTAACAGTTCGGCTGTAATTTCCTCTATTCCAAGGCATATTCGGCTATGAAAGCATCTCATAACACGTGAATTATTCCATCAGCTAGAGCCGTCATTGGTCCGTGCTGATGGATGGAGGTATATAAACATTTAAGTTGTGTAAAGTGACCCTGTTATTCTAATGTAAATAAATCACAGTCCCTCCAAAATCGTAAACAGGAAATTCGTTAGTTACGAATTCAAAAAGAATCACAATTAACTCAGTTTCTTGCATTGAAATGTGCATTAAATCATCTGACGAACATTGACAATATCAAACCACTACCTGGCAAATCTGGGTAAAGATCTAGGTTCTGATTCTAAGAATTGTGTCTCAGTACAAAACAATACTATCAATGAATTTATAGGGTCATTGCTCGAATGTTAGAATTAAAAAGACAAATGGTTTATAGAATAGCATGCGTTTACATCTGTGGCCAGAGTTCAAAGCATGTTGAAGGTAAAAGACTGAAACTAATCTTCAGAGCGAAGCTTCAAAATTCCTGAAACTCAGTAGAAATGCTTTGACTGACCCTATTGTTCACGGCTACATCTCACGGTTTTAAGCTGCAGATAGAGGCTAAAGTGGCTGTAAAAACTGCTTTGACTGACCCTATTGTTCACGGCTACATCTCACTGTATTAAACTGCAGGTAGAGGCTGAAGTGGCTACGAAAACAGTGATTGGTTTCGCACCAAATACATGCCTCTCCTGCTAAATTCAACTTTGTCCAAAATATTTCTGAGCCCTGCAGCTCATCTCTTCGAGTACGTACTTGCCTGCTTGGCTGATGAGGCACTGGGATGGAGTCTGGCGGATACAAACCATAATAAAGAAGTGATTTTGTTTTGTGTGCTTCCAAAAAGGAAGACTCGGGTTTGCAGATATTCCGAGTGCCGTCCATTAAAAAGGGTGCCTTAAACGAAGCTGGTCCCCTCCACGATTCTGATTTCAGACGGTTAACCAGTAGTACATTCCATAACACTTGGTGCTGAAAACTGCGCCCTGCTCTGGCTCTGTCTTTTTCTCTGACCAGTGAGGTGGGTCCTCGACAGCACAGCTCTGTTTCTCCTTATAACTCTTAATTCATTTACGTTAACTAGTCTAGGCGTGTCTTACACTGTGTTAAACATGCACTCTCTTCAGTGCCTGAGCCTTTCGAGACACAACTCGCTCTAAAGGTGGCCTGACTCGACGTTTTGTGCTTATCTCCTAGAGAAGGGGTTCTAAGAAAACCATGTTTCCTAAGTTTTGTTCACAAAAGCGTCCTTCTAGGCCTCGCCAAAAATGGCATATATCTTCTTTCACCTTCAGGTGGTAAATCAGCCTCTGGCGGCGGCCCTACGCTGTCAGGGATCTTATCTGTCTTGTGACAGTGTTCGGCGCCCAACTCTATCTCCTTAAAGAATGACAGTGGGGTTGACATGTGTAGCTAGGGGCTAGCGTTTTCCGGGAACTATCCCGGGGTGTGGGCCTCTCCTTATCAGGCTACGTGACCTGTTGCTCGCTGTCTTCCCTGAAGATGCTTCCAGCCTGGCCTCTTACTTGGATGAATCACGTGGATCCTTATAAAAGTGTAAGCCTAATTTGAATAGCTACTGGCAATCACCGGTACTGATATATCTCATTGGTCGTTGGGGATTAATTATTTGTTTTGATTAAAGTTTTATATCAGTTATGGAACAGTTTTGGGAAAACGGTTATGGAACAGTTATGGGAAAAACAGTTGCGTAATACATGCGCACCTCTGTACGCCATGTTGTAACTGAATATGGTTTACTTTGTTATAAAAATGTCTGTAGAATGTGTGAGACTCGCAATATACTGTTAGACGTTCGGAGAGCCGGCCGAAGTGGCCGTGCGGTTAAAGGCGCTGCAGTCTGGAACCGCAAGACCGCTACGGTCGCAGGTTCGAATCCTGCCTCGGGCATGGATGTTTGTGATGTCCTTAGGTTAGTTAGGTGTAACTAGTTCTAAGTTCTATGGGACTAATGACCTCAGCAGTTGAGTCCCATAGTGCTCAGAGCCATTTTGAACGTTCGGAGAAAAACATCATCCACACAGTTCCAAAAAATCGAAGAGCCAAAAAGAGTGAGAAATATGCACGATCAGGTTAACAGCTCATGTTTTGCTTCCTAGTTGCTGACAATAACAATATATATAAGAATGGAAGCAAAACTGAGGCTCTGTCAGTTTACGACCAGTGTCGCTTTAGGACAGGAATAGTTAATAGAGAAGCACTTTTGACGTTGCCTTTCCTAATGGAAGCAAGAGTAAAGAAAAATCAATACGAACTCCTAGGATCTTTCAGTCTGGAAAAAGCATTCGACAATGTCAGTCGGTGAAGAGAAAGACGGGTAACATGCAATTTGTACGAGAATCAAGAAGGACCATTAAGACTGGAAGATCAAGAACGAATTTCTTACATTAAAAAGGGTGTAAGAAAGGCAGCCTTTCCCTCCATCTGTTGAATATATGCATGCAAGAAGCAATACCTGAAATAAAAGAAAGGCTCGAGAGTTCGACTGAAATTCAAGGTGTAAGGATATCAATGATGAAATTTGCTGATGCCATTGCTATCCTCAGTGAAAGAGAAGGGTTACAGGATGAGCTGAATGGAATGAATAGTAGAATGAGTACAGTATATGGATTGAGAGTAAATCGAAGAAAGTCGAAGGTAATATTGATGGTCACGAAGTAGATGAAGTCAAGGAATTTGCTACCTCGGCGGCTAAATAACCTGTGATGCACGAAGCAAGGACGACATGAAAAGCAGACTAGCAATGGCGAAAAGGGCATTCACGGCCAAGAGAAGTCTTCTAGTATCAAACATAGTCCTTAATTTGTGAAAGAAACTTCTGAGAATTTACGTTTAAAACACTGAATTGCATGACAGTGAGAATAGACAGAAGAGAATGGAAGCATTTGAGATGTGATGCTACAGAAGAAAGTTGAAAATTAGGTGGACTGGTAAGGCAAGGAATGACGAGATTCTCCGCAGAATCAACAAATAAAGAAAGGAAGAAGAAGAAGAAGAAGAAGAAGAAGAAGAAGAAGGAACAGATTAATTGGATATGTGTTACGAAATCAGGGAATAACATCCATGGTACTAGCAGACAGGGAGCTTTAGAAGGTAGAAACTGTAGGGGAAGGCAGAGATTGGAATATATCCACCAAATATTTTAGGACCTAGTTTGCAATGGCTCCTCTGAGAAAAAAAGAAAAAAAAACAGACTTTACCCAGTTTGAGATGTTTTCTGCAATCAGTCTATCTTCGAATTGTAAGCACTCTAAAAGATAAGAATTTAGTTTATTCTTCTCAAACTAATGTTACTTACACTCTTCCACGCATCAGATATTCTGCAGACTGCCTTTCGGTGGCCGAAAAATTTTTAATTTTTACTCCAAACATTTTTAGAAGCTGTAAATCTAATGAGATACATTTACTTAATGTGAACGACTTTATAATATTAAAAAAAAATCTTATTGATTGTTGTAAACGAAAAGCAGTTGAGGGTGAGGCCACCAAAAAGGAGATAAATCAGGACTTGCTCCAGAACCTGACGACACTGATGGGCTGGATAGTGATTGAGACTCAATTTGCTTTTTTGGGAGGAAGCACAGGTCGGTGAGGACACTTCACGAGAAATGATTTCTCCAATTTCTGCATCGATTGATGGCGATCTTGATGGGCTTCCTAATCCACACTGTTCCTTAGGTACTGTAGCATGCCTCGATTTAAGATGTCTCTTCTGGTTTGATGATGAGCCAGAAGCCATGACAATTATCTGCTCACAGTAGCGGTATTTTCCTTTTTCTTTCATTTTGGTAAAATGGTACCGATCATAGCTCGCAATTCTTCAAGCCGACGGCAATGTTGATAACATATTGTCGTGCAGCACTGAAAGTACACTGGTAAAATTAAAACACATTCTATTAACATAGCCATTTTACATTGTAAAAGCTTAGAGTTAGAACTAATATACATGCAGCGATTCTATAATCGGAAGTTATACAATAGGATGTAGGAAGTAGTGATCTGCGAAACCTAGAGCCACAATCATGAAGTTTGTATCATATAAGGAAAGGTCCGAAACAGTCACAGTGATTAGCAAACTCGCGAAGACCTACCCATAATGCAGCCTTTATTCAGGTCCCCATAGAATACTTGCCACGAAATCCACAAGCAAAGAAATTCGTACCTGTAATATCAGCTCACAACATCATTACCAAGCTAACCCTGTTATCTAATCAATATGTTCCCCAAAGACTGGAAGACTGAAGGGAATATCTGCACCCTCGCTAACGGAAGAGCTAAAACAGTCCATGAATGTCGGAGACACTGAACATCAGACTCACAAATGACCTCCTACCCTAGAAAATAAAATTTATTACATGCAGAAAGCAAACAGAATCAATCAAACTGAGAGAAACAATAACTAAGACATTCCAATACAATAATCTAAAACATAAAGACCAGATGCTCTATGAAAAGCTTCTGTGGTTTAGGGAAGAGCAGGCAAAGTAGAAGCTGCAGAAGATTCGATTGTCCCAACCAAGGAACTAAACCAGTTCTTGGCTTTAGCGATAAGCTTAATTGAACTGTACACAAAACGTAGATGTACTGATTATTTCACAGAGGTAAATGACAGTAGTTGCGATAAACTCTTTCTTGAGCTGAAAATGCTGTCGAAAAATCCTTCAGCTCAGCATTCACTGTACAGGACGGCGTCACAGTCCAAATACTCAAGTTTATTGTTGATCCACTACTGCTCATAATAACTACTGCCGCCCCCCCCCCCCCCCCCCCGACATTGAAACTATTTCGTGGAAAGCATTAGAATACAAGCATTAGAGATTTGATAGCTAAGAAGAGTAGCTGGGTACATTCTGTCTGAGGGAAGAGTGAATGCAGAAAACAGAAAAGAACTGAGAACGAAAAACTTCAGTGAGCGGATGAAAGAATACAGACACAACTAGAAGGATTATGTCAAAAGAATGGAAGACGACAGATTACCAAAATTGGTGATAATTATTACCCAGTGGGCAGAAAATACTTAGGAAGCCCGAGAAAAATCAACAATTTTAGCCAAGAGGGCGTAACAGTCAAACGCCCACTATGTGCAGAGAGAAGAAGAGATATCATATTAAAAATATTACGGTTTTTCAAGTAACTGTGATTTTAATGAGGTTTGTATTTACTGATGTAAGAGGACTCATGAAGGCATTAATCTCTTCAGGTTAAATGAATTAATAAAAAATTAAACATAATGTAAAGGTTGTCCCAGGATAAATGATCAATATTCAGGCATATGACAGGAACGCCCATTTGAAGCAAAAAACTTCATTTGGACATATGCACTCTTCTGAATGGTTTCCAAGATAGAACATATTTAATGTACATTGTTTCTTATTCTCTTTACTATTCAGTACATTGTCATTGTTTTCATTGTGCCATAGTAGTGTAGACGATTTCGAGACGAATAATTTGATATAGGAGATGTGGACTGTCAAGTCGAAAAACTACCACGAATTGCCTTACTTACACCTCAATGCATGCGCGTTGCACAATAGTTTCCATATTCTTTACCTCTCTTCACGGAACATAAAAGTCATTGAAAAAAAATTAATGTAGTTTAATTTTGTTCTGAGACAAGTTTTTTCTAGAGGCCGCGGATTTCGTGTTATTCAAGAAAAACATACGAAAATAACTTTAAATATGTTTCATCTCAAAAGCCATTTGGAATAGGTCATATGTCCATATTTAGTTTTTTACTTCAAGTGATCGTTCTTGTCACATCTGTGAATAATGACCATTCCTCCTGAGACAACCTGTGTACATGGACTATCATGTATGTCAAAATAACCGTTACAGTTAGTATTCTATCCACCCAAAGTAATTAAAATGAGCATGAAGGTATCAACACAGCACCAAAGGAAATATAAATGTAACAGACATACAGGAAGACGTAATAGTACACCCAACAAGAACACTCGCACAATAAGAAACCAGAAGAGCAACAGCCCAAGAAGATGACGATTAGAACAGATCAAATATGGATACAAAGAATTAAGAGCTGAAGTTGGATGGAGACGTGCTCAGTCATGAAAGCGAGATGCAAGCTGTTTCACTGTGCCAAGAGCACAGAAAACAGAGTGATGTCTCAAGTCGCCATGTGGTCTGCTCCATGCGATTTCCTCGATGAGAGCCAATTGCCTTGGTGAGGAGCAGAGCTAGTTGCAAAAATATCAGTAAGAATGGTGGAGAGCAGTGAGCCAGTGAGCTACCTTGCGATCTGATCCCTGAGAGTGGTGAGGAGCTGTGAGCTAGTGGGACAGCCTAGAGTCTGAACGTGAGAGTGGTGGGGAGCGCTGAGCTATTGGGAGGGGAGTGATGCCCGGATCGCTCTGCGGCACACTCCGACCACGTGGTGGCTGAAGCCCGCAGCTTTTATGATCACTGGCAACACATTACAAATGCAACGCTAATTCAAAGGATAAGAAGTAGCAACACGCTCAAAAACATGTAAACTTTTATTTAACTTTTGAAATTTCAGGTATTCTTTCGAAATCAATAATGGCAACATGTTGCGAGTGTTTTCTACATTAAAGTAGCGTTCTGAAAGCCTTGATTTTCGTTTGCCTCAGTAGCTCCGTGGACAGTGCCATCGACTGTGCAAAGTCGATTTTTTTTCCACTCACAAACTGGGTGTTGTATTCTGCTTACTTTCATATCGTCATAATTAGCATTACTACTGAAATGGCTGAATTGATACTGTCTGACAGCCAATAAATTGTAAAAAAAACGGAGATTTCTCTATTTTCTGTTTTCATGGATGAGGAAAGTTTAATGTATTAATAAGGTTTGCAAATCCACATGTGCACGTGATCTATAACACATTTTTGGCATCTTGGGAAACGTTTTCCTCAGGACATGAAGTAGGGCGCCATTGCAGCAGCCTAGTGTAGAATTTCCTTCCCGCTCACTACAGCCATCAGAAATGCATTTTGAAATCAGATGAGCTACCATTCATTATTTCCGAATCATGCATTATCCACTCTTTAGAAAGAGCTTTGAATCAATTCAGGAGCAGAGTGCTCATCTCTACAGCACGGGGGCAGTGGGTCACTGCCCGCTACATTATTGGTCAATCACTTTCCAACACCACGGGGAGGCGGGGCGGGAGTCGTGCCTTCATGGCATGAGAAGCCTTGCAGGGGCTGTCGAGCGCAAAGAGGCCCCGCTGGTGGAGGAGGTTGCCTCACGAAGGCCATCGCTGGCCTACACTGTGCTCCATCAGTAATCCTGGGCGTCAGCATTGATTGACACAGAGGAATTAATTAGCCAAGTTGTTCCCATCCTGTAATGAGCTGCAGTACGGTGAAATAATTATGAACATTGGGTGTTGCAGACTGTTTCTCTGGAGCTCCTGGAGTCCTCCAACCTAAACCGAGTTCCTACCACCCCCACAGGTAGCGCCTACAAGTGCTGCCAGTAAATTGGTGACCCTAATATTCGTGGCATGTTTCGAAATAATATAATTCTTTCTGACATACAGTAAAGCGTAACGGAACTAAGCCTGTCTTCCACCCTATGTTGTCTCAACATTAATAATTCCATCGTGGCACTCAATAAAGCATCAGAGCACTAAGTTGTTACCTCAGCATAGGGTGGAAGACAACCTTTGCTCTTCTACGCTATATTGTATGACAGAAGATCGAATTATATTATTTCAAAATCGGCCTTAAACAATAAAACGTTATTGGTTGAACAACTGTTGCGCTTTTTTTTTTACTTTGTGAAAAGAGACGTGCTTTAGGGTTTCTGTGATGTCTGAAGATTCACATAAATAGGTCGAACTCGTTTTCTCAAGTTAGATCATTGTTCTCAAGTCATAGTCTTGCGAAGATTCTTATTTGATTAATTTACATAAAATTCTATTATACTACAGGTAAAGTAGCCATAACTTCAGCAACAGGTCATTTATTTTGTGTTGTATTGTTTGTTATGAAGTGTAACTAAATGTAGGAACAGATTTTCGAAAGTGTATCAGACTTCAGTTCAATAATTTACTTTTAAAAACGCATTCTTAAATATTTGCGTATCAAATGATTAGAGTAGAGGTGCTAATAAGCTAGCTTAGACGCCAATTCACACAACCCCCACTATCACAGCAGATGATTAATAGTCAACGTCTTGTTGGGTATTGGTGGTCGAGTTATGAGAGAAACCACTTATTCAGTAACTAGTGAACTGCACGCCATAAACAAAGCCATTGCGTGTGGGTGTGTACAGAAAAACGGGCTGCCATTTCGTTTTGCTGTACTTAACTTCTTTTGGGCAACTAGTAAACAGGATTAATTTATTAATTCTTTATAATCTTCGTAAACAACCGAAAATTTATGGTTACAACGCGGGGAATAAAGAGATATCTACTTTGTTATGTTTCAAGTTTGTAGAATAAATACCTTCGCATTATTTGAAGCTGTCCTTAGTTGTTGGAGCCTCAAAATTCACAGATCTTTTCCTGGCACATTTGACATCGTGTTCCAGACTGATATTCGAACCTGTGACCTTTCTCCAGAATATCCCTTCTTCCACGAGTGCTAGCCCCGCAAGGTATGCAAAAGAGCTTCTGTGGAGTTAGTATACACTCCTGGAAATGGAAAAAAGAACACATTGACACCGGTGTGTCAGACCCACCATACTTGCTCCGGACACTGCGAGAGGGCTGTACAAGCAATGATCACACGCACGGCACAGCGGACACACCAGGAACCGCGGTGTTGGGCGTCGAATGGCGCTAGCTGCGCAGCATTTGTGCACCGCCGCCGTCAGTGTCAGCCAGTTTGCCGTGGCATACGGAGCTCCATTGCAGTCTTTAACACTGGTAGCATGCCGCGACAGCGTGGACGTGAACCGTATGTGCAGTTGACGGACTTTGAGCGAGGGCGTATAGTGGGCATGCGGGAGGCCGGGTGGACGTACCGCCGAATTGCTCAACACGTGGGGCGTGAGGTCTCCACAGTACATCGATGTTGTCGCCAGTGGTCGGCGGAAGGTGCACGTGCCCGTCGACCTGGGACCGGACCGCAGCGACGCACGGATGCACGCCAAGACCGTAGGATCCTACGCAGTGCCGTAGGGGACCGCACCGCCACTTCCCAGCAAATTAGGGACACTGTTGCTCCTGGGGTATCGGCGAGGACCATTCGCAACCGTCTCCATGAAGCTGGGCTACGGTCCCGCACACCGTTAGGCCGTCTTCCGCTCACGCCCCAACATCGTGCAGCCCGCCTCCAGTGGTGTCGCGACAGGCGTGAATGGAGGGACGAATGGAGACGTGTCGTCTTCAGCGATGAGAGTCGGTTCTGCCTTGGTGCCAATGATGGTCGTATGCGTGTTTGGCACCGTGCAGGTGAGCGCCACAATCAGGACTGCATACGACCGAGGCACACAGGGCCAACACCCGGCATCATGGTGTGGGGAGCGATCTCCTACACTGGCCGTACACCACTGGTGATCGTCGAGGGGACACTGAATAGTGCACGGTACATCCAAACCGTCATCGAACCCATCGTTCTACCATTCCTAGACCGGCAAGGGAACTTGCTGTTCCAACAGGACAATGCACGTCCGCATGTATCCCGTGCCACCCAACGTGCTCTAGAAGGTGTAAGTCAACTACCCTGGCCAGCAAGATCTCCGGATCTGTCCCCCATTGAGCATGTTTGGGACTGGATGAAGCGTCGTCTCACGCGGTCTGCACGTCCAGCACGAACGCTGGTCCAACTGAGGCGCCAGGTGGAAATGGCATGGCAAGCCGTTCCACAGGACTACATCCAGCATCTCTACGATCGTCTCCATGGGAGAATAGCAGCCTGCATTGCTGCGAAAGGTGGATATACACTGTACTAGTGCCGACATTGTGCATGCTCTGTTGCCTGTGTCTATGTGCCTGTGGTTCTGTCAGTGTGATCATGTGATGTATCTGACCCCAGGAATGTGTCAATAAAGTTTCCCCTTCCTGGGACAATGAATTCACGGTGTTCTTATTTCAATTTCCAGGAGTGTAGTAGGAATCGTGGCAGTGGCCGTTGTGAAGCTGTGAGTCGTGCTCGGACAGCTCAGTCGATGCCGACACTGTCGCTCAGCGTGTTCGCGCAGGGCACTGTTGAACCCCTGCAATAAAAATTTTTCAAAAAAGAGAAAAATGAGTGAAGTCCTCATTGACGGAGTTTGAGAGATATCATACGAAACAGAACTACTGAAGAGAAACGATGAACGAACAGACAGGAAGAAAAGAGGAAAAGAAGTTGGTAGAGCACTTGTCTGCCAACTGGCGAACGTCCCAGCTTCGAATACCAGATTTTTTAATCTGCCAGGAAGTTTCAAATCAGCAAACACTCTGCTGCAGAGTGCAAATTCATTCTGTAAGCACATTGTTTTAAAGCTAAGGGAAACTTGATTATAATCAATTATTCTCTCTCCAACTTTCACATTTTGTACTATGTCCCGCACAGGAATGATCGCAAATTACTGACAATAAAAAGATCCACTTTAATTGAAAAATATTTCTCGTGGTAGTAAAGTCAGCACGGACATTTAAACAAAAATATCTAGAATGAACAAACTGCGCCACTGAACTCAAATCAAAAAATACAGCGATACCATTTGGCCTCATAACTGATAAATTCGAAGTTTATTACATCCTGCTGGGAAAAGAAACAAACATCCTCATGCAAAATTTTGGCAAATGGTATAGCCTGTTGTTGCTGTAAATTTTTAAACACTAGTGTTTTTCATTTAAAAGGAACAACGTACTTTTAACAGCATTGGATAGCTTGTAAAAAAGAAGCATGGGGTGCTTTACGCTTCACTTGTAACAATATTGGGTGAGTGCGTTAACGTGAGGCCAAAGGTATGCAGCGCAGTTTTATCAACACTAAGGTACAGGTGTTGGACAAGCACATGGAAACACTGCGAAAAATGCAGATACTAGCCGAGTCTGCAGGTTGTGCTGTTCTATTTGACCAAGAACAGCACCTGCACAATGTCCACAACACGTTGCAAGCGTCAGTCGTGGTCAGAACAATGGTGTAGTTGTGAGTGCATTGTGTAGGAGCAAAGAGAATGCGAATGTGGGCAAATTGTTGGTGCTCGTATGGTATGTGCCTCCGTAACTGGAATAGCCGAAGTGTTCGTTGTTTCAAGAGACACCATGTCGAAGACGTATACTGGAAAAACACCATCTGCTAAGTCACAAAGCGGACGAAAGTGTCTGTTGAGTTATCGTGAAAGACGCGAGTTGAAGACTGTGGCGAATAATATCGGGCGACAGCACCAAAAGTCGTTGCAGAAGTGAAACTCGCATTCGCGAACTCTGTCAGCAACAAAATAACGCAAAGGAAGTTCTATAAGTAGTGAATTGGAGGGCTATGTGGAATTCCTAAACCACTCGTCAGTGGTGCAAATGCTCGTAAGAGGAAAACGTGCAAGACTACGGGGCAATCGAAGAAAGTCGCCGCGCGGGATTAGCCGAGCGGTCTTGGGTGCTGCAGTCATGGACTGTGCGGTTGGTCCCGGCGGCGGTTCGAGTCCTCCCTCGGGCATGGGTGTGTGTGTTTGTTCTTAGATTAATTTAGGTTAAGTAGTGTGTAAGCTTAGGGACTGATGACCTTAGCAGTTAAGTCCCATAAGATTTTACACACATTTGAACATTTTTTAAAAGAAAGTCGTTTGGTCGGATGAGTCACGTTACACACTGTTTCCGACTTTTGACCGTTTTGACGTCTCAGCACTGAAATATGGCATGGGTTCTATAATGATTTGGGAAGCCATACCGTGGTATTCCACGGACGTGCAAGATCGCATTTTTGCCGAGGATTCTATGAACATTCTGACTGATCAGGTCCGTAGGGTACAATGCTTGTTCCCCACTGGTGAAGCTGTCCTCCAGGACGGCGGCACGCTGTTCACACAGCTCGCATCGTCCAGCACTGTTTTAGTGAGCACTACAGTGAAATGTCGCACCGCCCCTGGACACCACAGTCACCAGATCTTAACATTACGGAGCCTTCGTCGTCTACTTTGAACGGAAGGGTGTGTGATCGCTATCGACCTCTATCATCGTTACCAGAATTTTTCACTATCTTGCAGGAAGCGTGGTATAAGGGACAGTCAGTTGAAAACGAGACAGATGGAAAAAAACATAAGTTAACTGTTTATTACTTGAATAGTAATCGCCATAACCCTAATACATTTATCCCATTGTAAGACACGTTGCCATTGTTGTTTCGAGTATGACGCAGACGTTTCGCTTGAAGTCCTTACACGTTCTTCATACAGTAGTGATCTCTCACTCTACGATTTACATGTTTTTGGAGCTGAACAACATTCGTGTCCGTCGATTTGCTTTGGACGGAGAGTGCGTGCAAGGGGACCATCATGTTTCTGTAATCATTTCTACAAGACTGTCTTGTCTCACCGAGGAATACGAGTACTGTTAGTTATGCTGATTACATTTGAAATAATAAATAGTTTACTTACTTTTTTTCCATCTGTCACTTTTCCATTTGACTGACCCTTATATAAGATATCATTGCAAATCGTACAGGATCTATATGTAGCCATTCCAAACGACAGGAAGCAGTTGTTAACGGTAACGGATTTCCTACATCGAATTGAGAATGCTAATGTTTACGTTTTTGGTTTTTCCATAACGTTGTCCGCCCCCTGTACCAACAGCAGGTATTAGAGTTTAATCTTAGTTATACCGACGACCTTGGCTTCAGATTAAGCACATTTACAAAAATTTTGAGTGAAAAGAGTTCATCTTTGTTACATCATAAGCTACCGAACACAAAATTCATTATCAATCACTATCTCGGAATATACATGAAACAAAACTTTAAAAACACAGATAAATAAGTATCTTACTATTTTTAGATATCTTGAATGATTTATAAAATAATAGATACGTCAATGCCACGTTTAAGTATTCAGAAAGCTAATTTGACTTTTATCTTTGAATGTATATTTCTTAGATAGCATAGTTCATGCATGTAATTCACTGTGGGTTGTGCAGATAGTTGGCATCTCTATTCCATAAGATGTAATAATTAAATTTATCGAAATGTTGGAGACCCTACTAAACTGAAACCAAGACATTAGTCATATACTCTTGTAACCTCCCCCTCACTTATCGACCTTAATGACAGTGAAAAATTAAACAGCGTGCACCTAATGGAAATTTGGGAAAAGCAATCGTCACCGAAGTTAATTTGTCGGTAAAGAGGGAGGAAAGGGTTACATCTAAATGAAAGGAAAAATGTGAGTGCAATTGGTGGAAATTAATTTTGAAAAGGGGTAAAGTTAATAAAGAAAGTAAATGTGCGGTCGTTACATTAACAATTAATTGGCCTTAATTAGATATTTGAGATTTGGGGAAAATTACGGTCGCCAGTCCCATGGACAACTACTATAATAACTGAAAATGAAAGATTAATGCACATATATTTAACACTAAAAGTGTGGCAACTGAAGGTTGACACGTGTTGTGCAAAAACTGAATGTTTGTCATAAGTAATAAATTTCGCTACACTCTGACTTAATTTAGCAATAAAACTGGAAAATTTAAAGTTAATTTAGTGACTGAAATTAATAATGAACTTTGTTTCTGAAGCACTACGAAACTCAATAAAATAAGGTTAGTCTTGGGCTACCTCAACAATCATTTAAAAAACTATTTGAATCTACACAATTTAGAAATAAGAGATTTAAATTTGAACCTGAATTAAATGATTCTGAAGAATTAACAATAGTAAAATTTAGTACGTACCAAGCTGAGCTGCAGTCACAGGTAAGCTAAAATATGGTAACAAAACTCGCACTCTTAATTTTTGCTTGTGTAATGCAAATATTGTAGCCAGCTATGAAAACTGTAACTGAACTTTGAAATTAAGGCAGTGAAATGGAATGATATTACTTTAATGCTGGCGTTTGAATTTCAACGACACTCGGGTTCATTCCGGAAAAGGAAGGGACCTTGCTTGGTAATGCAATTGGGACAATTAGCAACAAATGTTCATGCTAAGTTGCTGTAATTTTAGTTATGAAAATGGAACAGTTTGAAAAGCTGAGGTCTGCCATACAGTTCTAAAACTTTACATGCTTCCAGTCTTCCTTGTTGGTTGATTGAAGGTTTCAAGCAGTCGATCGAGGAGGTGGCGACAGTCACTCATTGTCGGCTGTCGCTGTTGCAAAAGCTGGATGTTGGCGCACCTTCTTCTCGACACGGTCACCAGGCGAAACTGGCGCCAGATAAAGCTTCCCGTCCGCGATGCCGTGTCAGAACTATCATAGCAAGTCAAGCGCAATTACATGCTGCCAAATCCCGAAAGCGCGGCAACTCGCGGGAGCGTCACACAACACACCTGCTCCACCGCCCTACTCCAGCCAGACTCTGCTCTGTCCGCGCTCCAAGCGGCAGAGTTCACACTACCAAAGATCCTAAACACTTTGGTTCTCCACACGACCTATCGAGGTATTCGTTCGATAGCATAGTTTTCCCTAGGCAAGACCCAGTGTAAAAATACAAATAGTATTTACAAAACAAACCAATTATACATCGACATAAATGCATAAATATATACATATACAAATAGTAAAACAATTAGAATATATAAAGACACAGAAATGTCATATCTTCAGGTAACAAATAAAGGAAAAAGAATTATAGTACAATAGATGGAAATTGGAGGATATGCATTTCCGGCGTTACACACTAACCCAGAAAATAATCTTGTATGTTTAAGCAAGGATCGTGTGACAGGAATTTCAACTACAGTTCTCAGTATTAATTAGGAAATACTTCCTACCCTACTGCAAAAGTACGCTTATTTGGCCACAAACCGGTTTTCTGTTTCTTTGCTACTTTTACGGTAGTTCCAGCAAGCTCCCAGCATTCACAGAGCCACAATCACGCAGCTTTACAATCGATGGTTTATTGCCTTCTATCTGTCCAGTTATCTGAATCTTCCCTTCAAACAGAACTACAGACCACCAGACGATATCACTTCCGGTAATGGCTATAACACTGATCTTATTGATATACACTACGAAAATTATACCACTTGTGTACGCTGGCCGACACGAACCAGTGAGTAGGTGTTAACAATGGTGCACCTTCTCATATTTTAGCAAAATTTCCGGTAATCTAGCAGGAAAACGAGTCTTGCCACCACTGACCTACTCTTTATTATATATCAAACTTTTTTTACAGTAGTAAAGACAAATTGCAACTCCTCTCACAAGGGGGGTGGGGGGGGTGGGGGGGGGGAAATGTCTACAATCACACGCGTGTATTGTGGACAGTATTTACTGGTCAGTCACGTACACCTGTGGCAATTAGATTGAACATGAGAGAAACTGGAGATGGGAAAGTAAGATTAAACTTTGCCTACAATCTTTCGACAGAAAACCACTCATATGACATAGCATGCCATGTTTTACATTCTACTAAGAAATGAACAAAGTTGACCCTATTGAATATACAGTAAATCAGCAAATATGACACGATGCCAGCTTAGTATTAGATCAAATTCTATTTCCCTCACTGCACCCTGCCCCCCTGCCAGCTTACGTTTTAGTTACATATAAAATATTAGAATTGTATATCAGTGTTACTTTTCATCAGTTGTTAAATGTATCACCAGATAACAAAAACATGTTCCATCTTTCAGTTAATGCAATTATTTCTGCGTGATGCAAAATGTAATGATTTACTAAATTCAGAGATGCTGTTAGGACTGTAGCAGCTCGTTACTGCCCTTACAAATGCTTAACGGAAATACATGGGGAACTTGAACGGAAAAAGTTGCAAGAAAGACGACGTTGTGTTCGCAAAACTGTGTTGCGGAAATGTGGAGAACCTTTGTTAGTAGAAGACTGTGTGACTCTCCCTTATGCATGTACCGCAAGAGTAATGTAAGACAGACTAAGGAACGTACAGAGGCATATTAATCTTCCCTGTCCCAATACTTCCGCTATTACAGAAAATTAGCAATATGAGTGTGGAACAGTCTGCCACGCAGTATACAGTAACTTGTGAGGAATTTTTGTAATTGTGGATGTAACTCTGCTTCCGTAGAATCTTATTCCCGAGAAGGGATCTCGTGCTGAATCAGGTTCCATTTCTCTTAATTCCTTCTGCTGGATAAACACCTACCGTATATACCCAAACTTTCGGAAGTTGTTCAGGAATATTTTCTGAACGGTGACATGTATAATCAAATAGTTTGTAGTGTAACCTCCCCACAGAAATGCAAAACAATGATAATGAGCCAAATGTTAACTCCCCACAAAATTAATAAATGAAAATTGACCAAAAACCACAATAATGTCAATTAACTAATGAACCATGTAGGAAATGTAACTTCCTAACAGAAATAATTAAACCTGATAAATCATATAAGGGCAGCAACGCTGACCTTCGGCCCTGTGAAATAATTAAACCTGATAAATTCTTACCTCAGTAAAACTGCGTCTATATCTGCTCTTATTTTTCGGCACAGCTCTGTGCAATGCTGGCGTATATTTAATTTTGATTCTTGGAGGAAATGCATAGGAAATATTCTTTAAATTGAAATGAATGCTTTTTCTTCAAAAGAGTGGAAAAATTCTTTAATTGAAATGATTACTTTTCTTTAAAAGATTTACTTTATAAAAAATTATTATTGGGCATTTTTTTTGAACAAATTAATTACAATTAACATACGTTACTAGCTGAGCGCAATGCTGCTTCATTACCTTCTACAATAATATACATATCGTCCACCACATTCCTGACCAGACTCGTGGGCAGAGCACACCGCGGACGCATGCCGACTCGCCACACACAGCTGTATCCGACTTCTACTACAGACAGAGTGCAACTCGCAACTGCTCCTGCCGACTCGGTACACTCAACTGAACTCTCGCGCGGTCAAGCGGAGACTAGCAACGATAAATAACTCTCTGGTCAGAGATTCTGTCATGCCTCGCCATCGCTGGTAATGAATACATTTTTGCCCCCCCAGTGGAGGGTTATGAAACGCGTACGTTTCATATGTATTCATTACCAGCGATGGCGAGGCGTGACAGAATCTCTGACCAGAGAGTTATTTATCGTTGCTAGTCTGCGCTTGACCGCGCGAGAGTTCAGTTGAGTGTACCGAGTCGGCAGGAGCAGTTGCGAGTTGCACTCTGTCTGTAGTAGAAGCCGGATACAGTTGTGTGTGGCGAGTCGGCATGCGTCCGCGGTGTGCTCTGCCCACGAGTCTGGTCAGGAATGTGGTGGACGATATGTATATTATTGTAGAAGGTAATGAAGCAGCATTGCGCTCAGCTAATAACGTATGTTAATTGTAATTAATATGTTCAAAAAAAAGCCCCAATAATAATTTTTTATAAAGTAAATCTTTTAAAGAAAAGTAATCATTTCAATTTAAAGAATTTTTCCACTCTTTTGAAGAAAAAGCATTCATTTCAATTTAAAGAATATTTCCTATGCATTTCCTCCAAGAATCAAAATTAAATATACGCCAGCATTGCACAGAGCTGTGCCGAAAAATAAGAGCAGATATAGACGCAGTTTTACTGAGGTAAGAATTTATCAGGTTTAATTATTTCACAGGGCCGAAGGTCAGCGTTGCTGCTCTTATATGATTTATCAGGTTTAATTATTTCTGTTAGGAAGTTACATTTCCTACATGGTTCATTAGTTAATTGACATTATTGTGGTTTTTGGTCAATTTTCATTTATTAATTTTGTGGGGAGTTAACATTTGGCTCATTATCATTGTTTTGCATTTCTGTGGGGAGGTTACAGTAGTACCCACATACGTATGTAAGACGGCAACTGTGTTACAGATGATTTCTTGGGAAAAAGTCGTTTTGACACGGCATGTGATTAGAATACGAGTAGGAAGTCAGAAACATTGCCGCAGGGGACCGCGAAGGTACTCCCGCTTCCCTCTTTACCTACCGGAAACTCAATCCGCTCAGCATTCGCGTGGTCTCCTCGGTCGAAGGACTGCCACCCATTCAGCGGCGGTTCCCGCATCGATCTGGAAACACTGAAAGCCGGCTTCAAACGCTGCGGCCCTCTAAGTAACTTAATGGCCCTCAGCGGTACTCGCGGCACGCTTCGCTAAATCAAGGACTCAATGGCAACCCTGACAGGTTTTCAGCGAAAGGGGTTTACCTCTGAGAGATTCCGCGAGAAGCTGGTTCAGGAAAGCGTGTCTGCCCTGCAGCTATTTTTTTTCGTGCACGTACACTGTTAGTCTCAATGCTTTGTGTGTTGTACACCATTTTAACAACTGAGTGAAGCCTAACTACTTTTCATACTACTATGTTTCCAGAGCACTGAAACTAGAAGCCGTTGCTCAAAAGGCTGAGTAATGGAAGTAGCGATACAACGACTTCTTGTTGCAGGTAGTGACTGATTAGTGACACAGGAAAGAATTATGACGTAGTAAGTTGTAGTTTTCGAATCTCACAAGGCTTCTCATTTGCAGGGTGTCCCAGGAAGAATGGTGAATACTCAGGGATCTGAGAGGAACGGTAGTTCGAAGCAAAAATTTTAGGAAACATGGGCTCTAAAATGCATACCGTAAGACCCATGAGCACTTGTTCAGTACAAAGATGTGTTCCACAGTAGCGAAAATGGACAAGTGCTCATCGCTCTTAAGGTATGCACTTTAGAGTCAGTGTTTGGTGGACATCATTTTCTTATTTTGGTCCACACTACCACCTCTCAAGATATAGAAAGCAAATAGCTTGCAGTAGTAGAGATTTGTTTACACAGTATCTAAGATAAAATGCTCGTAGCTCCTAACCAGCATTTCAGAGCCCATGTTTAATAGACTTTAATGCTTCGAATGATCTTCCCTGTCATATGTCTGAATATTAACCACTCCTTCTCGCTAACCTTGTGTACGCAGGAACATCACTTCTGTCAAGCACCTATCAGCATAATTCTTTCTACTAGATTCGTCCAAAGTAGGCCAAGACTCCCGAACTTCCCCGGCCCCTTTCGCCCCCACCCCCCTCTCAGCCACTCTTTCCTCGTTATTAACTCACTAACCCATTGTTGCAGCGGTGCTTTCATCATTTGCCAAATTTCTACACGATTGTCACAAATTCTCGCTGTTGTATAGAGATACGACAGGAACAATCGGCATTATATTAGTCACTGGAATCGTAGTGTAAATATCGATGTCTGGAGACCCTCTTTCTTGTGTATTGTATCCTCTTTGGTTCGACCAGATATCAGCTGCGTAGCCAGTACGTCGTGTACCTCCACACACGAGACCCAATTGTATATACAGAATGAAGGTTAACAATATTTGGTACATTAAAAAATGCTTCGTATTCGAGTATTTAAGTTTATGAACACCATTACTGTATGTGTTGCACTTTTAATTTCAGCTACGTTCGACGAATTTTATACTGTCTGACGCCACATTATTAATATTCCAAATAAAGCTATTATAAAAGACTTGAAGTGAGTATGGTATATTATGAGAGCTTTCGTGAGAGTATACACCCATAGCGGCTACTGGCATTTCACGTATTCTCTCCCGTTTCTTTACCTTGGTATACACGATACGTGGTAATGAGACAAGGATTGAAAGCGTTTGTGAATAAAGAAATATTTGTTAGCAGCACTTACCTGCGGTTGAACTATTACGTTTTTTTGCAAATTTCTTTTATTTAACTCTTTGTCTAGATGTCCTTCCTGTCGGTAGGTTCATCAGTTACTGTAGCGTGAGGGAAGTCCTGAGCGCCATGTATCTGTGAACCATGTAAACTTTGTTCCATGTTTTACCGCATTTTGTTTGCGTCTCTTATTTTCAAATGCGAAGATTGGGGACTAGCGCAACACATGCCTTAACGAGTATGGAAACCCCTTAAAAACCACATTATGGCTGGTTACACTGCCACATAGATCTGATCATGGTGTGGTTCACATCTCTCACACCTTGCGAGTTAAAGTATACGAGCTGCCAGAGGCGCGTTTAAGAATGAGAGATGAAAATTTTCTAATCATCTATCAAATATATGTTATGTTGATTATAATTACGTGACATGTTAAGTCAATAGCGTGTCCGGACAACAAAACCGAACTCTCGTAATTGTCGAGCACTGTCGGGTTGACAGTGACTTCCACGCACGCACAAAGCAAATACATTTATTAGACTTCTAATCTACCCCCATTCGCCACAATATAATTGTAATTTGATTGAAGGTGGTTTAAACCATTTAGATTTGGTACCTTTAGGAATGTATCGGAATACAGACGTCGCATTTCTATAAACACTGCTGGCCATTAAAATTGCTACACCAAGAAGAAAAGCAGATGAGAAACGGGTATTAATTGAACAAATATATTATACTAGAACTGACATGTGATTAACTTTCCCGCAATTTGGGTGCATAGATACTGAGAAATCGGTACCCAGAACAACCACCTCTGGCCGTAATAACGGCCTTGATACGCCTGGGCATTGCGTCAAACAGTGCTTGGATGGCGTGTACAGGTACAGATGCCCATGCAGCTTCAACGTGATACCACAGTTCATCAAGAGTAGTGACTGGCGTATTGTGACGAGCCAGTTGCTCGGCCACCATTGACCAGACGTTTTCAGTTGGTGAGAGATCTGGAGAATGTGCTGGCCAGGGCAGCAGTCGAACATTTTCTGTATCCAGAAAGGCCCGCACAGGACCTGCGACATGCGGTCGTGCATTATCCTGCAGAAATGTAGGGTTTCGCAGGGATTGAATGAAGGGTAGAGCCACGGCTGTAACACATCTGAAATGAAACGTCCACTGTTCAAAGTGCCGTCAATGCGAACAAGAGGTGACCGAGACGTGTAACCAATGGCACCCCATACCATCACGCCGGGTGATACGCCAGTATGGCGATGACGAACACACGCTTCCAATGTGCGTTCACCACGATGTCGCCAGACACGGATGCGACTATCATGATGCTGTAAACAGAACTTGGATTCATCCGAAAAAATGACGTTTTGCCATTCGTGCACCCAGGTTCGTCGTTGAGTACACCATCGCAGGCGCTCCTGTCTGTGACGCAGCATCAAGGGTAACCGCAGCCATGGTCTCCGAGCTGATAGTCCATGCTGCTGCAAACGTCGTCGAACTGTTCGTGTAGATGGTTGTTGTCTTGCATACGTCCCCATCTGTTGACTCGGGGTTCGAGACGTGGCTGCACGATCCGTTACAGCCATGCGGATAAGATGCCTGTCATCTCGACCGCTAGTGATACGAGGCCGTTGAGATCCAGCAAGGCGTTCCGTATTACCCTCCTGAACCCACCGATTCCATATTCTGTTAACAGTCATTGGATCTCGACCAACGCGAGCTTGAACGTCGCGATACGATAAACCACAACCGCGATAGGTTACAATCCGACCTTTATCAAAGTAGGAAACGGGATGGTACGCATTTCTCCTCCTTACACGAGGCATCACAACAACGTTTCACCAGGCAACGCCTGTCGACTGCTGTTTGTGTATGAGAAATCGGTTGGAAACTTTCCTCATGTCAGCACGTTGTAGGTGTCGCCACCGGCGCCAACCTTGTGTGAGTGCTCTGAAAAGCTAATCATTTTCATATCATATCACTGCATCTTCTTCCTGTCGTTTAAATTTCGCGTCTGTAGCACGTCATCTTCGTGGTGTAGCAATTTTAATGGCCAGTAGTATATATATATATATATATATATATATATATATATATATATATATATATATATATATATATATATATCTAAAAGAATTCAGACGAGGTTCGAAGTTGCAGGTGACATAACGCTTGCTTATCTTGGTCCGCATCAAACTTGTTTTACATCTGTCGTCCCTCACGATGGATATCAGTCATATGAAACTTCAAGCAGTTTCCAACCATTTTTTGACTGGTAGTCAGTTTGAAGGACAGCATTCCTGAATAGATGTAACGGCTTTGCGACTGGTATCACTGAAGTCATCACTATGAACTTTAATTGCTTCCAAGATTCTTTTTATAAAATAAGAATTGAAGCCGTTCACAGCAGACACAACGAGGAGAGGAATTACCTGGAAGACATTGACTAAACGATGGGATAGAATGATGCGACATACCCTACTATTTCAGGGATCAGATTCCATCCCAAATATGAGGCTAACAATTACGCGACTTCTCTCTGTACGAGATGAAGAGGTTGGTGTAGAGGAAGAAATCGTTGTCAGAGGACTAATCAAATGGTTGAAATGGCTCTGAGCACTATGGGACTTAACTTCTAAGGTCATCAGTCCCCTAGAACTTAGAACTACTTAAACCTAACTAACCTAAGGACATCACACACATCCATGCCCAAGGCAGGATTCGAACCTGCGACCGTAGCTGCCGCGCGGTTCCAGACTGTAGCGCCTTTAACCGCTTGGCCACCACGGCCGGCGAGGACTAATCACTCGAAAAAAAGTCTGCCTGTTGTCTACACTTCCCATATATCCCAGCCAAGTAAAACGATATCTAGTAACAATATCATTGAGTGCTACGTCTTGTATGAAATTATTGAAAGCCACAATTTTTTCCTTAATTAGGCAGTATTTATTGCTCTACTATGATGAGTTGACTTAATTTGAATTTTACACTGATACAATGTCCAGTCACATTAATCTGACTACCTCTGAGAAGCAAGGACCGCTGCGAGACTTCCAGGGAGAGAGTCAGTGAGGGTCTGGAAGGTAGCGACAGGGATGTGCAGCCACGCCGACACAATGCCGTGGCTAGCTGCGCTGGTCTCCTCGGTTGAGGATTTTTGGCGCCTAATGACTGGTCGAGGTGACCTCACACATTTTTGACTTGGTTTAAATTCGTGGAGTTTGGTGGCTAGAGGAGTACGGTAAAGTCATCCTGGTGCTCTTCGAGGCATGCAAGTGGCCTGCAAGCCGTCTGGCACGTAGCATTGTCTTGCTGGTAAATTCCATCGTGCCTAGGAGAAACAAACTGCATGTGGGTGTGGACATGGTCCGCAAGGATAAAAGCCTACTTGTTTTGATACAGTGTGCTTCCCAGAATGACGAGATCGCCCAGGGAATACCATAAGAATTCCCCAAACCATAACGCTCCTTCCTCCGGCCAGGACCCTTACGACAATTGTTGCCAGGTGTTTGAATTCAGACGTTTCACGCCGTAGACGCCCGTTGCAGAGATGATGCTGGCGTGCAAAATGGCTCTGAGTACTATGGGACTTATCATCTGAGGTCATCAGTCCCCTAGAACTTAGAACTACTTAAACCGAACTAACCTAAGGACATCATCACACATCCATGTCCGAGGCAGGATTCGAACCTGCGACCGTAGCAGTCGCGCGGTTCCAGACTGAAGCGCCTACAACCGCTCGGCCACTGTGGCCGGCTGCTGGCGTGCAAATTCCAGTCTTCGTCGCCGATGAATTCCAGTCAGCATGAGCGCATGAACAGGCGCCTGCTGCGAAAGACCATCAACAGCAAGGTTTACCTAATATACGTTGAGTAGCCCCTTGTTTCATCTTGCAGTAAGTTGCTTGTCTATTCACCTGTAGACACCTACGCAGCCGTCGTTCATCCCTGTCATCTGTGGCTTGTGTTACACCACAGTTGCCTCTGTGCCAGTTTTGGGTAGCGCCATTGGGCCATGCACCGTATACTTCAGCCATGGCGGCACGTGATCAATTCAGATGACTTGGTATTTTCGGGACTGCTTCCACTCTTGTTCTGAAAGCCAGTAATCATGCCCTTCTGGACGTGAGATAAATGACTCTCTTTCTACACTAGGACAACGACGGCACCGTTCCCGTGTATTTCCCGACACACTTCATATAGCTTACACCTGCTGTCCGTGAGCGGCTGACATCGAACATAGGCGGTGGTCACATTAATGTGACTAGACAGTACTTTTAAATGATTTTTACGCATATTGATGTCTTAAGAACGCCCATAAAGGCCGAAATAACGTGTGATGTTTATACTTTGCTCCTTTCGCATCTCTCTTGAGTCTTCTTTCTTACTTCGTTGAAATAGCCGCAGCAGACAAATTTGCTGAGTGTTGCTTCTCGATATGTCTCTTTCCACGCTCGTGTACACTTTTTTAGTTTAATTTCTCCTCATACAACTGGCAATGTCCTTATGACGAAAGGGAGCCCCACGTGGACAGTGGTGCTGCAGCACTAGCTCCAGCGGCCACGCACGGAGCTGCAGGCGGCCGGATCCTGCCGGCCTGTGTGCCAGAGAGCTCTGACCGCGACCCCTGGTTGTCCCCGCGGGTCGCGCCCGCATCGGATATCGATGGCCATCAGCGCCGTTTGACGCGCTTCTAAGTTATTTGCCAGCACCAGCGCGCTGCGGCAAATGGTGGCCCACCTGAAATAGCCCCAGCTCCCAATTTACGCTACTGTCTCCGCAGCTACTGCCTCTCGCTGTTTCCGCCTCTGCTCAGCGAAATTTACGATAGCATTTCAATCAACGACTTATAAAACGTATGAGCGCACAGTGAGACTATGCATATGTAATGTAATCAAATCAATAACCATGCGAGCATGAAATTCAGTTACGTTTCTACGTATCTTTCTCTTATGTTGTTTACACTATGTTACATACAGGGTGATTCAGCCACCCCACCGGTGGGATTTATGCAACATGCGACGTCTTCGAATACCATGTGCAAGATATTCATATTCTCTCTATCGCTACACACAGACTATGACGCCTGCAGAAAAATGAGCAGCACCTTCTTGTACGTAATTTAATGTAGTTCAATTTTGTGCTGGGATCCCTTTTCGCTGTAGTCCAGGATTTTCAAGATATTCAAGAAACTACGGTCTCTAGGGAAATTATATCCCAGTACACAATTTAACTAAATGTAAATGAAGGCTTCTGTGATCGTTGTCATAGTCAATAAAGTTCTTCTGATCCTCTGACTACAATGTTATTGCAGTTCCTGTTAATTTTTTTTCTGTAGAAAGAAAGGTTTACATTTATCGAGTGAAAGAATATGAAAATCTTGGACATGCTATTTGAAGAAATTGCGGGTTGTATAAAATCGAATGGTAGTGACAGTTGAATCAGCCAGTACACAGGAGTGAGGGTGGGGGAACTGGGTCCAATAAGTGAAATGTGGTCTTTTAAAACATATTAATTGCGCAAGCAATTAAATAAAAATTCAAAACAGAAAATTTATGTATTCCTTCAAGCCATGAATCAGACCTCTACCGCCACAGTTAATGTTCATTTACACATTTCGTAACTTAAATTAATCCTATTATGAAACGTCCCCTTAGAAAAATTGTACAAGACTGTGCTTAAACTGACACAATTTTTTTTTTTTTTTTTTTTTTTTTTTTTTTTTTTTTTAGCGCAACGCAATGTGACTTTCAGAAATCCCTACACAAGAGTGGCCCTGACTAACATTAACCTATACGTTTCACAAATCACTTACCTCCCAAAAATCTTCGTTACGCGAACTACTGCAATACGGCGAGCGCCACTACTGCCAGCTAAATAAAAGATTCAAACTACGGAAGGCACTAACTACTGATAGGCATAGTTATCAAATGAAATATTTTAATAGAGAACAAACAATGTATTTACCTTAACAGTGTTGAAGAATCATAATATACATAGCAGTTCATGACATCCAGTCTTACAAATTTCAAAACTCCGCCATCTCTCTCCCCACATCCACCACTGCTGGCGACTCAACTCCAACTGCGCAACGCTACGCGCTGTTAACATCCAGCTGCCCAACACTACAATGGCAGACAACAATGCAAACTAGCCACAGACTGCACACAGCACAGCCAGTGATTTTCACATAGAGCGCTACGTGGCGTTACCAATATAAAAACCTAAACAGCCTACTTACACTATAATCTTCTCAAGTCAGCTGAGTCCACTGCCACAGGACAATCTACACATGAGTCGTACACAATGCATCGGTCCATGGTCTCCACCAGAACCAAGTCGACACAAGTAATGCAAATAACATCACAAAAGGCGCACTGAAAAGGAAACTACGTGGTCCAGTCTCATTGCCACCGCCTATGTTTGACGTCAACGTCCAATAACCACTCATAGACGGCATGTGGTAACACTAGCTATGGAGGATACATAAAGTTTGTCAGTGGGGCGCAGTCGTCGTACTGCGGAACGCGACGACTTATATCACGTCCAAAAGGGAATGATCATTGGCTTTCCGATCAAGGGTGGAAGCATTAATGAAAAGGCTAATTTCTTAAATGGTTTGTGTGCTGCCATGGTTTAAGCATACTTTGCTTGCATGGCAAAAACGCGCTACAGAAAACCCGCGCTGAGGCAACGGCGGTCTACCATGGGCCATAGATGACAGTTGGTTGCAGACACAACCTCGCTGTTACAGTAGTCTACAGAAACCAGTTATTAGATGTTGGTCACTGATGGGAACGTGCATACTATTGGAGTTCACGCCTCAGCGTCAGTTAAGGCCTGAAGATGTTGTATTGAGTCATTGAAACTGGTAGCTATTAATAAATAACATGAAAAGGACGCCTGACTTTTATTACATACATGACAGGGTTGAAAGAATATTCGGGAGATATGTATGAGCAAATAGACGTGTAACTCTTCAGCAACTGACCACCCAGATTAACCAAGGCGCAATCAATAGTCTTTCCTCAACAACCACTCAGCAAACATTGCCATGTATGGTCCTCTCTGCAGCAGGCGCTTTGTTCATGTCTCCACGCTGACTGCTGTCAATCGGCGACGAAGGATGGAATCTGCACGCCAGTACTGGAACTATACTTCCACTAAGTGGTGGTAGGTGGCCTTTTCAGATGAATGACGTTTTATGCTCCATCTAACACATGGCCAATTCTGTTACAGCTCCATTCACTAACTCCGACCAGCCTTTGGAAGCTAAAGTCGGTCGCATGTAGTTTTTCTGCCGTCTATGGTTCGGTGATGCTTGTTCATCTGTAACGTCAGTAATAATTCGTGACTGATTCCGCCAATCATTACTGGTTTCATTTTGATTTGGTGGAATATTACTATTCTGATTCCAGTGTAACGTTCCAGGATTCCGTCGATAACGTTCCAGGATTCTGTCGATAACTGGCATTAAATTGCCAATCATGCTTCTTGTTCTTGTGTTTGTATCCTTAGTTATTCCCGTTTCCATTTCTTTGATTATTGGCATCGTTAAATCCTGTGTTGAGCGAACCTGTCTGTTGGTTTGTATCAGCATTCGCATGTTGCTAATAGTTCTTTGTATGTCCGTTTCCATAATTCTATCTATTTAACCAGTTATGTCCATTACCATTGTTTCGTTGTGGCCGAGCGGTACTAGGCGCTTCATTTCGGAACCGCGATGCTGCTACGGTTGTAGGTTCGAATCCTGCCTCGGGCATGGATGTGTGTGATATTCTTAGGTTAGTTAGGTTGAAGTAGTTCTAAGTCTAGGAGACTGATGACCTCACATGTTAAGTCCCATAGTGCTTAGAGCCATTTGAACCATTTGAACCATTGTTTCCTCTGGCTCTGGTGTCTTCAATTAATATATCTACGGAATCTACTGCAGTCAAAACTCGATAAAATTGAGTTCACTGACATATAATAATTTAGTCTGTATGTCCCGTGCCAATTTTGTTTTCAGTATTCTGATGAGGTCTTCGGGATATACTACTTCTGTCAGATACTTATTATGATATCTCTCAAAGTATCTGCATAGTGTACATAAACGTGAATTGTAAGGTTCGGGGTTGTATATCTGCTTACGAATCCTCTCGTGTATTGCAGAAGACCAGTATTTCACGATAAATGTGTCCTCAAACTTATCATACGTATTGCATGTTTGTACTGCTTCAACTGCCTAGGGCTCCATCTCCTAAAATATGCCCACTCACATAACTAATCTTCTGGTTTTCCGTCCACATCCGCGGCAAAACCCTTGTAAATGATCTAATAAAAAGAACCGGATGTACTGTCTTCTTTTCCGAATTATAAGATGGAAACTGCCTGTACTTAATTAATTTCTCCTCCACATGTAACGCCGCTTAATCACTAACATGATTTGTCATTACGTTCACATGTGATAAAGTTTATGTATGGTGTGGTGTCACCGCCAGACACCACACTTGCTAGGTGGTAGCCTTTAAATCGGCCGCGGTCCGGTAGTATACGTCGGACCCGCGTGTCGCCACTATCAGTGATTACAGACCGAGCGCCGCCACACGGCAGGTCTAGAGAGACTTCCTAGCACTCGGCCCAGTTGTACAGCCGACTTTGCTAGCGATGGTTCACTGATAAATTACGCTCTCATTTGCCGAGACGATAGTTAGCATAGCCTTCAGCTACGTCATTTTCTACGACCTAGCACGGCGCCATTATCATTTGCTATTTATCTTGTGATGCATGTACCGTCAAGAGTGATGTTCACCAATTATGGATTAAAGTTAAGTATTCCAACAGCTACGTACTTTATTTGCTAGTCTCTATTACTTGACCTGTTCCAGACCTCACGCCAGCCTGCGTGAGCTTAACGCGTGCCTTTCGGCTTCCCGTCATAGTGGATTGGCTGCCTTGCCAGTCCACAACATATGGACCTGTCCATCAGTTCTAAAAGCTTGCTGCTCCTCTTTATAAGTATGGATCAGAAGCATTACAGGCCAATATAACTAACATCGGTTTGCTGCAGAATAATGCCAATCCATATATAGTATATTTTCTTGAGAAGGAAAGTTTCTGTCCACAAACCAACATGATTTTAGAAAGCATCGGCCATGCGAAACACAGTTTCCCATCTCCTCACATGATATTCTGTGACGGACAAGGGTATAATCAGAAGTGCCCCTGACAAGTTGATAAAACCGCTATTAGTCTGTATGATATATTCTCTAAGATGTGATGGACGGGGGAGCAGCAATACGCGGCTGTTTGCTGATGACGCTGGGATATACGGGAAGAGTCATCGTTGAGTGACTAGCAGGATACAAGATGGCTTAGACAAAATTTATAGTTCGTTCGAGGAATGGCAGCTAGCTCTAAGTGTAGGAAAATGTCAGTTAATACCGATGTGTAGGAAAAAAGATCCCATAATGTTCAACTACAGCTACTGTGCTACTGTGCTACTTGACGCAGTCAAGTCGATTAAATATGTAGGCCTAAAGCTGCAAAGCGGTATGAAAACAAACCTGCGTGTAATTATTGTAGTGGGGAAGGAGAATAGTTGACTTCAATTTATTGTGAGAGTTTTAGGAAAGTGTGGCTCATCTGCGAAGGAGACCGCACATACAAAAGTAGTGAAACCCTTTCTTGAGTACTACTCGAGTGTTTGAGATCCCAACCACGTCGGATTAAAGGAATACCACGAATATAACGTACGAGAAATTAGAACTATTACGAAGGCATATAGACAGTCATTTTTCCTTCGTTCTGTTTGCGAGTGGAATAGGAAAGGAAATGACTAATAGTGGTACAGGGTTCCCTTCGCCACGCGCCGTATGGTGGATTACGGAGTATCGATGTAGTTGTAGACATCGAAGCACTTCAGGGGTGGTCTGCTACGTTTATTACCATTAGGTTGGATAAACGAGCATATTACGCATATGCTTCGGGAACTCAAATGGGAATCCCTCGAGAGAAGTCGACGTTCTTTCCGAGAAACGGTATTGAGCAAATTTAGAGAACCAGCATTTGAAGTTCACTGCAGAAAGATCCTACTGCTGCCAATTTACATTGCACCTAAGGACCACGAAGACAGAGAAATTTGGGATCGTACGGAAGCATGTAGCTAGTCGTTACTGCCTCCCACTACTTGCGAATGGATCAGGTCTAGTAGTGGTACAACATACCCTCCACCACGCATCGTCTGGTGACTTGGGGATTACGAAGATGTAGATGTAACGCTAGATGATTTTTCCGGGAAAGTTTGTTGTGAAACAGACTTAACGCTACGAGAGGGGTGAAAAATAAATCCAATTAACTACACCAGAAGTGCGAGGGTGAATCAAAAAGTAATGCCTGCTGGGCCATACAAAATTTAATAATTAACATATTACAGCGAAATTAGGACAGTTCGTAGACTGAACTGTCCTTTACACAAGACTACCGTTCAATATAGTCATCATGCATTTGTACACATTTGCGTCATCATTGAATCCAGGCATCGAAAACAGTTTCGAAAAATTCAGTGCTTTCTTTCTGGATCAATGATTAAAGAACTAGGTTGCCTTGTCATTTGCGAGCTTTAACGCGTCTGTGTCCTCAGATCACTTCTCAACATGTCCCCTGTTGGCACCTGTGAGATGCTATGGGCCAATCGCTGAGCAGTTGATCTGCAACATCCGTTTCTCCGTTACAAAACTTCTTCAGCCAGCGCCGCATATTGTTGATTTGGTTCACAGCTTGCCCATCCTGTATTCATGGATGAGGTTGAAAAGCTTTAAAATCGTGGTCAAGAAACGAAACGCTGAACTTCTCCAAGCTACATTCTGTACCTGAGTTCAACGATGGCGCAAATGTATACAAATGATGAACGATGGCGTCTTGTAGAGGACAGTTGAGGCTGTGAACTGTAACAATTTCACTGTTATATATTCGTCAATAAGTTTTGTATGACAGAGTGTGCACTAATTTTTGATCCGCCCACCTGTGGCAATCATGTACGTGAGACAACAAAGCGCAGCGAATAAGTGTTGGGCACGTTACTGACAGCTAGAAGTGGGACAAAACACGGAAACTACCTTTTCTCCTTTAACTGCACACGTATTTGACATCTTCATATAAAGTTCTCTTTTGTTTTTATTCTGTCATTCATAGTATACAAAGGCACACTCACAAAAAATTACGTAATCTATATATATTATAAAAGAGGATGTATGTATGTATGTAAGTTCTACATCCTCTTCTAAACCACTGGATCGAATCCGACAAGACTTGGTGCACGTCTCACTTGCTGCCTGTAAAGAACCATTGTGGGTCTATCAATTCCCTCTCTCTCAAACGAGTTGGAGTGCGGGTGAAGAAAAGGCGCAGCTCTCGACGTGCAAAAAGCCAGACTATAAGTCATCCAGTATTTGATAATGAGAGGCTTAGAAGCTTGCAATCAATTTCACACATAATTTAAAACCTTAACGATACCTTTTTTCGCTGACACACCCACAAAGTGATGAACGGCAAAACTTTATCGCTGTTCATGCCGTAAAACTATCGCATAATGTATCATCCTTTAATTTTTTTCTACTACTTGCAGCACATTTTCCAGACAGTATTCACATATACCGCTGAAAGTACTTAAAAAAATATATCATGGTAAGATACGCAGTTCAGGAGATATTAGAAAAAACTAAGATACGTGAAAGACTGCCAGAACATGCATGACATTTTAGTGTATTACTTGTTGTTTACTGACCCTATTCGCAGACATATCGCTAGTAGTACCCTCAAATACGACTTGATGTATGCATTAAATTATATTGTTATGCGACACATAGTTCAGTACGTTTGATGTCACAAAACTTAAGCTGATTGAAAAAGAAAGTGCAGGGCGAAATTCGCTATGGATACAGGTGAAATATTTTTACAAATATGTGTGAAATATGTCAAATATATGTAATATGTCAAATATATGTGAAATACACACGTCAAAAAAACTTTTGCATCACCTCAGTTCCGAGAGTTCCGGAACCTGTACAGAAAATTGGTATAGCAATCAACATAACCATCATTTCCGCACTTTTTATTGCTCATGAAAACCACACATTTCATGTTGAACAACCATAAAGCGAGATCTTCAGGAGAGGTGGTGGTCCAGATTACCGTACGCACCGATACCGCGAATACCTAGTAGCACGTCCTCTTGCATTAATGCATGCCTGTATTCCTCTTGGCATACTATCCACAAGTTCATCAAGGAACTGTTGGTCCAGATTGTCCCTCTCCTCAACGGCGATCCGAAATAGATACCTCAGAGTAGTTGGTGGGTCACGTCGTCCATAAACAGCTCTTTTCAACCCACCCCACATTTGTGCGATATGGTTCTTGCCTGGATAATTGTGGTCCATAAAGACGAATGCCTAGCCAATATGCTGCCGATATGGCTGCACTATTGGTCAGAGGATGACATTCACATATCGTACAGCCATTACGGCGCCTTTCATGACCACCAGCGACGTACGTCGGCCCTACATAACGTCACCACAAAACAGCGGGGATAATGTCACCCCAAAACAGCATGGAACCTCCAACTTGCTTCACTCGCTGGACAGTGTGTCAAAGGCGTTCAGCCTGACCGGTTTGTCTCCAAACACCTCGCCGATGATTGTCTGGTTGAAGGCACATGCGACACTCATCCCAGTCCTGAGCGGTCCATTCGGCATTTTATTGGGATATTCTGTACAGCGCTGCATGGTGTCGTGGTTGCAAAGATGGACCTCGCCATGGACGTCGGGAGTGAAGTGGCGCATCATGCAGCCTATTGTGTCGTACACGACGAGCTGTGGCTGCACAAAAAGCATTATTCAACATCCTAGCTTTGCTTTCAGGGTTCCTCTAAGTCATAATCCGTAGGTAGCGGTCATCCATTGCAGTAGTATCCCTTGGGTGGCCTGAGCGAGCCATGTCATCGACAGTTCCTGTCTCTCTGTATCTACTCTATGACCGAATAACATTGCTTTGATTCACTCCGAGTCTCCTGCATACTTCCGTTGTTGAGAGCCCATCCTGACACAAGTAACAATGCAGACGTGATCGAACCGCAGCATTGACCGTCTAGTCATGGTTGAACTACAGACAACACGAGCCGTGTACCTCCTTCTTGGTGGAATGACTGGAACTGATAGGTTGTCGGACTCCCTCCGTATAATAGGCACTGCTCATGTATGGATGTTTACATATTTCTGTGCCTTTAGTGATATCTCTGAACGATCAAAGAGACAATATCCACAGTCAACGTCTATCTTCAGAAGTTGTGGGAACCGGATTGATGCAAAACTTTTTTTGATGTGAGTATAGGTATGTGATATACGCATACGCAAGTAAAACCACGGCTAAAAAGCCGAACATAAACCCCTGGACAGATTTCAACCATACTACGTAATATATTATTTACTCTCTGGAAAGAAACACCCCTACAGGGGTGAGAGTAATAACGGGCAGAGAGATGGGGAGAAGCAGATGGAGACACGAGAGAGGAAAGAGGGAGATGGACACAGATAGCAGGAAGGAAGAGATGTACAGAGAGAGGGCGAGGAGGAAGGTAAAGAAAGAGAGAGGGGAGAGAAGATATACTCAGAGAGGAAAAGGGAGGAGATGGACTAATAGAATTTGAATAAATTCATTCCCAGGAAATGTCGGGTACTCAGCTATTTTAATTATATTAATCTCCTGTGCCAGATGCAGTTCATCGAAACATATCGATAATAGTGTCAAAAAATGTCTGTTGTCTGCCTGTCAAACGAAAGTTTCACAAAGATATAATAGACTTAGAACACGCGCTTCTGAATCCATTACAGTCACATAATACTGTGATATCTGGCACCTGTATGCGGAATGCAAACAGAATTACTGCAGCATCTCGCCGTTGACTATCTAATGCGATGCACGATATGCTTCGAAACTCGTTCCATTTCCACCCGAATTTAATCCTCACGCCAATTCCAGGTGCTGGTATGAAAGTGACAACTACCGTAGGTCGCTAGCAAGCTCATTGCGCAGGCAGATGATGTAATAACCAAATGCACGAGAAAACTGAAACAAATATCGGAAACCCATCACTGAATACATTGTTCGATAAAAGCGTGGAAAATGAGTAGCATAGATATCGTTGCATCCTCGCGCAGGTTTTCGGCTAGAAACGTTGCGTAATACGCTTGAAACAAATTCCGCAAGGCGTCATTTTGATAAATGGGCTGCCGAAAGGCGAAACCTCATTAGAGACTATGTCTTGTAGATGATTATAATAAAACGATCATGTAAAGCAAGTTTTTTAAAATTTCGAATGTCACTTTTTTTTCTAACTTCGCATAATACACCGCGCAACAGAATTAAGGAATATTTTTATTGAAACCCCGTAATTCCCACACATTACGACTCTTAATTTTGAAATATGGCTCCAAGGTGCGCACAACGTTGTGTATTGTGTACTGTGAGTTGAGCCAGGACCTAGAAACGACGGAGAGGCTTCGTCCTGCCGTAGCACTTAGTGATTCACAATCCAACAACAGGCCACAGCAGTCCACCAATCCACCAACCCCACCGCCGCCCTACACTGAACCCAGGGTTATTGTGCGGTTCAGCCCCCCAGTGGACCCTCCCCCTCCACCCCCGCCCACCCCACCCCAGCACGGGAACGTCTCATACCAGACAAGTGTAATCCAAATGTTTGCATGGTAATATAATTATGGTGTATGCGTATGTGGAGACAGTGTTTGTGCACAACCTTACTCTGTAATGGTGCAAAAGCGTGGCGCTCTGAGTCGTCACTCAAGGTCTCGACAACGCTTCAGACAGCGAGATGCAGACGCATGGAAAAAAAAAAAAAGACGCCACAGCTCAGAAGTTCATCTGACTTCTCATGTGGGTTAATTATGCCACACTGACACCAAATTTCACCACTATTCTGCCCGGTGCCACCACGTACGCTTCACACGATCTGAAGGGCGTCACACCCTCACTCTTAACAATATTTCAACCACTTCCTTTGACGTCTCTGCGACGGATGTCAGAACAATGACACCCAGGGCTGAAATCCAGCGGTTTTCTTATGAATGGTCGAGTAAAACATTCAAGGCACACCGATGCTCAGAACAGGCACAAAAACCAGGCAGGGGATGATATAAAGGGTGTCAGTGAAACCAAACCTTTCCCTGGGGCGCTGATTCCGCAGATTTCCTGGTCGAAAACGACAGTTCGCAGAGCGATGAGCAATAGGAATATATTCTTGACAAACTTCGACACTGCTGACACCCTCGGACGTTTCAACCGTTCTCAAGGACACTGTGGGCCTAACCCCATCGAACGTGATCGCATCCTTTTGGAACGCAGTTCAACAGCAATTTGTGATCTTGTGTACAGACTGGAACCACTAGAGACCGTTAAAAACCATTCGTAGAAATCTGAACTTGATCCAAAGGAGGTAAGGGTGTTTTTTCAGGGCTCCAATTTCGAGTCCTCCTACATGCGTGAATAAAACTCAAGTGGATCTCCTAAGACCTTTTCCTGTGTTCGGCAAACTTTCGGTGCCACCCGTTCGCCTTTTTTGAGCTCCTTAAAAATTATCTGTGCAGGCAGATGGACAGAAAACGTGAAGTGAGTCCCAGGCGCCCACAAGCATGCTACGTGCTGCTATTCCGCCACCACACTGTTGGTCATTCACAACTAGAGAGTAAGGAAGGGACTGCCAGTCTGCAAGTGCCAAGGCCTTTGTCACAGGTTCTGCCTGTACAGGCACACTTTAATAAATTCTCAATAAAGGTAGGCGGGTGAAACAGAGGGTTTTGCTGAACTTTGCGAGCCGCAGTCGGACCCTTTGCCGTTTTATGGACGCATGTGTCAAACTCGCATCCCTCCTTGATCACGCCACAGGACGACACAAAATAGGAGCGCTGAAAAAGCAGCCTTAGCTGATTAGAATCCTGTTCAGATTTAGTGGAATGGTTTTAACGGTCTTTAGTGACTCCAACTTGTACATGAGAGCCAACATTGCCATTGCACTGAGCTCCAGCCGGCTGCGATCACGTACGATGTGGACGCAGACCAACAACGCCCTTGGGGAAGGACTGATGTGCTCGACGGTGTCATCAGTGTCACAAGTTGTGAATAATGTCTTCATGTTGCTCACTGCACTGCAAGCTGTCGTTTTCGACCGCGAAACGTGTTTGAATCAGCCCGCTAGTGAAAAGGGTGCTTTCATTGGCGCCCTTTGTGCCACCGCCTTCAGCCTTATTGTGATGATTCTGAGCGTCGCTGCGTCTGGAATGTTTTCCTCGGCCACACATCAGAAAACTGCTTGATTTTAACGCTGGACGGCACTGTTCTGACCTCCATCGCAGAGGCGTCAAAAGAATGAATGAAATGTGAGTGACGGGGGGTGTGAGGACCTTTCGATAGTGTGACACACCCACAGTGGCATTAGGCAGAAATGTGGTGAAATTCGGCGTTAGTGTGGCATTATTAGCCCACCTCACAAGTCAGATGAACTTCTGAGCTGTGACCTTTTTTTTCTTTCGCCAATACAGAGGCAGGTAGTATGCAGCTTTGAGCCAAAGTTCAAACTTAAGCGAAGCAATTGTTTTAAATTATGGGGTTTCGAAGATGTGATCCTTTAGTTCTGTTGCGTGCAGGGAAGTTTTACGCATCTTTGAGCGAAATTTCAAGTTTAAACGAAGCATGGATGCGAACTATGTGGTTTCGAAGAAGTGATGCTTCAATTCTGTTGCAGAGTAGAGATACAAACACAAAACATCTATATTAGTAACATAAAAATCACAGAATATTACCTGCAGATGACAGTATGTGTACCTACGAATTTGCACACATTTACACCAATATTGTGTAAGTATTTCTTAATTTTCAAGTGATCTCCTACAACCTTGTTTTGTATTCACCGAAATAACTTTCCTTCCCTCAAATCTCCGTAAAGAAACTGCCACAACTGCAAGGCGTATACTGTGAGTTACATTTGAATAACTATTGTCTATAAATATATCTCTTGTCCTCCCTTACTAAGACTGTTGACAACTTGGTGATAGTAAATCTTTTTTTGGTGTTGATTTTTCGTATAATATATAATTAAATGAGGAAAGAATATAAGTATATTCTTTGAGGCATCTGATGTCCGCAAATCTGAGATATTGCTTATGACTTATACGACTGTAAGATGGATCTTCGTAAAACTCAAACATCTTCCACTTATTTATTTACATTTGCGACCTGTAGCATCGAGTTCAATTTAGGCCTTTTTTTGCAACATGTTTCGTTAAAACGAGGGTTGCTGAACGTACTCCTGCAGTATTCCACCGTTTAATGGTTCCAGGAACAGGTTTTATTGCACCATTTCTGCTAAAATAAGTAGCGTTGACGCCAAAGTTATTTTACGGAACGTATTTGCAGTACCGGTTAAAAAAGTGGTCGGACGATATTTACCAACGATATCAGTTTATGAGTGCAGTGTCTGATTTCCTATGTACACTTTTTATACTCCGTAAAGATTTAAGTGTCAGGAAGTCGTTTCTGAAAGTATTTGTATGGAGTGTAGCCATGTATGGAAGTGAAACATGGACGATAACTAGTGTGGACAAGAAGAGAATAGAAGCTTTCTAAATGTGGTGCTACAGAAGAATGCTGAAGATAAGGTGGGTAGATCACGTAACTAATGAGGAGGTACTGAATAGGATTGGGGAGAAGTTTGTGGCACAACTTGACTAGAAGAAGGGATCGGTTGGTAGGACATGTCCTGAGGCATCAAGGGATCACAAATTTAGCATTGGAGGGCAGCGTGGAGGGTAAAGATCGTAGAGGGAGACCAAGAGATGAATACACTAAGCAGATTCAGAAGGATGTAGGTTGCAGTAGGTACTGGGAGATGAAGAAGCTTGCACAGGACAGAGTAGCATGGAGAGCTGCATCAAACCAGTCTCAGGACTGAAGACCACAACAACAACAATTGTATGCTACACCTTAGGGAGTGAGAAATTCACCAATTTCTTTGATTGCTCATAGTCAAGAAGTTAAGGTACCTCTTCACAACACGTATCTCGTTTCAAGAGGATGTTATCGGCTTAATGATTTTTATGCAATACATCAGAGTGCAGCTGATATTCCTCCAGTTAGTTTCATGGAGACTCTAGAAGTTTCAGAGCTCCGGTGTCAATACCTCTCTGGGAACGGGTATTAGGTAATACTGCACATACATCTTCCAGTTGCAAAATGGGGAAATATATAAGGCTGCAACTCTGAAGTTCCGTTGCACAAAATACCAGTATATCTTCTACAGTTACTCTGGGGTTTTATTTGTTCCACAGAGCTGTTTACAATATGGCTGCAACGTATGAATATAATCCCGAAATAACTGACGGACTTCAAAATTTGACGATAAGATGGTGCAGATAATTTGTAGAAATATGCATATACGAGCTGAGTTGTAAACCAATTTTGGGTGTTGAAACAAGCTGTATTTCCTCTATGTATTGTGTGAATCGTCCAGGCAGTTTAAAAATGCAGTACTTTACGACCTCCATGTTCGAAACCTCGTTAGTAAGAAAGTCTTCTTCACCTTGTGAAACAGGTTCTATTATTGTTAAGAGAACAAATTCTGTTCTCCATTACGTTTCCACGAAAGGGATAAGAGGTAAATGGGGTTGTTGACGTCCATTCATGTATTAGACACGTTAACGTTTTACGACACCATAACTGTTATTCAAAATGAGAAGCTTACGTCTGAGTACCTGGTTGCACTCTCATCTGCCGCTGTCGTACTTATACACTCCAAGAAAAATACATAAATAGAAAAAAATAAATAAAAATAAACAATGGACGCACCACGAAGGACGTATCCGAATGGGGCGGAAATCGGCGTATGTGATATACACGTACAGAGAAACAAATGATTACAATTTCAGAGAAATTTGATGATTTATTCAAGGTAGAGAGCTTTACAAACTGAGCAAGTCAATAACGCGTTGGTCTACTTCTAGCCCTCATGCAAGCAGTCATTTGTCTTGGCACTGATTGACAGAGTCGTTGGATGTCCTCTTGCAGGATATCGTGCCAAATTCTGATTGTCGCATTAGATCGTCACGTGCCATGAGCATTGCGGCAATCTTCCCACCGATGTAGCAGGCTGAAGATACCCGTTTGGTAAAACACCGTGCCCTGCAACGTGAAGGTGTGTAACTGTCTGCTGCACCCCCTCGTCTGATAAAGCCCTTTTTAAGGGACCGAAGGCGTATTAACATCATTGGAAGAGATCAGGACTACAGCGTGGGTGCTCGAGTGCCTCCCGCTTCAGTTGTTTTAACTTCTGCGTTACGACATTTGCTGTACCTCCGTGTGTTATCATGAAGCAGCAGTACCTCTTGTGACACCATTCAACAAAGATTGTTTTCGACTTACATGCTGCCTCATAATCACTGTCCAATGGATACCTCCTGGTGTATGTTCTTCGGCAGCCAAGAAAAACATAACAGCACCTTGGTCTTCTTTGGACGCATATGTTAATAATGCTGCCATAGTTCACGTTTCCTCATTTACCGCACGCACGTCGGAAAGACACCATCGCCACACTAATCCATTTCCTACATGTCGTTTCTTATGGGTGGTGTCTGTCCTAAGAGCCGCCAGGCCCACCTCCACTGGTGTTTCGGCAGATATTCGCAGTTTAGTTTTTGCATTGTGTAGTTGGAGTCAGCCCAAACAATTGATGCTTGTCAAATCTTTCATGCGACGACCAGCGATGACGGAAACGTTCGGTTTGTTTCCCATTACAAAAATAATAATAATAATAATAATAATGTCGATTTCTATGTGACTGTTCGACAAACCGATCCAAAATTAATCGAGTACGATGTTCGTTTTATCTGTATGTATTAATAGTGACAGTAAAACAAGAAGAAAATCCAGCACTCCAGCAGCAATAAATCAGCGCTGCAGCATCGCGGCAGCAGTCAGTGCGAGTCAGGGCGCTGCTCAGTGGCTGCTGGAGTACTGGTTAATCTGTGTATTTTACCGTCCCTGTTAATACGTATTGATAAAATGAATATTGCAATCGATTAATTTTGGTTATATACAGTTCAAAAATCATTTTCTTTGTTGTGGGGACCATAGCGCTCCAAACGTTCCCATTGGGGGAGAGATCTGGCGACCTTGCTGCATGAAGACAAGCAGTAGAAACTCTTGCCTTGGGCACGCATTATCTTGCTGAAATGTAAGCCCAGGATACCCTGCCATGAAGAGCAACAGAGCAGGGTGTAGAGTATGGCCGACTTACCGCTGTAAGGATTTCTAGACAAGTCTTGACTAGTTATCTGGGTCCAATTTGAAGTGGGACTCATCGCAGAGGACAATTCTACTCCAGTCATTGAGATCTCTCCTTATTTGAGAACGGTTGGAGCATTATGGGGAGGACCCTCAGAGCAAGTCGGGATTTTTATAACATAACGCGCCAGCTGAATAGAATCGGGCATGATATGCCCCGAGGAGCACACCCAACAAGTCTATCAACCACTACCAAGCCGAATAAATGCTTCCAAGAGGTCCAAAGATGACGCTACTGACTCAATTTGTAAAGTTCTTTCTCTTGCATAAATCACCCAATTTTTTTTTCTTTTTTGAAATTGTAATCATTTGTTTGTCTATACCGATTTCCGTCCCATCCGGATTTTGTGTGTGTGTGTGTGTGTGTGTGTGTGTGTGTGTGTTATGTTAGTCTATCGATACCATACCCGTCTGTGCTGTACCATCAGACAGTTACAAATAAACCACAAGCCATTATTCGTGATTGCCATGTCCTAATGCTCTCATGTAAAGAAAAACTTTTCTGTACCTGGCTGAATAGACCAGCCGTTCCCTAACTTTTCCTCTGACGGAATACTTTGAGAATACTTGTACATTTATGGAACACCATGTTTATTTTGAAGGTTGATACAATTTTAAAAATGAGAATCACTTTCTTTATTCAGAGGTTACTTTAGATTAAATAATAATTAATTACAGATATCACAATGAAATCTTTAATTAGTAATCAGTATCATTAAACTTTCAGAAAAAGCCATATTATTAATAATACTTCATGGAGCACTTTTTCATTTCACACGGAACACAGGTTTGGGAAATCCTGGTGTAGACCTTCAGTACACACACCATCAGATTATTTGACTTGTCACTCTAACGAAGTAGGCGAGTGACAGCAATATGTCTCGTGGTCTTATCGTGCCGTGTTTATATTCTGCCGTTAGGTCAGGCGATAGAAATACCACTTGCATGCTTAGAGTAGCAGATTGACGGTGACCAACATTAAACAGAACTTGATTAATTTTCACACACATTTATTAAAATAATAACAAGCATAAAAATTACTTAACTTGGTTCTGGATGCTATTTACAATTGACAATCTGAAGTTCCTTTGGCATTGGTACATTAATCTTATTCTCACATATATCTCTGATACTTGACAAAAGTGTCTATACATTTATCTTCATAGCTATGTACAGGAATATGGTAATCTTATTAGGCACAGACTGAAACTTGACTATAGACTGGTACAGACAAATGTAGAACTCACACAGACTGGTACAGACTAATGCAGACTGGTACAGACTTGTGCAGACAAATGCAGACTGTCTAATCGGAGGTCTTTACACTCGTTATACCTCGCGCGTTCATGTATCACTGCGCGAGTGTGTTCCGCGAAGAGAAAAGGTTCTACGTTAGCAGCAATCTCATTGGGTGCATTACATATTAATACGCGGATTGGCCGAAGCAGAATTTGGTCCGTCTCTATGGTAGCGCCATCTCGTAGAGCAGAGATGGACGAGGTGCTGCGCCTGCGTTGTTGTGCTTAGCGGGGCGCGCTCTAGTGGGAAAGTTGTGTACGCGCTGACTACGCAGAACTATGTACACAACAAGACCCATAAGCGTGCCCCGGCCAATAACTCATTTCCATATAAAGCTTAAGAGCAGCCCCTGCAGTTACACAAAACAAACAGTATTTTTTCTTTCACCGGTGAAACACTTCCACGTAGTATACGTTGAGAGCAATCAGATTCTTCCTATTGGAGAAGTAGATGAGGTACATTGCCCGTCAGGAGTTCTGGGAAGGGAGCAAGCCTGGTTTCGGTAGATCTGCTGGTCCCCTCGTCCGTGGACAATTGAGAATCCGTGTCGAGCCCCATTTAAGAAAGCCCTACAATTTACTCGTAACTGAAATAATCGCTCAGAGCCATTTTAGAGTCGTCTTTTGAGTCACCGGCCGTCACTAAACTCCAGGCCCATCCAGAGCTAGCAGATAAACCCTACCAATCACAAAAAAATTGGTGATGTCGACATTGTCGATACCGTCTGGTATGCCACATCCCACCAACGTCTCACACAGCACTGTCGATCGCCATTTAATAGCTTCAAATGGTCCCTTGTGAAATTAATGATCCGCACAAGTGCAGCTGCAGCCCGTAATTCGAAAACGGTCGTTCTCTCTCGGGAGGCAGCGACAAGTGGGCGCTGGGAGCCTGCGGACCTATCAGCAGCAGCAGGCGTCAAACTCGCCAAACCACGCCCCTCCACCTCCCTTCCCGCACCGCCCCCATTCCCCCTGCCCCCTCACGAACACAAAGGCGGTGCGCGCTTTGTGGCTGCACTGCGCTCTCCGCATACCGTCTCATTAATTATGTCCACCCGTAAACTTTCTTTTCTTTCACACGGTCCTTTGTTACGCACAAACGCCGCCATTCACGTTTCAATAAAATTCAGGATTCTGTCCGCTGCCTCACTGTCAATGCCTATTAGTAGGTGTGAAGCTGTGCCACATAGTATAATAATGCCGTTATCAATCGAATAGCCTTTCTTTCGCATGCCTATGACTGCGATTCTCGTTAATAGCTGTTACCCTGGGTCTACTATGGTAGTATTATGAACTGAGTGAACAAGGCCCGTAAAATATCATTCGACGAAGCAGAATACGGAAGGGAGACCATGTTGGTACCTTATGTCTCTTTGGGATGTAAGAAAATGGTACAGAAAAGTCCTCTGTGATCAACAAGACCTCAATTCTGCAACGTCCCCAGGTTTTTTTTTTTTTTATTTTTTGTAAGAAACACCCACGTCTTGTCTTTCCTTGTCGCCAATAATTTCTAATCAAGGTAAATTCTTTCTGTGTCTGCTTCATCATTATTATTAGTGGCAGCAGCAGCAGCAGTAGGAGAAGTACTGCCAGTAATAATTTTATTAGTTTATTGTCAGTCTGTAGAGACATTCAAATCATTTTAATACTATATGTAATATTAAAATTGTTATTTGTTGGGTAACTATGGAGTAAAAAATGTACGCTATGTGTGAAACCCTGGTCCGATGTAAGAGCGGGCCTGATAGTCTTAATCAGATCAGCTTAAATAAATAAACAAGTATAAAATGTACCTCTGTGCCTGTGACGGATGCCAAGACGAAATGGCTTCGTTTTAATGACTCACGGTCATCTTAATCAAAATAATTAAATCATAAACTGAATTTAAAATAACGAAACCAATTATATCGACAGATCACAAAACGAAGATTAATTTAATAAATTTTTGGCTCACTGTTGAAGACCGAAGGAAACGAAACTGCGTCTTAAAAACGTACCTAGCAATTTCCAGTTACTCATTTCACTCAAAATTTATCATAGATAGAATCCACACATGCTTAATTAATCAGTTTTCAAGAATTGCGCCTGCCTGGGGTTGTAGTGTCGCACTTTCAAAATCGTGTATTTGCCGGAATGCTTATATATGAACTTCCCTCCGCCCGCGCAAGATTTCCAGCGTGTTCTTTCACTCCGCATGTCGTATTTTCGTAGAACCTACTAGTATTCAGAAATGTCCGTATGGAAGTTGCCCCCGAGCAATTGTTGTACAATGATTCGGATAAAAGGTATACTGAAACAGGTCGCTGGCTGTACATTCATAGAGAAATGGTTTGGCCAGAGTCCAAGGGATCTTCTAAGCTGTGCCAAAGCCATTTGTCTGCAATATCTCTTCTCGAAGGGCTGCAAGCTATGGAGTGACGATTTTAAGTTTGGAAAGTAGGGGAGAGGTAATGGCCCAAGTGAAGGTACGAGAGCGGACGGTACCTGAATGTATCAGGAAGGTTTTGATCCGCTGCGCAGTTTTAATTCGAGGAAAAGTTCCAAATGCAAAGACGTTTTTTCTTTTTTTCTCTGACGCGTTCCATGAGGCGAATCACAACTACATCTTACTCTATGAGAACCGCTTCATCTCAGAATAGCACTTGTAATCAACGTCCTCAACTGTCTGTTGGATATACTTCAATCTCTATCTTCCGCTACAGTTTTTATTCTCTACATTTCCCTCCAGTTTGATGGAAGTTATACCCTGATGTCTTTCCTATCAGCTTCACCCTTCTTGTAGATGTTTACTTTCCTGCCCGATTCTGCTGAGAATCTCCTCATCCCTTTGAAGTTCGCCAGATTTGCATCATCCACATATAGCACCACATTTCAAACACTTCGACTCCTTTCCTTTCCGACTTACGTACTCCTAATTAAACGCTCCTTTTTGCACTATTGGCAGTCATTGTACCGTGTTCCAGGCACCAGATCACTGTTATTTCACCGGAAAGACCTGATAGTTCTACAAGAACCCGCCCCGCTTTTTTAAGTAGAGTGTGGAAAGCACACGTAAGCGGGCCAGACTAGACGTTCGCATAAGTTCTCACAGTCTTTGTGTGAGATTATCACGTTTGACAGCTCGCCGATCACCTCTCAGTCCGACGATATTAAGTAGCATGTGATGTGTGTCGCCGCGGTACGTGACCTGGGACAGTAAGGCAATTCTACGATCCTGACATCAGGTAACAGCATCTAGAGGATGTTGCCTTAACTGCAGTCGAGTATCTCCTACCTCCTGAAATCTTATTCGCAGTCGTACGCTGACACTATTAGAAACTATTCAGCCTAATTCTCAATGTTGTTTTGTCTAATTTTTCAATGATGCGCTTACTTCTGTCCTAACGCCTCTTGAATGCAGTGTAACAAACGCGCGCAAAACCCACAGACAGAACCATTGTATCAAGGCTTGTGCAGTTCCCATACTCATTGTTGCTGTAACATTAGGCTTTAACGTATTAATGGTGCATGTATGCCATATATTTTTGTTGTCTGCTGTCTATTTACATTAGACTGTCGCGTTCGGTAAGGTAGAACGGTGTAAGAAGTGTATTTTTTCTCGCGCCGATAGTCGTAATTTTAAGTCTAATATTAGCCGGCCGAAGTGGCCGTGCGGTTAAAGGCGCTGCAGTCTGGAACCGCAAGACCGCTACGGTCGCAGGTTCGAATCCTGCCTCGGGCATGGATGTTTGTGATGTCCTTAGGTTAGTTAGGTTTAACTAGTTCTAAGTTCTAGGGGACTAATGACCTCAGCAGTTGAGTCCCATAGTGCTCAGAGCCATTTAGGTCTAATATTACATGTGACAGTCATAAGAAAAGACGAATTTAAATTTATTTTCCTTTAAATCTCATCCTGTATCATTATAGGATGGTTCCTGAATGAATAAATAAATAAACAAAAATTTACAATTCGGAAACGTTCAAGGAAAACGGCGAGACTGGTCATTGTCGAAACTATTGAAGATTATAAGGAAACCTAAACGGATTTTGACTAGAGTAAGCTTACAATTATCCTAATACTAGCTTTAAATTCAACATTTTTCTTAATGGGTTTATACCCACTTTTGAAAGTAATTTTCCCAAAACATAATTAAACGTAACAATGGGGAGTGTGTAACAAGTGTATTAATTTCGACTTCTCAAGAAACTAAACTATCCAGTAACAAGTCTAGTTAAAACAATTACGACGAATTTTTATAAAAACAAAAAAATTCGAAAATACCATGGGACAGCGGATGACAATGAACTCTAAAAAATTTATACTTTTATTGGAAAACTTCACGGGAAAAGAAAAACTAAATCAAATAAATAACGAAGAGTTACTGTTTGACTTTCTGCATATCAGTCTCTGCGAGTAGCAAATTAACCGAACTCACTCAAGTGGCTTCGTCAAACGATCACCCAACTTGGTCTTTGCATCGATATGTTCCAACATAGGCAACGGCCTCGCCGCAGTGGCTACACCGGTTCCCGTGAGATCACCGAAGTTAAGCGTTGTCGGGAGTGGCCGGCACTTGGATGGGTGTCCATCCGGACCGCCTTGCGCTGTTGCCATTTTCCGGGGTGCACTCAGCCTCGTGGTGCCAATTGAGGAGCTACTCGACCGAATAGTTGCGGCTTCGGTCAAGAATACCATCATAACGACCGGGAGAGCGGTGTGCTGACCCCACGCCGCTCCTATCCGCATCCTCCACTGAGGCTGACACAGCGGTCGGATGGTCCCGGTAGGCCACTCATGGCCTGACGACGGAGTGCTATGTTCCAACACAAGTTCTCCATTCATTAGTCTTTCATGAATATGGAAGTGTCGGACCTTTATATGTTACGACCGTCAACGGAACTCAGGGCTTTTTTTTTTCTTTTTACTAGCTTTAATGCACTAGAATTGTCAATGAATAGTGTTAAAGACTGTCCGCTTAGATTAATTCACCTATTAAGGAACACAATAATTAACTCTCGGGGACCTTTACTTGCAGAAATAATTTCTCCTGCAGATGCAACTGACATGTCCATGTGTTGCCGCGCAAGAGTACTTTGCCAGAATGGCGGTTGTCGAACGTCTTGTCTGCTTAGCACCAGCGAAATAAGCATCACTGTAAGTTTTCAAATCTGCTTCTGTCATAATTAATACCATAATTTAATGTATCTTTCTGGTACAGGACTGTGCTGTTCACTCGATTCCAGCCCGTAGTTATACATCAAGCAGCTTTATTCACTGCAAAAGTTACGTCTGGATGAGTTACTACTGAAAGGGAAGTACGACATCCTATTGCCTCGCGATAGGAGATGGACAACAAAATTGCTTCAATCTGATCGTCTTCTTCACATTCAGTGGCAGTTGAGATCATGCTTGATTCTGCCGTTGGAAATCGTTCCAATATTAATTTCGTGTATTTATCTTGATATTACTATCGCTCCCTCTCCATTTTGCTTCATTTTTATCTTAAGAACACTATCAGTGTTACCTGTTGGTACATCAAATTCACGTGGTAAAATGTTCAGGAAAGCTGCAGTTTCATCCTTGAAACTTCTAACGTTTAGGCCATCATCAACACAAATTATTACATAAAGTCTGTTGTTATTGTGTCGGCGATAAAACAGGAAGGAATATGCAGCGCTGTTTTGAAAAACGTCTTTCTTTATGACTTACATAAAACGTTTATTCCAGTCAATAGACTCTATTTCAAGAGACACATTAGATCTGTGTTATCTTCGAATCCCTATGGTTGTTCCATATATACTTTATTTTAAAGTATTATATTCAAAAAGTTTGTCTTCACATAAAATGATTTTACTAACATCTTCCTTGGAGCACCTACCGCTAGCAAATTTCGAATGTTGTCGTAACCTGCACAGGACTAAATGCATATTCATAATCAATTCGTTCTTGGTAAGAACACCCTTCAGCAACCAATCGGGCATTGAAGTGAGTACTTCCATCATCTGCAAATTTTCGACGTGAAACCGAGCGATTCTGTGATACTTTAGCAATTCATAGGTGCCAACTAACGCTCACGTATAGTTTTCCTTAAGTGAATTAATTTCTTCCTTAATAGCATAGATTCATTTTTTTCCTTCTAATTTAAGTGCAATATTCCAGAAAAATAGTTTGCATCATTATAATCGTGAGCACCAACTTTTGCTGGCATCAATAATTCATCGCTTTTCACTCAGTTTTTTTTTTCATTTTCTTCTTTTTGGAGTTCACGTTCTTCGAAACAGTCAGAAGCTTCTGCTTTCAAGAATTCTGTTTTTATTCTTTGTTGCCTTAGCTTGGAACTTCTTGTAGAGTCAAGAGCGAAAATTTGTTCTGCACTTTTTCTTCTTCCGGATGAATTGGACTGTAACATTTCCCTTTTCTAATTGAGATACCACGGTCATCCGTTTCTGATCTTGGAATTCTTGCCAAGAAATATCAAACTCAACATGGTCGCTACAGAAACTACAAATTACTTCTGATTTGAAGTTTACGTAACGATTCAAGACCAATTTCCTTTTAGAACAATTTAGAAACTAAATCGATAATTATCATTGACATACTCAATAAGTTGTCGAAATACAGCCTTGTCATCTAACTTTAAACTGAAGTGTTTGTTTGCGTGGAGATAGCAAACAGTGCCAAACATGGTAAGGTGAACAAGAATTCCTAAGGGTCGACTGTACCACAGCTCGCATGGGGGTTTGACTGGAACTGAACACCTTCCAGCACGACTTCAGAAATGTACTGCTGTAATAAAAGCTTCTGCCCCAAATCCTTTCGCCTATGTACGTGCATTCAGCAGCGAATGCAACGTGTCAACAATTGTTCTGTTTTCACGTCACTCACACCGTTTTGTTGATGGCTATAGGGTGTAGGAATCAATAATTTTGTTCCTTTATCGATGAGCAATTTCTTAACACTCTTGTTTCATTATTTGCTACCATAATATGTAAATGTTTTACCAGCATATCCATTGGTTTACGCTTGATTTAAAACATTGTTTTAGCGCAACGTACATCAAACAGAAAGAAAATTCGACAAATTTTATTGAAATCATCCTTAAAACATTCTGCATTCATTGGTCCATTGCCATCTGCATGGATTAATTCGCCAGCAGATTTGGAGCGGTTTATCCGTCGTTTGAATGATATTCTGTGCTTCTTTCCTAATGCACAACCATCACAAAATTCATCCCAGTAATCTTCTATATTGATATTGAATTTCTACAAGATGTTCTTGACTTGTTGTTCATTTGGATGATCGAATATTCTGTGGTACATCTGCAATGTTTCAGTTAATGTCACTAAATTAATTAGATAGTTCCTTTCTGGTGTTACAAAACGCATATTCAACAAACACAGGCCATTCTCCACATAGTCTATCATATCAATGTCGTTGCAGTGTTTCTTTCCCGAATCCTAACATCTTTATAGTAAAACATTACATCATAACCGGTACATGCAGCTATTTCGGCTAAGAACCAATGAGCACTTGCATCAAGCAAATATAATTTTTTTTTTTTTTTTTTGAATCACCAGTCTTCTGAATGGTTTAATGCTGACCGCCACGAGTTCCTCTCCTGTGCCAACATCTTCATCTCAGAGTAGAACTTGCAGCCTACAGCCTCCATTATCTGCTGCATGTACTCCAGCATATGAATCCCTCTAGGGTTTTTACGCTCTACATCTCCCTCTAGTGCCATGGAAGTTATTTCCTGATGGCCTGAAAAATATATCATCCTGTCCCATCTTATTTTCAGTGGTTTACACATATTCCTTTCTCTCCGATTCTGCGCAGATACACCTCATTCCTTACCTTGTCAGTCCACCTAATTTTTAACATTCGTCTGTAGTACCACATCTCAAATGCTTCTAGTCTTACAGTATGTTGATAATGTTAATACTCACTCTTCTGTATTTATAGGTAGAATTGTCCGATTATCTACGTCTAGTAGTCGAAATCTGTCGTTTTCTAGACCTTGTTCTGGTGTTATATATGTGTCAAATACTACGTCTATACGATAATGAATGTAACATCGTGTTTCATGAGATGTGAATATTGTAAATTGTAAATTAACATCTGCTATTGTAAACTCAATCGAACTGAAGTAAATTATTTACTGAAGAGTAACATTCCAATCTCCTCTAAGATATGACTTGGTTTTTAATTTTCGACTTTCGTTAAGTTTGACAGGCAGAATTTTCAACTTTAACGTGCCTAGAAGTGTGCAGTAAATTATCGTATTAGTAAAATCGCCAACAATATAGTTTTCTGCAAAGAACTAAGTGATATTGGGAGACTGCATTTTTACACTGCAAACGGAATGAAGCATCCACTACTAAAATGCCATTAACTTGCAATACTAACTTATTATCTAAAACTATTTCAAAAGTACGTACAAAATCTCTTATTTCAGTTAAATAAAGTTGTAATACTACGACGTACTGATTTAAATACTAACTTCCCAAAAGACAAACCACTAGTTATGGAAAACGCATATATCGAACATTCCACTAGATTTCTGTATAACATACTACACCGGTTCCTAGATGTGTTGCTACATTTCAAACTATATATATAAAAATCAATTAGTACATGTGTGAAAGATCACCACTTGATAACAGCTCGACCGATTTCGCTGCTTTTCCCCCCTCCATTTTTTCGTGGCAAGCACTCATATTAAAGAAAATTTTTGCAAAATTTGGGTGGAATTTTTGTATAGAATCTTAATAAAAGAAATGTGACGGCTCGTTCGATAGTTCTTCTGTCAGTTGTTTTCATAACAAAAATATGCGACGTTCAGTTTGACAGTTCTGCCGTCGCATGTTTTCATAACAACAAATACCACAATGATTATTTTTATTTTGCGAAAAAGAGCAGAATTGAAAGCGATTTTTCAGTGTGTTATCGGTAGTGAACATATCTTTGCTGTGTTGCTAAGACATATCTTTGATATGTTGCTTTGATGTGAGCTTGGTGGGTTGCAAACATTCAATTGATTTAAGTTCGTGATTTATTTCTCTGGAAAAATTTCATCACTAAGGCTTCGAAGTATCGGTCGCCACACGCGCAAGACAAGCTAAATACATAATCGTGGAGTCAATGAGACTGAAGAAGAGCGTAGACAATGTCTGGAGGCAAATCAAATAACAAATTCTCAAGCGCGATCGATTAGGATTCCGGAACAACCGATACAGTCGGCTTCGACTTACTCTGTTGGAGCTTACTCACAAAATAATTTGCAGCCTCGACAAAACAGACGGGGAAACGTGACAATTTGATCCGAACGCTTGTCGCCCACATACGACCCAATTTTCGATTACATCAAGGATGCATTGATAAATTTCGGAACAATGAACAATGTTTATCAACATCGCAAAGCTTAAGGTTTCGACGCGAACCGGTAGGATTATGGTGTGCGAACGGAAATGAAAAAATTGCAGCAACTGACACAACCACCAGAGCCACTGGAATCATTGTTTTCTGGCCAATAACATCGATGGCAGCATTTCTTGTGGAATATACAAACGTACAAGAGTTTCTTCTGGACGACATCATTTGGGGCGAATATTATCGAAGAACGAAGTTTTAACCCAACTTAAGGTAAATTCTTTTTCAACTGCATCACACAGCACATGCACAACATATCAAACAAACAAATGTCAGCCATTCACAAAGATTCACCAAGTCTCATAAATCAATAAGCATCATTTTTACAGATTCGAGGTCAAATTCGCCATCGAGTGGGAACATTGTTGCCGCTATGAAACCTGATCACAGATTTCTTCAAATTTATTTCCTCGGAAATTCTGATGATGAAATCAATCAGCTTGATGCACTCAGTCGTGCGATTAAGCGAGAGATTATTGCGCAACTATAACATCTACTACGTAGACACAATGAAGGGGGTCAGGAAATTGACATATAGAAGGAAAAGCAGGAAATCTACAAAGAGATAAGGGAGGAGGAGAAGGATAGAGAGAGTGTGGGATAAGCGATGTACATGGAGCGGGGGAAGATGATGGACAGATATATGGGGGAGGAGGAGGAGATGGAGGCGAAAAACGAGAGGTGTGGAGAGAGGGGGGAAAAGGATGTTGGGCTGTAATCCAATTCTCATACATACTTAGCAAATTTCGAAGTATTGCAGGGTTCGCTACTTAACAATAAAAAACGTAACCGGCACAGTTCGGAGGCTGCCGTTGCACCCGCTTCCTACTTGGCCGATAAGAATTTAATCGAGGGCGTCTCCGGGCACCCCGCTGTCTCGGTGGACAGTAATTGGCGAGCCATGTCGCGCTCGGCATGCGCCGTGGCTTCCCCGGGTCACCTGCAACCGACCGACTTCTGGCCAAGAATGCCAATATTCCGCGCAGAAACTTTCCGGATTGTTGCTCCGTCCTACAGCCGTCGCATCTCCTGCTTGATTACTTCGCGAGAGCTTCTTTCATTTTTTAAAATTCTTTGTCAACTTCTCATTCTCGACTCGGAGGTTGGTACTTTTCTTCTTTCTCTAGCCACGGCTTCTATATGCAATTCAAGGCGTTCTCGTACATAGGTATCTTGCATAAGCAGGCACAGCGCTATGGTGTTTGAGATTCTACCAGCTCTCATTATAGTTCGATATCTGTGAGTAGTGTCGTCGTCATTGCAGACGTTTTCAATACTACTACGGAGGAGCACATTCGCTGTTTTGAACCTCACAGCACTCACTCATAGTGTGTTCTTTGGAAAGTGCAGTCTACTTGGAGGATAAGTACGAAAAAAGTGAAGCTGGATTGGTTGCTGATTTAAAATAAAGTGTCATTTGTAATGAATGAGCGGGTATAATGGTAAAGACCCAACGGCTATCGATCGTGGATAAATACAGTTAATCGCATTGTTTTATCTCATTTATTACTAAACACTCAAGCTCATTAAGGAATTTCACGATCATTTCTCGTCTCCGCGACACGTTAAGTAATAATATACTATTTATGCCTCAACATTTGCCGTGCCTGTTTCACGAGCAGACTTCGTATAAATATGACAATTGTCATCAGTGCTGTAGTTTTTACGATTATTTGTCCGTGCATCCGCCTTACACTAATAGTTACGAGTTGCATAACTAATCAAGATACATACAACAATCTGAAAAAGTATTTAGCGTCACACCTCTAACTTGGACGCCCAGCCTAAACAATGAATTTCGGATCAGGTTTCCCGCTTAAAAGCCTGAGCACTTTGACTTCCTAACAGCACACATCATAATGAACATTGTAGTTTTTGTATATACAACATGTGTTTTGTGTTGCTGTTGCTAGTATATATAGTTATTGCAAATATTGTCAACAGAACAGAATGTGTGGCCCAGTCCGGATGATCTTCAGATTTTCTGTATTGTAAATGGCTCTATCGATAATAAGCTTGATGACGATTGAAAGCTAGGTAATGTACTTAAGAAGTTTTTGTACCTTCGTAACTAGTTGCTGTTACTTAAAGAATTATTCTTGATAAAAGCCTTTTGTGCAATCCTCTCAGTTTCTCTTTCTATGACAAAAATTGTTGTACAATGTTAATAATTTTGACTAGTAATCCTCCTTATATTCTGAATTAGAATCGTCGGCAACGGCGGGACTGGAAACAATATTAGGGGAAGGAATAGAAGAAAGAGATACCGTTGAATATGTGTTTGATAATAGGAATGAGAGAGGAAAAGTCGAACTGAGTTTTGCAATAAATATCACCAGGTAATACATTGTTCATAACTTACAATAGGGGAAATGTATTTGGAAAAGGTCTGGAGATATGGGAAAATTAGAGCTGGACTGCAACATGATCAGACAGAAATTGCAAAATCGTATATTGGACTTTAAGGCGTATCCAGGAGCAGACATAAACTCGCATTACACCTAAGTAGTTAGGTATGCCGAAGTTTAAAAAGACCATTAGGATCGAAGTTGGAAGAAGTGTCGCAAATTAAACATCGCACAAACATCTCACTGCTATCTATTTCAGGTTTTAATCAGCTTTCTGTAATTCATATTTTGTGAGCTTCATTGCTTTTCAGAAGCACTTCAGACTATGGCACGTTGTTGCGAATGCTTCGCCAGTTAACTGCAACGATTTTAGTACTCTTGCCTGTGTGGCCACATGTAAGTTTTTCGATTTGTGAGCTTCAGAATCCCGTTATGGAGTGGGAAAGGTTTTGTGCCTTCTTCACAGTGTCACGGCATTATTGCTTAATCCAAAAAAAGTCCACAAGTGTAAGAGTTCAACTTATTTACAAAATTATTATTGGATAGAACTCATAAGGTCTGATCCGATTGGCCAGAGAGGTTCATAAACTGGCAAAAACAACCAGGTTTCAGAGGGTGAAGATGGAGAACACTGGCTGCTAGATGATCGATGAGTAAAAACTTGCTTCTGGGATATCGATGAGACGTCTCTTGTTATTGCACAAAATGATGTCCCGACTTTTATTACTGAGTAAAGAGGATGAGCAGGACTCAGAATCCCCAGCTGTTACTGCCGTCGTCTTCCACCCTTACGCTGTGTTAGAGTCGTAAGAATAAGCTGACCATGAAATCGCCGATTCGAACGGAACATAATGCTATTTAACTTTTATCAGGGAGTAATTTCACAGATTCAACGTTCTCACCCAGCTAGTTTCTTCCATCTTGCACTTTCCTTAGGCTACTGGTGTTCTTACATATTTTTCTTGATCCCTTTCAAAAACTAAGCATTCTTGCTGTCATTGACCGTATGCGCGGTTTACTTTCGTGACTACACCTTTAGTACGCTCTTCCACCTGTGCCAAGGTTAGATTTTTTAAGTACAATCACTTGCACGTTTTTTAAATATTCACTAACTTAGTGGGTAGTTCATATGTTAATGCTTCACAGTAATAAATCTGATTCTTACAGTGAGATCTCGTTCCTGATATAGATTCACTGTTTCGCTAGCATAGAATGTATGGTGTGCATAGAACTTTTTATTTTGTCCACAAATTGCAACACCTTCTAAACCTTTCACGCTAATTCAGGCCATAGAAGCATAGATTTTCCGATTATACTTCTGACCAAAAACCAGTTCTGGTACCCGGAGTCCATGGTTTTTGTTAAACGTGGCTTTTGTGTTCTTGTGCCGATATTCTCATAGAAACTTTCATAAAAAAAATGGCTCTGAGCACTTTAGGACTTAACTGCCAAGGTCATCAGTCCCCTAGAACCTAGAACTACTTAAACCTAACTAATCTAAGGACATCACACACATCCATGCCTGAGGCAGGATTCGAACCTGCGACCGTAGAGGTCGCGCGGTTCCAGACTGTAGCTCATAGAACAGCTCGACCACCCCGGCCAGCAAACTTTCATCCCCTAGGGCATATTTCTTTATATCTAACCGAGAAGTGAAATACCAAATTTCATAGATTTAGCTATAGCAATTTTTTAATAGAACGAAATATTTTCTTAAAAACTTTCATCACTTATGTAAGCGGTTGAATTTCCGTAAACATGAAACACATTTCTTTTTAGATTCCTAACTGAGGAGCCATATACTAGTTTTCATGGACGTAACTTTAAAAAAGCTTTGGTAGTTCTTTAATAATTGTTTTTCAAAAAACTTGCGATGTGCCGGGGTGGAGAAGAGTTTGTACCTCTTTAATTCTGGCGAATTTTGCATGAGAACTAGACATGCACCCGACCCCCTCCTCATCTACCACCTAATTAATTATGCGCACAACGGTATTGGAAGAAAATTATGGTGGACCCTGCTAGCTGTTCGGGAACAGATACCACCGTCATATATAGGTAAAATAAGGATTGTACACTCACAATAATTTAATAAGAATCGTAATCTACTCAAAAAAAGAGAACATTATCGTAATGAACAACAGGAAATGGGAGTCTGCTTATATCTACGAAATGATATGCGGATTAAATATTACAATGAGATTTATTACACATCAGAGCATAAATGCACATGATTGTCGACACAAACAGTAGCTTAAAGGATAGGGTATACTGAAATATGATGAGAATAAGAGTTGGCTTAAGAACAAGGGGCTCCTACTCTCTGTGATTCAAACGATTGACGATAATGACTGGAGGTCCTAATAAATCAAATATTAGTCTCCCGACTATATAGCAGTATCGCAATTAGTAGTGAGAGCTCAAATGGGATCACAAGGAGAAACAAGCAAGGTGGACTAGCAGCAAAGCGAGTGAGCGTGCTGCTGATGGATTCAGTATAAAATTGATAAGGTCCTAAAATGCCGGAGCCGCAAAATACTGTACCAGTAGTGCAATCTGCAGCACGTCTTCGGTAGTCAGCGTCCTGATGATGTAGGCGCCGACTTCTGCCGTGCAACAACTCTGTGTCAACCACTGACAGCGAAGGCTGTCCGAGAATTCTAAGTTCTTCCGAAAACGAATGACCAAATCGCAAGACCGTCCGACTCCGACGAAGGTCAGACCCCCAATCTCCTCTGTGATGCGATGCAAGAACGAAGCCAGCCTTGCTTAACTCCCTACTCTCCTCGAAAACCGCGAATCAGCATTCAGTTCTAATTCCGAAATTCCCCCACACTGTCAAAGAACATCATTCGCGCCAATAGTGACCGTTACGTCCAATTTCGACCAGGACTTTATGTCGTCAACTAGCCTCAGTTTAAGTTGACAAATCATGCCTCTGCTATTCAGCTGAGAGCACTGAACTTGCCGTTTGACCAGCTACGAAAACAACCTGCTTAGACCACCGGCCATCCGGTGCCAGACAGTCGCACTCAGCAGGGCACAGTCCACAAGTTTTCTCCGAATCAAGAGGACAATGCAGGCAGTCGGTGCCAGGAATCTTCGTTCCGGACGCGCCAGAACGGTAAACACATCAACTGCGGCGACACTCAGATGTCTCACAGGTCGTTTCGCCCTGCATACAATAGGTGAAACTCGACCGACGTCACTCGTTCCGCCAGGCGCTTAAGCCTACTGTACGAACCCCTCAGAATTCAGGGAAGAACAGCTCCCAACCGGAAACGCAGTGTGCCGCGTCCTACGATGCTCGCCTCGCCCAGGCCACCCACGGAAGTAAAACAACATGTTTAGGAATCAAGTTAAAATATTTTTTGATCTCTCAGCACAAATACTCTCATTACAATTACCTTATACGGTCTGTTACTACCGTACAATAACATAGAACATTAATAAAATTGATAAAAATGAGAGGAGACATGCAAAAGAGGGCATGGAACCTCTCAAACTCTCTCCAACTATTTCACCCCTATAGTGGTAAAATTTTAAAAAATGCTGGAACAGTCATTTCTTTGTATCTGACCGAGAAATCAAATACTAATTTTCGTAGTTCTAGCTTCAAAATTTCCTTAATGACGAACTATTTTCACAAAGCCATTCATCCTCTACTTCACCCCTTATAATGGAATATCGAAAAATCCCTTCTTAAACAACGCGAACAGTCAGTCGGGACATAGAGAGGATTCCTCCTCCTTTCATTAATACATCCATGTTTGGTGTAGCACGTGCATTTTCATGCTTGATTGAACCACCCTGATTAATTATCGTTCATTAAGACCTTTCCGTTACTAGACACTGTAATTTCCTTAAAATAAGAGTGGTCTTATGGACATCTTCCTTTCTCTGTAGGTCACCAGGCATCGGACTTACAGCACCTCTCGGATATGCTAAACAGCTCAACCACCATCCCAAAATTCCTATGAGTAGCAAAATTCCTGTCACAAAATTTGCAGATTTACAGGTACTGTTCGAGGTAACAAACAACGTTAAACAGTGTCCTAGCAACAGCGTCCCGACAATGCATTGCAACGCTAAAGAGCAAAAAACCTAAGAATTTCAAGCGTAAGCTTAATACTGTTTTAAAATTCTTCATGTCTGAAAGTAAACAACCAACACTTCAGCCTGCAAAGACTACAAGAACAGGGAATTTATATTAAGCAGTTTGTTACAGTTTACTTGTGAGGATTATTAAGCCCTGTTACTAAGAAAGAAATTTTGGGAGCAATGAATAGAAGTAGAGTATTAATAAACCTTAGAAATCGTATTTATTGTAGGTGAAGTAAAGATTGTGTGAAACAGAGGTAACGATAGGAGCCTCTGTGGTTTCGAGCAAGATACGAGATCGGAGGATATTGCGCTAGGGTGAGGCAGAGAGAGAGAGAGAGGGGGGGGGGGAGGAGTGGCCAGAGGGATATGTATTGCAGTCATTCTTCTGCAGGGCGCGACTTGTCGCTAGCTGCCTGCGCCGCCCACTCGCGGCCGTTAAGAAAAGGCCAAGGGATCCCGAGACGCCATAACTCAGGCACAAAACTCGGGCCCGTAATTGCCCTACAGCTGAGGGGAAAACACTGTATAATCTTCTCCTGGCTCGTGTCTCAGAATTTATGGGTGCTTGGAGGACTTTGACTTTGTTCAAAGTTCTGCTCTAAATCACAACTTAGCTCCACAGCGTTAAGTTCTCTAAGAAAGCGCTACAGATGTAAAACAACAAAAATTCAATAGATTATTCCCACAAACATTTCCTAGACTTCTGAAAGACAAGTATCTCATCGCAGAGACACATTTCTTCATATATTGTCCAAACTGCGGATGATGTAATTTCAAAGGATTATTGTGGAAATAGCACCACGTCTACTGCTAGAAGGTTAGTGTCTTTATTGGTACATAGACGTGGCTCCCGACAACATCAGGGATACTTCCTCTGTTGGCTTACTCAAACAGTTTTTACTCATTGTAGTAAGGGCAACTGAAGATTTGAAATAGAAATAGTTAACAGGTCGAAAGACATCAACGGCCAAGAAAGCGTGGGATGACCACATCCAGCTCGAAGGCTGCCGTGCAAGGAAATATTTAGTAGAGGATAAAACACTTTCCGGTCGGTTGACTAGTGGTCAACCGAGCAACCAAATTCCGTTCTAATTTAAATACGAAGTGGCTATAACGCAACTTTCGCTACTTGAGCCAGCGTCGACGGAAAATTATTTGCTGTATGGATACCCAACTTTAAAGGAATGATGATAATGTGCGCTACAGGGTTTGTAGTGTTTTGCGAGAGGCCGACGACCAATTGCACTACAAAATTGTTGATGAAATTACTGTTGCCAAGGCTGAAAATGCCAAATTAGATATGCGATTTTCAAGCAGTGCACGAGCTGTGACGTGACAGCTAAATATTTCAAGGTTCGCCGTTCGGAAAGCACTGAGAATAAGCGTTGTGAAATGTTAACTCTAATGTTGCACCAGGCTGTCGTGGATGCCGATGATTGTCACGATGAGCAACGTTTCTAACCTCGAACTTCAACGTGTTATTTCTCTTCCGCACATCCTTACAAATGTTTCCACAAAGTTTCATTGTCCTATGATCACTAGTTTTTCATCGGGGCCGTCTCAAACAGCCAAAGTTTAATTATGTTCACCCTGTGCAAAGGCTTTCCTCGATAATTTTATTTCCAAAATGATACTGATTTAGGGAACACCAACCAAGTGAGATTAATGGTGTGCTCCTTTGCGTCCTGTGGTGTTGTACGCAATTTGTGTACAATATTTGGGCGGCTGACTCAGTTGTCTTCTCGTGCTGCGAGTTGTGCTGTTACCGTGTAGTCACTGCATGGAATCAACCAATCTGTCCGTGAAAAATAAATGCACATTTTTCACTGTTTTCCAGCTCTACCGGATGAAGTGGTTGGAGAGCTCTCAATAAATTCAAAGCCAGACCTCAAGACTTGTTTAAATTGATCTCCATGTTTGTTAAGTTTTCCGACAGCTTTACTTCGACAGACTCCTTAATTGCGCTGTCCCGCAGTACTTCATTTAATGTTTATTTTCGAGGCAGTGCAAGGTGATAGCTGACTGGTTCGGTTCCATTAGTCGGGTGTGTCACCGATGTTCATTGGATCCCTCCTCGACTGTTCTAATTGTCTGCTCCGCATTAGACATGTCACATTCGTATGAAATACGGTAAACTGCCGGCTCTCGGAGCCCTACGTGGCATTCTTGGTGAAATCTTTGAAAGCTTAGGATTCTGTGAGATGTTGCAAGGGTAAATGCACATGCGGTCCGATTCCGCTTATCTGACCTGCCAATTTTCGTCTCAAAAAAGTAAGAAGTGGAGACTTTAAGTCTTAATAGGAGCTTTATCGTTCAGTGTGTAAGTACGTCATTGAAACGCCAAATATTCGGGTTTCGGTCATGGCTTGACTATAGTATATTTTTTTCACATCTGATTATGCTATTGTCATGTGGAGAACGGCGAGTTACAACATGGTTCGTATTTCATTTTGAAATGTACATGCGTACCATAACTAGTTGGGAGAATTGGCTCACAGACAAAAAAAGGGTAACATAACAAAAGCGTATCCACAAGAGAATTCAGGTATCCACAGCGTAATTCAGATGATCAATTGTCTTAATTATTCACTTGAAACATATGGAACGCAAAGGAACGAGAGAAGTTCAGATAAGGTACGCTACGTTGTATAAACTGGCAGCGGTATTCTACTCTGATGGCATTCGTGCCCATTTGTGCTATTCCAGGACAACGCCAGCTAATACACTTCTTGTGTTTCACACCAAGCATTCTCCAAAACGTTCAGACGCTAAGAGGTAACTGTTTTGTTGCACTACCAGGGAAACGATGGATCAAACAACCACCTTAATGCACCAGTGACACAAGCTACGCTGGTCGAATACCTCTGGAGTTTGTTGGGGGTAAAGTTGAGCTGCGCACAATAAATTATACAGACCATTCCATTTCCGTTCCCCATTCCTACAATTCCAGGCAGTTGTGCTCCCCCATGACAAAGCCAGCTAACACACTTCTTACGTTTCCTCCTACACATTCTCCAAGACGTTCATCAACTCAGTTATTTGACTTTTATCTTACTGACCACTTGTAAAACTACATACGAAGGCCTGTTGTTTTATGACCAATGGCTACTGCTGATAGAAGTATCACCGAACATTGTATTGCAAGATGAGATTCGATACATCTACAGTTACCTCAATGTACGATTTTAGGGGCATTTCGTAGCTGATATACTATACAAGAGACAAAAATTTATGAAATTTTTAATGGCTAAGATCGCATTCAATACTATTTATTCCTGACGTCCTGCTGCAATAGTCAAGCCTGTCATCTTCTGATCTAGAAACAAAGGCTTGTTGTCATACGTCCTGTTCATTATAACTGTATCACTCATGTCATGTTGAAACTATAGTTGGCAATACGTAGCACTTTCCGCACAGGTTTGTTAAAAATAAAAACACCTTTGTCACAAACAGTAACAACACAGTTACAGTGCACTACAACGTCAACATGACATATTTGATACAACCATAGTAGAACACGACGTATAACGAAAAGATTTTTTTGAAGATCACAGGATGACTGTCTCAGGTGTTGCAACTGGTCATTAGGAACAAATAGAATCGAATGTGATGTTGGATATTAAATGTTCCTTCGAAGCAAATACAAATCGCTTCTTCCCTTCTCTAATTAAGAGAAATATCGATACTGAAAGTAGTGGCCAAGAAAATCTTTCCGCCTGTATTACCTTGACAGTGTGATCAGGTGCTGTATATTACCTAAATAACTGTGCGTTTGCAATAAAACAATGTAAATGTATACCGACCCCTTCAGAACTGCTGCTTTTCATTTTCCACGAATGTATTTAGACACTCCTTCTGCTAAGACAAATACATGTGAACCAAAGTTTCTTATCATTTGTTTTAAAACTGTTAAGTTCCCATACAGAAATGCCAGTCTACTTGCTACTACCGTAATTTTACAAACAGTAAAGTTCTTTACAAAATGCAACCTTTATTTTCGACAGATTGTACACCATAGCCAATGAACTGTGAGGCATGCTCAGTAAAATTCTTTTCGTTAGGGACTCGGTCAAAAGTAAAGTCTTCGTTTGTACAGTAAGTGTAGAAGATATGTTGACTGGTTATTTACCACCGGCGAACACCTGACCACAAATGAGTAATCTGGTCCCTGTAGGAAGCTAAGGTGTCTGAATATTGTTGTCATGATTTCAATGGATTGTGTTCAGTATATTAATGGATTACGCAACACATTAGTCATCAGTGTTTGTGCGGACTGTGCGCAGTAGCCTACCTTAGCTACATCTTTGTAACGTTCAACTAAATGAACCCACTACAAGTGACTGGAATAACCAACGAAAGGATAAAGTTCCACGAGTCGGGACGTGGAATGTCAGAAGCTTGAAAATGTTAGGGAAGCTAGAAAAATCTGAAAATGGAAATGTAAGGGCTTAATCTAGATATCGTAGAAGTCAATGAAGTGAAATGGAAAGAAGATAAGGATTTATGGTGATATGAGTACAGGGTAATATCAACAGCAGCTGAAAATGGTATAACGGGAGTGGAATTTGTTATGAATAGGAAGGTAAGGCAGAGAGTGTGTTACTATGAACAGTTCAGTGACAGGTGTATTCTCATTAGCATCGACGGCAGACCAACACCGATAACGATAGTCCAGGTATGCATTCCAAACTCGCAAACTGAAAATAAAGAGATTGAGAAAGTATATGAGGATATTGAAAGGGTAAAACAGTACCTAAAGAGACATGAAAATCTAATAGTCACGATAGAATGCAATGCAGATGTAGGAAAACAAGGAGAATAGAAGATTACAGGATAATATAGGCTTGGGACAAGGAATGAGAGAGTAGAAATACTAATTGAGCTCTGTAATAAATTTCAGGTAGTAACAGCGAAGACTCTGTTCAAGAACCACAAGAGGAGGAGGTATACTTGGAAAAGGCCGGGTGATACGGGAAGATTTCAGTTAGATTACATCATGGTCAGACAGAGATTCCGAAATCAGATACTGGATTGTAAGGCGCACCCAGGAGCAGATACAGACTCAGATAACAATATAGCAGTGATGAAGAGTAGGCTGAAGTTTAAGACATTAATCAGGAAGAATCAATATGCAAAGAAGTGGGGTACGGAAGTACAAAGGAATGACGAGATACGGTTGAAGTTCTCTAAGGCTATACATACAGCAATAAGGAATAGCTCATCAGGCAGTACAGATGAAGAGGAATGGACATCTCTCTAAAGGGCCATACTGAAGTTCGGAAGGAAAACATAGCTACAAGAAAGGTAACTCGAAGAAACCATGGGTAACAGAAGAAATACTTCAATTGATCGATGAAAGGAGAAAGTACAAAAATGTTCATGGAAATTCAAGAGTACAGAAACACAAGTCTCTGAGGAATGAAATAAGTAGGAAGTGCAGGGAAGCTAAGACGAAATGGATGCATGAAAAATATTAAGAAATCGAGAAAGAAATGGTTGCCGGAAGGACTGACTCAGCATATAGGAAAGTCAAAACAACCTTCGGTGAAACCAAAAGCAAGGATAGTAAAATTAGCAGTGCAACGAGGATCCCACTATTAAAAGCAGAGGAGGAAGCGAATAGGTGGAAAGAGTACACTGAAGACCTCTATGAACGGCAAGATTTGTCTGACGTGATAGAAGATGAAAGAGGACTCAACCGAGAAGAGACAGTGGATCCAGTTTTAGAATTGGAATTAAAAAGACCTTTGGAGGACTTAAGATCAAATTAGGCAGAAGGGATAGATAATATTCCATCAGAGTTTCTAAAATCATTGAGGGAAGTGGCAACAAAACGACTAGGATGTATCAGTCTTGCGACATACCATCTAGCATACGGAAAAATATCATCCACACAGTTCCAAAGATGGCCAGAGCTGACAAGTGCGAGAATTATCGCACAATCAGCTTAACAGCTCATACGCTCAAGCTGCTGACAAGAATAATATACAGAAGAATACAAAAGAAAATTGAGGCCATGTTGGATAATGATCACTTTGGCTGTAGCAAAGGTAAAGGCACCAGATAGGCAATTCTGACGTTGTGGTTGGTAATGGAAGCAGGACCAAAAAAAAAAAAAAAAACAAGACACCTTAAAATGATTTTTCGACCCTGAAAGAGCGTTCGACAATGTAAAACGGTGCAAGATGCTCGAAATTCTGGGAAAGACGGAGATAACCCTTAGGGAGAGACTGTTAACACGCAATATGTACAAGAGCCAAGAAGGGATTATAATAGTGGACGACCAAGAACGAAGTGCTCGGGATAAAAAAAGGTGTAAGACAGTAAGACAGGGACCTAGTCTTTCCTCACTGCTGTTCAATCTGTACATCCAGGAGGGTAGGATGGCAATCGGAGCAAGTTCAGGAGTGGAATTAAAATTCAAGGTAAAAGGATATTAATGACACACGTACAATTGGCTGATGACATTGCTATCCTGAGTGAAAGTGAAGTAGAGTTACATGATCTGCTGAATGAAATGAACATTATAATCGGTCTGAGGCGCTGCAGCCATGGACTGTGCGGCTGGTCTCGGCGGAGGTTCGAGTACTCCCTCGGGCATGGGTGTGTGTGTTAGTCCTTACGATGATTTAGGTTAAGTAGTGTGTAAGCTTAGGGACTGATGACCTCAGCAGTTCAATCCCATAAGATTTCACACACATTTGAACATTTTTGAACAGTCTAATGAGTTCAGAATATGGATTGAGAATAAATCGAAGAAAGACGAGCCGGCCGGTGTGGCCGTGCGATTCTAGGCGCTGCACACTGGAACCGAGCGACCGCTACGGTCGCAGGTTCGAATCCTGCCTCGGGCATGGATGTGTGTGTGATGTCCTTAGGTTAGATAGGTTTAATTAGTTCTAAGTTATAGGCGACTGATGACCTCAGAAGTTACGTCACGTAGTGCTCAGAGACAACCATTTGAAGATAGACGAAAGTAATGAGAAGTAGCAGAAATGAGAACAGCGAGATACTTAACGTCAGGACTGATGGTCACGAAGTAGATGAAACTAAAAAATTGTGCTAGCCACTCAGTAAAATAACCAATGACCGACGGAGCAAGAATGACATCGAAAGCAGACTAGCACTGACAAAAAGTTCATTCCTGGCCGGAGAAGGTTACTATTATCAAACGTAGACCTTAATTTAAGGAAGAAATTTCTGATAATGTACGTTTGGAACACAGCTTTGTTTGGTAGTGAAACATGGACGTAGGAAAATCGGAACAGAAGCACATCGAAGCATATGAGATGTGATGTTAGAGACGAATGTGGAAAATTGTTGTTGTTGTGGTCTTCAGTCCTGAGACTGGTTTGATGCAGCTTTCCATGCTAATCTATCCTGTGCAAGCTTCTTCATCTCCCAGGACCTACTCCAACCTACATCCTTCTGAATCTGCTTAGTGTATTCATCTCTTGGTCTCCCTCTACGATTTTTACCCTCCACACTGCCCTCCAATGCTAGATTAGTGATCCCATGATGCCTCAGAACATGTCCTACCAAGCGGTCCCTTCTTCTAGTCAAGTTGTGCCACAAACTTCTCTTCTCCCCAATCCTATTCAATACCTCCTCATTAGTTACGTGATCTACCCACCTAATCTTCAACATTCTTCTGTAGCACCACATTTCGAAAGCTTCTATTCTCTTCTTGTCCAAACTGTTTATCGTCCATGTTTCACTCCCATACATGGATACACTCCATACAAATACATTCAGAAACGACTTCCTGACACTTAAATCAATACTCAATGTTAACAAATTTCTCTTCTTCAGAAACGCTTTCCTTGCCATTGCCAGTCTACATTTTATATCCTCTCTACTTCGACAATCATCAGTTATTGTACTCCCTAAATAGCAAAACTCCTTTACTACTTTAAGTGTCTCATTTCCTAATCTAATTCCCTCAGCATCACCCGACTTAATTCGACTACATTCCATTATCCTCGTTTTGCTTTTGTTGGTGTTCACCTTATATTCTCCTTTCAAGACACTGTCCATTCCGTTCAACTGCTCTTCCAAGTCCTTTGCTGTCTCTGACAGAATTACAATGTCATCGGCAAACCTCAAAGTTTTTATATCTTCTCCCTGGATTTTAATAGCTACTCCAATTTTTCTTTTGTTTCCTTTACTGCTTGCTCAATATACAGATTGAATAACATCGGGGAGAGGCTACAACACTGTCTCACTCCGTTCCCAACCACTGCTTCCCTTTTATGCCCCTCGACTCTTATAACTGCCATCTGGTTTCTGTACAAATTGTAAATAGCCTTTCGCTCCCTGTATAATACCCCTGCCACTTTTATAATTTGAAAGAGAGTATTCCAGTAAACATTGTCAAAAGCTTTCTCTAAGTCTACAAATGCTAGAAACGTAGGTTTGCCTTTCCTTAATCTTCCTTCTAAGATAAATCGTAAGGTCAGTATTGCCTCACGTGTTCCAACATTTCTACGGAATCCAAACTGATCTTCCCCGAGGTCGGCTTCTACCAGTTTTTCCATTCGTCAGTAAATAAATCTCGTTAGTATTTTGTAGCTGTGAATTATCAAACTGATAGTTCGGTAATTTTCACATCTGTCAACACCTGCTTTCTTTGGGATTGGAATTATTATATTCTTCTTGAAGTCTGAGGTTTATTTCGCCTGTCTCGTACATGTTGCTCACCAGATGGTAGAGTTTTGTCAGGACTGGCTCTCCCAACGCCGTCAGTAGTTCTAATGGAATATTGTCTACTCCCGGGTCCTTGTTTTGACTCAGGTCTTTCAGTGCTCTGTCAAACTCTTCACGCAGTATCGTATCTCCCATTTCATGTTCATCTACATCCTCTTCCATTTCCATAATATTGTCCTCAAGTACATCGCCCTTGTATAGACCCTCTATATACTCCTTCCACCTTTCTGCTTTCCCCTCTTTGCTTAGAACTGGGTTGCCATGTGAGCTCTTGATATTCATACAAGTGGCTCTCTTTTCTCCAAAGGTCTCTTTAATTTTCCTGTAGGCAGTATCTATCTTACCCCTAGTAAAGATAACCCTATACATCCTTACATTTGTCCTCTAGCCATCCCTGCTTAGCCATTTTGCACTTCCTGTCGATCTCACTTTTGAGACGTTTGTATTCCTTTTTGCCTGCTTCATTTACTGCGTTTTTATATTTTCTCCTTTCATCAATTAAATTCAATATTTCTTCAGTTACAAGGATTTCTACTAGCCTTCGTCTTTTTACCTACTTGATCCTCTGCTGCCTTCACTACTTCATCCCTCAGAGCTACCCATTCGTCTTTTACTGTATTTCTTTCCCCCATTCCTGTCAATTGTTCCCTTATGCTCTCCCTGAAACTCTGTACAACCTGTGGTTTAGTCAGTTTATCCAGGTCCCATCTCCTTAAATTCCCACCTTTTTTGCAATTTCTTCAGTTTTAATCTACAGTTCATAACTAATAGATTGTGGTCAGAGTCCACATCTGCCCCTGGAAATGTCCTACAATTTAAAACCTGGTTCCTAAATCTCTGTGCCGGCCACGGTGGTCTAACGTTTCTAGGCGCTCAGTCCGGAACCGCACGACTGCTACGGTCGCAGGTTCGAATCCTGCATTGGACATGTCCTTAGGTTAGTTAGCTTTAATTAGTTCTAAGTTCTAGGCGACTGATGACCTCAGAAGTTAAGTCGCATAGTGCTCAGAACCATTTGAACCATTTGATCCTAAATCTCTGTCTTACCATTATACACTCCTGGAAATTGAAATAAGAACACCGTGAATTCATTGTCCCAGGAAGGGGAAACTTTATTGACACATTCCTGGGGTCAGATACATCACATGATCACACTGACAGAACCACAGGCACATAGACACAGGCAACAGAGCATGCACAATGTCGGCACTAGTACAGTGTACATCCACCTTTCGCAGCAATGCAGGCTGCTGTTCTCCCATGGAGACGATCGTAGAGATGCTGGATGTAGTCCTGTGGAACGGCCTGCCATGCCATTTCCACCTGGCGCCTAAGTTGGACCAGCGTTCGTGCTGGATGTGCAGACCGCGTGAGACGACGCTTCATCCAGTCCCAAACATGCTCAATGGGGGACAGATCCGGAGATCTTGCTGGCCAGGGTAGTTGAGTTACACCTTCTAGAGCACGTTGGGTGGCACGGGATACATGCGGACGTGCATTGTCCTGTTGGAACAGCAAGTTCCCTTGCCGGTCTAGGAATGGTAGAACGATGGGTTCGATGACGGTTTGGATGTACCGTGCACTATTCAGTGTCCCCTCGACGATCACCAGTGGTGTACGGCCAGTGTAGGAGATCGCTCCCCACACCATGATGCCGGGTGTTGGCCCTGTGTGCCTCGGTCGTATGCAGTCCTGATTGTGGCGCTCACCTGCACGGCGCCAAACACGCATACGACCATCATTGGCACCAAGGCAGAAGCGACTCTCATCGCTGAAGACGACACGTCTCCATTCGTCCCTCCATTCACGCCTGTCGCGACACCACTGGAGGCGGGCTGCACGATGTTGGGGCGTGAGCGGAAGACGGCCTAACGGTGTGCGAGACCGTAGCCCAGCTTCATGGAGACGGTTGCGAATGGTCCTCGCCGATACCCCAGGAGCAACAGTGTCCCTAATTTGCTGGGAAGTGGCGGTGCGGTCCCCTACGGCACTGCGTAGGATCCTACGTCCTACGGTCTTGGCGTGCATCCGTGCGTCGCTGCGGTCCGGTCCCAGGTCGACGGGCACGTGCACCTTCCGCCGACCACTGGCGACAACATCGATGTACTGTGGAGACCTCACGCCCCACGTGTTGAGCAATTCGGCGGTACGTCCACCCGGCCTCCCGCATGCCCACTATACGCCCTCGCTCAAAGTCCGTCAACTGCACATACGGTTCACGTCCACGCTGTCGCGGCATGCTACCAGTGTTAAAGACTGCGATGGAGCTCCGTATGCCACGGCAAACTGGCTGACACTGACGGCGGCGGTGCACAAATGCTGCGCAGCTAGCGCCATTCGACGGCCAACACCGCGGTTCCTGGTGTGTCCGCTGTGCCGTGCGTGTGATCATTGCTTGTACAGCCCTCTCGCAGTGTCCGGAGCAAGTATGGTGGGTCCGACACACCGGTGTCAATGTGTTCTTTTTTCCATTTCCAGGAGTGTATAATCTATCTGATACCTTTTAGTATCTCCAGGATTCTTCCATGTATACAACCTTCTTTTATGATTCTAGAACCAAGTGTTAGCTATGATTAAGTTATGCTCTGTGCAAAATTCTACCAGACGGTTCCTCTTTCATTTCTTATCCCCAATCCATATTCACCTACTATGTTTCCTTCTCTCCCTTTTCCAACTGTCGAATTCCAGTCACCCATGACTATTAAATTTTCGTCTCCCTTCACTACCTGAATAATTTCTTTTATCTCATCATACATTTCTTCAATTTCTTCGTCATCTGCAGAGCTAGTTGGCATATAAACTTGTACTACTGTAGTAGGCATGGGCTTAGTGTCTATCTTGGCCACTATAGTACGTTCACCATGCTGTTTGTAGTAGCTTACCTGCACTCCTATTTTTTATTCATTATAAAACCGACTCCTGCATTACCCCTATTTGATTTTGTATTTATAACCCTGCATTCACCTGACCAGAATTCTTGTTCCTCCTGCCACCGAACTTCACTAATTCCCACTATATCTAACTTTAACCTATCCATTTCCCTTTTTGAATTTTCTAACCTACCTGCCCGATTAAGGGATCTGACATTGCACGTTCCGATCCGTAGAATGCCAGTTTTCTTTCTCCTGATAACGACGTCCTCCTGAGTAGTCCCTGCCTGGAGATCCGAATGGGGGACTATTTTACCTCCGGAATATTTTACCCAAGAGAACGCCATCACCATTTAACCATACAGTAAAGCTGCATGCCTTCGGGAAAAATTACGGCTGTAGTTTCCCCTTGCTTTCAGCCGTTCGCAGTACCACGACAGCAAGGCCGTTTTGGTTAATGTTACAAGGCCAGATCAGTCAATCATCCAGTCTATTGCCCCTGCAACTACTGAAAAGACTGCTGCCCCTCTTCAGGAACCACACGTTTGTCTGGCCTCTCAACAGATACCCCTCCGTTGTGGTTGCACCTACGGTACGGCTATCTGTATCGTTAAGGCATGCAAGCCTCCCCACCAACGGCAAGGTCCATGGTTTATGGGTGGAAAATTAGGTGAACTGATAAGGTAAAGAATGCGTAGGTTTTTCTCAGACTCGTACAGGAAAGGAATATGTGGAAAACACTGACAAGGAGAAGGGCAGGATGATAGGACATCCGTTAAGACATCGGTGAGTGACTTCTACAGCACTAGAGGAAACCATACAGGGAAAAAACTTAAGTGGAAGAGAGAGAGAGTGGAATACATATAGCAGATGATTGAGGCCATTGATTGCAAGTGTTACTCTGAGATGAAGAGATTGGCACAATATAGGAATTCGTTACGGGCATTATGAAACCACTCAGAAGACTGACGACTCAAAAAAGAAGTAGTGGGTGGCATTGAAAGCTCATAGGAAAAGCTAACTATAAGGTGAGTGATGTTCCAAATCCTGATCAGTAACCTCCGCGTGCATGCGATCGAGATGTGGCTCACTTTGAAATGTTTGAAACTGGAGTGTCTCTTATTTTTACAAATAATCTCAGCTACTGTTCTGTTCCTTTGTTGACTCATTGATGGCCTCTTGTTTGCATAATGCTTGCCTTTGGAAATTCCACTGCTTTTTCTAAAATTAATTCGCATTGTGAGAGTGGAACCCGCCATCTATATTGGAAGATACTTTCTTAATCAGAACATATTAGCTTAATCGCATTTGGTGAACGTATGGCAGTTTGCTCGTTTCCACTCTTATGGGTGTGTTGTTAGCAACGTAACACATCAAAAAGACACTTAACACCCATCGTGTAAACTAATTGACAACAAAGGGCACTAGATGACTATTTGAGATGTCACATCCGTAACGAGATACTTGTTAATAAGATTTCGAAGTGACAGATTTCCTTACTTAATTTAAATGTCCAGAAATGTAAAATCGTGCAGTTCGTAACAGGAAATCACGGAATATCGTAGAACTACAATATTAGTGAGTCACGACCTAAATCCGTCAATAAATACGTGGGTTTAAGAACGCAATGTTTCAATTCTACAAATCAATATACTGTGAAATCTAATAATGAGGTAGGCTTATTCATAGATAATGCCGGTGGCAGATCTAGGTTCATTAGTGGAATAGTAGCAAGATTTAATCACTCTAGAAAAGTGGTCGATTGCAACCCATAGTAGAATATTGCTCAAGTGTGAGGGACTCGTATAAAATGGCACTAACAGGGAATATTAACACTATAGGAAGAACGGAAACACAGCGCAGGCTGTTCCGGCCGATGGGAGAGTCTCGTGGACATGCTCAAGAAACGGAGCTGGCATAGACTTGATGCAGTGACAAACTATTCCGAGAAAGCGTATTTACAAAGTTTCAAGAAGCTGAGAATGTACTAGAACCCACTACGTATCACTACCGCAGGAATCTCGGGATATCAGATAAGCTACAACATGCAAAGAGGCGTTTAAACATTCTTCCCGCACTCCATACGTAAATGGAACGAGGAGAAGTCTTGATAAGTGGTACACATGGGAAGTACCCTCTGACTTGCATCTCACAGTGGTTTGCCGAGTATGGATGTTGGTGGCTCTGATAATGGCTCGTAAGAGTAGAAACCGGTAAGCTGTCATAGGTGCACAAAATGCGATAAAGGCAATTATGATTAAATCCTCGCTTTTCTGTCGGTGTGCCGATTGTATCCTCACGCACGCCCAGCTCTCACGCGGTGTGTTCGCGGCACGTTAGTCACGAAGCCGCGCTTCAGCCAAGCCGAGGGCCGACCGGCGCTGGCCACGGGCGACGCTTTGATTGGTCGACCGGCCGGCGGCGTCCTCTAATTGAAGCCGCTTCCGCTCTTTTGTCGCGCGCTCGCCGCCAGGTGTAATTGCAGTTTGCGACGGCTGACCAGCACACAGATTCTGCTCACGTTCGCTGCAGTCCGCTCTTTCAACGCCTCCTCCAGTCGGCAGCAGTCTGTGGTACTTCTCCCGAATACAAGCCCGAAAGTGCTCCAGCATTCTGGCGTACACCCACACCCTCCGACACTGATGGGGTTGTCTTTCGCTCCTATGAGCCTCTATAAAAAGAGGATACCGCATTTACTCTACGTTTATCTGTCGCATACATCCAAATTTCTTTCCCTCCCTACAACTTTATCCTTTACGTGACGTCCATTCCTGGATTGGTACGAATGCAACATCTTGTGCTACCAACATGTTCCAAAATACCACGCCTAAAAACGGAATTTTTCCGGGGTTCATACCTCGGGTTCCATTTGTGGTAGAGAGATAGGGTCAAGTGTCTTGGCTAGTAGGCCTTGGGCTAGGGAGCATTCGTATACCAAACGGAAGGATCGTCTTCCTGTAGCTATCCTGCAGTTCAGAGTCAAAGTCTGAATGTTACAAAATTCCTCAGGCGCACCTTAACAGGCTTATGGATACAAAATTTAGCTCATGGCAGTTCCTGAGAGAACCCGAAAAAAAGCGTTTCTAGTGGGTGCGAGAGAGCTCAGTTAGACTGTAGCTATGTTATCAGTGAACATTATACATGTTTACACCTACATGATTTCTCAGAGGAAATCATGTAGGTGTAAACATGTATAATGTTATACTGATAACTGATGTTATACTGATAACTGATAACTGTAGCTATGTTATCAGTGAACATTATACATGTTTACACCTACATGATTTCCTCTGAGAAATCATGTAGGTGTAAACATGTATAATGTTCACTGATAACATAGCTACAGTCAATGAAAGTTAGAAAGCATTACAGAATATGGATTGAGGGTGTACCACAGAAAGACGAAAGTAGTGAGGAGAAACATAAATGAAATTAGCAATTAACATTAAAACTGGGGAGAACGTAGTAGATGAAGTGGAGGAATTTTTTTGCCCTGGAGGCAAAGTAACGGCTGAAGGACGAAGAAAGGTTTGGAAATAGGCCATTCCCTGCTAAAACAAGAACATCGGTCCTAATTTGTAGAAAGTTTTTTGTGAATATTTAAGTTTGGTGTACAACATTGTTTGGAAGTGAATCATGAACTGCGGCGAAACCCAAAAACAAGAGAATCGGTTTTTAAAAATTGATATTACAGGGGAATGCTGAAAAATTAGGCATACTAATAAGGTAGGAAGTGAGGAGGCTGGAGAGGAAAGAAGTATTTGGAAAACACTGACTAGAGCAAGAGACAGGATGATAGGGTACGTATTAAGACACCAGCGGGCATATTCTGCTATCGGAGCACGAAAATGGCGAATACGTTCCTTTTTAAAAGATTCTGACTGAAAAGTCAGAACCACTCACTCCCACAAGGTCTCCTAACTGAGCTCTCTCGCACCCACATATGCGTTCAGCAGAAGTTTCATAGAATTACTTTAATACTGTTTCTCTACTGTTCGATTCTCGAATTAAACTTAGGAAAAATGAACGTGTAAAACTTTCCTTACGAGCTCTAATTTCTCTTATTTCTTTACGAGCGACATTTCTCCCTATGTTGGTGGGAGTCAACAAATTTTTGGCATCACTAGCAGGCAGATGGTGACTGAAATTTCGTGAAAACAAAAAACGCTTTTATTTAAGCGACAGTTGTCCCAACTCGCTTGCCATGTCCGTATCATTTTTTCCCCATTTCGCGATAACAAAATAACGAGCAGCCCTTCTCTGAGTTTTTTCGATGTGTTCCGTCAATTATTTCTGACAAGTATCTCACACTGTATAGCATTAATCTAGAAGATGATGTACAAGTATAGCGCAGGCACAGAAGTAAGTCTTCTAAGTATTCTGTCAATAAACTGCAGACTTTGGTTCGTTATCCTAAATATTTTCTGTGGAATTATTACTTTTGCAATTGTAACTGCTATGTATTTGGTTCAATTTACAATCTTCAAATTTATGTCTTATTTATCGTGTAATCGAAATTTAACAGAAATTTTGTAGTAATTACGTGAGGACCACGCACTTTTTATTCGTCTGGTCAATTGCCACTTTTCACACCATGCGGACATTTTGCCTAAATAATTTTGCAATTTGATATGATTTTCTTATTATTTTAACAAACGGTAAACGACAGCATCGTCTGCAATCAACCTAACAAGGCTTCTAAGATTGTCAGATCGTTGACATCTATTCGCTTATTTTGATGGAACTCTTGAGTCTTTCCTGTACTCCAATCATTTCTTTTTTGGTGTGTGGGTTGTGTGATGGAGAAGAAAGACTGCGTTATTGTCATTTTAATCCGAGCACTTGCCATCAATTCTAAATATTCCGTCTTCTTTCTTGTAGATATTGTAGATTATCCTTCTTTACATATGCCTTATTTTTCCGGGAATTTCTATCTTTCACTATTTTTCGTTGTCTACCGCTTTTCCTGGGGCAACAAGTCCTACAGACGTTTGTTCATTTGTCTTACGTTTTTCCTCTATTAACATGTCGAACGCATGTGTAGCCGTAAACTTTCCTAAAGCTAATCTTATCTTCGTGTGACCGATTTTTAATGTTCTTTTATATTCTACGGAAATTTTTTTTGTCAGCAACTTAGGAGCATGTGATGTTAAGCTGATGGTGCGACCCGTCTAGTGTTTGTTTATCTCCCTCAGATGTGCCTGTTGCATTTTGAATTGCTCTAATAATGTGTCTTTCAAATACAATTTTGAATTACGTGTGTCGTAGTTTATCTGTTGACACGATGAAAGTTTTCCCATGCGGTATACAGGATACGAATAGTGGAAGGCTGAAACCTCTTTTCTTATTAGTATTTTCGGGCACAGTCTACGCACGATGTTCTGTGGCGAAATGCAGCTTCATTATCTGACAAGATGCATACAGTAACGCTATTTTGACAACTTTTTACACAGTTTGTAGCAGATGTTAGGCAGTGTAACGCCTGTGTAACTGCCACAGTCCTTCTTACAATGTGTACGTAAATATTGGTCTGTCTGTAGCTTAAAACTCTGTGCAGCGGACGCTGACTCGATTCCAAAACCCTTGCCAATCGCAGTCAAATTCTTTGAATTATCAACGCCTGGAAACCTCAGTTGCTGGAGAATAAGCTCAAAAGGCGAAGGTTCTGGTTCGAATTCGAGTCGGGCGCAAAGTTTTCATCTGCTCGGGAGCTTTTAATTAGCAGACATACAGGGTGTAACAGGTTCAAGTGTAGATATTTCTGTTGGTGACTGAGGACTGTCTACTGAACGACATTACATCAGCAGACTAATAATTAAAACATTAAGGAGTAGCGAGTTTTTAGTTTGATTGATAGCTATATGTGGCAGGAGCAAACCATTACAGCTTTATTTCCCCTGGGCAGCATTCAGTTGTTGAAATGTAACACTTGGACACAAAACGACTTTTCCATACCGAAAGGCGTAGTCCACTTAGTGGTGCAGTTATGGCCATGCAGAAAACATCAGGTCATGAAGTTTTTCGCGTGTTTGTGGGGAGATGTTCAATACAGAGAAAAATCATCTAAGGCACTTGTGCGTATGTGTGTGTGTGTGTGTGTGTGTGTGTGTGTTTTAAGATAGCCCATACAAAAATATGTGTACTCACACCAGTTACACCACAGTTCTCCATACTCTTCTGGTTTATGTACCATTTTCTTATTAAATATAGTATGCAGAAGGTCTTGAAATATATCACTGATGAAAAGCTCATTGGCTCCCAGTCAGATGGTAGTGTTCTGAAGATATATGAAACTGCATCCAGTGAAATTTGTTCCCAGACTCTGAATTTTTCGTCCTGTATTCGTGGAAACTAACTGTCCTTCGAGATGCCTCATCCACCGGAAATTCTTTGTTTGCCCTCAATGATATACTTTGCCACCCTGTCCGACCCGTTTTGGCTGGAGGTAGAGAAGCTCCAATGGTCGGCATAGCGTTCTTCAACATTCCCTCTTATATATACGCATATTGCATTGGTTCTAGTAGTTTTATTGTTCATATACTGCTTTTCTTCCTTTTGTAGTACGTACTCCCTCCTGAGAATAAAATTAATATTATGCATTATCACCTTAAAATTTTTATTGTTGTCCTATGATGAATACTCTGTGCAGTTAGGGAACATCTTACTTAAAATACAATTTTGTAATGCTCATTTACCTTCCACTTGATGATAATGACAATAATGTGGAGAATTATAATTGAACCGGCCGGTTTAGAAACAATGCATTTCCATAAATGTATATTTTTCAGGAAACATAAAAAACTATTTTTAAAAGAGAGTTCAACACATATCAGAAGTTGGTTCCTCCTTTGTAAAGAGTAGAGTTAGGTGAGTAATTTAACATACAGGTCCTAGCAGCAGGGTTGTGCAGTTTAATGTATCTTCCAACAGCCCAATAAAAATCATAGAATAATTAATTAATGAATTTGTTAATAAATAGTATTTTTGTGTGATGTATAGAGTCGAAATTCTTATGTTATACTTTAGGTATGTGACAGTGGATGTATCTGTTGCTTTTATCGAATGATTAATGTAAATTCACTTGTAGAGTTTTGTCCTTAATTATTATTCTGTTTTTAAACTCTTTGTATTGTGTGTTTGGTCAGTTGATGATGCTATCATTATGCAGACAGGCCTGAAGATGATGCAATGAATCGCCGAAACTGGTAGCCATATAATAAATAACATAGTAAGGGCGGCTGTAGGTGTTCCACTTTTTATATTATAGATATATCTTGTTCATTCTTTCTCTTGAAATGATTAAATCTAGCAAAGATGTTTGATGAAATTAATCAAAATTAGCAAAACGTGCTTTCTTACAACTGCATATCTCATCTGTTTTCCCTTCCGCAATTGTTCTTCTGGCATAGTTTATGTATTCACTAGCCTGAAGACGTGCTCTTTTTATCACCTCACTCTTGAATTCAGCTTCATTGCTCACCCCCCCCCCTCCCCTTCTATTGTTTTGTGAAGTTTTTCTTTATCACAGAACTTTAAATAAAACTACTTTCAACCGTCACTATGTAATCACATTATAACCAAAACCAAGAATGTTCCATTCTGTCTAAAAGACAGACAGCTTTTCAACAATGACAAACCTGATTAGTAGATTAAATGGATCACTTAGCGCTGCCAACAGAATAAACAGTGCTGCTATTATGATTAGTAACACCAGAACTCCAATAGTTACTTTGTTTATAAAAATGACACGAACTTACCAGGAACTATAAACATACACAGGTAGACGGAGATTACGTCGTTTCTATACAGAGCGCTGCGGCTACCCTTAAAGAGGGCGTGGACATAAATAAGTCTAGTTTTCATAAAATGCTGAATTATGTGTTTCTGAAATGACCGATTAGGTTATAAATGTTTTAGGTTTTGAAGTCACATACAGAGAACGTGCGCCAGTAGCGTTAGCAGTGGGAAGGGAAGCTATGTACTGCATGTGTCACATATATCTGTACACAGCCCTGGCCATTTAGTTATTGTGACAATAGACCTTATATGCATTTGATGCATTTCATGTATCATAATCTCACGTTATTGGTATGGACTGTATTTTACTTAAATTCATTTTAAGGTAAGACTTGTCAGGTAAAGTGAAACTATTTTTAAATTACGTGCCTATGATTTGGGTTTTATGTTTTCCATTGTAGTTTCTGAAAATTCAGTCCGAAGTAAAACTTTTACGACTATTTTCTTCACAAAATAAAAGGGAGCTAAACTGAAACATTTCTCACTCGGAAGACTTCCACAGCAGATGTATTTAAATTTTGTTTGTTTGAGCAAGTAAATTTCGAACACATCAGTCTGCTGTTTCTGGTGTAGTTCAACAAAAGGAAATAAAAGTTCTCCAGAAATTATTCTTAATAATGTGAAGAAAAATTCATCACAAAATTGTTCCTCAACGAAACGAAAATAGATTCTTGAGAGTTAGATTACGGTTCCTTGACCAATGAAAATTATGTTTTCAGAGTCCTATTTCACGAGCAGCACGACTTGTCCACGGCACAGAACAAGGCTCGCAGCAAATGTAGCGGGAGCCCTCCGGGTGGCAAAGGTGACGTCCAATTCGAGGCGATGTATAAGTGGTGATAGTACAACGTTCGATGGCTGGCCGAGATGAAACTGGTTCTAGCGGGTACCGCGCGGGTAGAAATACTCGCGTGGCGGAAGGTTACAAATATGGTTCAAATGGCTCTGAGCGCTGTGGGACTTAACATCTGAGGTCGTCAGTCCCCTAGAACTTAGAACTATTTAAACCTAACTAACCTAAGGACATTACACACATCCATGCCCGAGGCAGGATTCGAACCTGCGACCGTAGCGGTCGCTCGGTTCCAGGCTGATGCGCCCAGAACTGCTCGGTCACACCGGCCGGCGGATGGTTACATTTTTCCTAATGGGTATCGAAGTTATGGCGGATGCAGCAAGATGTGCATGTCTGGAGCCACCCCTGTTGTTATCTAATGCGCCCTCTGCTTGGTTACCGAGAGGCACTCTGGAGCTGAGCCGGATACCGAGACCAGCCAGAACACAGGGGTTGAGCTGACGATAATCCTCCAAGAATAGATGCGTTGCGAGTTGGCAGCTTCGAGGTCGAAGCCGAGAGAGATGCCAATAACCACTTCTCATTAAAAAACGTTTAGGCACTACAGTTGCTATTCGAGTACATCCAGTCCTCTTCTTCATTCTGCCACGTAAGAACTGTAGGCTGTTATACCTGCCACGGTCAGTTACAGAGTCTGTATATGTGGATTATCATACCTTTCCTTAAACTTTCCTGGGTGTGTTGAGATACTGCGACTTTTCGGTGAGTGTCATCATCTTCGCCAAAAGATCATTTGAATCACACTTGTGTCAAGGAGTCGATATATTAATTGTTTTCTGGATGCCACTTACGTGTTTCGTTGTGGAAAATATGTCGTATCGCAGGGTAAATATACTGATAAGTTCTATCATCATTGCCGTATGTCCGGGCAACACCTTGATTTTTTCGAAGTGATAGTTAAATCGTTGACTAACGTTGGTATACTTCACTGTTCGTCTTCTCATTAGCAGAAATCTGATGCTGTTACCACAATAATATAGTTGCGATAAGGAAAGGACGCAAACTTTCAGACTGTGGTGCCACTTCGCAAGGTACGTCGCTGTGCAGCAGACACCAGTCTGGGCGGCCGGTCAGACGCGCGACTCGTCGCAGCTGGTGCCCCTGTCGCAGCCGGCGAGGCAACCGGGCGTTGCAGCGGCCAATCTGCGCCGTGATCACCAGCCGCGATCCTAAATGGAGGAGCCACGATCGGCTTAGGGCGTTCGCCTGTGGCATTCTTTCCACGGTCCTCCCTCGTACGCACTGGCCGCGGCCAGATAAAGGTCTTAACTCGATACCTAACGAGGAAAGCCGGATCTCCGTCCAGTGCTCGGCACAGACTTATTTACCTGCAGGTGACAAGTATCTCAGGCCACCTGCTTCACGTAAAATTGCAGCTAAAAGTGCTTTACTATCCAGTTACGCCGTGCCAAATAAGATTTGTGTCCGAAGAGCAGTTCTAGTACAGTGTTCCATAATTTTCTTTTGTTTCTTCACTTTTAAATGAATGCCTTCCGTTCTTAGCGCAACCTTCAGCAGTGGGTGATTAGTCGATTGATGCTGCCTGCTTTTGTCAATTTCACTGCTTCAAGAGGTTACATTAATTCTCCTTCTCACTTCTGATACATCTGTGGCCAACTTTTAGTGAAAAAGCAGCAGCAGACAATTTCAGACTTCGTCAAAAAAGTGTATAACGGGCGAATATAAAGTTTCCGTTCGAAGGTTGAACAATCCAGAATCGGTGTGCCAAACATGCAAAATCGCCACGAATATTGAGGCAATCATCCCACCGACGCACCAGGTTTAAGACAGCCGTTTTGTAAAACATCGCGTCCTGCTAAGTGAAATAGTTTGTAACAGCCAGCTGCACATCCCAGTACTACAAGGCATCGTCGACATTTCAAGGTATTTTTCAAGGGACCGAAGGAGTGATAATCTCATGAGGAGAGATAAGGCGGGCGCTTACTGCTTGAGTTACCTACTTGAGTTGGTGTAACTTCTGCGCTTTATTTGCTATATGGGGACGTACATAATCGCAAAGCAGCGCCACACCACAATGGCAGTTTCCGGCGAACATGCTGCCCATACATATTCTTCATTCTCCGTTGGACATCTATTGGTGCTTCTCTTCCGGCAACCAAAAAAAGAATAACAGCACGCCGTTCCTGTTTGGGCCCATTTCCACAAATGCCGCACTAACCTCTTGCCTACATGTTGTTGTTGTGGTCTTCAGTCCTGAGACTGGTTTGATGCAGCTCTCCATGCTACTCTATCCTGTGCAAGCTTCTTCATCTCCCAGTACCTACCGCAACCTACATCCTTCTGAATCTGCTTAGTGTATTCATCTCTTGGTCTCCCTCTACGATTTTTACCCTCCACACTGCCCTCCAATGCTAAATTAGTGATCCCATGATGCCTCAGAACATGTCCTACCAAGCGGTCCCTTCTTCTAGTCAAGTTATGCCACACACTTCTCTTCTCCCCAATCCTATTCAATACCTCCTCATTAGTTACGTGATCTACCCACCTTATCTTCAGCATTCTTCTGTAGCACCACATTTCGAAAGCTTCTATTCTCTTCTTGTCCAAACTGGTTATCGTCCATGTTTCACTTCCATACATGGCTACACTCCATACAAATACTTTCAGAAACAACTTCCTGATACTTAAATCTATACTCGATGTTAACAAATTTCTCTTCTTCAGAAATGCTTTCCTTGCCATTGGCAGTCTACATTTTATATCCTCTCTACTTCGACCATCATCAGTTATTTTACTCCCTAAATAGCAAAACTCCTTTACTACTTTAAGTGTCTCATTTCCTAATCTAATCCCCTCAGCATCACCCGATTTAATTTGACTACATTCCATTATCCTCGTTTTGCTTTTGTTGATGTTCATCTTATATCCTCCTTTCAAGACACTGTCCATTCCGTTTAACTGCTCTTCCAAGTCCTTTGCTGTCTCTGAAAGAATAACAATGTCATCGGCGAACCTCAAAGTTTTTACTTCTCCATGAATTTTAATAGCTACTCCAATTTTTCTTTTGTTTCCTTTACTGCTTGCTCAATATACAGATTGAATAACATCGGGGAGAGGCTACAACACTGTCTCACTCCGTTCCCAACCACTGCTTCCCTTTTATGCCCCTCGACTCTTATAACTGCCATCTGGTTTCTGTACAAATTGTAAATAGCCTTTCGCTCCCTGTATAATACCCCTGCCACTTTTATAATTTGAAAGAGAGTATTCCAGTAAACATTGTCAAAAGCTTTCTCTAAGTCTACAAATGCTAGAAACGTAGGTTTGCCTTTCCTTAATCTTCCTTCTAAGATAAATCGTAAGGTCAGTATTGCCTCACGTGTTCCAACATTTCTACGGAATCCAAACTGATCTTCCCCGAGGTCGGCTTCTACCAGTTTTTCCATTCGTCAGTAAATAAATCTCGTTAGTATTTTGTAGCTGTGAATTATCAAACTGATAGTTCGGTAATTTTCACATCTGTCAACACCTGCTTTCTTTGGGATTGGAATTATTATATTCTTCTTGAAGTCTGAGGTTTATTTCGCCTGTCTCGTACATGTTGCTCACCAGATGGTAGAGTTTTGTCAGGACTGGCTCTCCCAACGCCGTCAGTAGTTCTAATGGAATATTGTCTACTCCCGGGTCCTTGTTTTGACTCAGGTCTTTCAGTGCTCTGTCAAACTCTTCACGCAGTATCGTATCTCCCATTTCATGTTCATCTACATCCTCTTCCATTTCCATAATATTGTCCTCAAGTACATCGCCCTTGTATAGACCCTCTATATACTCCTTCCACCTTTCTGCTTTCCCCTCTTTGCTTAGAACTGGGTTGCCATGTGAGCTCTTGATATTCATACAAGTGGCTCTCTTTTCTCCAAAGGTCTCTTTAATTTTCCTGTAGGCAGTATCTATCTTACCCCTAGTAAAGATAACCCTATACATCCTTACATTTGTCCTCTAGCCATCCCTGCTTAGCCATTTTGCACTTCCTGTCGATCTCACTTTTGAGACGTTTGTATTCCTTTTTGCCTGCTTCATTTACTGCGTTTTTATATTTTCTCCTTTCATCAATTAAATTCAATATTTCTTCAGTTACAAGGATTTCTACTAGCCTTCGTCTTTTTACCTACTTGATCCTCTGCTGCCTTCACTACTTCATCCCTCAGAGCTACCCATTCGTCTTTTACTGTATTTCTTTCCCCCATTCCAGTCAATTGTTCCCTTATGCTCTCCCTGAAACTCTCTACAACCTCTCGTTCTTTCAGTTTATCCAGGTCCCATCTCCTTAAATTCCCACCTTTTTGCTGTTTCTTCAGTTTCAATCTGCAGTTCATAACCAATAGATTGTGGTCAGAATCCACATCTGCCCCTCGAAATGTCTTACAATTTAAAACCTGGTTCCTAAATCTCTGTCTTACCATTATATAATCTATCTGATACCTTTTAGTATCTCCAGGATTCTTCCAGGTATACAACCTTCTTTTATGATTCTTGAACCAAGTGTTAGCTATGATTAAGTTATTCTCTGTGCAAAATTCTACAAGGCGGCTTCCTCTTTCATTTCTTCCCCCCAATCCATATTCATCTACTATGTTTCCTTCTCTCCTTTTTCCTACTGACGAATTCCAGTCACCCATGACTATTAAATTTTCGTCTCCCTTCACTACCTGAATAATTTCTTTTACCTCGTCATACAATTCATCAATTTCTTCATCATCTGCAGAGCTAGTTGGCATATAAACTTGTACTACTGTAGTAGGCATGGGCCTTGTGTCTATCTTGGCCACAATAATGCGTTCACTATGCTGTTTGTAGTAGCTAACCCGCACTCCTATTTTTTATTCATTATTAAACCTACTCCTGCATTACCCCTTTTTGATTTTGTATTTATAAACCTGTAATCACCTGACCGAAAGTCTTGTTCCTCCTGCCACCGAACTTCACTAATTCCCACTATATCTAACTTTAACCTATCCATTTCCCTTTTTAAATTTTCTAACCTACCTGCCCGATTAAGGGATCTGACATTCCACGCTCCGATCCATAGAATGCCAGTTTGCTTTCTCCTGATAACGACGTCCTCTTGAGTAGTCCCCGCCCGGAGATCCGAATGGGGGACTATTTTACCTCCGGAATATTTTACCCAAGAGTACGCCATCATCATTTAATCATACAGTAAAGCTGCATGCCCTCGGGAAAAATTACGGCTGTAGTTTCCCCTTGCTTTCAGCCGTTCGCAGTACTAGCACAGCAAGGCCGTTTTGGTTAATGTTACAAGGCCAGATCAGTCAATCATCCAGACTGTTGCCCCTGCAACTACTGAAAAGGCTGCTGCCCCTCTTCAGGAACCACAGGTTTGTCTGGCCTCTCAACAGATACCCCTCCGTTGTGGTTGCACCTACGGTACGGCCATCTGTATCGCTGAGGCACGCAAGCCTCCCCACCAACGGCAAGGTCCATGGTTCATGGGGGAAGCTTGCCTACATGTCGGTGCTTATATATACACATCGGAGTCGCGCAACGTTGCATATACGCTGCTGCAGCGCCCCCTGACGGTAAATTTGGTGTTAATGTTGTAGAATAGGTCAAGTCATGGACCCCTCATTGAATGTGTTCAAGTGGTGAAGAAGGACCCCCTGTTTCCTATGTAAACTGGGGAAAATCTGCCACAACTTCTCATTATGACACAATTTATCACAACAATACGAGAAGATGCTAACGCATTCGAATATGTGGCAAGTACGTTAAAGCGGCTATTAGAAGTTAAGAAAAAACAAGCAACTTTTCGTTGGCCCTGGCGTTAGGAAATAAATAAAGACAATCATCTGAAGGAAAAATTAATGAAATTTAAAGATCGCCTTGTATATTCTTTGAAGGACTTGACACCAAGTTTCTTGGCCCCTTGAAACACATCGATTTGTAGTATATTGTCAGAAACGTGCTTGATAACTTTGAAACATCGGATGCCTCAATGAGCTTGAAGCTGCAGTTCCTGGACTTTCAGGAAGAATCTTCAGTTAGTGCACAGATGAAAGAGCAATGGATATTTGTGTGCTTCTTGAAGTACATAATGCTTATCATGGTAGTTGGAATGCCTCGTGTTATGCTATGCTTTTTAATAACGGTTTTTCGAATGTATATGTTTGGGATCAATTTCTAGTATCTTCTTCATTACTTTATGCAAAACCCTTATGTAATACAGGGAAACTCTTCTATTTCTGAACTTTGCGTATCAAAAAACATTAGTATCATCTAAAAATGGACAATAAAACAATTACAAAGTATGAATTTGTAGATCTATGTAATGAAACTCAAACACCGTACATGAAATTGTTGATTTCTAAGACGTCAGAATTCGGTCAATCGTGAAATCGAAACGTAATTTGTTTTCACTCCGTAATTTCATGGGCAGCACAGGACTTAGTAAATAACCAATCTTATTTCATCGCAACAAAGTACCACTGGTAAACTACAAATGCCTTTTCTGTCTCTCATCCATGAATTTTATACCTCCCTCAGTGGTAAACAGTTTCGCAAGTACTCTGATTTCTCTGTTAGAGAATTTTTCGTCTTACATAAAAGGTGAACCTGGTAAGCGTTCGTCTAGACAGCAGTGATAATCAGAATAATCAGCTCATTTCTCTTGCAGCCTATTGGTGGTAGCTACGAAAACATAATCAAATCCGAATAAAGTGTTTCAAGGTAAATACACTATACGAGAGCTAATAATAATAATGATATTTCCATGTAACAGTGACTAAGTACACTTTTCCGCGAGATTTCTAGTTCTGTCAGTTGAGATCTTACGTAGACACTTCTGGTGTGTTGCAGCCATTCTGTCGTCGCTGTGCACGGAGTTCCTGTCGGTGAACGTGTCAGCCATCCTGTACCTCATGAACTACGAGAAGTACGGCCGCAGCACGGCGTCCGCACAGTACTTCCTGCAGCTGGCTGGATACCTCGGCATCCCGGTCATCGCCTGGAATGCCGACAACTCCGGTCTCGAGCGGGTAAGTACCTCGCAATCACACCCATGCTCTACGTTGCCCAGCCCAGCTCTGCCGACTACAAAATGACCGTTGAATGTACTACTGCTTTCTTCAGTGGCTTTATGGATATTACTGCCATCGTCTGGGTGCGTCGTCTACATCTGGAGTGCAATAGGGTAGTGCCGTGAGGAATATGGTAGAGGGTACTTCTGACGCTTGTAGGTGTCTTTGGCCCCATGCTTGGAGAAGGCTCATTGGTTACTGTCGGAATATTCCCATTAGATCTCGATTGTATACACGAAGTTACGAGTGCGATCGCTATAAGCTCCAAGCTGATTCCATATTCCTAGATTTCCAGACTGCTTTTGACACCGTTCTTCGCAAGCGGTTAATATTCAAATGCGTACTTGACAAGCATACATCAGTTGCACGACTGTAATCAATATTCTTGTCACACGAGTAGCAATTTCGTAGTTATTAGCGGGTAGTCATCTAATGAAACCATAGTGGTACCCGGAGTTCCCCGAGATTTTTAGGACCTCTGTTGTTCTCAGTCTGTGCAAAGGATGTAGGAGACAATCTGCGCCGCTTTTTTCGTTGCTAACATATGATGCTATCGTTGACTCTCCAGTAAAGTTATCAGAAAATCAAAATGAATTGTAAAACAATTTAGATGGTGTATCACAATGTGCGAAAAGTGGCAAATGATCCCAGCCAATCAAAAGTGTGATCCGTTCCAATGAATCCTAAAAGAATTTCGTTAAACTATAGAGATTTTAATTAATAACAACGTAAATTGAAACCATCACATAGAAAGCTTACCAAAGACTGTATTTTATTGGGAGTACACTTAGAAGATGCAACGTATCTACTAAACAGGCTTCCTACACTACACTAGTCCATTCTCTTATGCAATAGTGTCCACGATAGGGGATCCTTATATTATAGCATCGACGGAAGACATCGACAAATTTCAAACAAAGTAAGCTAGATTCACGTTATTAAGAAAGAGGGGAGAATGAATCACGGATGTAGTAAGCAAGTTGGGGTGACAATAATTAAAATAAAGGCGATTTTCGTTGCTGCGAGGTATTTTCAAGAAATTTTCATCATTAACTTTCTCCTCCGAACGACAAAATACTTTGTTGATTCCCACCTACGTTAGGATAAATGACTGTCATAATAAAAAAAGAAAAGCCAGAGCTCGTGAGAAAATTTTTAGCTGTCTATTTCTTCCATATCCAGTAATCGTCACGTTGGTCTATAAACCGTCTGTCAAACGTGTAAATGTGAAGTGCAGAGTAATGTACACTGCAGTATTAACAAATTAAACACGCAGAAGACATGGTCGGATGCCAACGTATCTTCGTACGCATACCTACCATCGGCGGGTGCGCATACTATGAGCTGCGTTTCTCTCTGACATGTAGAACGATCACCAGAGTGCACTAGTACTGTTAGGAAACCTGGTAGAGCATACAATGGCCGTGAGCACTGTGTCAGATGTACGGTGCTCTTGTTAACAAATTGCGGGTCATATCCAAAATATCTCCATGTAGTGCAGTGGTCTAATTTTCCGAACAAGCCGAAGAAGATACCACTCATCGTCTAGTCCAGTGTTGCCCCTTTCACAGGTATGCGACATTTTAAACAAGTTCATTTAATGTTTGTTTTGAATATAGAAGTTCCACAGCGACATTTCATTTTCTTTTTATTTATGTTACGTTTCATGAAACTAAAGCCCCAACAATGCTTATGTCTGTTAAATACGAATTTTGTTGTTTATTTGCACAACGATTCTAATTTTTCTTAACGTAATCTGACTTCAAAAGGAGAGGTTAGTGACAGAGTCAGCGACATGTAATATTTATTATTGAGTACTGCAATCCATAGTTTTTTTTTCTTCAAAGAATGTCATGAACTGTCATCCACATTTGAAGAAGTGCCCTCTGGAGCATTCGAAAAATGTACTCTGTGCTACCTGCTATATGGTGATGAGCCCTGATTGAGTGCTCATGCTGATTATCTACGGAAAAAACGACTAAGTTGAGATTGTAGCTTGTATACCCACAATTTGAAATTTGTCAAATGTAGGTACATTTTTCTCGTAAACAGTTCGTGACAAGGTTATAAAATTGTAATGGCTGTTAGACGAAGGTTTTTGCTCCCTTGGCGTATTTATGCACAGAAGTAGGTTGTACAAGGTCCGTTCAAAAAAATTCTCAGAACGCTGCTAATTTCGCGCCTATGGTGTGTTGAGCGAGATCCGGTTGGCATCCCTGCACACGCCTGTGTTTAGTGTGTAGATGCGGGAAATTTCATTGTTGTATTTCTGTTAGTTATTGTTCAGTGCCGTGTTGATTATGTTGAGTACAACATTGTGACGCACAGTTTTCGAATTTAAAGATGCCAGAGATAGAGGAGCAATGCCTATACATTAAATTTTTCGTGAAAGTCAAGAAAACCTTTACAGAGACACACTAAATCATGCAGGAAGCCTACGGTGATGAGTGCTTAAGCTGTATTGTGTAACGAATGATTCACACTGTTTAAACATAGCCGGACGAAAATTAAAGATGTCCCTCGTTCATGGCGCCCTTCTACGTCTACCGACGACGCTCAGGTCAGGAACTTACAACGAAATTGTGCGTGACAATCGACGACTGAATGTCCGAGAGACTGGAAAAGAATGTAACATTCGGCGCCCTAGAATGCATCGTGTTGCCGCAAAGTTCGTCCCACGGCTCATGAGTCAAGACCAGAAAGACCTTCGCCTCGCAGTCTGTGAAGAGCTTTTTGGATCGCGCAAGTGAGAACGAGATGTTCCTTAAGAGAATCAAAACCGGTGATGAGACGTGGGTCTACGGTTATGATGGTGAGATCAAGGTTCAATCTTCACAAAGGGTCTGGAAAGGTTATCCGAGGCCAAAAAAAGCACGCTAGGTCGGGCCAAATATCAAAGCCGTACTGATAGTTTCCTTTGAAGGATTAGTTCATCATGAATTCGTACCAAAAAGACAAAGTGTTATTCGATGGTACTGACGGGACGTGTTGCGGCGCCTACGAGAAAATGTGAGAAGGAAACGGCCTGACAATTCGTGGTTGCTCTTGCATCACGATAATGCATCCGCACTATTGCACAAAAAACGAAATCGCTGTTGTGCCTCATCCTCCGTACTCCTCAGACCTAGCTCTGACGACGTTTTTTATTTCCGCAGTTGAAAACTCCGTTGAAAGCACGAAGATTTGCAACGATAGCCGAGATAAAAGCAATTTCGCAGACATCGCTTCGCGCGATACAGCAAGAGGAGTACCAACACTGCTTCCGGTAGTAGAAACGCCGTTGGGAGCGGTGTACGTTGTCGAGGAGAGTACTTTGAAGGAGACTTTGCTCGATTGGTAATTGGTAAAGGTAGAAAAGTTTTCTGGACAAAGTTCTGAAATTTTTTCAACAACTCAAAAAAAAAAAAAAAAAAAGTTCAAATGTGTGTGAAATCTTACGGGACTTAATTGCTAAGGTTATCAGTTCCTAATCTTACACACTACTTAAACCTAAATTATCCTAAGGACAAACACACATACCCATGCCCGAGGGAGGACTCGAACCTCCGCCGGGACCAGCCTCACTGTCCATGACTGCAGCGCCTAAGACCGCTCGGCTAATCCCGCGCGGCTTTTCAACAGCTCTCGTATAATTTCTTTTTAGTGAACTTTTTCCAAGTTGTACAAAAATTTCCAAATATTTCAGTTTTATTAATTCATAATTTGTAAAATATTAAATTTTCCGCCTCTAAAAAATGCATTAATAATGTTCTGCCCTGTTACTATAAATTTTTTAGACTTTACTGTATTATGATGGTTCGTTCCTGATAACAATGTACCTAAACATTAAAATAATAAAATCTCAGAGAACATGTTTTAAAGTTGAATGTAGTTTGTTACTCACCTTAGAACACCCAGGCACCATATCCCGGGTCATCTGAAGTCTCTTCTTCCTCCCTGGCCCTCCTAGTATTCCTTGACTGCGTCCTTGCCTTCTTACTTACCACAGTCACTTCGAAATTCACTTTCTTCACACGTGCGGCATCCAACTCGGAACAACCCATCACCATATTTTCCCCATGTTGTATGCCTAATGCGGGCCGGTGTGGCCGAGCGGCCATAGGCGCTTCAGTCTGGAACCGCGCGACCGCTACGGTCGCAGGTTAGAGTCCAGCCTCGGTCATGGATGTGTCTGATGTTCTTAGGCTAGTTAGGTTTAAGTATTCTAAGTTCTAGGGGACTGATGACGTCAGATGTTAAGTGTCATAGTGCTCAGAGCCATTTGAGCGAATTTTTTGTATGCCTAACTTTTGAAGCAGCCTAAGTCTCCTCATATTGCCATCATTAAATGAAAGCAATTGAATCATAAACACTCAAATTCAGAATATCTTTACCTACAAACAGTGTTTTAAGAACTCTAGACCCTATGATACCGTTAAATGATTCATTTGGGTTCTGTGTTTCTCCGTGCAAACACTTACACAACAGGTTTGGATTAGTCAGACTTCTTAAAACTGGATGTACTACATTGCACAATGCAACAGGCAATGAATACCTATGACTATATAGTTCACCAGCTGCTTAAGCACAGTCGTAGTGCACCACCAGGAGGTCCTTTTGGGCACAAGTCATGACACGGCTCCTCGTCCGTGATAGTTTACATACGTGAATTACCCGGATATCCTGCTCTATTTGCATCTCATTGTCACAGTTAGTTCTGATTGCCATACCGTAACAGTTCTGCACACTGTCTGTCTCCTTGTCTGTAAGTTTACCTTTGCCAGATAGTGGTTTTCCATCTCGGTAATTTTATGCCTTTCATATCTTTCCTCAACTTGCGAAGGCGAGTTCCCATTCTTTCCTGGACCTGCCTAATACATTCCAGTTTTTCCACACTGACATCTCCATATGGCTTTTCTTCTACCACACTCTTGAAGCTCTTACTGTCTCCATCACCTAAATATTTCACATATCTTACCCGAGACATATCAACTGACCTGGAAAAAGTGTCTACTGCAACTACAGTTTCCATGTTCCCGCTGGACCCTTCAACATTTACGTTACACGCAGTACTTTCTTTACAAGATTTAAATTTTCCTTTATCCTTTATAAATGTACTCTTATAACAGTATTTACTCAGTACTTTTACACCTAGCACTTTACCATTATTCTTGCTTGTTACAGTTACTGCACCATTCAGAGTTGTGTTCCCTCTACACTGCCACGCCCCATCAACAGCAACAACCGCGCTAGGTGGCGCAGCGGTTAGCACACTGGACTCGCATTCGGGAGAACGACGGTTCTAACCCGCGTTCGGCTATCCTGAATTAGGTTTTCTATGAATTCCCTTCATCGCTTCAGGCAAATACGGGGCTGGTTCCTTTGAAAGGGCACAGCCGATTTCCTTCCCCATCCTTCCCTCATACAGTGTGACCGATGATCTCGCTGTTTGGTCCCTCCTCCAAAACAACCAGCCAACCAATAGCCACAGCAATATCTGCAGAATTATCATTAATTTCAATTGCCTCGTTGACAGCAGCTTTCGTAGAGCCAATAGCACAATGCTTAGCAGCTTCAAATAGTGTACATGTATACTTCTGGAATCTAGTCAGGCCACTTGAGAGATTCGTGACTGCAAATATTGTCTTACCAGCTAATTCACCTTTACCTATAATATACAATCTACACTCCTGGAAATTGAAATAAGAACACCGTGAATTCATTGTCCCAGGAAGGGGAAACTTTATTGACACATTCCTGGGGTCAGATACATCACATGATCACACTGACAGAACCACAGGCACATAGACACAGGCAACAGAGCATGCACAATGTCGGCACTAGTACAGTGTATATCCACCTTTCGCAGCAATGCAGGCTGCTATTCTCCCATGGAGACGATCGTAGAGATGCTGGATGTAGTCCTGTGGAACGGCTTGCCATACCATTTCCACCTCGCGCCTCAGTTGGACCAGCGTTCGTGCTGGACGTGCAGACCGCGTGAGACGACGCTTCATCCAGTCCCAAACATGCTCAATGGGGGACAGATCCGGAGATCTTGCTGGCCAGGGTAGTTGACTTACACCTTCTAGAGCACGTTGGGTGGCACGGGATACATGCGGACGTGCATTGTCCTGTTGGAACAGTAAGTTCCCTTGCCGGTCTAGGAATGGTAGAACGATGGGTTCGATGACGGTTTGGATGTACCGTGCACTATTCAGTGTCCCCTCGACGATCACCAGTGGTGTACGGCCAGTGTAGGAGATCGCTCCCCACACCATGATGCCGGGTGTTGGCCCGGTGTGCCTCGGTCGTATGCAGTCCTGATTGTGGCGCTCACCTGCACGGCGCCAAACACGCATACGACCATCATTGGCACCAAGGCAGAAGCGACTCTCATCGCTGAAGACGACACGTCTCCATTCGTCCCTCCATTCACGCCTGTCGCGACACCACTGGAGGCGGGCTGCACGATGTTGGGGCATGAGCGGAAGACGGCCTAACGGTGTGTGGGACCGTAGCCCAGCTTCATGGAGACGGTTGCGAATGGTCCCCGCCGATACCCCAGGAGCAACAGTGTCCCTAATTTGAAGAATGCAAATACAAATCAGTGTGAGTCGGCTTACGATAGACAGAACGTACCACCATGCCGTCACTCTTCCGTTCAGTCAAAACAACCAGGAATGGAAGGCAGCCATTTTTCTGTAGTTCCATAGTAAATCTAATATTCTCATGGATGGGGTAAGATGATGAAAAAACTCCATTAACTTTTCTTCTCCGTGGGGCCACACTATGAAAGTATCATCGACGTATCTCCAATAAACAGTTGGTTTATAAACCGCTGATTCAAGTGCTCTCTCCTCAAAATCCTCCATAAAAAGATTAGCCACCAGAAGAGACAGAGGGCTGCCCATGGGGACACCGTCAGACTGTTCAAAATATTCCTGGTTAAACATAAAATAAGTTGAGGAAGGAGCATATCGAAAGAAAGCAGTGATGTCTGATTCAAATGTTGACCAATTAGAATCAAGGAATCCGAGAGAGGTACTTTTGTGAAAAGGGAAACTGCATTAAAACTCATTAGAAGACCCGAACTACTTAAGTGGAGAGCCCCCAGTCTGCTGATAAAATCAGCAGAGTTCCGTATATGATGTGAACATTTGCCAACAAATGGTCTTAGCAAAAAAGCTAGATGTTTGACTAAATCATATATGGCCGTAAAGGCAGACCTTTTCATGTGAAAGTGGTTTTTCGTCCGCCTTCTAAGATTTCGGATTTTTCTGGAATCGGTGAAGAATGATTTGTTACTGCGAAAGGGGGGAATTTACAAAATACCGTGTCAATGTGGTATGGCCTATACAGGACAGACCACGCGTACAGTGGAAGAGCGTTGTACAGAACATCAACGTTGCACTCACCTACTGCAGCCCAGTAAGTCTAGTTGCCGAACATTGTATTTCTAACGGACATTCAATGGAGTACGAGAAAACTTCGATTTTGACCACAGCAACAACTTTTTGGACTCCATTATCAAAGAATCAGTTGAAACACGCATTGCGGGAAATCTACTGAACCGTGACAGTGGTTACCAATTGAATAACGCATGGAATCCCGTCATCTGCGAAATTTGCTCGAGACGAAGACGCCAGAAGACTTCGATAGCTGCGGCCAGCGACAATCCCGACGGCAGCTGAGTATTACTGTCCCACCAGCGAGGGAGCTGTCGCTGGGCGGCGTGGCCCTTCTGTCCCCGTGACTGCAACACATGCGCGGCTGTACTATCAGCGCACTATATAAGATGGAGTGGAGAACGTCTTCGCCATCTAGAGGGTTGAATTCCCTCCTTTGAAGGCACAAGAGCCCAGAGCCTGGGTTACCCTCAGGGTGTTATCTTCGCCTTCGAAGAGCTAGTTGCTGTTGCTGTTACGTTTTCTGTCTGTCCGCCGCCTGCTGCTGCTGCTATTGCCGTCTGTCCATCCACCTGTTCGCCGTCCATCGTCGTCGCCGCCGCCTGCTGTCCGTCCGTCGCCGTTCGTCCACCATGAGCCCTCCCACCTCCACTGTCATCTACTCCTCCCCCTCTTCCACACCCAGACCTGGGAATCCGCTCTGCCCACAGTGCCGCCCCTGGCTTCCCTCCTTACACCTCACCTCCCCTCCCCCACTTACCCATTCCCCTATCTCCTCCCCAGCTGTGTACCCCCGTCTCTACACCCTTCCTCCAGCCTCCACACTCTCAACAGCTCCCACTACTGCTCCAGCCCTCACATACGCCAATATTGCCGCCTCTGCTGCCACCCCTCAGGTGGTCGGCTTCCCCCCTCTCACCCACCCCGTCACTTAATCTGCATCCCCCGCACTCATCACGTCAAGCCGAGCCACCGTCGACACCACTGAACCGGCTGCTTCTCCCGGCGACTCCACTACACCACCAGGATCTGCCACCTGCCACTTCCCTCTCCTCCCCGTCCCTCTCCCCTCCTCCCAGCCTATAGTCTCCAAAAAACCCCAAAAAGCGCGTCACTGCAGTCTGTGCTCCCGGCACTTCCCACAAAAAGTCAACTCCTCCTCCTCCACTTCCTCCCGTTGTCTCCATGGACACTACCCCTCGCCCAGCCACCCATACCATAGCCCCCACCCTCCACATCTTTCTTCTGTCAAACCCCAATCCTAAGTTCCTTGATACCCCTACCTTCACCATGGAGATACGAAAGTATTTACCTGATGCTCCCATCTCCCAACTCATTCCCCGCAGGAACTCAGTCCTTATCAAGTCCCCATCCCCCTCCTTTCACACAGACCTCCTCTGTAAACTCCCACGTGTTATGTTTCGCCCCCATGCATCTCTGACACCCTTCCTCTCCTCTTACTCTCCTCATCAGCTCCTGCCCCCCCATTGTCCCCAACCTACACTGCTGTGATCACCAAACTCAGCCCAGAGATCAAGGTGGATGAGGTGTTGGCGTAACTAAACTCCCACCCAGACCTGGGAATCCGCTCTGCCCACCATATCCACAACGCCTCCGGTCCCACCTACCACATGTAGGTCTTCTCGAAGTCGGCCCCCTCCATTGACCATCTCCTCAGCCAGAGTGCCCTGATTTACCTCTGTCACCACCCTGTTGAATCCTCCAAATCCCCTCCCCAATCCTACTGCTGCCAGCGATGCCTCATTTACAACGACCACCTGACCCCCAACTGCAAAAAACCCCATCTGTCCCCATTGCAAGACCTCCCACTCTCTTAGAAACTGCCCCAACCTCACTGCTCCTCCTTCCTGTAACACCTGCAATGGCCCCCATCTCACCTACTCCCACAAGTGTAAAGCCAAACCCCCTCCAGGTACCCCCAAGCTTACAGTCCCTGTCCATCCTGTTGATCCCCCTGTCCACCCCAACAATTCCTCCATCCACCCCCCACAGCTGAGGACAGCATCCGGTTAATTACCACTGTCGTCCAAAACATTCACCCTTTTCAACAACCCAACACCTTACAAATCTCCCTTGCCACCCGCTCCGTTTTCCACATGAACACCTTTGCCACTTACTCCCACAACCAAGCCCACTTCACCTTCACCCACATCCACACCGTAGTTTAAGCCCCTTTCCTTCCCTCTCCCCCCCCCCTCTCTTCCCATCATGGCGTGGCATGAGTAATGCATCCTCTTCCAGAACATTCGCTCCTTCTGCACCAACAAATACCTACTCATGCACACCCTCTCACATCACCAGATAGACATCTTCCTCTTGAACGAAACCTTTCTCCAGTCCCACCATTCTATCCGCAACTCTCCCTATATCCTCCACTGCACTGACACTCCTGGTGCTCGTGCACCTGGTGGTGTCGCGATTGGCCACCTTAAGCATATCCCTATCTGGCCTCAACCTCTCCTAAATGACCCCACAGAACACCTTATCCTCAGCATCTTCTTCCCATCCCTCACCATTAGCTGTCCCCCCATCTATGTCCACTCCACTGCTCCTCTTCCTTATGACTTCATCTCCCACAATGACCGCACCACCTATGTGATTGCCACCAACCACAACATCCATAGCCGCTCCCCTGCCACCCTTCAGTGGTGGCATCAGTTACTCTCCACGGTCCAAGGTTATCTTGTTCCCCTTCCCCAGCACACCCGACCTGAAAGTGACACCACATCCAATGTTTTCATTGACTCCGCCAACCTCCTTGGGCATATCACCGTCGCCATCCTTGACCCCACATGTAGTGATCACCTCCCTGTCCTTCTCACCATGATGTCTGTTCATCACCCCCCTCCGGCTGCCCACCCTGCACCCCCTCCCAAGGATGTCCATGAGTACCACCATGCCAACTGGGATGCCTACCAGGAATCCATCATCACCCGGGTCGAAAGCCACCCTCTCACCTATCGCCATTCTGACGACATCATCCACGCCTTGTCCTTCCTTCAGAAGGTAAATACTGACTCTGTGGAGGCCCATGTTCCTACTAAAACCATCCACCCCCACCGTCGCACTCTCCCTCTGTGGGCTGTCTCCTTCTCCATGAATCCTGCCACCTCTATCGCTCCTTCCTGTGCACTCGTGACAGGGATACACTCCAACGCCACCGGCAAATACAGCGACACGTATGGAACATTATTGCAGCAAAGAAACGCCGGGACTGGCGCCAGACCTGCACATGACTCAACGCCACCCTCCCTATCAATTCCTCCAAGTACTGGTCCATCTTCCATCACCTTACTGGTTCCCATTCCGCTCCCCACTATCCCCTTCTCCATAACGGCCACCTTCTTCCTGACACCCTCAGTAAGGCCAAACACTTCACTTCCCACCTTTCCAAGTTCTCCATCCCAGATGATACCCACTTTGATTATTCTCTTTTCCCCATCGTCATGGAACGTGCCGATACCTCGGTCGCTCCACTTGCTCCTAGTCTCCAGTACTTGGGGCAGTTACCCCTCTCTGACTTCAACACTCCAGTCACAGCACAAGACATTAAACCTATCCTCTGGTCCAAATGCAACATGGCCCCTGGTCACGACTGTCACCTACTGCCACCTTAGAGAAAGTCCTTCCTGACTGTCCTCACCCATCTCTATAATGTCATCCTCTCTACCGGCTTCTACCCTGACCTTTGGAAGACTTCCTGCGTCCTCTTATTCCTCAAGCCCAACAAACCCCCTTCCATCGCCTCTTCCTATTGTCCAATCTGCCTCACCTCCATCTGAAGTAAGGTCTTTGAATCCATCCTCTCCTGCTATATCTATCAGCACCTTAATCAACAGCACATCCTCCCCCTTACCCAGTGTGGCTTCCGACCCTCCTTTTCCGCTGAAGACCAACTCCTTAAACTCGTTCACCTTCTCTCCCTCCAGCTTAACTCCCGCCGCTCCACCATTTTTGCTTCCCTCGACTTCCAAAATACCTATGACCATGTATGGCATCCCGGTCTCCTCTTTAAACTCCAAACCTACGCCCTGCATATCAATTTTGTCCATCTGGTCGTTCCTTCCTCTGGCACCATCCTTCCTATGTCACCCTCCACAACACCAAATCCCATATCTTTTATCCCACTGCTGACATCCCACAGGGATCTGTCCTCTCCCCTCTCCTTTATCTCTTGTATACCTCTGATATGCCCAAGACACCCCCACCTGTCCACCTTCTCCAGTATGCTGATGACACTGCCTTCCTGGCTCTCTACCCTACCCTTCAACGGTCCCAGCGGACCCTCCAAACCCACCTTGACCAGTTCACCACTGGGTGTAACCATTGGTTCCTTGGTCTCAACCCCTCCAAAACCCAGTCAATCATCATAGGCTGCACCAACTGCTCCTTCCGTCTCCATGATTTCTACCTCACCCTTTGTGGTCGTCCCATCCAGCTCACCCCCACCCTGAAATACCTTCACTACACCCTCGACCGTCACCTCACCTGGAACCCTCACCTCCTGACCATCTAGCAGAAAGCCCATTCCTGCCTCTGTCTCCTGAAACTCCTGTCTGGCCAGACATGGGGATTGCATCCTTCCACCATCCTCCACACCTACAAATTCCTCATCCATCCAATCCTCTGTTATGCCAGCGTTGCCTGGATCTCTGCACCCACCCACTTTTGCAAGGCCCTCCAAATCCTCGAACGCCATATTCTCTGCCTTGCCTTCCGTATCTGCCTTCCTTCCCCCACACGGCTCCTGCATGAACTCAAACCCTTCCCCCAACTACTCCTTTTCTTCCAACATCTCTGCATCCTTTACGATATCCGCAGACTTGATCCCCCCCATCCCCTGGTTACCTCCTTCCTTCCACCCCCCGCCCATTTCCGCGCCTCTATCGCTGTATCCCTCCCTCTCTCCACCTCAACACCCTCCATCTCCTTTATCAGGGCAATTTCCAGCGCCTCCCCCTCCCTGTTGATGAACTTCACTGTGACATATACCGTTCCTTCCAACTATAACATAGTCTGGTTTCCCTGCTCCCCAGGGCCCCCTTCTTCCTCTCCCCTCCTTCTCCCAGAGCGGATTTTCCTCCTTCCCTCCACTGAGTGCCTGTACCCCATCCTCACCTCTCTCTCTCCCATGTCCCTCCCTCCCTGGCCCTCTTCAGCGAGCCTCCCGCCCACCTCCCCCTCTTTTTCCCTCCCTCCCTCCCTCCCTCCCTTCTCCCCTTCTCCCTCATCTCATTGCACCTGCAGATCCTCAGTTTTGATAATGATCATCAGTGTGTCTCGTCAATGTTGTCTTTGGTGCTGTTCTCCTGTGCGTCGAGAGGTGTGATTTTAATTGTATGCTGGCCTTGTAGTTAGTGTTACTGTCAGTGATTGTTATGTGCTACGCCATCCGTCGATACTTCTATGCTCTGGTCATACTGCGGCTTGTGTTCTTTTAATTGTCCCAGTGTGTGGTTTTTTTGTGAGAGAATGATACCCCCCTTTTTATATCTATGTACACCATGTTTTCTCCTTTGTAATTTGTAAATGTCTTCTATTTTATGTTCTATGTCTTTTGGCTGAAAAGCAGCGCGTATGCTGTTGCCAGCCCGCCCCGATGGGGAATTGAAATACAATAAAGAAAAAAAAAAGTCTTCGTCAGTCCTCGTTTGGCTCACCTGAAGATGGCTGGCAGTTGTCCAGCCGAAATATCGTGTAATGAAGTTTACGACGACCGGATGCAAGCCCAAAATCCTTTTGAACAGTTGATTCACCGGGAAAAATTCAAATTTTACATTCTCGCACTTGTCAGCACTTGCCGTCTTCGGAATTGTGTGGTTGATGCTTTTCCGAAAGTCAGATGGTATGTTGCCAGACTCATACATTCTACACACCAATGTGAATAGTAGTTTTGTTGCCACTTCCCCCAATTGTTTTAGAATTTCTTATGCAATGTTATCTATCCATTATGCCTTATTTGATCTAAAGTCCTCCAGAGCTCTTCTAAATTCTGATTCTAATACTAGATCCCTGTCTGTTCTAAATGGACTCCTGTTTCTTCTTCTCTCACTTCAGACAAATCTTCCCCCCTCATAGAGGCTTTCAGTGTATCAGTTCCACTTATCCGCTCTCTCCTCTGCATTTAACAGTGGAATTCCAGTTGTATTCTTAATGTTATCACCATCGCTTTTAATGTCACCGAAGGTTGTTTTGACTTTCGTGTATGCTAAGTCTCTCCTTCCGACAATCATTTCTTTTTCGATGTCTTCACATTTTTCCTGCAGCCATTTCTTCTTAGCTTCCCTGCACTTCCTATTTATTCCTTCCTCAACGACTTGTATTTCTGCATTTCTGAGGCATTTCTGAGTTTTCCGGAATATTTTTGTGTTTCCTTCTTTCATCGATCAGTTGAAGTATTTCTTCTGTTACCCATGGTTCTTTCGCAGTTACCTTCTTTCTATCTATGTTTTTCTTCCCAACTTCAGTGATGGCCGTTTTTAGAATGGACATTCCTCTTTTATAAATTACCTCGTCATTCCTTAGTACTTTTGTATCCCACTTCTTTGCATATTGATTCTCCCTGACTAATATCTTAATCTTCAGCCTATTATTCATCACTACTGTATTGTGATCTGAGTCTATATCTGATCCTGGGTACACCTTACAATACAGTATCTGATTTTCTGATTTCTGAATCTCTGTCTGACCATGATGTAATCTAACTGAAATCTTCCCGTATTATCCGGCCTTTTCCAAGTGTACCTCCTCTTGTGATTCTTGAACAGATTATTCGCTATTACTAGCTGAATCTTGGTACAGAAACCAATTACTCTTTCTCCTCTCTCATTCCTGTCCCAAGCCCATATTTTCCTGTAACCTTTTCTTCTTCTCCTTCCCCTACAACTCCATTCCAGTCCCCCCTGACTACTAGATTTTAATTCCCCTTTACGTACTACTGTATTACCCTTTCAATATCCTCATACACTTTATTTGTGGATAAATTGTACTGTATGCTACTTTTAGCGTTACCCAGAGACAATGACATGGACATAGTAGAATGATGTTCCCATGGGATGCTTCATTAGTGTGAGTCCCCTTGCCTCTCACAATTTGGGGTACTTGATTAATGAAATTAGCCACGAAGAAATTGTTCAAAATTATCACCATTTGCTTCAATGTATAGAGTCAATCGTCTGCGAAAGTTGTCCACAGATTTTAGTAGCACATCCCTTGGCATGGCTGCACGTGCTCTTCGAATGCGTTGCTCCATATCGTTTCGGGTTGTGGGCTGTCTTTCATAAAGAAAATTTTTTTAAATAACCCCCCAAGAAAAAATCAGGAGATGTTAGGCCTGGTGAACGTGGAGGCCACTGAATTTGTCTGCCACTTCCTATCCAACGACCAGGGTACTGTAAATTTAAAACGTCCCGCATATTTTAAGCATAATGGGGAAGTGCTCCGTCCTGTTGGAACCACATTCGTTGTCTAGTTTCTAAATCAACATTTTCCATTAGCTCCAACAAATCATCGCGTAGAAGTTGTAAATAAGATTCCCCAGTGATATTTCAGTCAAACAAATATGGTCCTATCAAGAAACAGTTTAAAATTCCACACCAGGCCATTAACGACCATTTGTGTTGATCTTCAGAGGGTCTGTGCCAGTGTGGATTGACAGGAGACCAATAATGAAAATCATGACGATTTAATTCGCCATTGTTTTTGAATGTGACTTCATCGTGAACATAATGTATCTAAAAAAATCATTGTCACCTCTTACCATTTCCAAGGCCCATTGGCAGAAATGCACGCGTATTTGCATATCTTTAGCCGTTCAAAACAGTTGATTTCGATATTCCAGTTTGTTTCCGAATGGCACAACAACTGATTTCAGGATCCAGTTGAACACAGGCGAGAACGGTAAAGGTACGAGCATCATTTTCATTGTATTCGTGATGACGAGGTGGACGGTGCATGTATCCATTTGAGCTCGATGAGTGTAATGTCGCTTGGATGTTGTCTGTTCGGGAAATGATCCACATACGATTGCGCAGCTGCAGCGTAATTGTTATGGTATTCACCTAAAATTAACATTATATCAACAATCTCTGTAGGAGGATAGTGAGCCATATTTCGCTAAAGAATAATATACTTTCGTCATTTGATGTTTACGGTTCAAATCTGAAATGAAGCGACGTCTGATCGCATTGCACAGACCTTTATACTGAGCCATAATTTGCAGTTTGGCCACGGTAGCGCCCATTCGGGTGAGTAATGTAATTGTGAAGAATTTCCTAACGAGATTTTAATATTATTCCGCCTCCCGCCATAAAAAACTGTGGCGGGTAGGATACATTTTGTAAAAAAAAAAAAAAAAAAAAAAAAAAGGAAAAGCTTAATCTGGCGTAATGAAAGAAGTGGTGCACATTTTGTATCGATTTTATGCGTGCTTCTCGGATCATTCTAAATAAATCAGAGTTCTTCCCCAATTGTAAATTTTTCTCGATTTCAGCGCAATCTGTCAATGGTTTAAAAAATGTTTCAGACAAAACTTGATTACTTTTTTATGGAGAATCCGAATCTGCAATAAAACATTAGTGTTTCCATTTAAGATTTAAAAGTTGCCCCCGCCCCACTCCAGGGGGGCGGTGGCTGGGGGTCATGTGTAGTATCATTTGATATCCCCCTTTGAGCTAACGAATTTGTCTAACCACTCTTTTTACCCGATGTATTGTTTTCAAGATAATCTAACCCGAAACTTCAGATGGACCACCCTGTACGTTTTATGAATATTAAGTTTTGCCAATACTTGGGATATGTAAATCGCGACTCTATAACGCATTAAGCCCCTCTTGTCGCAAAACTGTCTTTTTGTTCATCTGCCGACAGTCTTATGGCTATGGAATCTCGTTTTCCCAACTGTGTTGTGTTAGAGTCAACGATATAATGTACTAACTGGTCAAATGACAAAGTTATTGACGACGGAAGTAACATTCCTTGTAGACAGTTGGCGCTTCCAGTTCCTGCAGTGCCTAGGATCATGAACGCCTCCACAAGAAAATCTCCAGTCCTGGCAAAAAGTGCCATTACACCCCCAAAATTTCCTCACAATTGTCTAATCGGATGAAGCTGATTCGCCACAGAGTAAACAGTGCTGATAGGTTATTCTCAACGTCATGGAAGAAACCAGTGCCATACATGAATAAAATGAAAAACAGTTTCTTACAAATTTCAATACTGCGGTATAAATGATAGAAAACAGTAATTAAGTACATATTCCACCAATAAGCTGCAAAAGATAACTGACTATGTTGGTAAGTTCTATGCAGCGATAAAGTTCATGCCTTTGGGTGAAAATGTGAATAAGCCGGGGTGGTCTGCTGCGGAGTTCCACGGTGTGCTCCGAAACAATTCGATGACTTCGTAGCACTGAGTTCGGCCTGATTGATGCCAGTCAGCTCCCTGCCTGTGCTGGTAGTGTCCCCCACCCCCACCTCCCCAGAATTTGCTGGAAGATAGTGTAATTGGGGCAGAGTCAGTAATTTATAGTGACTTCTGTAGCTAAAGGTTCAGATACTTTTTGTGAATGATGGTAGCTCAGCAAACATGAGAACTTACGTGAATGAAATCTGAACATTGGTTACAATGTTAAAGATCGCTTAGTAAACGGTCATAAAATGTCCTTACACTATGTCTTTGAACCTACAGGGTTCGTTTTACAAGATGATGGCAATCCACTGTGTGGTGCAGGAACCACCAGTCGTCTTTACTTTCGAGGCTAATACCCATCTAATCCTAGCAGCGTAGGAGTTACGAGGTACATTAGCACGAAAGTCTGGGTGTAATTTCAAAGACTACAGCGGATGCGTCGTTAGCGGCGGCAGCCTCAAATGCGACCGGGAACCACGTCCCACCTCCGCGAGACTGCACCTAAAACCTCCTGCTGGCTGCTACTGCCGCCCCCCGAATCTCGCAACCCAACAACGGAGCATCTCGCAACCTTCTGACTTCTTCTGTCACAAAGGATCCTTTCTCGTGTCTCTATTGCTTCCCCAATCAGGAAATGCTGGCATTGCTCGTCTTTCACCTACTGTGTTCCATTATTAATTTACGGCCTTCCATGGTTTGTATGGTAATGGTAAGGTAAATTTCAGAGTTCTGGCCCTAGACGGACCAGTCGGGCCGACCGACCACCGTGTCTCCTCTGCCGATGGCATCATTGGACGCGTTATGGAGGGGCATGTGCTCATCACATCATTCTCCCCGTCTTTGTCGGGTCCTTACGTTGGTGCCGGCTACGGTGGCCGAGCGGTTCTAGGCGCTTCAGTCCGGAACAGCGCGACTGCTACGGTCGCAGGTTCGAATCCTGCCTCGGGCATGGACGTGTGTGATGTCCTTAGGTTACGTTTAAGTAGTAAGTTCTAAAGGACTGATGACCTCAGGTGTTAAGTCCCATAGTACTCAGAGCCATTTGAACCATATTACGTTGGTAGCGCTACTAGGCGGTCGAGTAGCTCCTCAGTTGGCCTCGCGAGACTGAGTGTACCCCGTACCAGTCCTCCCACCAAGGAAAAATCTCCTGCGGTATCAGGAATCGAACCCGAGTCCTCTGCATAGCACTCATGTGCACTGACGGCTCAACTACGGAGGAGAACTTCCATTTTTCATAGTTGTTCAAAATATTTTAGTTATATTCTTTGTCTACAATAAAACAGCAGCCTTATTAGTAGTAAAGCAGTCAACACCTCCCACCTCCCCCCCCCCCCACCCATTCCCCGGCCAGAATTCGTTGCAGAATCTAATTCTTACGGGACAGCTTCAAACGTCTGATTTCTTTACAGAAGTGTTAATGTGTTAAAAATTTGACGAGAAAAAATTCAGAAAAGGTTTGAAATATTCGTTAAGGCTTATTGGAAGTCGCTCAATGCTTTCATTATCAAACGCTGTGTGCGTGTAATCTAAGTAATTTGCGAGTCTTACAATGATATAACTTTCTAGGTACACGCAGAAGTGTATCTAGATACTGTCTGTAAAATGTGTAGCGAACTGATTTGTAGGTAAGAAGTAATAAATTAAAAAGTTATAAATGATGCTGAAGTTTTAATGCATGAACCGTGAAGATGCAGTAAATGGTACACTTTTTCCCTTTCATCATTTGTTGGAGATGTCAGCGAAGAGAAGTTTCGTAAGGTTCGAATTTGTCCATATACCTTGTTTGAAGTCGCTAAGTGCTCTGACTCTCAAATACTGGATGAATACTGTCTAGCTAATTTGAACACTGCTCCAAGACATATAAATAGTTTCTGCATCTACATCTACACCTACACACTCCACAAGCCACGATATGGTGTGTGGTGGAGGGTACCCTCGATTTCTGTTCCATTAGCAAACAGAGCGAGGGGAAACGACTGTCTGTATGCATCTGGACAAGCCTTAATTTCTCTAATCTTATCTTCGTGGGTCATACGCGAAATGCACTTTGGCGGCGGTAGAATCGTTCTGCGGTCAGCCTCAAATCCTGGTTCTCTAAATTTTCTCGTTATTGTTCGTCGAAAAGAACATCGAATTACCTGCAGTGATTTTCATTTGAGTTCCCGAAGCATCTCCGTAAGACTTACGTGTTGTTCGAAATCCGGTCTGCTGCAGACCCGAAACACTCAATAACTGGTCGCACTAGTATTCTATATGCGGTCTCCTTTACAGATGAACCAAACTTTCCTAACAATCTCCTGGGAAATAGAAGTCGATTATTAGCCTTCCCTAATGTTATCGTTACACGCTGATTCCATTTCACATTGTTTGCAACGCTACGCCCAGAAATTTAAACGACGTGACTGTGTCAAGCAGCACACTACTGATGTAGTATTCTGACATTAATGACTTCCTTTTCCTATTCATCCGCAGTAACGTTTTTCGAAGCTTAGAAGTAGCTACCACTCATCACAGCAACCAGATATTTTGTTGAAATCATCCTACATCCTCCCACAGTCACTCAACGACGACAGTTTCCTACACACCACAGTATCTTCAGCAAAGAGCCGTAGACTGCTGGCTACTCTGTCCGCCAGATCATTTATGTATACAGAAAAAAAACGGCGGTCTTGTCACACTTCCCTGTGGCATTCCTGATGATACCCTTGTCTCTGACGAACACTCGCCATCGAGGACAGCACACTGGCTCCAGTTACTTAAAAAGTCTTCCAGTCTCTCACGTACCAGGGAACCTACTCCGTACTCTCGTTCCTTCTTCAACACTCTGCAGCGTGGCACCATGTCAAATTCTTTACGGAAATCTAGGAATATGGAATCTGCCTTTTGCCCTTCATCCATGGTAGCAGGATCTCATGCGAGGTAAGGACAAGTTGGGTTTCGCACGAGCGATTCTTTCTAAAACCGTGCTGATTTGTTCACAGCTTTTCCCCCTCAAGGAAATTTATTTTATTCGAACCGAGAATATGTTCAAGGTTTCTACAGCAAAAAAAATGTTAATGATATTGGTCTCCAATTTTGAAGGTCCATCCTTTACTTTTCTTATATACAAGAATCACTTGCGCTTTTTCCAGTCACTTGGGACTTCGCGCTAGGCAGGAGAATCACGATCAATTCAAGCTAAGTAAGGGGCCAGTGCTGTAGAATACTCTTTTTGAGACCGAACTGGGGTGCCGACAGGACCTGGCGGCTTATTTGCTCTTAATGCTTTCAGCTGATTGTCTACACCGGGGTTCTTGTTCGTGTCTTCCATACAGGATTCTGCGCGATGGTCAAACGACGGTATGTTTGTACGAATCTCCTGCGTGAACGATTTCTTATAGGTGAAATTTAAGACTTCGGCTTTACTTTTGCTGTTTCGTACTACCACATCATACTGGTCAAAAAGTAAATGGATAGAAGCCTTAAACTCACTTAGCGAATTTATGAAGCACAAGAGTTGTCTCGGGTTCTAGGCAAGATCTATTGCTAAGATATGATGGTGGTAGTTGTAAGCTTCGCACATCTAACTGTAAAACTTTTCTTACTACATTAAACGTTAAACATAAAGTTGTATCTTTTAACGAGTAGATTATGGCAGCTTTACAAATCTTTAAATTGGATCAATAATTATATGAAATACTGAAAATTAAATTTTTGTATCTCAGCTAGATAGCTACCTGCATGGCACAGCATACCAGTTAGATGTTTGGTAACATACGAGGGTAATTTTTTTTAATGTGTTGTACAACGTCTCTAGTGTGCCTGTCGATGGCATGAACGCACAGTGGACATGTAAACATGTCTAAAACAATAGAGTCTCCCCTCAAGTGTGAAGTGCGTCTGTCATTTGATTTATTCACGCTGAGGTTTTCCTCCTGATTTCAAGCGGCCTAGCAAAGTATGGCAATGGTGCAGGGACTTTGAAGCAGGACGTAGAGCCGTTCATGATGCATGCGGTCAAGGAAGGAAGCGAATGTCAGTTAATGATGTTATTCAGCAAGTGGGTCAGGCGATTCGAGAAAATCGTCTACGAAGGGCATTTCAGAAAAGGCGAAGAGAAATTTTGGTATCACTAACAGTCCTTCGTAACAATGCTCGCTTCCACAATGCAGCTGCAGCAAATACGCTCCTGCAGCGTTATCAATGGGAAGTGGTTGATCACCGCCATACAGTCCAGACTTGGCTCTCTCTGATTCCCATTTCTTTGGACACACGAAACACTGACAATGACAGCATTTTGGCACAGAAAACAAGCAGAAAACCATTTTAGAGAATTGGCAGAAAGCACAGGCGCCAATGACGAGCAAAGTTCGTACCACTCTATGACAAATGTCATAGAAGCAAATGTCAGAGAAGTGACAATGTAGAGAACAAGCTGAACAGTGCAGTCAAATGTTGCAAATAAAACATTTTTTATTTCTGTTGTCGTTTTCATTTAACAGCCGGTCGAATCTTGGAATAAAATAGCCCTCTTTTATACTCTGAGACAAAAAAAAACAATGCAACACGAAGGACATACACAAATGGAACACAATAAATATTCAGATACGTATCGACGAAAAATGTAAAACTGTAAACTTCAGCGGCCGATGGATGAATCTCTTAGGCTGGTGTGCTATTTAACCGCGCAGATAGCAAGTACATATCGATATCAGCGTAAAGTCTTTTCGAATTTCATTCCATGTTCTCAGTTGGACAGTAACTGTTCCTTGCAGACAGGCGCGTGAACAATTTACGCAGGTGCCAGCGTTCGAGAGAGGACGTGTAGTTGGACTCAAAGAAACCAGTTGGAGTAATCGCCGAATCTCTCGACATCTGAAGAGGAGCGATGCCACAGTTCGACGATGTTGGCAGGGGTGGGTAAACCATGGCCGGAGCAGCGCTGAGAAGGGAGTAGTCTGCCTATAGAGATGACAGAACGTGAGGACCGAGCAATCGTTGGAGAGGTAGTCATAGCCCTGGATTCATGGTTTTCATCGATCCGACGTGCAAACTGGTGCTTCAGTGACCAAAAGGAGCTTGGATAGGCGGTTCACAGAAACGGAGCTGAGCTAAGTTCGCCCCCTGCGCTGACTAACGATCTCTGTACATCAGTAAGCCCGTACCAGTGGAGTCGGGCAGATTCGACCTGGAATATCAGTGACCGTAGTAGAAATGTCTCTAGAATTGAGTGATGAGTCCCGCTTCGATCTGAGCCCCGATAACGAGCGAAGACGCGTCTGGAGACGCCGTAGACAGTGGTGAGATACCAACCTCACTGAAATGATAATTAAATGGACAACCTAGCTGTAAGCAAGCGTTGATATACATCATTGGGGACACGTTGAAAAATGTGTGCCCCGACCGGGACTCGAGCCCGTGACCTCCTGCTTACATGGCAGACGCTCTATCCATCTTAGCCACCCAGGGCACAGAGGATAGTGCGCCAGCAGGGACTTATCCCTTGCACGCTCCCAGTGAGACCCACATTCCCACCATGTCCACACCACTACATTCGTAGTGCGCTTAATAGATGTTTGCCCATCAAATTCACTACTCGTGGCAGATTGATCTACCAAGTCCAGTACGAGTTGGGGCATGTGTGTGCGTTCACACAAGAAGGTCAATGGCCGGGTAGCCATAACTATATATGTAAGTGGTATCTGTTCCCGAAAGAACACATACCATCGGTAACCGTGCAGTTTATCTAGAATGAAATGATAATTAAATCGAGACCCTAGCTGCAAACAGGCTTTGATATTCACCATTGGGGACACGTTGAAAATGTGTGCCCCGACCGGGACTCGAATGCAGGAGGTCCCACGGACCAGTGGTATCTGTTCTTTCGGGAACAGATACTACTTTCTTATATAACCTTCCTGACTGTTGCCCACCATACAGCGCTACAACCAAGAGTGATGGCCTAAAATTCCTTTTCATTTCGTAGCAGGACCACTTGACTGTTATCCACAACACTCTTGCACCACAGAGGAATGTCGACGACATCTTACGGCACGTTTTGTTGCCCTTCCTGGCAAGATATCCGGGGTTTACATTACAGTAAAATAATGGCCGCCCGCACAAGGAGAGTGCTCCTACTATTTGTCTGCGTTCTTGCGAAACACTACGTTGGCCAGCAATGTCGCCGCATCTTCCCCAGTTGAGAACGTTTGGAGTATTATGAGAGGAGCCCTCGAACCAGTACGGGATTCTGACGATCTAAGTCTCCTATTGGACAGAATTTGGGACTAAGTACCTCATACACCCAAGAACATTATCAATCAATATCAATCCTAATTATTGCTTGCATGAGGGCCTGAGGTGGACCAACGTGTTACTGACTTGCTTAATCTATGAAGCTCTTTCTCTTGAATAAATCATACAATTTTTTTTTAGAAATTTTAATCATTAGGGTTTCTGTACATGTACATCATATCTACCGATTACCGTCCCATTCCGATAATCTCTTCACAGTGTGCCATTTTTTTCATAGAATGTATGCAGTAGTATCAGATTTTACATAAAATAAGGAATGTCTCTGTTTGAATTTCTCTCTCAGGTTCTCCGGAATGAGAGGCTTCTTGTCGGAGCTTAGTGATGCTCACCCCACTTTCACTTGGTATGCTGTGAAAAAGACTCGAAAACATCCATCTTTGTACCCTTCAACAGTATTGAATGGTATTACATTATGTCAAAATAGTGAAGTACAAGTACTGTGAGGTGTCATTATTCGAAGTCGCTAAGATACACGGTGTTAGGGATATGGGTACAGATTTTTTTTTTGGTGGCCAGTAAAAACTGGAATGATGTATGGCATTGTTGGCTGTGAGGTCGCATTCGGGTTCGGCCGTCGAGTGCTAGTCTTATTTCAGTCGCGCCACATCGGGCGACTTGCGGCCGATGATGAGGATCTACATCTCCATCTACACCATACTCCGCAAGCCATCTAATGGTATGTAGTGGAGGGTACTTTCGGTACCATTATCTCATCCCCCCAACCTTCTTCCACTCGCGAATAGTGGGTATGAAAAATGATTGTTGGTAAGCCTCTGTGTTGGCTCCAAACTCGAGAAGAATTTTCTCCTCGTGGTCAATACGCGAGATGTATGTGGGGGGAGTAATATGTTGTCTGACTCCTCCTGAACAGTGCTGTCCCGAAATTTCAATAGCAAGTCTCTGAGTGATGCACAACGTCTCTCTTGTAACGTCTGCCAGTGGAGTTTGTTTAGAATTTCAGTAACGCTCTCTCGCCAGCTAAACGATCCCGTGATGAAATGCGCCGCTCTTCGTTGGATCTTCTATACCTCGTGTATCAGTCCTACCTGATAGGGATCCCAGATAAATGAACAATACTCAAGATCGCGCGAACGAGCGCTATATAACCAACTTCTTTCGTGGATGAGTTACATTTTCTTAAGATTCTTCCAATGAATCTGAGTCTGGTGTCTGCTTTTCTCACTGTCTGTTTGATACGGTCATCCCACTTAAGGTTGCTCTGGATAATTACGGCTGGATGTTTTACGGCAGATGCTGTGTCCAGCTGTTTGCCATCAATAATGTAGCTGTACAGTACTGGATGAAATGATGATGAGGACAACACATCACCCAGTCCACGAGCGGAGAAAATCTCCCACACGACCGGCAATCGAACCCGGTCCCAGTGCATGGAAGGAAAGCACGTTACCACTAAGCTAAGCAGGCGGACACTTAGCTCAGTGTACTAAAGAACATTACATTAGTATTTACTTCATTTGAAGGTCAATAATTATCTCCATTGGTCATCCAATATCGCGCTTTCAACGAATCGTCTGATTCTTCAGGTTGGTTTAATACCTCCAGTACATGTGGCTAAAGCAAGCCATCAGAGCTTATTTTCCCCTGGAGATCAGGTCGGGTGTTGAAGGTGTGGACGCTTGGATGCAGAACGGTTAATTTGTACTTAGTTGTGTAGTTATAACAGTGCATGAAACATTAGGTAGTAAATTATGTGATGTGTTTTCGGGAAGGCTGTTGAAAGCAGAGAGGAAACGATTAACTCACTGTGGTGGGTACATACAAAGGTACCAAAGATCACAGTATCAGCATCCTATATGCGTAGCGTTGTGCGCCACAGTATGTGTACCAAGTTTTAGTGAATGTCTCATCACAGCTGTGGCCGTAGCTTAGGCTATTCGGGACAGCTACCGTGCGGCTCAGCAACAGGGCAGCCACAAGTTGGCGTAGGCCTTGTCGGGCAGTGCTGGCGGTGACACTGACAGATTGGCTGTATCGCGGAAGAGCTCCGCTTTTTGGGGGGCGTCTGTGGAGGCTCACGTCCGCAGAGAGATGACGGCGGGGCCGAGGGCTGGATACCGGCTAAGTGATTAGCCTCTCGGGCGTCGCCCTGCTCGGGGACGGTTCACTCCGGCCTGCCGCAAGTGCTGCACTGGCTCTGACCTCTGACCTCTCCACACAACGGAGAAGGGCTCAGTAGTGTTCTCATTTTTCTTGACGTCTCCCATGGCGCCATTTACACATCAAACAAAATTTGAATGTGCTACAAAAATGACTTTTAACGTCGTCGATTTTGACATTTCCTCAAGATTTTGACACGGAAAGAAATCACCGAAACCCAGCACACTGCAACATGAAGACGTATGTCAGCCATCATCTCCGTTTGTCATCCAATATCGTGCTTTCAACGAATCGTCTGATTCAGCCTAGATGGCGTGACAAGGAACGTGGATTTACATCCATACATATTTTAAAACTGTAGGTATGTATACTTCGTTTGTGTGTGTGTGTGTGTGTGTGTGTGTGTGTGTGTGTGTGTGTGTGTGTGTGTGTGTGTGTGTAAGTGTAAGTATGTATGTATGTTCCATGTTTTTGTTGTGGTCTTCAGTCCAGAGACTGGTTTGATGCAGCTCTCCATGCTACTCTATCCTGTGCAAAATTCTTCATCTCCCAGTACCTAATGCAACCTACATCCTTCTGAATCTGTTCAGAGTATTCATCTCTTGGTCTCCCTCTACGAATTTTTACCCTCCACGCTGCCCTACAATACTAAACTGGTGATCCCTTGATGCCTCAGAATATCCCCTACCAACCGATCCCTTCTTCTAGTCAAGTTGTGCCACAAACTCCTCTTCTCCCCAATTGTATTCAATATCTCCTCATTAGTTACGTGATCTACCCATATAATCATAATCATTCTTCTGTAGCACCACATTTCGAAAGTTCTATTCTCTTCTTGTCTAAACTATTTATCGTCCACGTTTCACTTCCATACATGGCCAAACTCCATACAAATACCTTCAGAAACGACTTCCTGACACTTAAATCTACGCTCGATGTTAACAAATTTCTCTTCTTCAGAAAGCTTTCCTTGCCATTGCCAGACTATATTTTATATCCTCTCTACTTTGACCATCATCAGTTATTTTGCTCCCCAAATAGCAAAACTCATTTACTACATTAAGCGTCTCATTTCTTAATCTAATACCCTCAGCATCACCCAATTTAATTCGACTACATTCCATTATCCTCGTTTTGCTTTTGTTGATGTTCATCTTATATCCTCCTTTCAAGACACTGTCCATTCCTTTCAGCTGCTCTTCCAGGTCCGTTGCTGTCTCTGACAGAATTACAATGTCATCGGCGAACCGCAAAGTTTTTATTTCTTCTTCATTGATTTTCATTCCTACTCAGAATTTTCCTTTTTTTTCCTTTACTGCTTGCTCAATATACAGATTGAATAACATGGGGGATAGGCTACAACTCTGACTCACTCCCTTCCCAACCACTGCTACCCTTTTATGCCCCTTGACTCTTATAACTGCCATCTGGTTTCTGTACAAATTGTAAATATGTTCCATATCTCCTGTTAAACCACTGGACCGAATATAGGAACCCATGTCCTACGACGGTTTCAATTCACATGTTTAACTCATCGACTTTTTTGGAGGTATTAAATTATGCGTGACTCAGTGCAATTATTAGGTAACAGTTCAGAAGGAAACATAACGAAACATCCATTAATCACTTACCTGCGTTTGTTTGTATTAGCAATTAAACATTATGTGTTTATATTATTCCAAAACATAAAAGAACCAAGCACACTGTACACACAGAACATACTGACGCATTACAACAAAGGCTCCATGTGGTGACAACCAATGTTGTTACAGACGAAGCATGTTCTGGTACACACTCCCCATCCCGCCCAGTGTCTCCTCAATTTATAGTGTAGTGGCCAGCACTCGTGCCACTAGAGCTCTCTCTATCCCTAAAGGAGTCTCGCAGCAAGGAAGACATTAGGTGATCGTCTGACGCAGTACACGTCATCCTGTTCACCCTATTGGTTACCAGGACAAGAAACTCAGACACTTTTCACTTTCTCTCAGCAGAAATGGACGCGTTACACATCTCAAATGAAACCGTCGTCGATCGTAAACTTTACATTTCCGGATATAAGTTACTATGCAGAACATCACTTGATCATTCCCCTATACGTCCTAGAAGCTGGTAACGGTGATTTCTGAACACCCTGTACATCCCCTACTATCAGGTAAAAATCGCTGTGGGGACAAGAACCACCTATCGTAATTCAGGAGATTTGAACGTCATAAAAAATTGGATGCACGAAGAACTGCATGCATCATGCATGACGTTTAAATGTCTTACTTCTCTGCTAGTAACTGTATTCGCAATAAATTTTGGCAGCAGTTTCCACATGTGCTGCCAAATGCACCAGAAAAGTATATGGTGATACCACATGTAGTTTAGGAGGTATGACGTCATACACACTGAAAAGCGTGAAAAACTGCTACATTGTGCACTACATTTAATTTTATTACTTTTTTGTACTAACTCCATTCGCAACATAGTATCCTCATATGACACTGATTATACCTGCATAATTATAATCATTGTGTGACACATAGATCAGAAGATAAGACGTCATAAACAGTGAGATGCTTGAGGACCTGCCGCATCATGCATGAGGTAGTAATGCATTTCTTCTTTACTACTAAGGCACTCCTACAGATAGGTCCACTTAAGGAAACACCTAACAGGTATCGACGCTTGTAACACATTTCAACTGCCAACTTCAAATGGCTGTAGGCGAAAATGGTAGCCGACTATAAAGCTATGCAGAGGCGTTGCTATAGATATGTTTACAAAATCGGGTTGTAGATGGTTCAAATGGCTCTGAGCATTATGCGACTTAACATCTGAGGTCATCGGTACCCTAGAACTTAGAACTACTTAAACCTAACTACCCTAACGACATCACACACATCCATGCCCGAGGCAAGATTCGAACCTGTGACCATAGCGGTCGCACGGTTCCAGACTGAAGCGCCTAGAACCACTCGGCCACACAGGCCGGCTCACTTTGTAGATGCTCGAAGCAGCTTCGCCCAGAGTACAGAAACTGTCCGCTATCATTTTTATTACTATGGATACTGAACTTATACATTTGTACATTATGCATACTTTCATGTACACTGTGTTATCAAAACTATCCTGACGCTCACAAAAACATACGTTTATCATCTCAGATACATTGTGCTACCACCTACTGTTAGGCACTCCATATCAGCGACCTCAGTAGTCATTAGACATCGTGAGAGAGCAGAATGGGGCACTCCGCGTAACTCATAGACTTCGAACGTGCTCATGTGATTGGGGGTCACTTGTGTCATACGTCTCTACGCGAGATTTCCACTCTCCTAACTATCCCTGGATCCACTGTTTCCGATGTGATAGTGAAATGTAAACTTGAAAGGACACGTACAGAACAAAAGCGTACAGGCTGACCTCGTCTGTTGACTGACAGAGACCGCTAACAGCTGAAGAGGGTCGTAATGTGTAGTAGGCAGACATCTATCCAGACCATCACACAGGAATTCCAGACTGCACCAGGATCCACTAAAAGTGCTATGTCAGTTAAGGGCGAGGTGAGAAAATTTGGATTTCATGGTCGAGCGGCTGCTCATAAGCCACACATCACGCCGGTAAATGCCAAACTAAGCCTTGCTTTGTGCAAGGAGCGTAAACAGTGGACGATTGAACAATGGAAAAACGTTGTGCAGAGTGACGAATCACTGTACAGAATGTGGCGATCCGATGGCAGGGTGTGGGTATGGCGAATGCCCGGTGAACGTCATCTGCCAGCGTGTGTAGTGCCAACAGTAAAATTCGGAGGCGGTGGTATTATGGTGTGGTCGTGTTTTTCATGGAGGGGGCTTGCACCCCTTGTTGTTTTGCGTGGCGCTATCACAGCACAGGCCTACACTGATGTTTTAAGCACGTTCTTACTTCCCACTGGTGAAGAACAGTTCGGGGGTGGCGATTGCATCCCTCAACACGATCGAGTACCTGTTCATAATGCATGGCCTGTGGCGGAGTGGTTACATGACAGTAACATCCCTGTAATGGAGTGGCCTGCACAGAATCCTGACCTGAATCCCATAGAACACTTTTGGGATGTTTTGGAACGCCGACTTCGTGCCAGGCCTCACCGACCGACATTGATACCTCTCCTCAGTGTAGTACTCCCTGAAGAATGGGCTGCCATTTCCCAAGAAACCTTCCAGAACCTGATTGAATGTATGCCTGCGAGAGTGTAAGCTGTCATCAAGGCTAAAGGTGGGCCAACACCATATTGAAATCCAGAGCTACCGATGGAGAGCGCCACGAACTTGTAAGTCATTTTCAGCCATGTGTTCGGATACATTTGATCATATAGTGTATGACTGTTTCGTAATATCAAAGGTGTTTTCACGAATACATGGAAATGAAATTTTTTAGGTACTTTACAACAAGCACAGTTCAGTTTTTGTTTTTATTTCTATTAGACAATTGGCAAAATAAATACCCTGGAAATGCTGGGTTTGTCAGCTATACCCCTACAGACTTCAGAAAAATGAAGTGTGAACATCGATTATTCGTGAAACTGTTCACCAGTCGGCGAATCGAATTCGAATCCTCTTCATACAACACAACTTTTTCCCTCCCCTTCAGTCTATACATGGAACAAGCAATAAGGACAAATACACTAAGGCTGAGAAGAGGATTAAAATTCATGGCGAAAGGATGTCGTGATTAAATTCGCTGATCATGTGTTCACGGAGCAATCGAGTAAAAATGATAGGGCCTTTTGAATAGAATGAACACTCTAAAGAGCACAAACGATGGTTTGAGAGTAAACGGAAGAAGATAAAAACGATGAGGAGCAGCAGAATTCAGATTGTTGATAAACTTAAAGCCAAGACGGGCGGCCACGCAATAAATTAAAATACCTTGTATAGAAAATAACACAGTGTGTAACCCACAGAGTTTCCATAGCAGACACGGCACATGGCAACGCCAGGCAGACTGCCCCTGCTAGTAACAGGAAACAGGGTGCGTGAAATAAAATTAATCCAGAAAATCTGCTTACAGCTTCATGACGCTGACTAGATTAAAAGGTTATTGGTATCAAGCAAGAACCCACTGACTGCTTAATTAAAGGTGAAATCTGGTTTTGCAGGACAGAGCGGATCAGATTGTGGAAAGGGGCAAAGGTCAATTACTGTTAGTTATACAATAACACACACAACTTTAATCCTCAAACCAGCCCACAGTTTTCTCTTTAAAACAACAAAGATCAATTCACAGCTGAGAGCCCAAGTAACTTCTCGAGAATAAGTTTAAATGATTGCTTTTAAAACACCAGGATTTAGAGTAACGGCTGAAGGCCTTACTTAAGTAAAATACAATATCTTCTCGGCTAAAAGCCGGACTAATATTTCAGATCAGCTAAGGAAATTCTTTAAAAGCTAAGCATTTGCAAATTCTGGCTAAAGGCCATATTCAGGAAAATTCAAGTTAAATCTTCGGCTGAATTCCCAATTTAAAAAAATTTCCTTACCTAATAAAAGAAAGACTTTAAAGATAAGCCTTTACACAGTACAACACAAACATCTTAAGAAAACTTGAAGTATCTTGTCGGCTGAAGGCCCAAGCAATTACTCAAGGATAATTAAAGACAACTTTAAGATAATAATTTTCAGAACACGGCTGAAGGCTGTATAAAGAATTCAAAATAATTAAAGAGAAACCTTACAGTCAAGGATTTACATATTAAAGCCACAGATTGTGAAACAAACGCTGATGAAGGTCTAAATACAGAGCAAGAAGAATTTTAAATGAAACATGGCTGAAGGCCTAATCTTAAAGTTGTTACGAAGTTCAGCTGAATGCCATATATGAAGGCCATATACTAAACATAAAACAGACAATATTAATACACGGTTGATGGCCTGGCGCAGTACCTGTGACCAAATAATATTACAATCACAAACAACAAACTGTGGTGCTCCGAAGTGTTCCAAGGGTCAGCCTGGGGGAAACTGTAAGCACAGTTTAGGTGAGACAGACAGCCAAGCGTAACACTAAACAATCGGGTTGCCGCACGACCTACGGATGGCTGATGAACCAAGCGACCACCTAATCAATTCCCTTCCACCCAACCAACAACACGACGGCGAAATGTACCAGCGAAGACAAGGATCGCACCAGAATTATTTCTTAATAACTGGCACACAAACACAGTCAAGTCAAAATAAACACTCAAAGAGAAAAAGAGAATAACACTATGCTGTCGGACTGCACGCCGTGCCGAACTACGCTAACGACCGGGGCAGGTTAACCAGAACGTTAACGCCACAAGGCAGAAGATACCGCTGGTGCACATTTCAAAAGTTAAACACCATACAGAGAGATGGCTGAAAAATTTTGCCGACTCCAACACATCATCACTTTGCTGCTTGCGGAGACAGCCCAGGATGCAACAACCAGCAATCAACGAAGAGATGTCACAATGGTTGAACTTTCATGACACGTTCACTGATTACTCAACTCCAGTATGCAGGTGCGGTGGGTGACGAACTTAGCAGTTCTAGCGGCTAGTGCCACACAACTCCGACTGCGCGTGCACGCCGCCAGAGGCCCCAGCCTGGTCACAACCCGCTGAGGCTTCCTCGCTGCTCCGCCGCTACCGACCAACTGCCACGCACACCATAACACAGAAATATGACTGCCACACCAAAGAAGTTACAACAGTACCAGTATCGATAAACGCTGCTGCTGCCACTGATGGGGGCAAGCCAGTAACTCAATCGGATAGTAACTGAGGGAGAAATAAGACGCCACTCGATGGCGACAAAATGTCCAAAATGAATAACGACATTAACGCGAGCCCACCACGTCTCAAAATTAACACCATAATTAGATCGGTCTATTTCAGTATTATAAGTAATTTTTCTGGCCACAAAACACCACCGATGTCATGCCTACATTGTAAATTTTCGGGTGGAATGGTTAAACGTTTTTCGATTTCACCATTCAGTTAACGTTAAGACCGTTCCCAATGCTGAATTTTCTTAAAGTTGGAGCCGTTACTTTCAAACTTGACCACAGATCACGTTGGCCTTTAGCCACACCAACTGCCCGTGCATTCGAAGAATTGGAATCCAATCGAGCACTGTAATTTAATCTTCAAACAGTCGAACCATACCGCCACAGAAACTGTTAGCACCTTCTCCCCACGGTTAAGTTAGCTAGGGCACCACTTTGCCTATCGTGAAAGAGTATTGTGGTTGGCGGCCGAGATAGCAAAAGCACAGAGAACTATGTGTGGGGTTCAGTTGTATACTGCCATTTGAAGATGTGTTCTCTAACAATACCAAGAGATTTTCTATAATGAGAATTACCAAAGGGTTCGGTACTTTGTGTCCACCCTAAAAATAATTTTCAAAAACCCAGACTCAATAATTGTTTTTAAATTATACTAGAAACATGCTATTTAAACAAATACTGATGTGTAAATGGAGGGCCGGCCGCGGTGGCCGAGCGGTTCTAGGGGCTTAAGTCCGGAACCGCGCGACTACTACGTTCGCAGGTTCGAATCCTGCCTCGGGCATGGATGTGTGCGATGTTCTTAGGTTAGTTAGGTTTAAGTAGTTCTAAGTTCTAGGGGACTGATGACCTCAGATGTTAAGTCCCATAGTGCTCAGAGACATTTTTGTAAATGGAGTCCAGAAGCTGAAAATATGAAAATAACTTTTAAAACACTCTTAGCAGTATTAACGCACTTTCTATGACTTTATGACCTCCACAAAAAATTTAAAAATCTGAAGTTCTTTCATAGTTGTTGACTTTCACTTTCTAAATATTTTTTAAAGAGGCTTGACGTTTAAGTAAGGCCCTGAACCTGGAAATACTGAATAAGACATTCAGTGGGGAAAGTGACATCTACTACTGAGACTTCAATATTTAGGTTAAGTTTAACTGAGAAATTTAGATTTTGGTAGAAGAACTCATTAAAAACAATAAATATTGTTTTAAAAATTTTAAAATGTGAAGTAACCGACTATATTACAATATTTTAGAAAATTGGACCTAAAGTACCTCTTCCCCCGTTTGTTTTGTGAATGTTAAGACGTGTCGCTTCCTGTGGAGCCGCAAAGTGAAAGTTACGACCATCTTATAACACGGCTGTCTCTCGATCACCATGGAAGCAGCAACGTAAACGGACCAAATAGCAGTCGACAAATATGATGGGCGATAGGAAGCTTGCAGTAACTACCGTGGCTGCTGTCGTGCAGTCACAGCGAATGGTTCGCTTACCCACAGAACCTCAAGTCCTTCAGCAGTAGTGCAGTAAGATTCAATATGCTGCCCGTGTTTCTGCTGGCGTATCTCGATTCCCAGGACAGGCATTTCCAATTTTACAGGTTCAGCTCCAACCATGAACTTTTACGTTTCATTGCCTTTATTGAACTTCTTAGTGTGTTTGTTATATGTAGTACCTAGCGTAAAGGCAAAAGCAGCTCGCCAAATCGTTTGTAATTGTCACTAGAAATATGTAATTGTGTGAAAGGTACCTCAGTTTATGTTCCTTTTCGTCTACAATGCACTTTCATATTTAAATTCACTGAAGGCATCTCACTTACATTAACTTTTGATGTAGCTTTCTTTTTTTAAATAAGTGTATAACACGCTTGACAATAAAGCCGTGCAAGTAGTTGAAGAAGGAGTTTGCATTTGCTGTCTAGGGACAAAAGATCACCAGCCGAGTGACGCTCTCACTGCCTGAAAGGGGAAAGATGTTAGGTCATCCTTCTTTTTTTCATCTCATTCACCACTGACGTGACGACAGCCACGATCACGGTAATACTCCTTTACCAGCCGCTGATAAAACCTCCAGTCGCTACAAGATCAAGGACGACATAAAAAATACGCCAGCAGAGGCGAAGAGAGCATTTCTGACCAAAAGAAGTCTACTAATCTGAAACATCGCCGTTCATTTGAGGAAGAAATTTCTGAGAGTTTACGTCTGGAGCCCAACTTGAAAATGAATCATATGCTGTCGGGAAATCGGAACAGAAGAGAATCGAAGCATTTGAGACGAGGTGCTATACACAGTTCTTGAAAAATGGACGGACTGATAAAAAAATGAGAAGCTCTACACTGAATCTACAAGAAGAGGAACATACGGAAAACTTGACGAGAGTAAGAATTACAATGTTAGGACATGCGTTAAGACATTAAGGAAAACTTCCATGGTCATGAATGAGCTGCAGAAACTGAACCTAGAGGAGAACGGAGATTAGTATACATCCAAAAGATAACTACTCTGAGATGAAAAGATTTTCACAAGAGAGAAATTCATGGCGGGACGTATCAAACCAGTCAGTAGTGTGATGATGTAAAAGACTTCGTCTCTGAATCTCGATCTCGAGTTTAGTAATGTACCACAAAGTGCAGACCTGATCATAAAATGTTAAAGGCTCCAACCGACATGAATGGGCATCACAGCCTTGATAAACCTGGAGAAAGACTTCGTTCCACGAGGCTATATTTTAAAATTGTGCTTCCTCAGGCACAACTAGCTTCGAGCGTTGCTAACTTTGAAGTGCATCTGTAACAGTTGTGGATATATCATACTCGAGAAATAGAAATGAAAGTCCTACGTCATGCGTGATTGTGCACAGCACGGTCGGCAAATAAAATCTGTCTCAATCACGCACGATATACGATATTTATTTTTACTTAACTATGATGATGCATCCACATCTGTTACAGATTCACTTGGAAATGAACCAAGCTCGACACTAGTAGCGGGTAATAAGGAACAACGAAAATACAGTCTGCTGGAACGATGTTTTTCTTCAACCTGAAAACGGTCAGAGGGGCGACCAAGATAAACAAAATCGACACTGAGTGGAAGTTTCGTTATTTGTTCCGACTGCGACTCCTACCGGTGGCTAGTATTAGGCTGAATAGGTTTTTTTAACTCACGTAAGTTGATACGAAACTATATGAAAACTTGTCCAGTTGTTAGTCAGCTAGGACTCACGCAGTGAAGTAACAGTGTTTGGATTATTCTCCACCCTACCTATATACACAAATCAAAATAGTTTTACAACACCCCGGTTCGCCGAACTCCTGAAGACAGACGTTGACTGCGCATACTATATCACAGACACAGTCCCTTTGACAGGGGGTCCGACAGCCGATCAGTTCCAGTCATTCCACCAGGAAGGAGGTACACGGCTCGTGTTGTCTGTAGTTCAACCATACCTAGACAGTCAATACCGCGTTTCGATCGCGTCCGCATTGTTACTTTGTGCCAGGAAGGGCACTCAATAATGGAAGTGTCCAGGCGTCTCGGAGTGAACCAAAGAGATGTTGTTCGGGCATGGAGGAGATACACAGGAACTGTCGATGACATGCCTCGCTGAGGTCGCCCAAGGGCTACTACTGCAGTGGATGACGGCTACCTACGGATTATGGTTCGGAGGAACCCTGACAGTAACGCCACCATGTTGAATAATACGTTTCGTGCAGCCACAGGACGTCGTGTTACGACTCAAACTGTACGCAATATGCTGTATGATGCGCAACCTCATTCCCAATGTCAATGTCGAGGTCCATCTTTGCAACCACGACACCATGCAGCGCGGTACATATGGGCCCAAAAAGGTGCCGAATGGACCGCTCTTCACCGATGAGTGTCGCACATGGCTTCAACAAGACAATCGCCGGAGACGTGTGTGGAGGCAATCCGGTCAGGGTGAACGCCTTAGACACACTGTCCAGCGAGTGCAGCAAGGTGGAGCTTCCCTGCTGTTTTAAGTTGGCATTATGTCGGGACGACGTACACCACTGGTGGTCATGAAAGGCGCCGTGACGTTTGTAGATACGTGGATGCCATCCTCCGGCCGATAGTGCAACCATATCGGCAGCATATTGGCGGGGCATTCGGCTTCGTGGACGAGGATTCACAGCCTCATCGTGCACATCTTGTGAATGATTTCGTACAGGATAACGACATCGCTCGACTAGAATGATCAGCATGTTCTCCAGACATGAACCGTATCACACACGCCTGGAGTACACTGAAAAGGGCTGTTTCTGGATTACGTGACCCACCAACCACTATGAAGGATCTACGCCGTTGGGGAGTGGACAATCTGGACCAACAGTGCCTTGATGAACTTGTGGATAGTATGCCACCACGAATACAGGCATGCATCAATGCAAGAGGACGATCTAATGGGTATTATGGGTACCGGTGTGTATAGCAATCTGGACCACCACCTCTCCTGAAGATCTCGCTTTATGGTGGTACAACATGCAATGTGTGGTTTTCATGAGCAATAAAATGGGCGGAAATGATGTCTATGTTGATCTCTATTCCCATTTTCTGTACATGTTCCGGGACTCTCGGAACCGAGGTGATGTAAAACTTTTTTTGAAGTATACTGCCGAGCCCCTGAAACTTTAGTCTCGGATGTTCGAGTTAGGCTGACATTTTACAAGCTACAATATATGACTACATGTTGAAAAAAGGCCTTTGGACATATTGCTTTGTCTGGTTTTAGTGAGTCATCGTGTAATGTTCCATTTACTATTATTTCTGTACCTATAGTCTACGTCGATACCGTGAAAACTGTATTCGTTACTTGTTACTACTGTCGTTCCACGCAGCGTCCGTTAATGACCAGTTGCCACATCATGTTGCTGATCTCTTCGCCACTGCAAGGGGTCTCTAACGAGGTGCCGGCCGGAGTGGCCGTGCGGTTCAAGGCGCTGCAGTCTGGAACCGAGCGACCGCTACGGTCGCAGGTTCGAATCCTGCCTCGGGCATGGATGTGTGTGATGTCCTTAGGTTAGTTAGGTTTAATTAGTTCTAAGTTCTAGGCGACTGATGACCTCAGAAGTTAAGTCGCATAGTGCTCAGAGCCATGTAACGAGGTGGTCAGGCGTGAGGTCCTTGATGTAAGGGAGGTTGCTGCCTTGAAACAGTAGAGCACTTACTTATGCGCAGCGTACTGCCCACACATTGCACTCACTAGCTCGTCAACACGCTCATCGAAAATTGGCCCGTAGCAGCTCCTGTTGACACACGGTAACATGCAATGTGATACGATGGTGGGGATGAGAGTGTGGTTTATTGCATCAAAAAATAAGCTACACAAGGCCCACGCTGATAACCTTTAGACATTTAATCTGTAAGTGAAACACTCATACTAAAATTATGTGAGATCACAATCATTGATTAAAAGCACCCCCACCCCAAAAAAGTAAAAAGCTTGCAAAACCTTTTAACGGCGCCGAGGATTCGATAAGGCAATGTCAGATCAAAAGACTTTAAAAGCGACACCCAAAATAAATGAAAGACCATGTAATTCCAAAAAAATGGGTGCTAATGATTCAATTAACAAACTCCTGCGCTTCAAACCTGTACGACACCAATAACTGCATTAAGCATTAACATAGAGGTCAAAGGCTCAGTTTGCATTAATACGAAAGAAAATACTTTTTTCTCTTTTTAGAAGGTTACCCATAAGTCAAAAAAATTTCATCAGGTTACCTACCATTCTGAAAGTGGATGCACTCTGCGACTGTATGTGACTTATAAATTATTGAGTGCAGCAATCAGTCGTCCTTTTTAGATTGTATTATGCAAATCCAGATTTGAGCTGGTAGCTAGCCATTCTCAATGCGCTGTTTTACAGGCGTCAGTCACAGACATTTAATCTGTAAGTGAAACACTCGTACTAAAATTATGTAAGATCACAATCATTGATTAAAAGCACCCCCACCCCAAAAAAGTAAAAAGCTTGCAAAACCTTTTAACGGCGCATCCATGCCCGAGGCAGGATTCGAACCTACGACCGTAGCGGTCGCTCGGTTCCAGACTGCAGCGCCTTGAACCGCACGGCCACTCCGGCCGGCACCTCGTTAGAGACCCCTTGCAGTGGCGAAGAGATCAGCAACATGATGTGGCAACTGGTCATTAACGGACGCTGCAACAGGGACTTACATGAACTGAGAATACAAAATAGCGCATTGAGAATGGCTAGCTACTGGCTCAAATCTGGATTTGCATAATAAAATCTAAAAAGGACGACTGATTGCTGCACCCTATAATTTATAAGTCAAAACAATATAATATAAAAAGTTCGTTTAAATCTCAGCGACCAACTTAATTCCAACACGCTTCCGCCGACACAGGATAAACTGCATTGGTTGCTTTAAACAAAACTTCTCGGGCAGTAACTGACGAACGTCAACGCTTCACCCTGAGAATCTTGCCCCAAAAGATTGCATTTCACATGGCCACCCTCTATAAGTTTTTCACAGGTTGGCAAAAAGACTTAGGTTTCAGAACTAAAAAACAGATAAACAACAATGTTAGAAACACGCAGAAGTACCATTAAAAGGAGTTAGAAACTATTTACCAATGACTAATCAGCTAATATATCACACCTTTTATCACACAGAGCGTCTTTAAGCGATCATCGACTCTGGCTGTTTAAAGCAGGCATCGTGTATGAAAAAATACCGCTTGTGTGGTGGAATAGCTTAACACTGTTAGACCACCCAAGGAGGAGGAGATTAGTGTTTAACGTCCCGTCGACAACGAGGTCGTTAGAGACGGAGCACAAGCTCGGATTAGGGAAGGATGGGGAAGGAAGTCGGCCGTGCCCTTTCGTAGGAACCATACCGTTACTTGCCTGAAGCGATTTAGGGAAACGCAGGAATCCTAAATCAGGATAGCCGGGGCGGATTTGAACCGTAGTCCTCCTGAATGCGAGTGCAGTGTGCTAACCACTGCGCCACCTCGCTCCGTAGCCCCTCCGAAGACACACACAAATTAACACTACCTTTGGCATAACCCAGTTATTATCAAATTCAGCAGGCAAGATCTCACCACCAACCTGTAGTGTGGTAGTAATAACAGCTACACCGTGTCCCGCCAGAAGCTTCGTGGAAAAATTACCTTGCTTCAGCGGGTACGATTTTCCGTATCGGCAATGGAGATGCCACGAATGGAACGACAAATTTGCCTGCAGCCACCCTTCACATAGCCACCTCTAAAGAGGAAACCCTGTTGTCGTGCCACATCAACACTCACCACAGTTGAGGACAACCCTTTCGTGTTTCTGCTGCTAGAGAACTAACCACCACTCTTCGGCCAAGACCCAAACTTCAATTTTACGAGACGTCTTCAGATCGCCTAACCGAAAACAGCGTGCTCTTACGGCGCGCCAGTGAACACGAAGTCAAAGCACTACTGTTGGCTTACCCACGCTATGTCGATATGAACGTATCATATTGGATACCTGGTTGCCTGTGCTATTCTGCTTCTTACACGGTGACAATTACTGAACTATATAAAATAAAATCGTCATATCGTCTGAACTGTTTACGTTAGGATGTTAAAACTGCACAGTTGGCCCCGGGGCATGATGAAGAATGGTATGGTTTGGCTTAGCGACGAAGCCCACTTTCATTTGGATGGGTTCTTATATGAGAAAAATTGGTGCATTTGGGAGACGGAGAACCCTCTTTTCGCGATCGAGAAGTCTCTTCACCCTCAACTGGTGACTGTGTGGTGTGCAATTTCTAGTCACGGAATAATCGATGTGATATTCCTTGACGGCACGGTGACTACCGAACGGTACGTGAGGGATTTGGAATATGATTTCGTCCCCATTATCCAAAGAAATCCTGATTTCGATAAGACGTGGTTCGTTCAAGACGGAGCTAGACCCCATCGAAGTAGGAGATTGTTGGATGTCATGGAGGAGCACTACGGGGCCGTATTCTGGTTCTGGGCTACCCAGAGGCCACTGACATGGACCTCGGTGGCGGCCATATTCTCCGGATCTGAACACATGCAACTCCGTTTTGTGATGCTATATGAAAGACAAGGTGTACAGCAATAACCCGAAAACCATTGCTGATCTGAAAGCAGCCATTCAGGAGGTCACGATACAATCGGTGTTCCGACCCTTCAGCAATTCACGCAGAATTTGACTATTCATCTGCGCCAGTGACAGGCATATCGATCGTACATGTCATAACCTAAATCCGAATATCTGTAATAATGTTTACATGTTGAATAAAGTGTGTGAACGCCGTAGTTTGTAATTAATTTACGTTTTTTTTCGTATAGTTAAATAATTGTCACTCTGAAAGTCCTCCTTGCTTCCAAGGCAGCAGAATTCCTGAACTTCGTCTACTTTGTGATAACCAATTTTGTAAACAAGTTTCTCGGTATCCTCATTTCTGCGCCTTCTCATTACTGTCGTCTTTCTTCGGCTTACTTTCAGTCCATATTCTATTAGACTGTTTTTTCCATTCAATACATCTAATAGTTTTTCTCCACATTCATTGAGGACAGAATCTCATAAGCGAATCTTATCAGTGATATCCTTTCAGTCTGAATTTTAAATTCATTCTTGAACCAGTCTTTTATTTCCTTCACGGCTTCTTCGATATACAGGGAGAAGGATTATATCCTTGTCTTATCCGGGTTTTAATCCGAGCACTTCGTTTTCAGTCTGCCAGTCTTATTGTTTCCTCTTGGTTCTTCTACTATTTTACAACACCTCCGTTACCTGTAGCGTGCTCCTACTTTTCTCAGAATTTCGAACGACTTACACCACTTCACCTTATCTAATCCTTTTTCCAGCTCGACTAATCCTACGAACTTGTTTTGATATTTCTTTAAATTCTTTCCATTGTCCAGCACAACACCATAATTTCACTCGGCTGCCTTTATCTTTAAAAAGGTAAAAGTGATCGACAAACAACATTTCCTCAAATTTCTTTTCCATTCTTTTGTGCACTACTCTTGCCAGCAACTAGGATGCATGAGCTGTTAAGCTGATTATGCGATAGTTTTTGCATCTGCTCTTGCCATAATCGGAATTGTATGGCTAATATTTCTGAGAAAGTCTGATGGTATTTCATCAGTGGCAATGTTTCCACACATGAACCTCAATAGTCGTTTGGTTGGCACTTACCCCAATGATTTTACAAATTCTGATGGAATGTTATTTATTCCTTCTGTTTTATTTAATCTCGAGTCTTCCAATGCTCCTTAAAATTATAATGCTGGATGTTCTCTCTCTTAAACATAGAATGTCTTCTTCTGTCACGTCATCAGACACTCCTTCCTCCTCATAGAGGCCTTCAGTGTACTCTTTCCACCAATCTGCTCTCTCCTCTGCGTTTAACGGCGGAATTCCTATTGCTTTCTTAACGTTGCCTCCCTTGCTTTTAACTTCACCAATTATTTGTTTCACTTTTGTATATGCTGAGTCAGTGCTCCCTATGATCATTTCTTTTTCGATATCTTCACAATTTTCATGCAGATATTTGCCTCCCCTGAACTTCCTATTTATTTCATTCCTGCGTGACTTATACTGTTATATTCCTAGTAACTCTACATTGACCTTAATTTGGGAACGAAACTACTGAGAATGTATGTCTTTATCACTGAAACGTACGGAAATGAATGTTGGACTGTGGTAAAGCCGGAAATTAACTGAAGCTCTGCGTTTGCGGTATAGTATTGCAACAGGATTCCGAAAATTAACCCGAACTGGTAAGAAATGAAGGAGTCCTTCACAGATTCGGCGAGGAAAGGAGTATGTGAAACCCGCTAAGTATAAGAAGATACAAGATTATACATCTTTTGTGACATCAGGGGACAACTTCCATTGCAGTAGATGGAGCAGTAGAGGGCAACAGATGTATGTGAATGCAGGGATTGGAAAATACCCCCAAGTAATTCAAGAAGTTAGAGAAAGAGGTTGGTACGAGAGAAAAAGGCTGTGGTTGCTGGCAACAAATTAGTCACAATATTAATAAGAGAAATAGTATATAAGTTACACATGTTGCTGAGAGTTATCTCATTTTTGATGATAAATACGAATTTTGGTGTGTTGAAGTATTTTTATTTTCTCAATGATCTAATTCGATAGTCTGTCATCTTCGGATCTACAACATACCAGGAGAAAACATTAATATTACAATCTGCGTAGCTCTGCAACGAGTGTTCAAGTGGAAAAACGTAGTAACCAGATCACAATATTTTTTTTACATATCTGTTGGGAATATATTACTGTGCGTCATTGGCATGGAGAGCGGCATCATACCAGTCTCTGGACTGAAGACCACAACAATAAAACAACATTCGCACCAACGTACCAAGAGCACTCTCCATTTATAAAATAAAGGGGCCACAGTAGCTTGTCAAATACATAAATCAGAATAAATAAAATGTCCGTAGTACCAACAGTGTGCCCTGGAGAGGAGGCGAGTTCCTGTCTGGAGCGTTTATAGCTAAGACCCATCAGGAAAGATTATGCGGGCATGCGGTGCAAGAGCCAACCGGTGGCAAACCGGTGGCGTGAGTGAGCCATTACATTGATTATTAAATACTCTGAAATACAACAAACACTGGTTGCGCTATAAACATTGAAATAGGAACGATAGTTATTATATAACGGATAACTTATCTCTCGAACTAAAAGGTAACAACCATTAGCATTTACATTATATCCCAACATAGGGCATAGACTGGCATTCACCTGAATCAAGTATACAATTGCATCCTACATTACTACAATTACAGCTTATTTATAGATGCTATTAATAAACACATCTCTAAGTTGGCTCCTCTGATAATCCAAGGACACTGCCCTACACTTGATAGTCTTAAATAATTGTGATTGTTCAAAGCTTATGAAACTGAGGTATAAAAATGTAGAGCCTACTTTATACTACTAATGAAGTATGTTCTCGTTACATTTGATAAGCCATTCGTCACAATAATATCCCCTCATATTTGTAGTATTCTATCTATAGATGCTTCATACTAGCAGCTCACTGTTTTGAAGCATATTATATTTCCTTATTTTTACTGTCAATTTTAATTTTTCAAGAATATTTAATGTTAGAGCTGTAATTCTAAGGTAGACTGGCCTCCAAGTATCTTCTTATCTAACTGTTGATGAAATTACACTTACAATGTGTCAGTATAGTTTTGTGGATGATCCTGTAAGTGTAGGTACTATGTCTGTATGCATTGTTGCCTTCAACAAGATAATTATCTGCTTGTAAAAATAAGCTATAAAGGCAACAGTGTACGATACATTTGTGTCGGCAACTCAGTTGAACTGACAGCCCTTGCCCTATGTTGGGATATTATGTAAATGCTGGTTGGTGTTACCGTTTAGACCGACAGATAGTTTTTCAGTTATATAATAACAATTCCTTTGCCCATGTTTCTAAGAAATATAGCGTTGTATTTTAAAGAGTATTAAATAATCGGTATGATGGTCACTTACGCCAGCTGCTGACCAAGCGCGTAAACGCCCATCGACGCTTCCGCAGTATGCCACTTAAGTATTTCCTGACGTGCCGTAACTACAACGGCTCCATGAACGAATTCGCCTCCACTCCGGGACACTGTTGGTGCTATGGAATTTTTATATACCCTGTTTAATATATCTGACAACCCAACGTAGCGCCTTTGTTTTATAAATGGAGTTTGCTCTTGTTATGATTGTAAGACTCAAGCACACTAACATTTTTTTCAGAAAATATGTAAAAAAATATTGTGATTCGGTTGTTATATTTTTTTAAATTGTATACAGATTTTACAGTTATGCAGATTGTCATAGTAATGTTTTTTCCTGGTATACTGTAGATCCAAATATAATATGTAGACTCTTTCGAAACCGGTCACTTAGGAAATTCGTCAACGCGCGAGCTTTGCTGCAAAAATTCTTATTTATCGGAAAAAATAGCGTTGTCGTCATTTTCGGTGCGTCTTCCGGTCAAACACGAAGTAAATTTTACTCTTCAGTCATATGAAAAATATATTTATTCAACTGATGCTGTAATTCCCATGTTACTGAAGACGACTGCGGTATCAATTCCGTCTCACTTAAGAGAGTACAAAGAATTTCTATTTTAGCAGGTACAATTTAAATTCGAACAATTTAGTTATTTAAATCGCATCTAGAACTCTAATTGCGTACCTTTACCTCGATGTGACACAGGCTACTCACTAGCTTGAAACATATACTTCAGTTATGTATGAAATGAGTTAATGACTTCGTTAATTATAAGATTAAAGGAACGGTAAAAATTCCAGAACGACTGAGCCGCAAAGCACTTGACTACCAGAACGGCGCATAGGTAGTCACCAAGCAACGTCGCATGATCAGTACAGAGAAAATTCTGGTGCAGTGACATGTCATGCGTAATACCCATGACTCCAAGCAACAGGGAGACAGAACAACACAGATTGGTCTACATCCATCGTCAATAAAATATACTGCACTGCTTCTTTACGCATGAGTACAAAGGTTGGGCCACTTAGTAGTAAATGAAGTACACGAAACGTAACAATGTTCATGAAGACGACTACATTGCCTGGAGCTCATGTCCATTCGCTGACGTACCTCCACTCTCAGGAGAACGTTCCGTACGTAGCATAGAGCCGAAACAGCAATACGCCACGGGCCTCTGCATGAATATCAACCCGCAGACCAGCCATAAACCCCAAGCGCTTTCTTCAAGAAGCGCCACTCCTCTTAGCGAAAGAGAAATGTATCGCATTATTGGCTGGAAATAATCCCAGATATATGAGGAGCAGAGGCACTATCAGAGTGGAGATACCTCAGTACGTTACCGTTTTGACGTCGACTATTTGCCGATAAAGACGTTAACAGAGCTACTCTACTTTGAAACGTAGTGAGAGGCTACGGTTGAGCATTTAGAATACCCTTGAGATGCTAACGAGATCTGAATTCGGTGACCTATCATGTGTAATATTAATGAAAGGTCATGCAACGTACACTTTTGAACAACTGAATTTAAAGAGCGGTGGCCCAGTTGCATATGAATTATGGGTACCATACCTGACGTGGGTATAATGAGGAACAGATTTCATCAAACTATGGAATGAAGCGAAAGGTCGCAGTAAAGTCACCTTTATTACCATGATGCATTAACTTGATTCCAGTCACTGAACAAGAAAAAAAATATGCAGTGCACAAAGTTGCAAATGAATAATTAATTATACACGATAATACTTTCACACAGTTGGGTGGAATTTTGAACAAAATTACACACTTAGGTGTACCCATGTAAATGCCAATGGTTACTGAATTAGTCACCAGATTAAAGAGAAGGCCCAGAAAAGTACGTCTGGGCACCAGTTCCCTTGCTAAGAAAATGCTGATTTCAACTAGTTGACTGTGCGAACTAAATCAGATAAGCAAAACACTAACCGGAATAAATGACTTCACTGTTCCTCCTCGCAATGCACCCAAATGCGAATCATGCTTACCACCGTTCTAAGATTCCGGTGCAGAGGATGGCTGCAATGCAAACTGAGAGTCGTAAATTCAGCCCCAACACCTATGATTAGCTCTAGGACGATGTCCTCCGCCGGCCAGAGTGGCCGAGCGGTTCTAGGCACTACAGTCTGGAACCGCGCGACCGCTAGGGTGGCAGGTTCGAATCCTGCCTCGGGCATGGATGTGTGTGATGTCCTTAGTTTAGTTAGGTTTAAGTAGTTCTAAGTTCTAGGGGACTGATGACCTCAGAAGTTAAGTCCCATAGTTCTCAGAGCCATTTGAACCATTTTTGCGATGTCCTCCATCCAAGCTGCTTTAAGGTGAAGGTACCTCCTTATCTTACGGTCCAATGCGAAGATGTCTCCTCTCTGGAGAGCTAAGAAGAAGTGTGAGTCTGCTCTCCTTCTGAAAATCTTACTGGTTCTGCCAGCTCAGGATTCTCATTATCCAATCGCTGTGGGCCTTCAGAGTTCCAAACAATGAAAAAAATATAACAGCAACAATCTCCCTCCTCCTAAAGAATGTGCTGCGGCCAACCAGTAACATACATTTTTTGTCTCAGAGTGCGGCAGAAATTCTCTTACATATTAGCGTCGTTTCTGTGGTGTCGTCCGAAGAGCGATGGCCAAAGCAAGATCGGTACCTCGCAACGCAACCACAAAAAACTTCAGTCGCTACTAGCATTATCGACTAATGCGTGACATCGTGAAAGCCACGCCCACAAAACGTTTCGCTATGCCGCCGCTCCGCTCGTCTACTTACAGCAGAGTTCAGGACCGCCTTCCTCTGTCTGCAATCATCGACTAAGACGACAGCATCGTCATCTAGTAGGCCGGCAGAGTAATCAGTTTGTCAGGCTGAACCCTAAGTCAAAGTTATTGTTAATTTAGTCATAGTGAGAGACTTGTATTTTGTTTTTATCACCTGATACGTGAATGTTCACAGAGAGTTGTAAATTCTCATGACATTCCAGACGAAATGTACTGCAAAAAGTTGAGTATTCTTTTTATGTGTGCTGTAATAAAGTGAACTTGTCCTCCTCCCAGAGCAAAACAAAGAACATACCATTGTACCAGTGAGTGTATTTTCGTCAGGCAAATAAGTTTCCCATTTCAGCCAGCGATAGTGGCTCACTTATGGACTTATTCCCACTACGAAAATAATTTTGGTGAACCAGTCCGGAACATCGTTACTGAATTTCCTTGAGTCCAACAGATTCTTTTCCCTCTGAGTGCTTCTTGTTTCCCATCCGTTGCAGACCTCTGTCTTTTTAGAAAGCATTCTTTATTATGCTTCTGGCAATGGGAATTTCCAACCTGCCGAATTTTGCCTCCACCCCTCAGCGAGGATCCTATCAGAATATGGTACCACATCTCTTATAGCGTCTATTCAGTCAATGTGTACTTGGCTGGGACTCTGACTTTCTGCGAGGAACAGTTTTAAAACTCGCTTGCAGTTGCGCCCTTGTGGTCCCCACTTTGCTACAGTCAACCAATGGACCCACAATACAGAAAAACGTTACGCATATATTTCACCGTAAAGAAATGAAAGTGAGAAGTATTTATGAAGTTCGGAACCATTAGTGTTTGTTTCATTTACCTGCGCACTTCCATAATTTGGTTGATGCTGACTGGATTATTGTAGGACATCTACTGCTGATGCAGTGCAGTGAAATCAACATCAAAACGGCTCTATAATCGAAACTAGCCGACAGGGCTATAAATGAATTCTATTCTCAGAGATTAAACAATCCTCGCGGAAATAATGCCGTCTGTGAAACAAATTGCGTTTGGGAATATGGCATCGACGTCAAGTAATTTTCGTTTACCAAGGCTAGTGTTTCATACCTGGCGGGAAGTGTTAATCAGAAACACGTAATTTCAGGACCACACGAAGGAAGGGTCATAGCCTATACCATAATACTTCAAGCAGTGTAAGCAAGACAGACATTACTTGTCCGAGCGAGCCGACCCAATGGTTACGACATTGTGGCTTCGCGTTCAGGAGGCTGGGGTTCAACATCACGTTCACCCAAGCTGAATCAGTTTTTTTCATCGTTTTCCTTGGAAAGTACCTAGATGGCTCTTTCAACATACATCCCGCGTCTTTATCTTGACCCATATTAGCTTCCGTTCCCAATTTTCTAGTTCTCAGCGTGACGTTTAGCTTCCACCACTCTTCAGATGGTTTGCTAATGCCAGAATTATGCACGATAACGGTTTTCATATTGAATAACGGTAAGGAAATTCAGAACGATACAGGAAAAACTACCTTTTCGCTTTATAGAAATTTATACTAAAATACGGTATATGTGATATAAATCTATTTGGGGAAAAGAAAGAAACACGTTTACTTTTGTGATTTCCGATATAAAATTGGACTCTTACCGGAACGCAGCAACACGATATGTCGCTATCGGAATGGCAAATGGACATGCCTGCTTTACTGGAAAAATCCGAAGAGACCGTCAATAGACGACACGTTTAAGAGTACCAGTTTGTAGGGATGGTGCACGAGTTTGTATTGAGGCAGTATCGGGAAGGAAATCAGGCATGTCTCTTTCAAAGAAAAAAATCCGGGCATTACTCTTAAACAACTTAAGTATCCCACAGAAATTGTACATCTCAGTACCCATAAAGTTATTTAAACTGCTGCCCTTCAGAATGGATATTTGTAACTGGCCAGTCAGCAACATTCTTTGGTAAAGTGCGGAAAAAATAGGAAATCACTTACACGAAACGCTGTTCGCTGATTTTAAAGAAGCAATCCCGGACAGAACGTTCAGCGATTTATTAGCAACAAAAGCAAAATACATTCAATGAACACAATTCACAGAGATCTCTCAATACGTGTTGTGCACCCTGCAACATTAATTTTCTATTTGCTTTCACACAATTGAGTGCTGTTAAAGACAAAACGTAGATTTTTCAGATCCACGTTGCAGGCTTTTCTCCTGGGAAATTCCTCCCATACTCAGCAGAACTACATTGAGTCACCCTATTCTTTTAACTTCTCATTTTAGGCTATTTGCTGCTTGTTATGGTTTTCTTATTTTCCTCGGTCTGGCATGGTCTCGTTTGCCCTTTGTTTTGTATTCTTACTAGAAATGTTTGTTTCCGTTCTGTGTAAATGTTCAGTCCAGAATTCTCACTGTTGAGCATGTACCGAGCAAGGGTCAAAGCTATCAGTCACTGTTCCAAGCCCTCCACTTAGGAGACGAGGGGTAAAATCATTGGAAGCCCATAAAATCAATAAATGTGTTGCACACAGTTCTCGTATAATGTTAGATGATCGAACACAGTTCAATACTTCTCCCTCTACAAAACTTCACTTGAATTCATATTTCTCCACTTTTGCCCACACTCTCTGATACACTCAGTTCCTCCCCATTTTCCTGTTTTTTTTTATTTTTATTTTATTTTTTTTTAATTGTGTGGTCTGTGAACGCTATACATTCTGCTGTTTCATTATATGTGTCTTTTCCTGCAGTAATCAGTTAGAGAAATTATTAATTTCATGTACCTATTTCTTCTTACGATTTACTATCCTATCTTTTACTCTGTTTCTGCATCTCTTCATACATGTAATACCTCATAAAGTTATCCCTCAGTGCTCTCGTTTTGCATTAATTTTATTTTATTGAGTATGTTCATTTAATTTAAATAGTTACATAGATTATTAGGTTGCTTTACCCCATGTACGGCTTGTGTGTAATTCTTTGCTAATTCTGACTCCTCTCTCCCCCTCTTTCTCTCTCTTTCTCTCTCTCTCTCACTCACTCTCTTTCTCTCTCTCTCTCTCTCTCTCTCACTCACTCTCTCTCTCTCTCTCTCTCTCTCTCTCTCTCTCTCTCTCTCTCACACACACACACACACACGCACGCACGCACGCACAACCATACGCACACACCACACATAACACATTTTGTTTGTTCAGCTGTTCGATGTTTAGAGTTAATGTTTGTTTCTGATGTGTTCCGTTTATATTTATTAAACATTCAAATTTAGCAATGTTACCACTGTACTGTCAAATATGACATTTACTTTGACTTTACACCATATTCTCGGTGTGTGACATCTTTTTCAATGCTGTTCATCAGTATATTATTTTTAAATACAATAGTTAAAGTCTGGTTATCTGTAGTAATAGTAACTCGTGCGGTACTTTCGGATAGGGATGTAACAGTGTGACATATGGAAGTTTGGGTCGGTCCGGGAAGAGTGTGCGGATAGCTTAATGGTAAGGCGACCACCTGCGACAATCGGGAAATTTGGGTTCGAGTCCCAGTACAGTTCAACTTTTCATATGTCACCAACAGGTAGAGCATCCGTACCTAATACAGTTGACGCCAAGTTATTCGTATTCAGGGAATTTATTTCGGTCCACTTTCGTACGTATTTAGCCGAATTAAGTCAGAGAGAAGTCACGAAGTGACAGAACTGCATTGTCATGACACACGTGATGTCACTGTCTCTGAGACGGAGCAACATTAGCAGCGAACCTGATTCCGTTGGATGGTACACAATTTATATCTTTGTAGCTCATCAGCAGGGAGCTCCAGATTCCTTGCACCACCTTTAAGGGTATAGCCGCTTCGTGTTTTTCTTGCCCATCCTGATTTCAAACGGCTTCACTGAGAGCATTGAAGTAGACAGATGCATGAAGCAACGTTTTTATTTCATGAAACAAAATCATATGCTTCTTTGTGGGTGCCTTCAGATGCGGAAGTTTTGTTAAAACCTCGATATTTAATGTAGCGTCGGTGCACTATCGAGCGCTCTGAAACTGTATGTACACATTTACCAATGCGCACCAACCTTTGTGAAAATTGCAGCACCTAGGAGGAGATGTCTGATTACAATGAACTTTGTTCCACAGATTACGGACATGACGATACAAAACTTATTAGAAGTAAGGAACTCTACAGGCACTTTGACCGTGAAAATTCAGTTTTGTGCTATAACCACAACTTCCAGGTAGCATGGAATGATATGCTGCAGGGGAACACATTACCACGAGGCCTGTAGGTGCTTCAAAGTGACTAGAATGAACAAGTTGCCAGCCGACCATACATCAGACATGTTCAATGGGTGAAAAACTGGTTTCCATATTCTTTACTACATGTGGCTGGACGTGGCTCTGCTGAAATATGATACGTGCAGCTGCCTGCAGGAGAGGCAGCGGTTCGCGCTCTAAAACTTCCCTGAAGTAGCAACTGCTTTTTTCAGATTTCCCTCGGTACGTAAGAGGTTACACATGTTGCAGCCTAGTTGGCATACTCCGCTGAATGATGTATCGTCTAACACGCAGCCACTACTGTAGAGCAAGTTAATGTGGGACTCGTCCGAAGGCAAAGCACGCTGCCACTAAGCACACCGGTCAAGATCTTTGCGCGCCCATTGCAGTCCCTGGCGTTGGTGGTTTCTGATCAATGGTTGGTGCTTTCCGATCAATGAACGCTGACGCAATAGCATTTGTGCCACCAGTGCAGCGTTCAGCAGACGACGTCGAACCGTCGACGAACACATGTGCATACCCACTGCAGTGTGCCAACGTCAAGCCAATAGCGTGGACGAAGTTGTTCTGCCGCTTACGACCGCGCAGACAAGATGGCGGTCATCTCGCGCTGTGGTCACGTTACCGACACACTCGTCGCTGCGTATGCTGCCACATACCAATTTTTTGCCCCATTCTAACTCTCTCATAGTGGTACTCTGCCATTGGACGTGGACGACGTATACCGGCACTTAATTGGACGTTTCCACTTTGCTTGACGATTCTGTGCCAACTGAGCGTGACGTAACACTGGTGTCTCAGTTCACGGAAAAGATGGCGCTGCTGTGGCATAATTCTTGTAGTCTTAATCACTTATTAAGTTTCCACTGTTTTATTCTGCATTCTGTTATGGAGCGATTCAGACGATTTCTTATGATTGTTCTAATTTTTATTTATTTGTTGTTACACCAGTACAGCCATTGCAAACTTTCAATACTGGCCAACGTTAAGAAAAGTGTCCAGATTCAGTCTTCAGATCGCTTTCCTTGAGTTCCATATGACTGTTCCGAGCCAGCTGCCCATCCAAAGTTTTATTACAAAAAAATATTTTATGATTACAATGGGTGCACGAATTTGTGCGACCTACCATTTGTTACAGTTATCTGTAGAATGTGGAACAGACAGTTCACTGTCACATCTAGCCACGCACTAGCCTACAGTGGTTAATTTTTTTTTTTTAAGGAACCTGATTGATACAACACCTAGTGCGCTGGAAAACGCCTTCTAATTCCTGATTCTAGAGAGTGAACCATGGTAATTCGTAAGAAATGCAACAAAGTAAAACATAAAGCAATGATGTGGAATTTAATAGCATTGAAATATTTAAAATTAACTTTATAAAAGAATTATAGAATTTTTAAAATTATTTTTAGGGATCCTAGCTCGTGCAATGTTTGATACGCGCGAAAGTGCCCTCCGTGGCAAGATATCATACATACGAGATGTTCCTAAATGTAACAACTGCAACATCGATGAGGACATTATTATTAAAAACTTTAAAAGAGCTTTAAAACATCCAAAAATATTTTCTCCTCCATCCACTTGGTCATCATAGAGCCAGTAGCGCTCAAGAGTGCGCCCTATGGACTGAAATAATTCAGACATAAAAATGTTCCTAAGCATAAAAAACAAAAGATCATAAAACTTTGAAAGAAACGTAGAAAATTCCAAAGTTTTCTTCTCTTCTTCTGATTTGGCGGTCGTTCAGTTACCAATGCACCAGGCCGAACAAACCAGGCCGAAGACCGCAAAGCGTTGAATTTTCCTGTGCCGACTTCAATTCGCCGCCACGAGCGTGCTGAGAGCTGCGGCAGCTGATGTCTGGCAGAGTGTCAAACTTCACACCAAAGCAAAGGCTGTATAAATTTCGTAATAGCTGCTGTTCATGAAGTCCCTTTGCTCATTAACTAGTTTCTCTCGTGCCTTCACTTCGTGAGCGTAATTTTCCAGTTCCTCCAGCACATTCAAAAACAAACTTTTCGGAGCTATGTGTGAGAAGCACTTCCATTTGACCGTTTATTGCGCCAGCCTCAGGTACACTATCTTCCACATGCGTTCCAAGTACTGTACGATTACCTTGTGTATGTATGTATGTTAACCGGGGGCCTAGAAACGACGAAGAGGATCCGTCCCCGTCGCAGCCGCAGTGGTCCACAACCCCACGACGACTACCGCAGTCCACTTCGCCCTTCCGCCGCCCCACACCGAACCACTCTTTCACGGTTATTCTGCGGTTCGCCCCCCCCCCCCCCCCCCCGGTCAAGGGAACGTCTCACACCAGAAGAGTGTGATCCGTATGTTTGCCTGATAGAGTAATGGTGGTGTACGCTTACGTGGAGAAGTTGTTTGCGCAGCAATCGCCGACATAGTGTAGCTGAGGCGGCATAAGGGGAACCAGCCGCATTTGCCGAGGCAGATGGAAAACCATCTAAAAACCATCCACAGACTGGCCGGATCACCGGACCTCGACACAAGTCCGCCGGGCGGATTCGTGCCGAGGACCAGGCGCTCTTTCCCAATGCGGAAATCCGTGCGTTAGAGCGCACGGATAACCGGGCGGGCCCGATTACCGTGGCTACAATGTTCCATGTATCGAATTTCGAAATTTCACCCAACACCTATCAGAGTCCGCATGTTTGATCTTGTGCACTCCGGAGTTGCAGTATTTATGTTTCTTCGTCACAGTCGGTCTATGCTTTAATCTGTGCGCCATTTGCCTATCCTTTTGAAATTCTACAACAATATCTTCAGGAAACACTCACAGTGTATGATAAAGCGACGAATTTCTTCCTAACTTTAATCTCACAGTTATCTTTCATTTCTACTGGTAAAATTGTTCTTGAAGGTACTAAACATACGGATAACATGTCGTATCCTGTACCCATTATCTGTAGCAACTTCCTTAACAATATCTATTTCTGTTTGTAATTCCTCTTCCCTTAGGGGCAGGTTCAGGGATCTATTGCACACTGTATAAAAGTACGCTCTTTTACTTTGGATTGGGTGACGTGTGGTCGCTCTCACAATACTATCTGAGCACGTGTCGTTTCTAAGGATGCCGTATTCGTGCCTTCCTCCACCACTTTTTGTCAAATCTAAGAAGTTAATTCGTCCGTTATTCTCAATTTCTAATGTGAAGTGCATTTTTGGATGTTGCTCGTTTAAAATCCGCGTCACTTTTACTATTTCTTCATTCCTCCATTTAAACAGTAGTCGTCAACACACCGTGTGTAACAGAGCATCTTGTCGTTTCTGCAATTTTTGAGTAAATTAAAACAAATTTCATTAAGACGGTTAGTAACACGTAATTAAATGCAGTGGCATCTTAGCTCAACTGACTACTTTTACACACACACACACACACACACACACACACACACACACACACAAGCCGAAACTTATATAAGACCAATTCACAAGCGATTTATAAATGTCTACTTTCGGGACGTTCTTGATTAATGGCTCTGAGCACTATGGAACTTAACATCTATGCTCATCAGTCCCCTAGAATTTAGAACTACTTAAACCTAACTAACCTAAGGACATCACACAACACCCAGTCATCACGAGGCAGAGAAAATCCCTGACCCCGCCGGGAATCGAACCCGGGCGTGGGAAGCGAGAACGCTACCGCACGACCACGAGCTGCGGACGGACGTTCTTGATTCATGTGGATCATCTGCATAAGTAACCAGTCTGATTGTCTTACATATATAGGGCAGCCAAAGGAGACGCAACTGACATCCTGAATGTCCCCACAGTCACAGTTTGGTGGTGGTGTGATGTAGATTCTATACGGGTGTTGACGGCAGCAGCCGTGGTTGAATTTCAACTGGGCAGTGGTACTTAAGGACAGCCTCAAATTCCCTATGCGAGTTGAGTTACGTCTCATACTCCACTTTTCAGTGTTCCTTTTGGACTTCAATACATTCGGGTGTTCTTGTTTGTAACAGACGACCCTATGCAGATCTTCGGTTACTGTTCAATTCGCTTTGGCCCACGTCTATACTATGGCAATTACACCATCCGCCGGGATGTATCACTGTTGCATTCATTGTTGCGTTCTTTGTCAGATGGTCAGCTTTGTCATTCCTCATAACCTCGGCGTGTCCTTTGTTCGACATAAATGACACTTCTACACTATGTAACCAAAAGTATCCGGACACTTGGCTGAAAATTACTCACAAGATAGTGGCGCCCTCCCTCCATCGATAATGCTGGTATTACAGGGTGTTTCAAAAATGACCGGTATATTTGAAACGGCAATAAAAACTAAACGAGCAGCGATAGAAATACACCGTTTGTTGCAATATGCTTGGGACAACAGTACATTTTCAGGCAGACAGACTTTCGAAATTACAGTAGTTACAATTTTCAACAACAGATGGCGCTGCGGTCTGGGAAACTCTATAGTACGATATTTTCCACATATCCACCATGCGTAGCAATAATATGGCGTAGTCTCTGAATGAAATTACCCGAAACCTTTGACAACGTGTCTGGCGGAATGGCTTCACATGCAGATGAGATGTACTGCTTCAGCTGTTCAATTGTTTCTGGATTCTGGCGGTACACCTGGTCTTTCAAGTGTCCCCACAGAAAGAAGTCACAGGGGTTCATGTCTGGCGAATAGGGAGGCCAATCCACGCCGCCTCCTGTATGTTTCGGATAGCCCAAAGCAATCACACGATCATCGAAATATTCATTCAGGAAATTAAAGACGTCGGCCGTGCGATGTGGCCGGGCACCATCTTGCATAAACCACGAGGTGTTCGCAGTGTCGTCTAAGGCAGTTTGTACCGCCACAAATTCACGAAGAATGTCCAGATAGCGTGATGCAGTAATCGTTTCGGATCTGAAAAATGGGCCAATGATTCCTTTGGAAGAAATGGCGGCCCAGACCAGTACTTTTTGAGGATGCAGGGACGATGGGACTGCAACATGGGGCTTTTCGGTTCCCCATATGCGCCAGTTCTGTTTATTGACGAAGCCGTCCAGGTAAAAATAAGCTTCGTCAGTAAACCAAATGCTGCCCACATGCATATCGCCGTCATCAATCCTGTGCACTATATCGTTAGCGAATGTCTCTCGTGCAGCAATGGTAGCGGCGCTGAGGGGTTGCCGCGTTTGAATTTTGTATGTATAGAGGTGTAAACTCTGGCGCATGAGACGATACGTGGACGTTGGCGTCATTTGGACCGCAGCTGCAACACGGCGAACGGAAACCCGAGGCCGCTGTTGGATCACCTGCTGCACTAGCTGCGCGTTGCCCTCTGTGGTTGCCGTACGCGGTCGCCCTACCTTTCCAGCACGTTCATCCGTCACGTTCCCAGTCCGTTGAAATTTTTCAAACAGATCCTTTATTGTATCGCTTTTCGGTCCTTTGGTTACATTAAACCTCCGTTGAAATCTTCGTCTTGTTGCAACAACACTGTGTTCTAGGAGGTGGAATTCCAACACCAGAAAAATCCTCTGTTCTAAGGAATAAACCATGTTGTCTACAGCACACGTGCACGTTGTGAGCAGCACACGCTTACAGCAGAAAGACGACGTATGGAATGGCGCACCCACAGACTGCGTTGTCTTCTATATCTTTCACATCACTTGCAGCGCCATCTGTTGTTGAAAATTGTAACTAATGTAATTTCGAAAGTTTGTCCGCCTGAAAATGTACTGTTGTCCCAAGCATATTGCAACAAACGGTGTATTTCTATCGCTGCTCGTTTAGGTTTTATTGCCGTTTCAAATATACCGGCCATTTTTGAAACACCCTGTAAATATGGTGTTGACCACCTTTAGCCTTTATGACAGCTTCCACTCTCGCAGGAATACGTTCAATCACGTGCTGGAATGTTTCTTTGGGAGTGCTGCATCGAGTGCTGCATTGAGGAGAGATATCGATGTCGGTAAGTAAGGCCTGGCACGAAGCCGGCGTTCCTAAACATCACAAATGTTTCATAGGTTTCAGGTCACGACTCTGTGCAGGCCAGTCCATTAGAGGGATGTTATTGTCGTGTAACGATTCCACCACACGCCGTATATTATGAACAGGTACTCGATCGTGTTGAAGGATGCAATCGCCTTCCCCGAATTGCTCTTTAACACTGAAGGTGCTTAAAACATCAATGTAGGCCTGTGCTGTGATAGTGCCACGCAAAACCCAAGAACTGGAAGCCCCCTCCATGAAAAACACGGCCACGCCATGTAGAAAAAGATCAGAGGATTGTCATTACTAACTGAAACCCGAAATCGTCAAAAGAATTGATATTGTGATCAAAGACTGGAATAAAAAACTTTTGACACCATAATACCACTGCCTCCGAATTCTAATGTTGCCACTACACACGCTGGCAGATGACGTTCATCATGCATTCGCCATACCCACACCCTGCCATCGGATCGCCACATTGTGTACCGTTGTTCGTCTCTGCACATAAAGTTTTTCCACTGTTCAGTCGTCCAATGTTTATGCTCCTTACACCAAGCAAGGCGTAGTTTGGCATTTACCGTCGTGATGTGTGGCTTATGAGCAGCCGCTCGACCATGCAATCCAAGTTTTCTCACCTCCAGCCTAACTGTCATAGTACTTGCAGTGCATCCTGATGCAGTTTGGAATTCCTGTGTGATGGTCTGGATAGATGTCTGCTATTACACATTACGACCGTCTTCAGCTGTCGGCGGTCTCTGTCAGTCAACAGAGGAGTTCGGCCTGTACGCTTTTGTGCTGTACGTGTCCCTTCACGTTCCCACTTCACTATCACATCGCCAACAGTGGACCTAGGGATGTTTAGGAGTGTGGAAATCTCGCGTACAGACATGTTACACAAGTGACACCCAGTCACCTGACCACGTTCGAAGTCCGCGAGTTCCGCAGAGCGCCCCATTCTGCTCTCTCTCGGTGTCTAATGACTACTGAGGTCGCTGATATGGAGTACCTGGCAGAAGCTGGCAGCACAGTGCACATATTGTGAAAAACGTATGTTTTTGGGGGTTTCCGGATACTGTTGATCGCATAGTGTTTGTCGTTCCTCTGTAGCTCTGATAGAACATCAGCCACGTGGTATAGTAAATAATAACTCCCTTTATCTTTGTTATTTGATGTCAGTGTTTGCACAGTGGAGAGCGAGTCCGTGGTTATTAGGTATCGATACCAGCCCACGGGCGTCATAGGAATGGAATTGCAAGTTTCCAATAGATGCCCACAGGGGTCGCTCGGGATCTGGTGAATGCTGTGGTCTGGGCAGCCTGAGCCACGTCTCCAGCGGCTCGGTACCACGAACGCTCTCCGTCGCCACGGTATAGGACGGCCAGCGGCAGCCACTGAAACCATTCGCACTTGGAGCAGTTCTAAGGAGCCTCATCCTAGTTGCTACTGTGTGAGCTGGACTCTGGTTCTTGCTGCGTTACTTCTAATGAGTCTTCGTTCACTTTGTTAAACTGTTCGCTAATGATTTTTGCTCCCGTTCAGCTATCCTACCATGACAGTTGCCGGACCACTGTGGAGCCGACCTCTCCTTACCGTTTTGTACTAAGTTGTAAACAACATTGCGCGTGATGATCATGCTATATCTTAATGCCGTTTCAAGGGCTAGGAGTTTGGCCTTTTCCATTGGGGCTTATTTCGGTAGGCGAAATATCACAAACAGAAATGCATCTTCTACCGCTTTTACACCGGATTCCGGGAAGATGGGAATCCAGGCTGGCATTTAGTGGCGTGGTAAGTAAAAGGTGAGACATTTATCAAAGAATTGGACAATGTTTATATGTGGCAGAAGTTTGTTGGGGTACGGGTGGTGTCTCAGGGAGCAGTACTGCCGGACTGGGTAACAGGCGTCATTGGCGAGACCTTGGGAATTGGAGCGACAGCACGGTAAACGAGCGACCCGGTCGATAGCGGGACAAGCCGCCTCTGCTGGCGCCCCGGCCGGCTTACCGCACAGATCCGCGCCGGCGTCTCAGCGTGGCGACGGAAATCTCCCCAGCGGCGGCACGCGCCGGCGTGGGCAGGGCCCCCAGTTAAGAGCAGCGCTAACAGCCAGCCCCAGGCACGCTGTCTTCTCACTATAGTCTATTTCAAAAGACACTGTTTCGCACCACCACTCATAATGTACTGCCCCAATCCGTAGCTCCTAAGGATATATCTATAGAATAAAAATCCCCTTCGGTTGCCAGTAATTTTCTTAACTCATTTCATGACCAGTTTCGAAGCTTTGAGCTTTATCTTCAGGAGCCACCAAATAATTACGTAAGGCGGTCGGGCCAGTCAATTATGGGGGATCAGACCCATGTGAAACAAGCGCTTGAGAGCTTAATACCCGCAACCACAGCGCCCGCCTTTACAGCACGACCCAGAAGTTACTTTTCACCTCGTGGTTGTATTTTGAAACGCAAAAGCCACAACACACAATACACAGCAAAATTATTCTATCTTACCACTGTGGGGATTCGGAACACTGCCACTCAAATGGTAGCATTGAGGAAGGAGGCAGCTGTTGGGGAACGGAAGCGCTGGTGAAAAAAATTGTATATACTTAAGCAATAGTTTACTATCGGATAACAACTGAACACTTTACAGTTAGTAAAATACACAGTGGCCCACTAAATGTGTTACCATTTTGTTTTTGAATATAAACATTATTGTCAATATAATCTAAGAGGAACATATACTACAATGAAGAGCCGTCTATGGAGATTTGTTCTAACTCAGCACATGCTCAATATGTCCACCATTTCGTTTCCTAGCTTCCTTCAAACGAACACTGAAGTTAGTGATTACCCTGCGGCACATGTCTTCCGTAATTTCACTGCAAGCTTGAAGAATAAGTCTTCTGAGCTCCATTAAATCACGTGGACGTTCCGGGAAATTTTTTTCCTTTAGCTACCCCCAAAGAAAAAAGTCACATGGATTGAGGTCTAGACTATTGGGGTGGGGGGGGGGGGAGGGGGCAATTTCGTCCGTCATTGAAGCGACCTGGAAACCTGAGTGAAATGATCCGCATGTCGAAATGCTCGTGTAGAAATTCCAACGCGGTGTTAGCAGTATGTGGCCTTGCTCCATCTTGCATGCACCACTGCGTGTTTAAGGGCAAGGGAGTAGCGAGAAGCTGTGGAATGAAGCTATTGCGAAGCATGTTCAAATAACAGTCCCTGTTCACAGTTTCTTCAAAGAAAAAGGGTCCAGTAAATCCGTGACTGGAAATTGTTGCCCACGCTGTAATCCTCGGAGCATAATGTTGTCGTTCATGAAGCACTTGTGGGTTTTCAGTAGCCCAAAAGCGTACATTTTATTTGTTATCCACACCGTCTAAACGAAAATGCGCCTCGTCTGAAAATCAAACGTTGTTGAGAGTTTCTTCCCCATCCTCCGCCCACTGACCAAACAGTAGTCTCTGCTGCTTGTGTTCTTCAGTGAGCCTCTGTGCACAGGTCATCTTGTATGGATACATATGGAGGTCACTTTTAAGAATGCGTTGAACGGAGCGTCTGGATATTCCCAGTTGCACTGCTGCCTTTCTACACGATTTCCCGGGTTTTCTCTGTACAGCAACTCCTACCGCCTGCCGGAGTGTCCGAGCGGTTCTAGGCGCTACAGTCTGGAACCGCGCGACCGCTACGGTCGCAGGTTCGAATCCTGCCTCGGGAATGGATGTGTGTGATGTCCTTAGGTTAGTTAGGTTTAATTAGTTCTAAGTTCTAGGGGACTGATGACCTGAGAAGTTAAGTCCCATAGTGCTCAGAACCATTTGAGCAACTCGTACCGCTTCAATATTCTCCGGCGAACAAACAGGCTTAGGCCGAGGTCGCTTCGCTTCCAATACTGTTCCTTCCTGTACAAATTTATCGTACAGCCTGTGGATGGTCTTCTTGCAAGGGACCAATCGTGTCTGTTGTCTCAAACGCCTCTGAGTCACAACAAGGCTTTTCGTTTCATGAAAAAGTAACACAATTGCCGATCGTTGCTGTGTCGTCAGTCTTCCATTGTCAGCCGTTGCTGCTTACTAGTCTCCTAGCGGCAGTATCGTGAATTACACCTCATTTCGTAACTCATTTGTTTTTCCAAGCTCTGCTGGTACTGCTGTAGAGATCTCAGCGGGATATCTAATGTGCGTCGTAAATTGTGAAAGAAACAATTGGTAACACATTTCGTGCGCCACCCTGTACATAAACTGTGTATAGATTTAAACAGTAGTCTATTATCAAAAAACCATGGGACACTTTACAATTAGTAAAATACACAAATAAAATAAGTGAAGTCCTAAAAATGCGTGGGTGCAAGATGTAACTTCAAAAAAAACACAGAAAAAGAGAAGGTCGGCACACGTTGGCACGTTGGCGGATGCCAAACGAAATCACCCTTCTTTTCTTATCGAAATAATTAAAAATACTAAGCAGTTGCAGTAGGAATTATTAAATGCCGAACGGCATCGCTCATTAACGGAGAATAACTTCAGTTGATCGGTCAAATAAAAGCATTTAGCAACTGCACAAACGGCTGAAGGGCGATTGATAAATCTCTACCACGGTGAAGCACATTTAAGTAATTAAATTTTGCATACACATTTCATTAAAGAACAAGATCCCTCGCCCATAAAGACCCACTTGCGGCAACGCTGACCAATCTTAAGTCAACAAAATTTCAATATTAGCGACGTTACGCGTATGAGGGTAGGTGAAATTTTTGTAGAGCTGAACGCTAGCTCAGGGCGCACCGCAGCAGGCCCGACTGGGCCACCGATATGGGCCAGCCCAGGTATCAAGATAAGCAGCGTCGCTCGAAATGGACGATGTATGCCTCACTTAGCAGAATGCGAAATGACCAGCAATGGCGGGCTTTGAGACTAATTGAAAGATGGCTTCCTACAGCTCTTTGAGAATATGTACTTTACTGTCAGGTAGTAATACAGATCTGAATACACTGGCGACCTCAGACAAATGAGGCGTATCGAAACCCAAAACCAACAACTTTAAAACTACATAATTTAATATTTCACAGCAAATAAACATTTTCACAACGAACCTCTAAATCAACAACTTTTAAGTGCCTCATGCGACTTCAGCATATGATATTTCAGATTATAGAATTACACTATAGCTATCACCTTTGAAAGCTACGTATCTGTATCTATTTTATTTCTTGATTTTTTACGTTTTTATATATTTCATAATGCAAATGTTTGGCAGAACATCCTATCCTCCTCAATTAAACAGTGAATCAATACAGCATGAGTACCTCATATTTTATCATACTTTCTTGTTTATTTAATTTATTTAATGAACAGTTTACGACTTTGCCAGTAACTTTATTTAAATATTAGCTACAAATCATAATACAAAATGAAGGTATTTTAAGAAGTGGTCGTCACGCGTGTTAGCTGACACCATCATTGCAAAATAATGCGAAAAATATCTTCTGAAAAGTAAAGAAAAATATTTGTTTAAACAATCTTTAACGACAATTTGTTGTCACCGTGAGCTCGTCAGAGGGCTCGCCGCTTTTTGGTGGATTCGTGCTTGGCTACCACGAGGCCCCAGCCTTTGCACCACCTTTTGCCTTCCGTGATGCGTGTCTATACTCGTACTATCCTCTTTCCCTCCCTTGGGGTACATGTCTGGGATGTTTTTCGAAGTGTGTTGTGCATTTTCAGTAGCCGATATCAGAACAGTCTCTCCAATGTTTTTGATTCCTTTTTTCTTTCTTCCCTTTTCCTATCCTTCCTCCTCTTCGGCGTTTGAAGTTCTTCTTCTTCTTCTTCTTGTTCCTCCCTGTGCGCTCCTGAAGGTCAGCCCATGCATCTGATGCGTAACAGGTGACTGGGTAACGCGTAATTCCCAGCAAATGGTTGACATGCAAGTCTCGCACGTACCCCCTGGTACAGATCAGGCCCCAGGAGGGGTGACTGCCTAGGATGCTACATTCCCAAATTGCCGATTGGTCCCACTGTCAGGTGTTCCAAGGAATCCCTCTGCCAGGTGCTCCAAAGGGGTGACGTTGGGTGGGAACACAGTTACCTAAGGCGGGTGCGCCCCATTCTGAGGGTGGGCGGATGGGTGTATGTGGCGGGGGGGGGGGGGGGGGGCAGTTAGAAGGAGTGAACCATCGGAGACGCTGGCAATCATGTGGGATTTTTCTCGCATATCAGCTAATCATGTTCTTCACAGTCAACGTCTTCTAAACGTAAAGGGGATCAGGCTAATGATTTATAGATCGTCCCAGCTGCACCACCATTCCTCGTGGTTTCGCTCACTAAAGACGGACAGTCCTTTGCTACGGTAAATCCGTTTATTATTCAGAAAGGTGTTGATGCAATTGCCGGCTCTGTAAAATCGTGCTCTCGTTTACGCGGTGGCGATTAGTTTTTGGAGACTACTTCTGATTCTCAAGCACATCAATTGCTTGCGTGGCTACCCTGTTTGTGTCGAGGAGCATTGAACGGTGAATTCTATGCATGGTGTCATTTCCACTATACTATTCGATGTTTGAGGCATAATTCCAAACTTATCTCTGTGATCAGAGCGTCATTACATTCATTTGGGTGATGAAAAAGGTACATACATCCAAGTGCCCACACGCGCTCTTTGTCTCACGTTTGATATAGTCCTTCCATCAAAGCAGGCTATGAAGTAATCACGGTCCAACCGCACATTCCGAACCTGATGCCCTGCTACCATTGCCATCATTACAACCACACTCGTATGTCCTGTCGACACCTGGCCAAATGTGTAACCTATGGTAGGGATGCTCACGAGCGCGGATGTCCACCTTCTTCGCCTCGCTGTATCAACTACAATGGAGACCATGCCTCCTCCTTCCGAGATTGTCACGTGTATCTTGATGAGTGGGGTGTCCAGGAGATCCGGGTGAAGGAAAAAGTGTCCCACCCAGTCGCTTGCAAGTTGTTGGGTAGTCGAAAATTCTGTATTCTAACATCCAGCACTTACAGTACTGTTCTTGATACATCTCGCTACACGCAGGACATAGCGATGCAGACATACCACCTCAAATTCAGCACCACGGTTGTTAAATCGCCCAGTGTCATGGTAGCATCCACATCTCCTCCTCCAACTGTGCAACAAGGCACCGAACTTTCGCCTCATGGGGTGAAGTAACCTGCTTCACAACTGGCACGGCGGAAAGGACGGAAGGAATACTTTTCTAAAGACTTCCTAAATCTCTCCAGACAATAAACATCTGAGTCTTCCTCTGTCAATCGGAAAGGCTCCAAGAAGTCCTACAGAGTCGAAAGGTCTTCTCCTTCGCCAAATCCGAGATGCTCTTCGACGGTGTCGCCACATGATACCCTCGCCCGACCAACAGTTTTTCTGCACTGCACTCTGCCGGCTCGTTTGTAGATCTCATGGAGCAGGGTTGTCCAGCCTCTGCGCCTTGCAACAGTGAGTCTTCGAAGGCTGGAACTCAGCGGCAGCCGATATGACACTCCTTCATTTTTCCCTCCTTCCCTTTCCTCGTAAAGACTCTCCTCCAATCGAACACTCCCAGCCTTAGATCCAACAAAGATGACTTACAGCTGCTCTTAGAATCACAGCATCCGCTTGTTCTAGGCGCTACAGTCTGGAACCGCGCGACCGCTACGGTCGCAGGTTCGAATCCTGCCTCGGGCATGGATGTGTGTGGTGTCCTTACGTTAGTTAGGTTTAAGTAGTTCTGAGTTCTAGGGGACTGATGATCTCAGAAGTTAAGTCGCATAGTGCTCAGAGCCAAGCCATTTTGAACATCCCCTTGTTCACTGCCTTCAGGAAACAAATTAGCGTCATCACGACCATTTTTAGCTTTTGCATTTCTTCCCGGTCCACTTTGACCTTCCCCCCGAGGACGGCATTCAATCTCATGGGGGAGTTATGCTGTTCATCCGGGATTATGTTGGTAGTCAACTCATCACCCTGACTATCTGGCTTCAAGCTGTTGAATTTGATATTTTCCTTCCTCACTTGATCTTTTCCATTTGCACAGTTTACATCCCTCCGTCATTCGATGTCACCGGGGCAGACTTCCTCCAGCTTATTGGGCAACTCCCTCACCACTTTCTGCTGCTCGGTGACTTTAATGTGCATCATCCCCTTTGGCCTTTCGGATTCTCCCAGAACCTTTCAGAGAGGTGCCCTCTTGCCTGAGCTTCGTAACCAAGTTAACCTCATCTGCCTTAACACAGGAGCACCCTCGTTGCTTTCAGACGCCACACATACCTATTCACATTTGGACCTCTCATTCTGCACTGTCCAGCTTGCCCATCGTTTCGAGTGGCCCATTCTCTCTTACACGTACTCGAGCGACCGTGTCGCGTGTTCTATCCGTCTGATGACTCCTACCCCACCTATGTCCACATACAAATGGCAGCTTTCTAAGACCTACTGGAGGCTTGACTCCACCCTGCCGATCTTCGACGAACAACATTTCCCCAGTTGTGATTACCAGGTAGAATATCTTAAAAACGTTATCCTTACCGCCGCAGAACTTTACATTCCTCGCACTTCCTCTTTACCACGCCATGTCCCAGTCTCTTCGTGGACTAAGGCAAGCCGAGACACAATTCGCGCGCGGATACTTGCTTTCCGCGTCTTGAACCGTCATCCTGTCATGGCAAAGTGCATTCGTTATAAACAATTGCATGCACAGTACCGTCGCGTTCTTCGGGATAGCAAGACAACAAGCGGACAACGGCAGAAGCTGATCAGATATACAGAAAGAATTAGCTAAGCCCGACAGATGCAAATGGTAGACATACAAATCACGATATAATTATTAGAGAGGCGGCTCGTTAGGTAAACAGTCAATAAGAAGTAATGCGGAATTGCTAGAATCAGCTAGCCAGCTGTCTTACCAAAATAGATACATTTTCCACATAGTACCAGTTATTTCCATTAGCAAAAATAACCTGATCAAAGCCACTAAACCAAATAAAGGATAAAGTACAGCCGCTTTCTGGGTTCACTCTTGAATTCAATAATCAAGGAATTAATGGCTAATCTCAAAAATGGTTGAAATGGCTCTGAGCACTATGGGACTTAACATCTGAGGTCATCAGTCCCCTAGAACACACAACTACTTAAACTTAACTAACCAAAAGACATCACACACATCCATGCCCGAGGCAGGATTCGGACCTGCGACCGTAGCGGCTGCGCGGTTGCAGACTGAAGCGCCTAGAACCGCTCGGCCACACCGGCCGGCTAAAGGCTAATCTGTTCTGTAACAAACACACATAAGCAGAATGAAATGCTATTCTAATGAAATGCGTAACATTAACAATAAAACAAGGCTGGCAAGCGACGAATACGTAGTACATTATTCAAGTAACTTACAGAAAAATGTTAACCGTAAACGCGGGCTTGCAGAGAGAATCAACCGAGCCACGCTACCTATTAACGTGGATGGAAGAATCCAAGTCCAAATTACAATTTAGGTTCACCACAGATATCGCACATAAAGATATCGGATAAACATAGCCTGGCAGAGACGAGCGCCCTAGCTCATCAACAAATATCGGAAGAGCGACCTCAGGTAACAGATACGAAAGAAACCAGAATGAATGTTTCACACGTCAGTTAAGAACAACATTACTGCCCGTTACAGAAAAGCGCTCACCATAACATCCAAAATATAGGCATGCAACTGTTCCTTGAGCAGTTTGCTTTCTCCAACGGTCGAGTAGCTGGTAGTTAAACTCCAACAGGCGGGTGCCGCCAGTAACACCCCAAGGCTAGCCCGCTGCCTTCCAGCTGTGTTCGGTCCAACAGAGAGCTCACATCCTAGGTGAAAATGGACTTTCTAGTCTCGACCCTGATGCCAGCAAGTTCCTTTACTTCCTGCCGACCTTTGTGACCGAGCGGTTCCAGGCGCTTCAGTCTGGAACCGCGCGACCGCTACGGTCGCAGGTTCGAATACTGCGTCGGGCATGGATGTGTGTGATGTCCTTAGGTTAGTTAGGTTTAAGTAGTTCTAAGTTCTAGGCGACTGATGACCTCAGATGTAAGTCCCACAGTGCTCTGAGCCATTTCAACCATTTGAAATTTTACTTCCGCTTGCCGCACAGCAGCAGTTGGCGCGAGGATTGTATTATGTAACTGTAACATGTGTTTTCGTACAGCGGCCATATTGAGGAGGTCATTGTGAGGAAAATTTCAGTTCGTACTCCTTTCAAATATATCTCATGAAATAATTGATGACTGAAAACTACATGTCCCATTTGTACCAAAGTGAAACCACAACTTTAAAACTTAATGATTCTACTACTTTCTCCTTCGAATGCGAAAATATTTTGTTGACACCGACCTACATAGGGAGAAACGATCACCACGATAAAAGAAGGAAAATCAGAGCTCGTACGGAAGTTATAGCTGTTCGTTGTTTCAGCGCGCTATACGAGATTGGAATAATAGAGAATTGTGAAGGTGGTTCGATGAACCCTCTGCCAGGCCCTTAAATGTGATTTGCAGAGTATCCATGTAGATGTAGATCTAGATGATTGTCAACTTTTTCCAATTTTTTGTGTTCATTGCTTATTATAATAATAAAGATTAATTTCTGAAATATTTCAAAATTATATTCCAAAGTGAAACCACCTCCTTTACAAAACATTAGTTGTTTACTTTTAATCAGTTTCTTCTCATATACTTTGCTTACTATGATGATAAAGTTCAGTTTTGTGAAAAGCTTTAAATTCCTTTTTTTATTTTTTTGGATCGAAAGCGCTAACAACCCATGTTTCGGGGAAAACGGCCGACAGCCCAGATGTCTCTAAAACTCAGTCAACGTAACAGCGCTCATTTCCCCTGTTTTCATTAGGCTACGAAGTAATTTCGGCTAACACTTTCTCTAACGGTGGGGCCCGCATCTCGTGGTCGTGCGGTAGCGTTCTCGCTACCCACGCCCGGGTTCCCGGGTTCGATTCCCAGCGGGGTCAGGGATTTTCTATGCCTCATGATGGCTGGGTGTTGTGTGATGTCCTTAGGTTAGTTAGGTTTAAGTAGTTCTAAGTTCTAGGGGACTGATGACCATAGATGTTAAGTCCCATAGTGCTCAGAGCCATTTGAACCATTTTTTTCTAACGGTGGGGATCTCTTGGAATGCCCCTCTCCGGTGTATCCATGCGTGGAACGATGTTCAGACTTAGTCACAATGGGCTCCCTTACAACGGAAACCACCATCTTGGCGAAAACTGCCAACTTATGAACTAATAACAGTTACGAACAGCAAATTAATCGACAAGAGTCCTATGCCGTAACATCATCACTGTCTCGTCCACCCTCGCAACAAATATAAAATCACAAATGTCTTCAATCAACCTACTCCAGGTGTGGTTATAATAGTTTGTCACTCCTGGAGTGTATATTTCAGAACCACAGGTTCATTTGTTGAATGGGGATTAAGTAACGCAAAAAAACTTTCTATCAGCGTTCCTTTATTATTGTTGTGGACAAAACTACTAAGTCGAAAAAGAATCTGTGAAATATCTCACTCCCTCAGTTAGTCACTGATTCCACACAACCACCCTTAGGAAATACTATAGAGCGTTCCCGGATCTGCCCGCGTATTTGTCCCTCCTACCAACATCAACTCTTTCCCACCAATCTCGCTCCACATCAGGGCTCCTCTCCTTCTTTCACCCTCCATCCATCTCTGTTCCTTTCCTTTTGTTACCCCACCCCATCCACACACTAAACTTCTCTTCACCCTCTGTCTCCCCCACCATCTGTTTTCTCACTATCCACCCCAAAACCTATCTTCATCACCATAGATTTCCTACCAAACAGAACCCAATCTTTTCTAACAATACCCCTCAACTCTACAGATCACATTGTATCCTCCCACAATGCTACTCACTCAGTGCAAGCCCTTCAGGTTTAAAAGTGACAGTGCACTGCTCCAGAGCTTTTTCGTAGAAGAGTGTCACCAGCTGCAATTGCGTTTTTTAAATATTTTTGTCCTTCTAGCTCACTGTCTTTAATATTTCATCTTTGTTATATTTTTAAGAATGCTCTTGGGTGAGGACCAGTACTGTACCGCTGTCAGCCCACCCCTCGCCCGTTTGGGTGATGAAATAAGAAGAAAGAAAAAAAAATCAATGGAAATCGCTGGCAAAGTGGAATGGCTAAACCATATGGACCTCCTTGGTGAAAATCGTAAGGTGTAGGCTGCACGAAAACCTATTTGGAGTTATCCGATGTGCCGTGGGGTTCTTATACACTCCTGGAAATTGAAATAAGAACACCGTGAATTCATTGTCCCAGGAAGGGGAAACTTTATTGACACATTCCTGGGGTCAGATACATCACATGATCACACTGACAGAACCACAGGCACATAGACACAGGCAACAGAGCATGCACAATGTCGGCACTAGTACAGTGTATATCCACCTTTCGCAGCAATGCAGGCTGCTATTCTCCCATGGAGACGATCGTAGAGATGCTGGATGTAGTCCTGTGGAACGGCTTGCCATGCCATTTCCACCAGGAGCCTCAGTTGGACCAGCATTCGTGCTGGACGTGCAGACCGCGTGAGACGACGCTTCATCCAGTCCCAAACATGCTCAATGGGGGACAGATCCGGAGATCTTGCTGGCCAGGGTAGTTGACTTACACCTTCTAGAGCACGTTGGGTGGCACGGGATACATGCGGACGTGCATTGTCCTGTTGGAACAGCAAGTTCCCTTGCTGGTCTAGGAATGGTAGAACGATGGGTTCGATGACGGTTTGGATGTACCGTGCACTATTCAGTGTCCCCTCGACGATCACCAGTGGTGTACGGCCAGTGTAGGAGATCGCTCCCCACACCATGATGCCGGGTGATGGCCCTGTGTGCCTCGGTCGTATGCAGTCCTGATTGTGGCGCTCACCTGCACGGCGCCAAACATGCATACGACCATCATTGGCACCAAGGCAGAACCGACTCTCATCGCTGAAGACGACACGTCTCCATTCGTCCCTCCATTCACGCCTGTCGCGACACCACTGGAGGCGGGCTGCACGATGTTGGGGCGTGAGCGGAAGACGGCCTAACGGTGTGCGGGACCGTAGCCCAGCTTCATGGAGACGGTTGCGAATGGTCCTCGCCGATACCCCAGGAGCAACAGTGTCCCTAATTTGCTGGGAAGTGGCGGTGCGGTCCCCTACGGCACTGCGTAGGATCCTACGGTCTTGGCGTGCATCCGTGCGTCGCTGCGGTCCGGTCCCAGGTCGACGGGCACGTGCACCTTCCGCCGACCACTGGCGACAACATCGGTGTACTGTGAAGACCTCACGCCCCACGTGTTGAGCAATTCGGCGGTACGTCCACCCGGCCTCCCGCATGCCCACTATACGACCTCGCTCAAAGTCCGTCAACTGCACATACGGTTCACGTCCACGCTGTCGCGGCATGCTACCAGTGTTAAAGACTGCGATGGAGCTCCGTATGCCACGGCAAACTGGCTGACACTGACGGCGGCGGTGCACAAATGCTGCGCAGCTAGCGCCATTCGACGGCCAACACCGCGGTTCCTGGTGTGTCCGCTGTGCCGTGCGTGTGATCATTGCTTGTACAGCCCTCTCGCAGTGTCCGCAGCAAGTATGGTGGGTCTGACACACCGGTGTCAATGTGTTCTTTTTTCCATTTCCAGGAGTGTATTTTTTGTTTTATGCTCCAGTTACCCCAGGTTTAATAACTGGCATTTAGCAGTAATTACATTCGTAAATTTTGCTGTGCTTCCTGCCTGTTTCTGTCTATTGCCTCTGTTCTCTGTGAATGATTCACTGATATTATGAAGTGTGTGTACTCAGCATTAAGGCATGTTAAGTTTTTCCTGTCGTAACCGAGGCCGTGTGGGCATGGCTCAAACTACGTGTACTTATACACTTGTGTATGACTTTTAAAAAGGCAAGCTGTACACGTTCTACATCTACATCTACATTTATACTCCGCAAGCCACCCAACGGTGTGTGGCGGAGGGCACTTTACGTGCCACTGTCATTATCTCCATTTCCTGTTCCAGTAGTGTATGGTTCGCGGGAAGAACGACTGTCTGAAAGCCTCCGTGCGCGCTCTAATCTCTCTAATTTTACTGCGGGTTCCTGTCTGTTTATGTTACAAGCGTTCCTATTTATTTTATTCGAACACTGTTTGTAATTTAGGAGTATTATTTGTCCTATCTTGGGTACGCAGGGTTAAATATATTACTTACGACATTGTCAGAATTTATTTCTATATATTTTATGTTTGCCCACGTGTTTCATAGTGTTCTCTAATAGGGGTTCATTGCCTGATGTGAGCTGGTAACTAAGTGTGCATTCTTGTTATGTCACTGGTATGCAACATGTGCTAATGGAAACTTTTCTCTCTCTGTTCTAGTTAATACAGTGCTCGTTAATCTCTGTTGAAACAGAGCCACAGGAGTGCTGTGAACGTTTACAGTTTGTCTTCAAATTAAAATGCTCAGTTTCTAATTCTACAATCGTTCATTTTTTGTCTGTGGAGAATCTTACTAGTCTGCTAGCATCAGTTAAACTATTCAATTTCCAAATCTAAAATTGTATTGTTCGTTTGTTTCATTTATTCAGGATTCCCAGAATTACGTGGGACGAAGTAAATAAATATATAAACATTTTCAGTATCGTTTTTACACATAAACTCTCTTTCCTGGTTAAGGTTTTTAACTGGCATCTAACCGCCCCCGACTCCGTAGCCTTTCAAATATCAGAATAAAAAGCAAACATAATGTTCTTATGGTGTATATAAAACCATTATCTATGATTAGAAAATTACAAAACTGAATTTGGATTTTCTGTAGGCATTGTTTGAGGAATATAAACGTTGTACCCTTATCGACATTTACAGTTAATAGTAAATAAAACATCGTCTTGGGTAAAACTAGTTGTCAAAATAATTAAGGTATTTGAATACCTGCTTCAAAACGCTTTTATAGAAAAGGAGTTAAAACAAAGATGAGCAGTGTTCTCATCTAAGGCTTCGCGAGATTAGTCTGTGGAGGCCACCCTTCACAAAACATACACTATGTGATCGAAAGTATCCGGTCACTCGCAAAAACATACGTTATTCGTATTACGTGCATTGTGCTGCCACCTACTGCCAGGTATTTCATATCAGAGACCTCAGTAGTTGTTAGACATCGTGGGAGAGCAGAATGGAGCGCTCCACGGAACTCACCGACTTCCAACGTGGTCAGGTGATTGGCTGTCACTTGTGTCATACGTCTCTGAGCGAGATTTCCACTCTCCTAAATATCCCTAGGTCCACTGTTTCCGATGTGATAGTGGAGTGGAAACTTGAAGGGACACGTACCGCACAGAAGGGTACAGGCTAACCTCGTCTGTTGACAGACAGATACCGCCGACCGTTGAAGAGGGTTGTAATGTATAATAGGCAGACATTTATCCAGAACATCACACAGGAATTCCAAACTGCATCAGGATCGACTGTAAGTACTATAACAGTTCGGCGGGAGGTGAGAAAACTTGAATTTCATGGCCGAGCGGCTGCTCATAAGCCACACATCACGCCGGTAAATGCCAAACGACGCCTCGCTTGGTGTAAGGAGCGTGAACATTAAACGGTTGAACAGTGGAAAAATGTTATATGTAGTGACGAATCACCGAACACAATGCGGCGATCCGATGGCAAGGTGTGGGTATGGCGAATGCTCGGTGAAGGTAATCTGCCAGCGTGTTTAGTGGCAACAGTGAAATTCGGAGGCGGTGGAGTTATGTCGTGGTCGTATTTTCCATGGAGTTGGCTTGCAAGAAGCTTGCACAGGATAGAGTAGCATGGAGAGCTGCATCAAACCAGTCTCAGGACTGAAGACCACAACAACAACATCGCAGCACAGGCCTACACTGATGTTTTAAGCATCTTCTTGTTTCCCTCTCTTGAGAGCAATTCGGGGATAGCAACTGCATCATTCAACACGATCGAGCACCTGTTCATAGTTGGGTTGTTTGTTTGGGGGAGGAGACCAGACAGCGAGGTCATCGGTCTCATCGGATTAGAGAAGGACGGGGAAGGAACTCGGCCATGCCCTTTGAAAGGAACCTTCCCGGCATTTGCCTGGATCGATTTAGGGAAATCACGGAAAACCTAAATCAGGAGGCCGGACGCGGAATTGAACCGTCGTCCTCCCGAATGCGAGTCCAGTGTCTAACCACTGCGCCACCTCGCTCGGTACCTGTTCGTAATGCACGGCTTGTGGCGGAGTGGTTACACGACAATAAATTCCCTGTAATGGACTGGCCTGCACAGAGTCCTGACCTGAATCCCTTAGAAAACCTTTTGGATGTTTTGGAACGCCCACTTCGTGCCTGGCCTCACCGACCGACATCGATATCTCTTCTCAGTGCAGCATTCCGTAAAGAATGGGCTGCCATTCTCCAAGAAACTTTCCGGCACCTGATTGAACGTATGCCTGCAAGAGTGGCAGCTGTCGTCAATGCTAAGGGTGGGCCAACACTATCTTGATTTCTAGCAATACCGATGGAGGGTGTCACGAACTTGTAAGTGATTTTCAGCCAGGTGTCTGGATACTTTTGATCACATTGTGTATCATGTTACTTCGAATGAGAGGTGGTTCTCACTTGCAATACATGTTAGTAAAGCTGGACATAACTTCTAATTGCGGAACCAAATATGAAAACTGGTACCACACAAAGAATACTTATAAAATTCGTGTGTTGATTCTAATGTAACATATCAGACACTTTTAGTGACTACATAAAATGAAAGGATCGAAAAGTGGAAAAGGACGGATAATTTGAAGCAGTTCTATGTAGTCACTGAAAGTGTCTTTTACGTTACATCAGAAGCAATTTACATCATGTAGAATTTAGATAATGACAGGCAAAGCTGTTTTCATCTGAAGCAGTCGATTTGGAATAGATGGATTTGTTGCGATCGATCTCGAATTTATGAAAAGCTCGGCGAGTCGAATACAGTTATATCAGAACGGGAGCTGCCAGAATAAGTTCTACCGTCTGAGTAGACATCTCATTTCCGGCACTCTCATTGTCGATTCACACAAAACGTTACAAGACGAAACGGAACGGAATGAAACAAAAGGTCAAGGATTATACGAAAAGTAGTCTTAACGTTGACATTGGTAAGGAGAGTGTGGCGTCGTCTGCACACATCGGAATTTAATGTATTCTCCGCGTGCTCACAATATTACTGTAGCAAAACATTCCACAATGCATTTAAATTGGTGACATCAACACAGAATGTCGTCGGAATGGGATGAAATGGAGTAGCAACGTCAAGAATTTTCTAGAAGCCAGTTCTGACCTTGTCATTGGTAGAGGGAGTGTGGTGTCGTCGAACAGCAGACGTTAATCAGTTTCATCCCGCTCGTTCACATTTTAATTTTGGTTGTTGTAGTTTAGTGTCTTATGAGTATTTTTCTTGTTTATTTTGTTCTTGTGACTCTTTTCGAAAGTTCAATTTTTCCTAGAGGTCAAATACAAGGGTTGTCCAGATATTAAGTTCTGGGCGGTCACGGAATGGAAACCAAAGTGAATATTAAATATTTTATATGAGATAGCTACATCTCCCTGCAACTTCTCTACCTAGGCCGCACGGGATAAGCCGAGCGGTCTTGGGCGCTGCAGTCATGGACTGTGCGGCTGGTCCCGGCGGAGGCTCGAGTCCTCCCTCGGGCGTGGGTGTGTGCGTTTGTCCTTAGGATAATTTAGGTTAAGTAGTTAGTAAGCTTAGGGACTGGTGACCTTAGCAGTTAAGTCTCAATAGATTTCACACACATTTGAACATTTTCTCTACCTAGCCGCCGCTCTGAAACAGACATTTGTTGTACCGTTGTATCAGATTTCCAACATCCTCATCATAGAAGACAGCCGTCCGTGCTTTCCGCCAATTCTCTACGGTGGTCTGAGGATCGTCGTCTGTGCCAAAATGTTGTCTTCAGAGCCAGCGGTTCATGTGAGCAGAGATGAAAATCAGAGGGAACCACGTCTGCGTTGTATGGTGTGTGGTGCAGTCTTCATTGCCCATGCAATGAACGCCAGAGACCTAAGTATGAAATATACGACAGTTCCGTTATGTGAGGCTGCATGAAATTAGGCGAAATCTCTCGGCAGACACCCGTTCTTGGCAGGAGACGCTATTTTGTAGGAATCTTTACATTCTCACTGTGTTCTCAGAACTGAAAAGAGAGACGTGGTGCGATCGATGGGCTTAGTAGACACACTGCTCTACTCAACTGTGCAAAGCTTTACTAGATTTTCATTGTTGTATCCAATTCGTGATCGATCATAACTTTCTTTCTGGACACCCCTCGCATCTATTAGCGAAAAGTGATTGTAGGTTTACAATACCTGGACGAAGAAGAACCCTATACTGTGCCTAATTAGGGTCATAAATAAATGAAAGATTTTTCTTTAAAAGATTATTTTTAAACAATGAAGAAGTCGGCTCCAATGGAGTACAAGCGTAAACCATATTATACGTTATTTATTACTTAGAAAGAAAACAAACAACAATGGCATACGTGAAAAAGTTACATGTATTTTCTCATAAATGCTGTATCATGTGTTCGTATTTATATGTTTTCTCTGGAAACTAAATTTCGAGGTTCAGAAACATCTGGACGTCTCTTGTCCTTTCTTTCACTACTTAGTAAAGTGAACATTTACCTTAAACTCTTGTCAAGAGCGTCCGTTATGAATTTTGCTTTAGCCCTTAGTAAATTCCGTTACTGCTAGTTCGTACTCCCCAGTTTTTGTGTCATAACCTCACTTTCATCGTTCAATACTGGGCTAAGTGAAGTGACACTCACTTCTGTCTACAGTGGAAATACCTCTATTTGCCGTTGATGTTTCTTTCCGTTCCGTTTCGTTGAAGTCCACTTTGCGTCGAAAATTATTCAGAATTGCGAGGGCTATCCAGAAAGTAGCATCCATTAGGCTATAACTGCAATGTACAGTGTTAGTCAAGAATGAGGAAAAATGTTCCCCAAGGATAGGATGTAACCATTACCATCGTAATTTTTTCATCCTGGTTTTATTGTTAACAGTATGAATGGTAAACGTTATCAATTTAAAGAGGAATCAAAGAAGCAAAACATTTTGACATGCCATTCCGCCTAGATGTATGATAACGAAGTCCAAAGTCCTGATTCACTTGTCAGCACTGGGAAAACACAAGGAATGAACTACTCACAGAATACGAACAATCACATAAGAAGTTGTAAACCACTGGGAATAAACACTGAAAGAGAGTACAGTCACTTGAAATGTGAACTTTGGACCGTAAATAAAAAGAGGAAAAGCCGGCCTATGGCCCAAGTAAGGGAGAGGAGTATCTTCAATAATAACTGATACACACCGTGCCAACAATCTCCTAAACATGGTTTTTTATTACTTTGTTTAATTGTGTTCTGACCTAAGTTCCTTACAGCCGAATACGAGTACATAAACATTTCGTATAACTTAACAACCCAGCATTAGGGGAAAACGTTTACCATGGAGGTATTAGGAACCTCACGGCATGATAAAAAAACCGATGTAAGTAATTATAAACGTAGTTTCAATTTCTCTGCTTTACAATTACTGTGCTTCATTACATTTTAAATAATGGTATGTTTAGAAGGATTCTCACATTAAGATTTGGTCAACAAAAACCTTCTTCGTATTTTTTTTAAAGAAAAAAACGGACATGTGCTAGAAGGACTCACGCTCTGAGGGATCCGTACAAACGTAAGTATGTATCTACGTAGATGTATATAGATTCTTCATCAGTAAGTTTTGATGAGAGAATTTGCGAGTATCAAAATATATGACCTAAGTGGCATTGACTAAGAAGCTAAATTTTTTACATCTCCAAGGGACTGTAGACATTAGTATCTGATATGACAAGATTTAGTCAGCTTGGAGACAGTGGTAGTACACATGAAATTCTGGAAATTTTATTAAAACCTTTATCTGGTCAAGATCGATATGTAGAAAACAGTGATTACTGGTTTCAACCTTTTAAACGGTGATCTTCAAATGTGGGAAAATTTATAAAGAGGTTACATGTCAAAATATTCCAGGAGTACAACAGCATTAACACGAATAATTATGTAAATATACTTACCAACACACACCGGGATATAAACATGACGTGTCTAAATCAAGAGAACAAGTAAGACACTTTGTCGTTACAGTGTTAACATAAGGAAAAGGCATCCGCAAATCAACATATAATAAAATTACCTGATATAATTCAATGGTGCGAAGCTACGGGCAACAAAATTACATCGAAAACGTGATTCATACAGTAAAACGTCGTTGCAATAATCTGAATAAGACATAAAGTACAGTCATAATGGCAAATCACATCGTCAATCAAAGTTTACCAGACCACGGTAAAAACAGACTGACATTGTGTACACGGCCTCACAGCTCAGCGAAAATGGCACCACGTGGCATAATGAAGTGTGATATAATGTACAAAAGTAATTAAAACAGGGAAATACTTGAACAGTAATCTAGACACCGGAATAACAGTTAGGCTTGGCTACAAAATTATTAAAATTTTAGTCTAACAAATGTGAAGCTCGGCCGATAAAGGACGCCTATAAATGGCGTAATATTATGAATGGTTAATAATACCAGAGCTAGAGAATTAACAATAATAATATTTTATTCTTTACATACCTCATTACAGAAATACTGCCTATTACGTGACCAAAGCCTAAATGAAGTTACGTTGGATCTCCTTATACAGTAGGAAAGCCAGGAGATGATGAATCTCAAGCACACGTGTACAGATAAATTAAAAAAAAAATCTATTAATTTTAGTTAGGTTGCTAGAAACAGTCGACGTTTTAGGGGTGAATCAAAATGCTGCACATACTACGCTGTGTTCAGATGGGTATTCTGGTGGCATAATGTTCATGTTAAGTGCGGTCTGAAAGCGAGTGCCCACGCTCTTTAATGCACAACTCAGTGAGCCTTCTACTCGACCTAATGTAAAGTTTCTGGTGCCATGGAGCGACAAGCCTCCTTAGTGTGCGGCTCTAACAAGGGGACCGTGCCGCCTCCTCATCAAAACTGTGGTATATTCTTAGCTATGCCAGAAATCTAAGTGATTGAAGTGGAAGCTCCAGGTGGTTAAACATTTCAAAGAAGATATCCTTTTTTGGAGCGTGTCAGTTGGTAGCAGATTGTTGGAGACACAACATCGTTGTCACAGGTAGTCTGCGAAAACAATTTCATAGACGTTGGCCACTGATGAATCGTGTGTATGAGTGAAGTTAACCCCCTCCTCGCCAGTTAGGGGTGTACCGAGGCACCGAAACTTGTAGCCATATAATAAATAATATCGTAAGGACGGCTGAAGGTGTTCCATTTTATTACATTAGGGAGGAAGGTTGTACGTACCTTTGAGCCAAATTTAAAACTTACGCGTTTCAGTGAGATATTAGTACGCTGTTTCGAAAAAATGATCATTTAAATCTGTATTGTTGACATCGGCTTAAGTATAACTTCGCGGTACTGCACTAGATAATAGCAACATGTCAGGAATTCAGAAAGAGATCTTCACTCTACAGCGGTGTGTGCGCTGATACGAAACTTCCTGGTGGATTAAATTTTTGTCGGACAGAGACTAGAGCCGGGACCTCTGTGTTCCGCGGGCAAGTTCTCTACAGAGTTTTAGTCTGCCAGGAAGTTTCATGTTAGGAACTGCATTTCTGGCTTTTACGAATAAATAGTTTTACAGTCAAACACGTACATGATGTGCCATAAAAGATAAAAGATTTCTTTAATGATACCCTTGCCTAACTACACATGTTAAAGTGACCGCTTCCAGAACAGTGAGGCAAGCCAGGGCCTGATTAAATCCCTCCGGAAGGTTTGTAGCGAGGGGTCAGTATGCCGGCCAGCCCCGACTTAATTTTTAGGCGTTTATTGCATAACCCAAGAGCTGAATACTGGCCCGGTTCCGATTTTGCTACTCAGATACACGCTACGAAAGCATTTAGAAGAATTTCTCAAAAACCTTGCGCACAGAATTTACTCTACGCGCAGACAGGTTGGGTACACTGGTTCTGCCCTCGTAGGGAGGCGGGGGGAGGTGTGAATTGGAGAGTGATGACCTTAGCTGTTCGGCCTCAGTAAATACATTCTCATCATTTCTTTAATGCCGAAAGCTGCTGTAGCACATATTCGAAGTAGAAAGAGTAAACATTTCCGTAGTTTAGCACAGGACACGCCAGTATCATTCTCCGATCGAGTATCTGGTCATAGCCAGATCGCAAGAGAAATTTGAGTTGGAAACATTGTGCGTCGCTATTATACGAGGGCTATTCCGAAAGTAAGGTCCGATCGGTCACGAAATGGAAACGACTATGAAAATCCGATAAAGCTTTGCACAGATGTGTTGGGTAGTGTCTCTAGTATAACCCCAGTTAGCATCACGTCGCTCTTCTCATTTCTGAGCTCGCAGTGAGTGCGTAAAGATGTCTAGAAAATAGTGTCTGCCGCCAAGTACGGGGGCCTGGTGAGAAATTTCCCCTGAAGCTATGCAGCTAACATTACATAACTGTCGTGCTGTTTCGTCTTCAAGACAATTCTCAGCCGCATTCTGCAGGGGCAATGAAGATGCTCCTGCATCGTTTTCAAATGGAATTGTGAGAGTACCCACAATACAGCCCGTAATTGTCTCCCTCTGAGTTTCAGCTCTGGTCACATGAACCGCTGGTTATGAAGACAACATTTCGGCACAAGACAACGAGCCGTAGGCCAGCGTAGAGAATTGGCGGAGAGCACTGGCGGCTGCCTTCTATAGCGAGGGTATGGGAAAGTTGGTACAACGCTACGATACACGTCTAAGTCGGGTCGGCGACTATGGAGATAAGTAGCTGCAAGGTGTATCTAACTGTTGCAAATAAAACATTTTTGATTTTTACCGTGGTTTCCATTTCGCGACCTATCGGACCTTACTTTCGGAATAGCCCTCGTATTTTAAACAAAATAGACTGACGGAAAAAAATGCAGCACCAAAAAGTAATTGGGGCAATGGCCTTGCCGCAGTGGATACATCGGTCCCCGTCAGATCACCGAAGTTAAGCGCTGTCGGACGTGGCCGGCACTTGGATGGGTGACCATCCGGGCCGCCATGTGCTATGGCCATTTTTCTGGGTGCACTCAGCCTCGTGATGCCAATTGAGGAGCTACTCGACTGAACAGTAGCGGCTCCGGTCACAGAAAACCATCATAACGACTGGGAGAGCGGTGTGCTGACCACAAGGCCCTCCTATCCGCATCCTCAAAAAAAAAAAAAAAAAAAAAAAATGGTTCAAATGGCTCTGAGCACTATGCGACTGAACTTCTGAGGTCATTAGTCGCCTAAAACTTAGAACTAATTAAACCTAACTAACCTAAGGACATCACACACATCCTTGCCCGAGGCAGGATTCGAACCTGCGACCGTAGCGGTCATGCGGCTCCAGACTGAAGCGCCTAGAACCGCACGGCCACACAGGCCGGCTTCCGCATCCTCATCTGAGGATGACACGGCGGTCGCATGGTCCCGATGGGCCACTTGTGGCCTGAAGACGGAGTGCTTAAAAAGTAATTAGTGTAGAGTAACGAAGTTTCGCGAATACATTTGTCCAGCTAACATTCTTAAATAATTAACACTGCAAGATCAAAGGTACGCGTGAGGCAAGGCATTGTAAGTGTGAAATAATGGTACATTATTCACTGGTGTAACCACCAGAATGTTGAAGTCAAGCATGCAAACGTGAATGCATTTTGTTATACAAGTGCCGGATGTGAGTTTGTGGAATGGAGTACCATGCTTGTTGTATTTGGCCTCTCAATACAAAGACGATTAATGTGGGTGTGGAGGACGCTGGAGTTGTCGTCTGATGATGTTCGATATGAGCTCGATTGGAGACTGATCTGGTGATCCGCCAGTCAGAGCAACAGGTCGACTCTCTGTAGAGCATGTTGGGTTACAACAGCGGTATCTCGGCAAACGTTAACCTGTTGTAAAACACCTCCTGGAATGCTGTTCATGAATGACAGCACAACAGGTCGAATAACCAGACTGAAATACAAATTTGCAGTGAGGGTGTGTGGGAATACCAAGATAGTGCTCCTGCTGCCAAACGAAAGAGCACCCCAGACCATAGTTTGAGTTCTTGGTTGAGTGTGTCTAGGCTGCGGACAGGATAGCTGCAGGCGTTCACCTGGCCTCCTTTTAACCGACAAAGTCATCAGTGCTGCCGAGGCGGAGCTGGCTTTCATCAGAAAAGACAACAAACCTCGTGCCCTGAAATAAGCTCTCGCTTGACACTAATGAAGTCGAAAATTGTAGTAGTTTGGGGTTAATGGAATGCAGACTCGGAGCAGTCCTTGAAGTAACAGATGTCTAACATTTCGTTGTGTCGCTGTGGCCTACTGCTCAAATTGCTGCTGCAGATGCAGTACGATGGACCAGAACCACACGCGGAATACGATCTTCTTCTCTTTGGGTTGTGCCGCGTGTCCGGCAAGAGCCCGGTCTTCTTGACTGTACCCTCTCGTAACCATCACAGCCAGCAGTGATGATGACACATCTGGACCGATCCACGATTTCTACCATCATAAGACTCCGCTTCAATCATGCCTCTTTCCCACAACATCTACATCGGATCAACGTTTACAGTTCACCAGCATGTAAGTGTGATCCTGAGTCGGAGGCTGATGTCAACCACATCTTATTTATGTGCCCCAAATTTGACCGTGAACGGTTGGTCTTTCTGAAGACATTGCTGAGTATGGGCTACCATCTTCCTCAACCAACTTCTTCTCTTTTGTGTACTAAAGACGTTCGTCTATATAAAGTGATAACTTCATCAAGAGTACTTGTCACAATCTGTAGGTTTTAATGCTGTACGTAAATTATAATTATGTCTTGCTGATGAAGATATTTCAGAATTGGTGTGAATTGTAAGCCAACGCACTTTTAATTATTTTCCAATTCAATTCAATTCAATTTTTAAAACAATATGTACAAACCTGTAACAGTTAAGCTTTTTATTCTTGTAAATATGCATTTCTGTATTTGTTTATTCAATTATGTGTACATTGTCACTATGTGTTGACGATGGCTAAATTGAGTACACACTCAAAGGCCAAATAAAAAAAAAAACAGTGGCTACATTCTTGCCACATCTTTCTGCGATATCTTGGAAGGAGCATACAACTTCTCTTAGCCCTATCAAAAGACCTCGTTTTAAGTCACTGAGCATCGACAACGGCGTCTTTGTCGCCTTAAAGGCATTCTTGACAATACCAGCTCACCACGTCCAGTCTCGAAGTTACCTAACACTCGCGACCACTACAGCGTGTATTTAAAGAAAATCTGATTTGCATCCTCATAGTGGAGCTAATAGCGTCACTTTCACGTGACTGGTCCGAAATCTGAATAGACATCATCTTTCAGATGAAGAAACTGGTCTACCAACGTTCGTTTACGTCGCACAACCCATTCCTGGAGTTGCGATTTCTTTCCGTCAGTGAATATGTTAAATGACTGATACGTACGGCTGCCGAAGGTAAATTGTACACGAAAAAACCTTTCCACATTGGTGTCGAGGCTTTGTTCGATAAGCCGATGTTCTCGTGCCGGGGCTGGAAGATAATATAGAAGCCCGTGCTCTCAGTTTGACAGTCACTTGGCTCCGCACCTTGTCGCCGCCAGCTGGCGGAGAAGGCTGCGGTTCGCTGTGGCAGCGGTGCAAGGGGTGGCTGTTTTGCTGCACGTCATAAGAGGCGGGGGAGGGTGGGGGAGGACGGGCAGGAGGACGGCGGATGACAGCGCAGACATCGATTTTCAGCGGGGAAATTCCGCGAGCCCATTCTGCGACGCGGCGCCCTGATGAACTCTCTTACCTTGACCCACACAGCTCCGCTAATCTGTAAAGCTCTCTCTCAGTGTCAAAGTCACGGAGTCATACCGTGTGTGGACGTTGGGAAGCGCTGAGTACGAATGTTGATGTAGCGAGGAGAGATATCTTAGGCGTCCTGGATTACTGTAATTTAACTTCATGCTGTCGCGTAACTTTCGGTAGCTGAGACACGGTATGTTACTATGAGGTATCTTGAACCTTAGGAGAAGGAAGAAAGGGAAAATAATGTTTGAGTTACGTACGGTTACAGTACAAGAGGCTTAGCACGATCTCACACTGAGGAAAGAATGGTAAGAAAAATCTGGATGACAGGACACGTCATCTAGAATTCAAGTCCAGTGCCCTAACCAATCTGCTGTCTCATACAGTTATAACTTCAGAAACAGATTACCTTCGTGAAGCGTTCTGTGATGATGTATTACTTTCGTAGATGTTATTACACATGTCCATCCTGTAACAGCACACCAATGGACGCCATTCTCTTTCACAGGATACCACAGAAAAAAATGTATCAACCTGGAACGTAACAAGGATATAACATGCACATTGCACGTAGACGCCCAATCGATTTCTAACAGTTCCGTAGGTTATTGTTTATTATCACATCATTATCAATAATTTCATATTTAAAATATCTATGTATCACAATAAATAATCAAAAATTCAGTATCATTGTATTCGTCATTTGTCTCGTGGGAACATCATCCGTTACCTTTGTTAATATCTGTCCAAAGTCCTTTACACTCTGGTGACAAAAATTATGGGATATCAATATGCACATACACAGGTGACGTATGTGGAGTTCATGACACCTGGTCCGTTCACCGCCATCACCGCCGTCTGAAGGTGGTCAGCAACTGATCGAAACCGGTGACCACAAAACCAAAGGTTTCCTGCAGTCGAGATTGTTTACGTTCGTTTTAAAGTACATATACAGATGGCGGTAGTAACACGTACACAAGATATAAAAGGACAGTGCAGGACTCATGTAATTCATATGAAAACTTTTCCGACGTCATTATGGCCTCATGACAGGAATTAACAGACTATGACGGCAGAAGACGGATGGGACACACCATTTCGGAAATCGTTAGGGAATTCAATATTCCATGATCAAGAGTGACAAGACTGTGCCGACAGTACGAAATTTCATGCATTACCTCTCGCCACGGACAACGAAGCGGCCGACGACCTTCACTTACGGGCCGGGAGCAGCAGCGTTAACGAACAATTGCCAGTGCTAACAGACGAGCAACACTGCGTGAAATAACTGCAGAAATCGATGGGGGGCGAATGAAAAACATGTCTTTTAGGACAGTGATGTGAAATTTGGCGTTAATGCTCTTTGGTAGCAGTAGACCGACGAGAGTGGCTTTACTAAAGGCATGACATTAACTGCAGCGCCTTTCCTACGCTCGTGACCATATCAGTTGGATCCTAGAGAGCTAAACCGTGGCCTGGTCAGATAAGTACCAACTTCAGTTGGTAAAGAGCTAATGGTAGGGTTCTAGTGTGGCACGGATCCCAGGAAGCCATGGACCTAGGTTGCCAGCCGGAGTGGCCGAGCGGTACTAGGCGCTACAGTCTGGAACCGCGTGACCGCTACGGTCGCAGGTTCGAATCCTGCTTCGGGCATGGATGAGTGTGTTGTCCTTAGGTTAGTTAGGTTTAAGTAGTTCTAAGTTCTAGGGGACTGATGACCTCAGCAGTTAAGTCCTATAGCGCTCAGAGCCATTTGAACCATGGACCTAGGTTGTCAACAACTCACTGTGCAAGCTGGTGGTGGCCCCGCAGTGGTGCGGGCTGTTCTTACATGGAATGGACTGAGTCCTCTGGTGTCTTCGGCTTCTTGGAGACTATTCGCAGGCATTCATGGACTTCATGCTTGCAAAAACGATGGAATTTTTATGGATTGTAATCCGCCATGTCACTGGGCCACATTTGTACGCGACTAGTTTGAAGAACGTTCTGGACAATTCGAGCGAATGGTCTGGCCACTCAGATCGCCTGACATGAATCCCATCGAACATTTATGGCACACAATGGAGAGATCAGTTCGTGCGCAACATCCTCCACGGGCAACACTTTCGCATTATGGACGCCTATAGAGACAGCATGTTTGAGTATTTCTGCAGGGGATTTCCTACGACTCCTTGAGGCCACGTCATGCCGAGCTGCTGCACTCCATCGGGCAAAAGGAGGTCCGACACGATATTAGAAGGAATCCCATTCATTTTGTCACCTTAGTGCATAAGGTCAGTATCATACATGATTTGACTTACGAACTAATCACACTATCGTCTGTACACGTTTATTTCAATTTAACCTCATAAATGAGCAAGTCACATTGCTTAGGCGTGCAGTTCTTGATGACGTGATTCAGTGATGACTCCACCGATTAAATAATGTTCCATTGAGATTATTACTACGTCTGACTGAATGTAGTGGGGGTTTTTAGTAGACTGTAAACCAACTGCATATACAGTACGCTGAAATGACACTGAATTCCCATTGGTCAAGGGTATAGTTTACAGTATTTCAATTATGAACATATCTATCTACATATACATCTGTACTCCACCACCTTACGGTGCGTGGTGAAGGGCATTTTTGAAGCCAATCTCTTTTCCACTCTTTTGTATTCTGTCCACAACAGGCGCGTGGGAAGAATAATCGTAGGTTCCTCTTTATGACATCCAGCTTCCACCATTTTCCCGTCATGTTCATTTCGCGAGACGTATGAGGGCGGAAGTTATATGTTTACCGAATCTTCTTGGTGCGCATGCTCTCGACATGTCGACAACAATCCTCTCCTTGATGTACAACTGCTCTTGTGTAGATGGAGTTTGTTGAGCAGCTTCATAGCACCCTCGCATCGAGCAAACGATGCTGTGAGGAACGCGCTGCTCTTCGTTGGATCTTCTTTATCTTCTGTATTAACCCTTCTTGGTAACGGTCGCAAACTGATGGGTAGTAATCGAGAATCGGTCGGACGAGCCATTTTTGAGCCACTTCTTCGTGGGGAAATACACTTCCATACGATTCTACCAATGGCATCTGTTTTTCCTACTGTTTGTTTTCTGTGGTAATTTTGTTTTAAATCTCTTTGCACGGTTACTCTAGGTACTGTACGGTACTTTCGGTTTATCATGGTTTGTCACGAACGGTGCAATCGCAAAGTAGTGGACCTCTTGGCCTACTTAAGCGAAGTACGTTACAATTATTTACGTTCAGAAAATCTCTACAGGAATCGTTGATCCTCTCCAGGTCGTCCTGCATTTCACTGTAATCATTTGACTTTGCGATCTTCCTACAGACAACAGAATGGCTGGCGAATGGGCTCAAATATCCTGCAACGTTATCTACTAAGTCTCAATAGTAACGAGCCTGTAACATTCTCTTGCGGCAGTTCCGAAATAATATTACATTTGTCGACGTTTTCCGTTAAGTAAGACGTGTGAAGTTTTACTGCAGTTGCAAGGAAGTCCTGTATTCGATCACAAGTCCGGTCAGGTTCTCGGTAAGCTCATATTTTGTTCACTAAACTACAATGTAGAATTGCATCGAATATCTTCCTGAGGTCAAGGAACACGGCACTTACCAGAGTGCCTTTGCCAATGGCACTCTCGATCTCATGGACGAACAGAACGACCTGACTCTGGAAGATAATTTATTGTGTAATCTATGTTGACTGTTATTGAGGACAAAGCGAGATGCCGCGATGGTTAGCACAATGGATTCGCATTTGGGAGGATAACGGTTCAAGCCCGTGTCCAGTCAGTCACGTTTAGGTTTACCGTCATTCCCCTAAATCCGTCCAGGCATATTCCTGGGTGGTTTAATTGAAAGGGCACGGCTGAAAGTTTTTCTTATGAACAGATTTTTGGTCTCCAAACATGTCATCGCCATTCATTTTTTACAGAAATGATCATATAGGAAAACTCCAACTATATTGAGACAGGCTGAGAAATTGGTGGAGATATTATTTGTCTGGCAGCTATTTCCGATTTCGGCTGCCACAACTCCAGAGTTCACGATGAACATATCACATAGAGATGGATATTCGCTCGGTATAGTACACTGAGGTGACACATCATGGGATGGCGATATGCACATATACAAATGGCGGTAGCAACGCGTACACGAGGTACAAGAGAGCATGGCACGGCCGAAGCTGTGATTTGTACTCAGGCGATTCATGTGATTGTGGCCGCAAGACGAGTATCAACAGACTTTGAACGCGGAATGGCAGTTGGAGCTAGCAGCATGGGAAATCGTTAGGTAGTTAATTATTCCGAGATCCACAGTGTCAGAAGTGTGGCGAGAAAACTGAAATACAGGCATTGCGTCTTACCACGTGCAACGCAGTGGCCGACTGGCTTCATTTAACGACCGTGAGCAGCAGCTTTTGCGTAGAGTTGTCAGTAGTAACTGACAAACAACACTCCTTCAATTAATAGCAGAAATCAATGTGGGACTTACGACGAACTTATGCTTTAGGACAGTGCTGCGAACTTTGGCGTTAATGGGCTACGGCAGCAGACGAACCGACGTGAGAACCTTTGCTAAAAGCATGACATTACTTACAGCGTCTCTCGCACCTTTGGAGTCTTCCCTGGTCGCATGAGCATATCCCCTGGTATGAGCTGATGGTATGGGCCGAGTGTGGCGCAGACCCCATGAAGCTATGCATCCCAGATGTCAACAAGTATGCTATCTGGTGGTTTCTCCCTAATAATGTGAGCTGTCTTAACGTGGAGTGGACTGGGTCCTATGGTCCAAACTAACCTGTTGAAGACCATTTGCATTTCATGTTCTCAAACAACAACGAATTATTATGGATGACAATACTCCATGTCTCCGGGCAACGATTGCTGGAGATTGATATGAAGAACATTCTGGACAGTTGGAGCGAATGATATGGTCATCCAGACTCACCGACGTGAATCTCATCTAACGGTCATAGGACATAATCGAGAGATCAGCTAGTGCACAAAATCCTGCACCGGCAACACTTTCGCAATTATCGACGTCTATTGAGGCAGCATGGCTATATATTTCTGCAGGGGTCATCCACCGACCTATTAAGTCCATGCCACGTCGCGTTGCTGCATTACGCCAGGCAAAAGGACGCCCTACACTGTATTAGGAAGTATGTCGTGAATTTTGCCACCTCCAGTGCGCGATGGGGGATTTTCCTTATTAAAAAAACCATAAAACAGAAACTACTAGAGATATAGCTTTAAATCTCCTTTCTTTACATAGAGGTACATTAAAAGTATTATTTAATTTGGTTTCGAAAATAATATCCCTAAGATGGCCTTCGTTCTACTCAGTGCGTCTGGAGTGTCGAAATCGGAAATTTCAGTGCAGTTTGTCCAGCATGTCACTGTCTGTGTTGGCAACAGCAACACGAACATTTTTCTACAGCATTTCCAGGGTCCATGGATGGCTGGTTGACACAAAGGGTTTAAGATACCCCCATAAGAATAAGTTGCAGTAGGCTAAATATAGCGAGCGTCCTTGGGACTGTTGATCGCCTCTCTAAGAGCTGAGACGGTCGATGGAGTTTCCTAGCAAGAGTCATTGACGCTCGTTCCGTGTGAGCTGTTGCGCCATCTTGTTGGAACCAGCCCTCACCCATGTCCTCTTCTTCAAGTTCGCAAAGAAAAAACCCCTTAATAATCTGGACATAACGCACAGAAGTGACTGTAATTGCCCTGTCGCTCTCTTCGAAAAAGCATACACCAATAATGACAATTTTGGTTAATGCACAATAAACATTCTGTATGCAGGGGCTGCCATTGAAATTCTCATACGTTCGCGCCACTCCAATATCGCATGTTCCGTTTACTCAAGCCTCCAGATAAATGAAAATGTGCCTCGTCACTGAAGAACAAGGACGTCATGACTCACGTTTCTGACCAAGGCTTCACATGCGTTTTTCGTCAAACTAAATCGCCTAGATGAAGTACGTACACACAAGCTATTTGAATGAAATTTCAAGTCCTCATGAAGAATTCGTCTCGTTTTGCGACTGTAAATTTCAAGAGCCGCTGCATGTTTGGGTGCAGAAAGGTTGGAGGAATTCAAAACCGCCAGTCTTCCTTTCTCGACGTTTTCTGGTGCCCTGGTAGTTCTTGGAGGTCCTAGTTTTCTTTCTGCACCCTACTAGTATCCATTAACGTGTCCTCTCACACAACCACCGATTTTCCATAAGGACCACGACATGCAGGCTCGATATTAAACTGTTCCCTGACTTCAGGTATCGAACGGCTATTGCAACAGCAAGTAGCCATGACGAACGAACGCTCATCTCTCGTCCACTGCATAATTGCTACTAAATTAACCTTTAAAAGAACGTTAGGCCTCACCTTTTCGGATGCGCTCCCTCACACTTTACAATGAGTAACGGCCGCTCTGAAGCCCGCCTTTCAAATAAGGAAGTTTCCCACACCGCATCCTGTACTTAACAAACCTTGTTGTGTACGCCCTTGTACACAACACTAAGGAGAGGTTGGCTACAGAGTGCTAAGGCAACTGTCAACGTAGGGAAGCTGGACAGGAGCTGAAATGATTAGGGGAAAATTTAACTCTGCACACAGAAGGTATACTTAACTCGTATTTTTTCCAAGTGTGCGAAGACTCGTTACAAATAATACAGCAAGAAGTAAGTCCAGCTAATGTAATAGCAACAAGTGCGAAGCTCTCTGAACTACAGCACGAACGATGGTGTCAGAGCCGCGACTAGACGGGGTCTGCGTAGCGTCACGCAGAAAAGTAGCTCCGAGTGCAAGTGGGATGTGTGGCTGCCACCGGCCGTCGGAAACGTGCAGTTCACTTGCCGACTTTGACGCCCATGGGCTGGTATCAACACGTTATTCCACGAAATTGATGGATGGATCACTAACTCGTATCTCGTCCTTAAGGCATTTGTCACAGCGATTCATGAATATAACAGTTAGGTCGCTTTTTGGGACCTCGACTTGGATCTCCGTGTCACCGCGCATTCGTGTTTAAGAGCATTATGGGGATTAGGGCTTTGCTCATCGATATTGCTTTGAGCTGACATTACTTGCTTTCGTTACGTTCACTCTCTACTGTGTTTCTACTTGGCGCTGATCTTGATATCCACAAACTGCATGACTACCTGTTCAGTTTACGTCAGCCTTCAACTCGAAGGAAATGAGCTTCCTACCATGGGGGTTCCCCTCGAAGGAACCCAGCGGCCAGAAGACATGGGAGGCATAGTGAGTCGAATTGGTCATCAGCTGCTGACTCCTAGGCTATGTATTTGTCTATGTACAATCCCAATAGAAACACAGTCCTGATGTCTTACGTACAAACCTGCCACTATCGGACTCACAGAACAGCGCTGATGGCCACATACGGCTGTGAGAAGGTGACCAGAAATATATCCGTGAAAAACTTCCAGTTTTCCAATTCAGAGGTTTGCCATATCGAAACACTGTGCTAAGATATTTGTCAGTTCAGTAAATTGTTAACCTGTGAAACACGAAATCTGTTGTCATCTCCGATGTCCAATGACCCACACATCTGGCACTGACGATCCTCTCTTCTTCAAAGTCTACCTTGCGACGAGCCGCAGTGTTCGCTACAGGCCTGCCAAAGTGCTTGGATTATGTGTGCACACTCACTCAATATTCTGCATCTAGTCACAACATTTGGGCGTCATAGGAGCCGTACCTTCATACGCGACTGTTCTTCCCTTGACTTTCGACCATACAATTTATGTACTTCTTGAAAAAAAAAAAAAAAATACCCATCTGACTACCTCTCTTGTTTCAAAGTAACGTAACACTTCTATCAAGCCCACCTACATGCAAAGGGAGAGAAGGGGGAGGCAAGGAGGGAGGGAGGGAGGGAGAAAGACTCCATGACCATCGGCGTGCAACAGTAACGATCGTGGGTATAGTTTTTTAGACAGAACAGAAACGTTCTCCCGGATGGCAATTGCCACCACTCAACACGCAAATGATCAGCGGCAATTTTGCCAAGTTAACGCCCAGTACAGGGTGTCCTAAAATGTAAACTAAATATCAAATAACTCGACTTGTAATTAATTTAAAGAAAAAAGTAAAGTTTTTCTGATTCACCTGCCCAGAAAGCTTTTTATGGTTCTCTAACCAAGTTCTAAATGCGTTTCCAACCACATAAAAAGTTGATCCATAAAAAATGCTACGTTCCCCAGAAACAGTTCATCCCTGGCTGAAAGTGCAATAATGTCCTTCGTGAATGCAGCACGTTCCTTTTTGTCATTTTATTCAGTTTCCAGCAACAATCTGAGAACAAATGAAAGCACTTTCGGGGTACACTGTGCACTGTTATACGACGGATTCGCAATTCTCTTGATGCCTTACGAACTGATTTCTGTGGTGAACTCTCGAAAACGTGTCGAATGCTCTGCAAATCTTCTTCACTTCTCTTTAGCCACCCTACGTGGTGCTTCAGATCCACAGTCCCTGATTACATGAAGTTCCTGTGCCATTTTATTATGGATGGCCGAGGGGCTGGTTGTTTCCGGTATCACTTTCCGAAATTTCTCTGAACTTGGCTGTGTGCTTCACTGCAGTAACCCAAGATTTCTCTTGCGCACGCCCGTTTCTTCGATTAATTTATGGATCACATATCAAACTGCAACAAGATAAATCTTTTGCCCATTTACATTGCTCTTGTCACTTGGAAATGCAAATCACATATCCAGTACGTTCCAAACAAGAAGGAAAAAAGAAGAGACTTGGTGCATCAGTCATGTTTTCTTTTGTTTCTCTAATTACGAGTCGACATACATGAAACTGAAGTTGTACACTACCTTGTGGGATACTCTAAATGTACGCGTGTACGAGGGTGATACTATGTGAAATTAACCTCCAGAGACACCAAAAGCGTTCTGGTATCATCTTGTTACGTGGATCCCCAACAACAGTTGCACTGATGCCTGAGAAATTTGCCACAGCAGCTTGGGATGACATACACTAAGATGACAGATGGCGGTAGTATCGCGTACACAAGGCATAAAAGGTCAGGGCATTGGCGGAGCTGACATTTGCACTCATGTGATTCATGTGAGAAGACTTCCGACGTGACTGGGGCCGCACGACGGGAATTCACAGATTTTGAACGCAGAATGGTAGTCGGAGCTAGACGCATTGGATATTGCATTTCGGAAATCGTTAGGAAATTCAATATTCCGAGATCCACAATGTTAAAAGTGTGCCGAGTTTACCGAGTTTCAGGCATTATCTCTCAAAACGAACAATGCAGTGGCCGACAGCCTTTACTTAACGAACGAGAGTAGTAGCGTCTGAGTAGAGTTGTCATTGCTAACAGACATGCAACACTGCGTTGATGTAACCGCAGAAATGAATGCGGGACGTACGACGGATATATCCGTTAGGACAGTAATGCGAAATTCAGGGTTAATGGGCTATGTCATCCCGACTGAAGTAAGTCCAACGAATATTACGCTATATATTCAAATTTCGCGTATGCGGACTGACGTCAGCTAATTGCGACACATGCGATAAGCGGGAAATCCGGGTTCGAGTCCCAGCCAAGTGCAAACTTATGAGTGATCGCGTTAACCCTCGCGATAGCAAGAGGGTGTTGGGGTGTGGTACTTTATGCGTACCTTTTGAAAATCTTGTAATCTAGTCAGCATTCTATATTTTAAAATTTTGAAAAAATATTCATCGTTTTTAACTAAATATTCTTCCAGTTTCCAGAAATGCTTTAACTTTTCCGGTTAATCCAAAAATTTAAGTCTTAGTAGTAAATGTCACTTTCTCCAGTGAATGACATACTCAATATTTTCAGGTTCAAGACCTTACTTACACATCAGTAATTCTTTAAAATTTATTTATGAGGAAAAATCAACAACAATTAACCAAATTTCGATATCAGGTTCTTTTTTTCTTTTTCTGTGATAATCATAGTATGAGTGCTAGTACACGTTTTTAAAAGTACCTTGATACTGCTAAGGTTGTAATAAACGAAATTTTCGGGTTCTGGACGCCACTTACACATCAATACCTCTTTAAAAAGTAAGCTGTCAATACAAATCAACAACAATTAACGAATATTGATTGTTTTTAGATTTTTTAGGACAGGCATAAAGTATCCCCCCCTCCCCCCCTTGGTATTGCACATTATGTAAAATACGTTGTATACTTCGGCTGTGCGAGTACGCATCCAGTACCGATCCAAACTTACACATGTCATAGAATCCACAATCCTTACACTTGCAACTATTTCTTCATTCCCCACAGGGGCTAAGAAATATTTTATCGTCCTTTTAGCTAGTCGAGGCATGGATACATTATTGATGGTTACAATGTCTATATTCTTCTGAAGGACACTGTAATGTGAAGATAAAGATACTGTATAAACCCAGATATTGTAATCATCAATAATGTGTCCACCAAAATGAAATGGCTCTGAGCACTATGGGACTCAACTGCTGAGGTCATTAGTCCCCTAGAACTTAGAACTAGTTAAACCTAACTAACCTAAGGACATCACAAACATCCATGCCCGAGGCAGGATTCGAACCTGCGACCGTACCGGTCTTGCGGTTCCAGACTGCAGCGCCTTTAACCGCACGGCCACTTCGGCCGGCTGTCCACCAAGATAACACCTTTACCATCTTTCAGAATGATGTCCAATTGGTAAGCGGGATGCCTTTACTCACGTCCTTGTACCCTGCCGTGAGGGTGTTCCTGCGCTCATGCCAATCTCTCAGTCCTGTGTCACCCTTTCATAGCAGCTCGGCATTCGGAGAGGTGACGCCCGTCTTCCCGGAAAGGCAGGCCGCTTTCATGCGCTGGTGCTCGTAACAGCCGCTACTTTACTGCTCTCCAGACGACAGTTATATGCGCTCCAAAAGAGGTCGTACGGTGAATGTTTCCATCATTTCAATACCAACTTGTAAGAGGCACGTGGCAGCGACGGCAGCTAGATACCGTCCGATGTATGCGACATGAAAAGAAAGAGCAATTCTCTGTGCATTTCACTCCCAACTTCATAGATATTGGAATGTTTTAAGGCGTTAGAAGAGTTACGCATAACTTAGTTACTTTACATTTCTGTTAAAATGTGGGGATGAAGCCCGTGACTGTGCTTTCGGACTGACTGCAGGCAGAGTGCAGCCTTTCTTCGCCTGGCACTGGGAGGGGGAGGCTGTCGAGTCCATCGCACGATTACCTTTTACTCCCGGGAAAGATTCCGTTACTCATTTGCTAGCATTCTCAGAGACCTGGGGCCTTCTTGAAAAGACGGAAATCCCCGCCACCACCCGGGACTGAACCCAGAACCTCCAGGATAGGAATGTGGTGTTCTTACCACTACGGCAACTACATGTTTATGCCTTTCAATACTGTACACATTGGAACCTTGTGGTATACGGCGTGAAACTGTCGTTGGTACTTATTCTGGCAGCCGAATAGTGCTATTTACGCAGTGACTTGTTCTAGCAACTACACGTATCTTCATGATCGATTAGCACAAGATTCAACAAGATAAATTTACACAGTTGAGAACACATTACAGAAAAGAAAAGTCATACATACAGCAAATCAGAAAAAAAGGCTCAAAATTATCCTGTATTTTCAGGTAAGAAAGAAAATAAACAATTCATCAATATATCTCTGAGCACTTGGCCTGGGTGAAATAAAAAGATTATGTTAATTATACGATATGAGTTTTTGAATGTAATTTCGTTGATGCCATACAAGTTTTCGTCGAGTAAGTGGATGAGGTGAGCGAGAGTTATTCCCTGTCTGCGACAGAAGGGAGACCATGTTGATTGCGTCGACAGGGCTGGCTGGACTGCCCTTAAATGTGTTAGCCAATGAAGTTCTCCAAATCTGCGTGGCCGAACGGGCTTGTGGAACCCTCACCCTCGCAAATTCGAGTTCATGAAAACATTAGGTGAGCAAAGATATCCACGCAAGGCTCTCTTCAGAGGGAGGGATATATGTTAACGCATCCAGCTGTAGGATGCTGTGACGCTGGAAGGAGCAGTAAAGGGTTAGAACAACACTACAGTATGAAAAGTAAATTAATAGAAATTATAGAGGAAGGTAGCAGTAGTATTCACTTAGAGTTGAATAGATGAAAAGAACCGAGGGAAAGGTGGAGAACAGGGCTGTAAAGTCGAAAGACTGATAACAGAAATTCAAATGGCTGTGAGCACTATGGGACCTAACATCTGAGGTCACCAGTACCCTAGAACGTAGAACTACTTAAACCTAACAAACCTAAGGACATCACACACATCCATGCCCGAGGCAGGATTCGAACTTGTGACCGGAGCGGTCGCAGATCCTGCAACTATTCCAGTCTGCAAGAGATCGTGGGGGACTCTGATACATATTTTAATGCGTCATTAGTGCAATTGTAAAATTGTATTTGTACTGCCGTTTTGTGTAAACGACAGTGTTCCCTTACCGATTACAACCTTTCACTCATAGTAATTTTGTACAAGTCACCATATTAACCCTCGACCAACTCGTATAAATGTTGGTGGAAGTGTACGAGTGGCTGTCTCAGAAGGGTGATTTTACGGTACTATCAGTGAAACTAAAATGTAGCGATATATTCACTTTCTTCGTGGTACGAGTGAAATAAATATCATCTGGCGATACATTCACTTTCTGGCAGTTTGCTAGTGACTTCATATGCCAGATTTTTCAATCTATTCATCTAGCGATACATTCACTTTCTGTCAGTTTGCTTTGATTCAAGAATTGTTAAAATGGTTCGAATGGCTCTAAACACTATGGGACTTAACATATGAGGCCATCAGTCGCCTAAACTTAGAACTACTTAAACCTAACTAACCTAAGGACACCACACACATCCATGCCCGAGACAGGATTCGAACCTGCGGCCTTAGCAGCCGCGTGGTTCCGGACTCAAGCGCCTAGAACCGCTCGGCCACCGCGGCCGGCTAAAGAATTGTATCCGAATAGTAATTTTCTCATGGTACCAATGAAATAAAGAGCATCTGGCGATACTTTCTGTGGACAGATGCATACAGATTTATGCCTGCTACTTGTTTACATCTCTAAGAACAAAAAAATAGACGCATTTTTTGTTCCGAATGGCTGAAAATTGAGAGTAATTGCAGCTCCTTACCTCAACGGCTGAAAGATAGGGTACACCGCGATCTACATTTGACGTACGTCAATATCCCGCAAGCCACCTGAAGGTGTGTGGCGGAGGGTACTTGTTGTACCACTCGCGCATCCCCCACTTTCCTCTTCCACTCGTGAATTGCGAATGGGAAGAATGTTTGTCAGCAAGCCTCTGCATCAGCTCTAAATTCTCGAATTTTATCCTCGTGATCACTTCGCGAGACGTATGTAGGAGGACGTAATACGTTGTCCGACTCTTCCCGGAAAGTGCTCTCGAAATTTCGATAGCAAACCTCTCCCTGATGCACTTCGCCTCTCTTGTAACGTCTGTCACTGGAGTTTATCGAGCAGCTGTCTAATGGTCTCACGTCGACCAAACGATCCCGTGACGAAACGCACAACACTTTATTGGATCTTCACCATCTCTTCAAGCAGTCCTACCTGGTAAGGTTCAAATGGCTCTGAGCACTATGGGACTTAACATCTATGGTCATCAGTCCCCTAGAAGTTAGAACTACTTAAACCTAACTAACCTAAGGACATCACACAACACCCAGTCATCACGAGGCAGAGAAAATCCCTGACCCCGCCGGGAATCGAACCCGGGAACCCGGGCGAGGGAAGCGAGAACGCTACTGCACGACAACAAGCTGCGGACTCCTACCTGGTAAGGGTCCCAGATTATGAGCCATACTCAAGGATCGGGCGAGCAAGCGCCTCGTAACCAACTTGTTTTTTGGATGATTTACATTTCCTGAAGATGCTTCATATGAATCTCAGTTTGGCATCTGATTTTCTTACTGTTTATTTTATGTGTTCATTCCACTTAAGGTCGCTCTGAGTAGTTACCCTTGGATACTTTACGATAGGTACTGTTTCTAGCAATTTTCCATCAATAAAGTAGTTCTACGGTAGTGGATTTCGTACACTCTGTATGCGCAATATGCTAGATTTATTTACGTTTAGGGTCAACCGCCAGAGCCTCCACCATTCTTCAGTCCGTTGTACGTCATTCTGTAAATCTATACTGTCTTCTGGCGTCGCTACTTTATTATGGACAATCGTATCATCTGCAAGCAGTCTTGAGGAGCTTTCGACGCTTTCTACTTGCTCATTTATATACACTGTAAAAAGTAACGGTAGTATCAACTTCATTGCGGTACTCCGGAAATTACATTTGTCAATTTTGTTCCTTTAAGAGCGAAGTATTGAGTTCTATCTGCAAGGAAGGCCTGAATCTATTCGCAAATCTGGTTCGATACTCGGTAAGCTCGTAAGTTTTCCTTTAAACAGCAATGAGGGGTAGTTTCAAATGGATCTTCAAGTTAAGAAGCACAGCAACCTGAGCGCCGTTGTCTACAGCACCACGGACGACTTGGTGGCGTGATGAGTCTGACTGTCTGAGAGTGTACTTAGGCCAAGTTAGCAGTTAAAATATATGCATTATCACTTACCATTCTAAGGCTTGGTTGTTTGTGATTGACATGCAGATCTAAGAATGATTCACATCTTTGTTGAATAGCTTCCGGGAGTGCATAAAGGTCATTACTATTTCCTACGTCGACATTTCGGCTATAAATCCATACAGTCACAGACAAAATTCCTCGTTGAATGACTGATTGGTAAGATGTTATTCTTGATTATTCCTTCGTGCACGCATATTGTTACAAAAAGTAAGTCAGACGACGCGCACGAAACTCCTTTAAAATATAGAAAGGCTACGCGAATTTTCAAGTCCATAATCATTAGGTGCCTGATGATTGTCTATTAAAACTGTCAGGCAGTTCAGACTCTGAAAGATATTCTGGTAAAAGCGAGTATGTGATAGCCATTTAATATGGCCCATTGGCATAGTTTTTGGCCGCAAAAACGATTGAGTATCAGTTTTTCCCATATCCAGAACCTATTACAGTCATGTAGAGTAATGTTATCGATACTGGTGAAGATATGCCAAATTACGATTATATGACGTAAGCAGATTGTATTTTCGGCCAGTGAACTTTTCCGTGAGGCAGGCATCGGCCCATCGGAATTTACTGTTAGCGTGGCACAGTATTCCCAGCCAAACCTGATGATAAGACCTTACAAGTCAAGCGCATATGAAATTTATTGTAGGCTTCACAGAAATTGGTGTAGAACCACACATCGGATGAATACAAAACGGTTACAGTCTGTCTCTAATCCGCAACCCGTTGAACATTTTACTTGACGCATTATACGGACACATGCTAAATAGTTTTATCACTAGTACCATCGAAGAGGTTCTCAAATGACTGAAAAGTACACTTCATATTTCATATTCCCATAATGCTTAATTCTATTCGTGTTTTAATTGCTGTGTGTTAGTAAGTGTGAATGAGCAGGTCTGGAACAGTAACACAGACATTTATCCCGTTCCTTCTCAGCTTTCCGCGTTTTTAATAGCGACTCATGGAAGTAACGTGGAGAGGCCTTTGAATCGCGCTTCGATTCATTAAGGATCTCTGCACTTTGTATGTGAAAGGTAAATTGGATGCTGAACAACCTGTTGCACAGCACTCATCTTCATTTCTGAGAAGCTGCTACACCACTGCCAGTCCTCATCTCCATATTCTCTCAGGAGGCTGCAAATGGAAGCTGAGGCGCAGTCATAGGTTATCAAAATATTCTCACTTCTAAATATTAGCAGCTGTTTCCTTACTTTCGAATATTTATATATAATTTTTAAAAGTTTTTTCCACATAACTGTTTACTGTTTATTTCCCAGCGTCAGTCGGGTGCGTATTCTGCGGTCATCTCCCACACCTACTTCGTCGCTTCAGTCTTATTAGCGACATTTGTTGGATACATCTGTTCAATTTTTAGGTGTAGCGATTTGATTCGCATTTCATTTATCCCAAATCAGTACTGCACAAGTAACACGTGCAAAGACAATGCACTTTCTTACATAAATTACATTTTCAGTATGTGTAGTGGAAATCACAAGAGACTCTTAGAACCCACTGTCTTCATAACGAAAGGTTCACATTTACTCTTGCGATAACACTAAAAATTTTCCTAACGTGGAGCACTAATGTACGTTAAACGATCCAAAGTCTTCTACGTACTCAATTGCAACCCGATAAAGAGGTCATCATTGTAAGCTATGTAAATGTAACAAGTAGCAATTCAGATGTCAATGGCCTTACTGGCCTTACTAGCGTTACTGTAGTGAAACACAGTCTTTTTCCCCTTTCTTATTGATTCGCTGATGTTATGAGCGTTGTAGAGGGAGCTTAAACCCCAGTAACGGCGGGTCTTACACGGCGCACCAACTGCGAAAGTGATTTCCGGCCGATGGGGGGAAGGAAATCTTTACACGAATTGAATGTTCCTGACAAAGGCATTATACCCTTTCCTTTTCCAGTGACGTACAATAAAGTGAGTACAGCGGAGGAGATTTATGGCATCCGAGATATCTCATCTCGTACACAGAGTGCTGCTACGACATCGATGAATAAGTGGAACCAAGGAGATAAGAGTGTCTTACGCAATGACAACCTGTATCTCAATTCACTGAATGACCTTGATCTCATTCCCATCACGGCGTAGTACCGCCTAGGAAGTTATTCGACACTTGTGCAACGCAGTAGGTGTGGCCCTGTCTGCTGGTTGGTTGGTCGGTTTGGGGGAGGGGACGAAACAGAGAGGTCATCGGTGCCATCGGACTACGGAAGGATGAGGTGCGAAAGCGGCCGTGCCTTTTCAAAGGAACCACCCCGGAATTTGCCTGAAGCTATTCAGGTAAATTACGGAAAACCTAAATCAGGATAGCCGGACGCGGATTTAAGCCGTCGTCCTCTCGAATGCGAATCCAGTGCCACCTCTCTCGGTGGACATGTCTGCGTCGACATTTTAGCACAATATTATGAGCGCTGAACTGGTGGCACCCATTGACCAGAAGTCACAAACACCTCATACAGCTATAATCACGTGAACGGCCTCCGATGGGGCGTGTGGTTGCTGAAATTTGTAGTTATCAAATGAGTCACACATAAATCTGATCTACCGAGACGGCAGCATACCCGTTGGACGCTTTCAAGTGATCACAAACGGGCAGCCAGCGTAACTGAAGGACGCAGCGGAGAAACGCCGTGATTATGTGGTAAGCCAATTCCCCAATGGTTCAAATGGCTCTGAGCACTATGCGACTTAACTTGTGAGGTCATCAGTCACCTAGAACTTAGAACTAATTAAATCTAAGTAACCTAAGGACATCACACACATCCATGCCCGAGGCAGTATTCGAACCTGCGACCGGAGCGGTCGCTCGGCTCCAGACTGTAGCGCCTAGAACCGCACGGCCACTCCGGCCGGCGGTAAGCCACCGCAGAGGTACAGGTACTCTGAATATTATTTGCTTCATGAGAATGAATTTACGGCCTGATGTAGTAACCCTCATTCTGTAAAACCTGCGCACGTCACACCTCAGCAGAAAAATATCGAGGCAAATGTTAAGCTCCCACGTCCTCTTTAAACCAGGGGTGACACGCCACTTTTGCACAGGACTAAGTGTCGGCAATGGGTCCTGGCAAGGATGGAGGCCGGTGGTAGCTTAGTAAAACAACATTAACAAGTTATTCACTTTATGACAACACATAAATCTACACTCTGATGCCTTGCTGTGTCAGCCAAGCCACTCTGGGTGTGTGGCGAGGGAAGACGGTGCAGCACGGTGATGTTTAGCGCCCGGAATGCCGACGCCATCCACCAGCTAGCAGCACACATCCCAGTCAGGCGTCTGATGCTGTGTGCGAATGGTTCCAGTGACGCGGAAGACGACCCGAACACTTGATGAGGATGGCAGCCTCATGGAGAAGTCCCAGCCCTGCTAGGCACAGCGAATGCTCTGCAGCACGTGCACCTTGTGTAGATAGGAGGGCGTGACCCGCCCTGGGCATGACCCACTGCTCCCTGAGCAGGAGTGGGGCGAGTCTGGTGTGGCTCACAAATGGAGCGGTGCCAAGTCCCAGAAGGTGGGAGTGGTGCTAGTAGGTGGTGCCGTGGTGTCAGCTGGCTGGGTTCATGGTGGCGGCTGGCTGAGCCACAGTGAAGCAGTGCCTGGTTACTAGGCTGTGCTAAAAAGTCACAGTCATTCATACAAGACAGTCTCTAATTTACTGTGCCAATGCGCCACTTTGAGTCACTTTCCTGATAACATTTCTGTAGACTGCTGCAAGAGAAATCGTTTGACCCCTTATGTAAGACACCAGTCTTCTTATTGCACTGGCCGGTTCGTGGTCAAAGGTCTTGTCTATCTCGCAATGCGTAAACAGGCACGTTGCGTAATCAGCAATCCGATATACGGCACTTGCTGGCTGCCTATCGCTTCAGCAATGCTGCAGTGCTATGCTTCCACAGAATCCTCCGCTAATGGCAATGCAGTACGGAACATTGCACAAGAAAAGTGAGGCCTTTCAGGGCACTGTCTCCTGGCAGCAGTCAGGAGTGTATCACAGTACGATCTACCTTTATCACACTGGAAACCTGATTAACATGTAAATCTACTTATTATGATTTATAGTTCTTAGAGCTACGTACATAGTCGAGTGGCTACCCACCAGGGTGACTGTGTCACGTGGTTAAGCTACTAAAGACAACAAGAAGCGGCCAGCCAGTGCTGCATTTTCAAGTAGATTAAATACAAAGAGAGATACGGTTTTCAGTAAAATAAATTCTTGAGTTTTACAATCAATATCTTGACTATAAATACAAGGGAAACTTTACAGCCCAGTAACGAATGTTCAACCTACAACTTCATGATTGAAGTTTATAAACCAAAGAACCATCGTCTAACAGCCGTGATCCTGATCCTTAAATGATTAATCTTTACGTTGCCCACACGGCTAGCCGTTCGGTCTAACGCACTCCTTCCCGAGCGGGAAGGCGTGTCGGTCCCCGGCACTAATCCGCCCAGCGGATTAGTGTCGAGGTCCGGTGTGCCGGCCAGCCTGTGGATGGTTTGTAAGGCGGTTTTCAAACTGCCTCGGCGATTGCGGGCTGACTCCCCTTATTCCGCCTCAGTTACACTATGTCGGCGATTGCTGCACGAACACTGTTTCCACGTACCCCGAACACCATAATTACTCTACCACGCAAACACTGGGGTTACACACGTCTGGAATGAGACGTTCCCCGGGGATTGGGGGGGGGGGGGGGCGTTCCAGTGGGGGCCGAACTACACAATAACCCTGGGTTCGGTGTGGGGTGGCGGTGGCGTGAGTGGACTGCTGTAGCCTGTTGTGGGGGGTTGTGAACCACTGAGGGCTACGGCGAGGACGAAGCCACTCCGTCATTTCTAGGTCCCCAGTTCAATACATACATACATACATATATACAATCTTTACATTTCAGAAGAGGTTAAAATCTTTGAATTCATTTTAGCACGTGACGTAGTAAAGCAATATTTGATGCGGTAACCCGCTTCCAAACAGTTCATGATAGCAACCTATGAGCACAGATTAAGCTGCGCGGAAACACGCACCAGTAATACAAACGAATGTTCACAAGCTAATCTTGGCACGTAAAAATAACGGTCGTCGTAGTAAATCAGTTCGTCTCACACGATTCCTTATGCACTGCAATGTCTCCTTAATAGCTTGACCCTTCGCCAGAGAAAAGCTACTTCTTTTCAACATCAGAACACAGCTCACAGGGTCTCTTTGACTTTAACCATACTAAGTCCGAAAATGAAGTAACCAGGAGTAATAGTGAACTACTTTCGGACAAGAAGGCCTACCTGTCGCACACTCACAAACGAATCCTGCTGATGAGAGCAAAACGACTCATCAAAGACAATTTTGTCACAGTGACTATGCAAAAAGCTTGCTACAGAACCTGTATCTATAGAAAGAAACTGGTAAGAGTATGTTCTCACAGATTATAGCAAATATAATCATCGTGACTTATAAAAAGGTATAACATACTGAAAGGAAATTAAAGTTCTCATTAAACAGACACCTTTTGCTGGCTTTTCTGGCACTTACTCTGTTGTACTAATTGTTCCGCTGCAAGTTCCACAATCATTAGTCTATTTGTCAACATTTGTAGGCAGATTAGTATCCTGGTAACCAGTGTATCGTAATCTGATTTTTATAAATTACTATTCCCAATTATAGTTATATGAAGATAGTTATACCACTAACAACAACGAGCTACTGTCAGGTGATGAGGATTTTGGATAGCCTCATTGATTACACGTGACAGTTTGTAACTCTGCTGAGCATCCGTTAACTGCATAACACTGCGTTATACACTGAAGAGCCAAGGAAACTGCTACACCTGCCAAATATCGTGTCGTGCACACTTACCTCGCATTCAGCAGGATGGCGGTTCAATTCCGCGTCCGATCATCCTGATAAAGGTTTTCCGTGAGTTCCCTAAATCGTTCCAGGCAAATGGTTCCTTTGAAAGAGCACGATCGATTTTCTTCCCCATTCTCGAATCGTTCCGAGCGTATTCTGCGTCTTTAATGATCACAATGTCGACGGGACGACAAATCCTATCCAGCTCCATCAGTCTAAGGAATCTGACGTTTTCGCTACTGCTTCGTGAAATTTGTTACAGATAATGTACTATAATTTAAAAGGGCCGATGATGTAGATAATTATAACTGCAGACGGAAAAAGGACCATAATTTTTTCGCATTATGGCTGAATTTAGCATATAAAACGGGTGCAAAATACTGACACCAAAATATTTGATCACTTGCACAGTGCCACAAAATGTCAGAGAGAGAAAGCAAAGTTAAAATTGAAAACAGACTGAAAAAGATATTTCTTGTCAACTCCTATGCTGTAGAAGAATTTCTGTTTATGTAACAGATAATGGGTGGTGGGTAGGAATACTTAGTTGATGACCGATGTACTACTTGTTACAAGAGGTCGCTTGGAACCCTCTACCGCTCCTCCCCTCCCCCCCCCCTCCCCCACCGCTCCCACCCACATAGCTCGTTTTGACGTCACATGACACCCCTGCAAGTCCATTCTTGAATACTTCACTCAGTTTCTTTTTTAATTTTTAATTTTTTTTTTTAATTGCAGAGGGCAGCCAGCCCTCTATCCGAACACGCTGAGCTACTGAGCCGGCTACCTCTTCGGCTACCTACATCTACATCTACATTTATACTCCGCAAGCCACGCAAGAGTGTGTGGCAACCTCCCTTTCATGTTCCAGTCGCGTATGGTTTGCGGAAAGAACGACTGCCGAAAAGTCTCCGTGCGCGCTCGAATCTCTCTAATTTTACATTCGTGATCTCCTCGAGAGGTATAAGTAGGCGGAAGCAATATATTCGATACCTCATCCAGAAACGCACCATCTCGAAACCTGGACAGCAAGCTATACCGCGATGCAGAGCGCCTCTCTTGCAGAGTCTGCCACTTGAGTTTGCTAAACATCTCCGTAACGCTATCACGCTTGCCGGATAGCCCTGTGACGAAACGCGCCGCTCTTCTTTGGATCTTCTCTGTTTCCTCTGTCAACCCGACCTGGTACGGATCCCACACTGATGAGCAATACTCTAGGTCGAACGAGTGTTTTGTAAGCCACCTCCTTTGTTGATGGACTACATTTTCTAAGGACTGTCCCAATGAATCTCAACCTGGTACCCGCCTTACCAACAATTAATTTTATATGAACATTCCACATCAAATCGTTCCGTACGCATACTCCCAGATATTTTACAGAATTAACTGCTACCAGTGTTTGTTCCGCTATTATATAATCATACAATAAAGGATCCATCTTTCTATGAATTTGCAATACATTACATTTGTCTATGTTAAGGGTCAGTTGCCACTCCCTGCACGAAGTGCCTATCCGCTGCAGACCTTCCTGCATTTCGCTGCAATTTTCTAATGCTGCAACTTCTCTGAATACTACGGCATCATCCGCGAAAAGCCGCACGGAACTTCCGACACTATCTACTATCAGGGCGCGCATTCAAGATTAACCCAAACTTCCATATGTGACAGTCTACTAATCCATTACTCGAAACTTTGCTTGGATTCGAATATATAATTATAAAAGCAGAACGTGTAAATAGTCAGCATGTAGCTATATTTCCGTACGAATATGGAATATGAATGTAAACTGAGTAGTTCAATATCATTACGATTAACAGTTCAGTGAATGGATTCTAAAACTAATTACATACCGTAGCTATTTGATACACAAATTACGTCTATGATTCGTAGTAAAAGCTCTTCTTTTGCGTATTATGCTCGTTAAAGGCAGTAAAATGCTGTTATATGTACCTTACCAATATTTTTTTTATGATGAGTCGTCCTTTACGTATTATTTTTATGTAGAAGAGCTTGAAGATGAACCCTAAAATTAGTCGCAGAAGAATGAAAGATACATAAATTAAACTTAGAAAATAAGATGCAGCTGTAGAAATTCTGTTGCCAAAGTAAAACTTTGGCCGCTACGGAAATGGAAAAAAAATCACTTTTTCTAATATATTTGATACGATAACCAATCCATGCATATTAAAAATACTATATACTGCTAACGTGTTACGGGGTAGTGATCACGAGCTGTTTTCCCTGCAGTGTTCGCTCGTGCGACACCGCACCGGATAACCCTGTGACGAAACGCGCCGCTCTTCTTTGGATCTTCTCTGTTTCCTCTGTCAACCCGACCTGGTACGGATCCCACACTGATGAGCAATACTCTAGGTCGAACGAGTGTTTTGTAAGCCACCTCCTTTGTTGATGGACTACATTTTCTAAGGACTGTCCCAATGAATCTCAACCTGGTACCCGCCTTACCAACAATTAATTTTATATGAACATTCCACATCAAATCGTTCCGTACGCATACTCCCAGATATTTTACAGAATTAACTGCTACCAGTGTTTGTTCCGCTATTATATAATCATACAATAAAGGATCCATCTTTCTATGAATTTGCAATACATTACATTTGTCTATGTTAAGGGTCAGTTGCCACTCCCTGCACGAAGTGCCTATCCGCTGCAGACCTTCCTGCATTTCGCTGCAATTTTCTAATGCTGCAACTTCTCTGAATACTACGGCATCATCCGCGAAAAGCCGCACGGAACTTCCGACACTATCTACTATCAGGGCGCGCATTCAAGATTGACCCAAACTTCCATATGTGACAGTCTACTAATCCATTACTCGAAACTTTGCTTGGATTCGAATATATAATTATAAAAGCAGAACGTGTAAATAGTCAGCATGTAGCTATATTTCCGTACGAATATGGAATATGAATGTAAACTGAGTAGTTCAATATCATTACGATTAACAGTTCAGTGAATGGAATCTAAAACTAATTACATACCGTAGCTATTTGATACACAAATTACGTCTATGATTCGTAGTAAAAGCTCTTCTTTTGCGTATTATGCTCGTTAAAGGCAGTAAAATGCTGTTATATGTACCTTACCAATATTTTTTTTTATGATGAGTCGTCCTTTACGTATTATTTTTATGTAGAAGAGCTTGAAGATGAACCCTAAAATTAGTCGCAGAAGAATGAAAGATACATAAATTAAACTTAGAAAATAAGATGCAGCTGTAGAAATTCTGTTGCCAAAGTAAAACTTTGGCCGCTACGGAAATGGAAAAAAAATCACTTTTTCTAATATATTTGATACGATAACCAATCCATGCATATTAAAAATACTATATACTGCTAACGTGTTACGGGGTAGTGATCACGAGCTGTTTTTCCCTGCAGTGTTCGCTCGTGCGACACCGCATGCTCCGCACCGAATTGGGTCGGGGGACAACGGCAGGAACAGAGATCGCGTAGCTGGGCGAGGGGCGCGGCTTTTATGGGCTGCCGCCGCTCATCGAAGCATCTGGCGGCGAGCAGACGACCTGCTGCGCACGACAGCTGCGGTCGGCCGGCGGTTTGCGCTGCGCCCGGCGCTTACTGGCCGCGCAATTCCGGCCAAAACACAGCAGAGATCATCAGCTGCCGCTGACCGCACGGCCGGCTGCGCGAACTTGTCTGCACCAGTAGTCCACTTTTTAACCTTATTGTGCCCCCGCAGAGTCGAACATCGGAGAAACTCATCTCAGTGTACACCGATAAGCCGAACCATTATGACCATCTGTTTAATACCGTGTTGGTCTACTTTTCAGACAAAGTACAGCAGCGATTCTCCTTGGCATTAGTTCTACAAGTCCTTGACAGGTTTCCAAAAGTATGTGGCACCAGATTAGACACAGGTCACTAATTCCCGCTAATTACGGGACGTGGTTTGTGGGCATCAAAATGGTTCAAATGGCTTTGAGCACTATGCGACTTTACTTTTGAGGTCGTCAGTCGCCTAGAACTTAGAACTAATTAAACCTAACTAACCTAAGTACATCACACACATCCATGCCCGAGGCAGGACTCGAACCTGTGACCGTAGCGGCCGCTCGGTTCCAGACTGTAGTGCTTAGAGCCGCACGGCCACTCCGGCCGGCTTGTGGGCATCAGCTGGCACCCGATATATGTTCCAGTGGGCATAGGTCAGCGGCATTTACTGGCAAAGACATCAATTCGAGTTCACCATGATGCTCCTCAGACCACTGCAGCACGATTCTAGCCGTGTGTCGCCGAGATTTATCCTGCTGGACGACATCATCGCTATCAGAGAGGACTTCATCTACAAGGGGATGTAAGTGGCCCGAAATAATATTCAAATAGTTGGCTGCTCTCACGAGTACTACTACGTCCCATAGAAGCCTAACTTAGCGTACCCCCACCGTAACTCCACTCTCACTGATCTGCAACTGCGGCGCGATGTGCGTTTCAAGCAGTTATTTGCCTGGACGACGGCGTTTAAGGACCCAACCATCGACCTGGCGCAACCAGAAATTCGATTTATTCGGCAGGCGACACGTTTCTATTGATACATGGTGAAAACTCAGTGATGCTGTGCCCATTGCAATCGTAACTGACGTCGTTGTTGAGTCAACGCAGGGGCACGTAGGGGTCTTGTGATGCGGAGCTCCATATTCAACAACGGCCTTTGAACGGTGTTCTCCGAAACACTTGTGCCCGCACCAGCATTGTACTCTGTCGTCAAATCTGCCACAAATCGCTGTCTGGATCCTCCGACTGATACGTTTTTTGACGATACGTGGACGTCCAATACCACACGGCCTATTCGGTATTTCACCATTGTTCAACCATTTTCCATGTGTGCTCACGACACTAGCACTCAAACAGCCGACCAGCTACGACGTTTCAGTAATTCTCGTCTCCAGTCGCAGCGCCGCAACAACGTGTCCTTTGTCAAAATCGCATATTTCAGTGGATTTTACGGCCCGTATCTTTGTTATAATGACTGGCCATTCGTCTCTCTTCCGCTTACGTAGTTTCGTAACTGCATCACGTGTCCGCAACACAACCAGCAGGCATTCAACCTCGCGGTGGGTTGTAATCGTGATGTTTGGTTCATCAGCGTACATGTTTAGCCGCCACACATGCCGCCTAGCTTCGGGAAAGGGTGATCAACATCAGTTTATTCTTTTGTATTCGGGAGTCTTACGTGCCTAAATAAATCCTTAAATATTATAAAAACGGGTTTATGTGTACACACATGAATGTACGTAGGTTCCACATCTCCTCCTAAACTACTGGACTCATTGTAACCAAAGTTGGTACAAATATCACTTGCAGACTGGGTAGGACCGCTCTGGGGGTAAGAAACACGTACCTGCCAAAGCGGTAGGGTATGGGCGAAAAAAGATCGTAGCCGACAACGCAAGAATATCCAGAATTTTCTTATCCAGTATTTGGTAATGAAAGAACTTAGGGGCATGCAGCAACTTCACACGTACTTTTAGATCATTACGAAACTTTTTCTTGCTGACACTCCCAGAAACAGATGAAACGAAAAACATTTAACGCTTACTACATTTACACTATTCATGCTGTAAAACTGCCACATGAAGCTTAACGTTTTAAGTTATTAATTATTTACTATTAACTGCATCTGCGACACATTCTGCAAATGGTATTAATATACACCAATGAATGTACCACGAAAATTGCATCATTGTAGACACGTAGTTCGGGAGTTAAGATGTAAAATACTGAGATGCGTGAAAAACTGCCGTATCAAGCATGACTTTTAAATTTATTATTTCTTTGCTGCTAACTCCAGTAGCGACGAGTGCCAGTGGATGTACCTGCAAATTTATATCATTTTACAGTACATAGTTCATGAGATACTACGTTACAAACATTGAGATGCGTGAAAATTAAACTGCAGTGCGAAATTCGCTAGAGATACAGGGGAAATATGTGTTCGTACAAATACGTGTGAGATACGTTAAATATACAGTATGTGAAATTTATTCGGTATATGCGTATGCGGGCAAAGCCACAAGTAAAAATCTGACCCTAAACCCTAGAACGAACTCAACCAGATTTGGGTACACGGATTTTTTACAATGACGTGAGAATGATACTGTGTAGAGAAGAGGGAGAAGGGGGAGACGGACAGACAGCGAAGAGGTGTAGAGAGAGGGGAGGGGAATTGGTCAAAGCGAGGGGAGAGGAGATGGACAGAAGAGGGAAATATGAGGTGATGGACATAGACAGATTGAGGAAGAGACAGGCAGAGAGAAGGGTTGGGGAGGTGATGAACGGACAGAGGAGGAGGAGGAGATGGACTGACAGAAAACTTGAATAAATACACACCCGGGCAACGCCGGGCACTCAGGTAGTTCACAATAAATGTGTTCTTCAATTTAACAAAGAATCTTATTGACTTTCATACACTGATAAACTAAAACATTGCGATCACTGCACACCTCGAGATTCAGTGCCACCTGGTGTCCTTGCAGTCACGTTACCCGGTAACGAAACTGTATTAGCCAAATAAAAGAAGAATAGAGAATCATGGACGTACGGGCCACCAATGGGGATGTGACTTTGACAAACGGCAGATGTTTTCGTTCAGCGCCTGAGGACGAGCATCTGGTACACAGCGAAGCTGGTCACCTGTTAACATGCCAATGTCGTGAGCACCTACAGAAAGTGACTGAAGGATGGTGAAGCTACGACTTGGCGACAAGGTGTCGGACGTCCACACTACGTAACAAAACGTTGAAACTGGAGGCCTGACTGCACTGTAAATCACGATAGGCGGCGAGGCACAAGAATTTCGAAAGCACACCGTGCAGCACGAATTTTTGAACATAGGGCTCTGCAACAAACAACCCCTCACGTGTTTCCACGTTCACACAACGACATCGTGGATAACGACTGTAGTGGGCAATGGATAGCTGAGACTGGAGTGTGCATCAATGAAACATGTTACTTGCTCACATGAATCACTCGGAAGATGTCGCCAGAAGTTGACAACGAAACGTCAGGCGGAAGAATTTCCACTGTCTGACCACGGGCTCTTAGCCCGGAAGTTTTAATTAATAAAGATACCGGCCGGGAAAGCCTGCACGTTAAGAATCACGTTCTTTGGTTCACCACATCGATCGTCGTGTCTGGATAAGGCGTCAACCAGACGAAAGGCTCCTCGAGACATGCACCGCGCCACACACGCAGGCCGGTGGGAGAAGTATCATGCTGCATGCGATATTCAGCTGAACCTGCGTGTGTCGTATGGTAGTAATCTTAGGTACCATGATAGCCGTGGCTCTCTCAACATTATTACGGACGATCTGTATCTCTTCGTACTGGATATCTTCCCCGACAGCCGTGACATATTCCGTCACGATAACTGTCCTTGCGACAGGATTATACTAAAGTGGTGCGAGGAGCATGACACTGATAATATGACTTGGTTTTCGCGGCCACCAAATCCGCCTTATCTGAATGCGATGGAAGTGACCTGTGCGTATACTTGCTTATATATAAAATCGCACATAAAACACACTGTGTTCCAGAGCACTTGCTTTCAGTCCGCTTTCGGAGAAATAATCGACCGGTTTGTTTTGTATCTGTTCCTATTCTCCATGTGCCTGGCGACAATACCCATTTCTCGGAGAGGCAAAATATCAGAATAGTCAAACGAATTTTTTTCCTGAGTAATAACTAATCGGCGTAGATTGGGGTCTCCGTGTGCGTGATACGGAGATCCTCGGTCGCCTCGTTTGCGCTACGTCTGTACCGAACACTCGATGTTCACTATATCCACGACACTTAGCTGCTAAATCCCAGTTCATGGACATCGGACATCGCTTTTTAACCGTTCGCGGGCATTTTCGTCATCTATATCTTTATATTTAGAAATTTTTAGTCTAAATGAATGTACTTGTAATAATTAGAACAAAATACTTCTGCCCTCGTTTTTGTATTTTTCAATAATCGCCGAGCTTTCACGAATAATCCACAGCCTCATTAGCTCCTCGGTCATTATGTAGGACATATGACGCATCAAGATTTTAATTTTTGATAGTTCCGGGAAACAACCAAACTTGCTGTGCCCAGTGGCAGCAAATACTCTTACTTTACACCAGGTGCTTTCTGTGCATTTCTTATCTCTATTTCTGCACATTTAACTCAACTCCACCCCCACCGCCCACCCTTCCCCCCCTCACTCAGAAATTTGAGGAGAATTATTATCCCTGAATAATATCTGTACTGCATTCGCGTATGCGTTGCATAGTCTCTTATTAGTAACTCTAATCTTACTACTAGTGCATAATGGTCCAACAGAAAACACAATTACTATAAATTTAATCATAGTCCATAACTCCTCACTATAAAACTCTTAAACACTATGAATTTAATCACCATACTCCTTTTTAAACGGTTAGCCACTTCACATGATATGTCTTAATATCTTGACGGGAATACAGTCCTTTGATTCGTAAACTTTCTCGATACGTCAATAAATAAGCACCAGGATTTGAAATATTCACAATTATGAATGGTTCAGTGTATAATAATTGCCACTTCCTATTCTTTTTGGAAAGTAATCAGCATCACAGATGTGCTCGCAAAAATACGTTTTCGCCGATCCTAAATTTCTGCAGCCGGCCGATGTGGCCGAGCGGTTCTAGGTGCTGCATTCTAGAACTGCGCGACAGCTACGGTCGCAGGTTCGAATCCTGCCTCGGGCATGGATGTGTGTGATGTCCTTAGGTTAGTTAGGTTTAAGCAGTTCTAAGTTCTAGGAGACTGATGACCTCAGATGTTAAGTCCCATAGTGCTCAGAGCCATTTTTTTAATTTCTGCATCCGTTTGAGTTTGCTGTCATTAACCCTCTTGTTGATCCTGGTCTTCTCGGTGAGATTAACCAGAGCTTGGCTAGTTTCCCTTTGCAAGGTATATCAGTGTCTTCCGCTTTCGGAATTTTATCCGCCCATTCATTTCTTTCCTTTCCTCTAAACATCAATTCAACGGGTGTGAATTTGGTTGAGGCGTGAAACAACTTGTTCATAATTTCCTCTTCTACAGGATTCTTAAGACACTGGGGAACCGGACAGGAGCTATGACCGTATGCCGTATGTGCCATAACATCAAGATGACACCAGTATCCTTTGATGATTAGGGGTTTTTCTTCAAATACACCCGAATGAGGTAATACGAAGCTTGGTAACTGTGGCTTCTATTAATCAGTGAGATGTAAATGTTCCTTTAGTTTCTTGATAACTTGATCTGAAAATGTAGATACTTTCATTGTATTCAGCGAAATCATTGTTCAGCATTTATTATTTGTGATGATCAAGCTTACGCGGGCCGCACGACAGTACCGTTCATGTACTCCACTAAAGCACCGTCGATCAAAAATTTCGCATTCCCCGACGAGAAGTCGATGCTTCCGTCTCTCACTCGTATGCTGCTAAAGCCCAGTATACAATCCACTATCAATTTTTCAACAATTAGGAACGCGCATGTAACAGCTGCATTTCGCAAATTCAGTTTCAATTGTGTGTTCATCCTTACACTTGAGGATCTTATGTTTAGTGCTCCTATAATTCTACAGTTCTCCACTGGCAATACTGGTAGTTTTGCTTTTCGCGATAACTTTTGGAACAAAGTGCTTGATATCACATTACCGTGTCTAATGTTACCGTGACTGGAATTCCTTCGTTTGTAGCAAAGAATTCCGACATTGGCACGAAAGGAAAAACTTAGTCACACTTATAAATATCCTCACACAACTCGCACGATAATTCCTCTCATCGTTATACCGTAGCATCTGCAACAACGCTATTCGAATCCCTGACCGCATCTCTGGTCTCGAGGCAGCCACGATTAATTTGTTTCACGGGCTTCAATGCCATTATTTTCGCCATCTATTACCTTCGTAATTATTGGTGTCTTCATGAGCCAATCTACTGGCATAGACTGCGGGTGATTCTATTGTTGCGGAAAGTTATTGTCCAAAACTGGCTAGTTAACGATTGTTGGTTATTAGGTTGGACTGGATTGTACCTCCGATCGCCTCTCTTAAATTTGTTTCTGGCCGGTAGGAAATCAGTGCAATTTCCTTTTACATTGCTGTTCTTCCAACTACTGTTTGGATTATCATTTCGTACATTGCTTGCATTTGCTTTATCCATTTGCTTGGTTCTTTGTTCATTACTAGCATTTCCACGGTTACTTGGTGCGTGGTACACAACAGTGGTTGCATTATCATACCCACTATTCACCAAGCAAGGTGGCGCAGTTGTTACCACACTGGACTCGCATTTGGGAGGACGACGGTTCAAACCCGCGTCCGGCCATCCTGACTTAGGTTTTCCGTGATTTCCCTAAATCGCTTCAGGCAAATGCCGGGATGCTTCCATTACAAGGGCACCGCCGACTTCCTTCCCCATCCTTCCGTAAACCGATGAGACAGATGACCATTCTGTTTGGTCCTCTCCCCCAAGTCGATCAACCAACCCGTTATTCGATCCTGACATGAACTTCAGGTCTTCTTGAATCAGGTAGAGCGAATCCAACAAAGATAAAAAAGATTCCAGATTTTCGTCTGACACATTAACTAGCTGATTTCTAACCTTGACACGTAACGGAGCATTTAATATTCTGACTATATCCTGTTTTGGTATCGGATCGTCCCAGTAGCGACATTTGATTACATATTTTTCGAGATACTTCCTTAACGTCCCTTGCTTGAATGAGAATTCTTCAGGGTAAAATACTTCTGAATTTTTTTGAACTCCACGCGACCAGTATGTTGCTATGAACACCTGTTCAAATTCATCGTAAGTCCAACAAGATTCGTATGTGTTAGATGCTTCTCCTTGAATATAACGTGATACAAAGCTTAACTTCCATGCACCAGTCCAGATCCCTGGCAAAGCTCCCCTGAAGATTCTAGTGAACACTACCGGATTTACCGTCCTCTTATCGGGATTAAATCTCTGAAATTTCTTGTATTTGAGCATTTTCTATGCGATATTAGGTGTAGAATACATGTGCTGGCCCGTAGAGGCTTGTTGTGGATTCTATAGGGGGCTGCAGTACGGCAAATATACGTTTAGATTTCCGTAACTGATGTGTCGCCCGAAGTTTAAGGTCGTGGAACTTGATATACCTTGCTACCATTACTCACCGCCCCTCGAAACTCTTCTAGCTTTCCTTTCCATGTGTAGTATGTGATCAAAAGTATCCGTACATCCCCAAAAACATATGGTTTCTATATTGTGTGCATTGTGCTGCCACCTACTACCAGGTACTCCATATCAGCGACCTCAGTATTGGTTAGACATCATGAGAAAACAGAAAGGGGCGCTCCGCGGGACTTCGAACGTTGTTAGGTGATTGTCACTTGTGACATACGTCTGTATGCGACATTTCCACACTCCTAAACATCCCTATGTGATAGTGAAGTGGAAACTGAAGAGACACGTACAGCACAAATGCGTACAGACTCTCCTCGTCTGTTGACTGACAGAGACCGCCGACAGTTGAACAGGGACGTAATGTGTAATAGGCAGACATCTATCCAGACCATCACACAGGAATTCCAAACTGCATCATGACCCACTGCAAGCACTTTGACAGTTAGGCGGGAGGCGAGAAAACTTGTTCATGGTCGAGTGGCTTCTCATAAACCACACATCACGCCGGTAAATGCGAACCGACGCCTCGCTTTGTGTAAGGAGCGTGAACATTAGACGTTTGAATAGTGAAAAAACGTTATGTGGAGTGACGAATGACGGTACACAATGTGGCGATCCGATGGCAAGGTGTGGGTGTGGCGTATGCCCGGTGAACGTCCTCTGCCAGTGTGTGTATTGCCAACAGTAAAATTCGGAGGCGGTGTTATACACCTCACTGGTCGTGGTTTTCATGGATGGGGCTTGCACCCCTTGTTATTATGTGTGGAACTATCACAGCAAGGCCTACACTGATGTTTTAAGCACCTTCTAGCTTCCCACTGTTGAAGAGCAATTCGGGGATGGTGAAAGCATATTTCTACACGATCGAGCACCTGCTCATAACGTCTGCCTGTGGCGGATGTGGTTACGCGACAATAACATCCCCGTAATCGACCGGCCTGCACAGAGTCATTGCCTGAATCCTATATAAGATCTCTGGGATGTTTTAGAATACCGACTTCGTGCCTAGCCTCACCGATCGACATCGATACCTCTCCTCAGTGCATCACTCTGTGAAGAATAGGGGCTGCCATTCCCCAAGAAACCTTCCAGCATCTCACTGAACGTATGGCTGGAAGAGTGGAAGCTGTGATCAAGGCTGAGGGTGGGCCAACACCATATTGCATTCCAGTATTACCCATGGAGGGCGCCACCAACTTATAAATCATTTTCAGCCAGGTATCCGGTCACTTTTGATCAGGATCGTCCAGACAACATGTGTAAGCTATATGATGAAGAAGGTAAAGGGATTCATCATAGTATGCTCTGCTACTGCGCCAACATCCGGTGCCAATGGTTACGTGCCCATCACCGTCGTAGTTGCCGACGTCGTGGTGTTAACATTGGCACTTGCATTGGTCGTCGGCTGGGGCCCATCGTTAGGAGTGGAGTATTCGGTGCACTGTGTGTTCAGACGCACTTGTACTCTGCCCAGCGTTAAAGTCTGATGTCAGTTCTGCCACAGTTCGCCGCCTGTCCTTTTATACCAATCTGTCCAGCCTACGTAGACCGATATCTGTAGTGAGGATTGGCCACCCGACTCTACGACGTCTGGATATGGTTTCACCTTGGTTTCGTCAAGTGTTGAAGGCACTCACCACAGCACTCCTCGAATACCCAAAAACCATCACAATGTGCTCTCGGTCAAAGTCACATAAGTCGCACGCCTTCTCCATTCTACACATGGACAACACGATCACTGTTACCGTGCAGCGTGCGTGTGTCTGGTTAGCAGTCATTCCTTGCCAGGTGGCACTGCTCTCGCCTGGACGAGTTTATATCGATAGTAGGTCGGCGGTCTTGATTTTCTGGCTCAGCAATGTATACGATTTGCACACACATTTGGTAATAAAGAATAAATCAATATGATGGATGGACTTGACTATTCTTTCAAAGAGTTTCAATTCTTGATTGAACAGAAGAAGGTGTACAACGTAAATCTCTAGCAATATTGAATTAGCTTCTGTATTTCGTTTTCTTTGTTACAACTACTGGAAACGCCCTTTCGCACCAGTAACTGTTTCAAAATAGAAAGTGTAGCAGACCCGTTAGATTTTTAGAAATTGAGTCAGCCATTGTCGTAATTCTGAAATCAGAGCTGTAGTGGTAAGACTTTATTTAGCGGGTCAGGAAATCGTGTCACTACACCTCTTTGCATTACGGTGACTGTCCTTTTAAAGGTAGATTTTGCTTTTCATTAAAATTGTACTCCTGCAACACGCCGTCAGTCAGCAATGCGTCAGTTACAAGTAACCACACAAGCAACAATTAGTATCGGAGCACGATACGCACCGCTTGGAGTCCAGTAGGTGTTCACCCTCCGCCAGGTAGCGATGTTGCGCTTGCCGGTCAATGCATCGTAATGAAGTGTTTTGTGCAGCGTTCGCAACATTTACGAAACTACTGCACCTGCTTCAACTCGTCGTGCACCTTGGCTGGGAAAAGGGGCCATAGGGCACCTCCTACGTTCACTACACGAAGGTAAATACTGCACTTGATTATTTAGCTTGTCAACGGCAAAGTGCCCTACTGCACAAACAACCGTAACGTAGCAGGCTTCCTCGATGCACAAAGTCTCATTTATTTCAAAGTAGAAGGCTCGTGGTATAAAACTAGTTCTCACTTGCCTCTATGCGTACAACTCACAGGTCACTGACGAAATCTCTGCCACTGAATAGCTCACCGTCATTGGGTTACTATACACTGTTCTGTTCATTTTTTACCGTTCAAAAAACCTGTAGCTCATGATACCACTGACTAGTTTTTAGCAGTTTATGTCCACGTTCGTTATTTGCTGATGTATTCTATTTCAAAACATTGTCTGTGTACATACTGCTCAAAATACTTCATTACTGAAGATGGTAGTTGAATGTGTTCTCAGAAAGTATTTACCTCTGGTACTACAATCAGCGATCGCTATACTGTCTTACATCTCACAGGGCATAAGAGAACACGTTCTCGAGAAAAACAGCATTTCTCTAACTTAGGATCATGCTTCAAATGCACTTATACATTGAAACGACTAGACAAAAAATGAATGCATCAAAAGTGCTTCTAGAAATTGTCTCCAAATGAGGCAAAATCTGTGCATTAACTACCTGCGAATTACTGTGAGAGGCATTTCATCTTTACGTCACCCAACATTGTAACAACGCATGGTACACACATCAAAAACAAGTAGAATGAAATAAAAACACATAAATAAATAACTCACTATACTTAAATTCACACATAAATAGAAAATTAGGTAATATGAACAATAGATTGATAATGAAGCTTGGCTGCTGTACGCATTACTGGTTCCTAAGTCTGTGTCTCTGTCTATACAAGTTTTCATATTCGTGTGTTCATCATTGTGTCACTGGTATTTGAACTTTTTTTAACGTGAATTTAGTAACTCCTTACCTTACTTCTTCCACAAAATATCTTCAACTCAGATTGGATAAAATATTACAAACATAAGAGAAAATCAGCGTATGTATTCTTCTAAAGTCAGCACAGATTCTTACTAGTTTTATGTCAAAGAAAAGAAATTATTAAAAATCTCTGGTGCTACTGAGCGTCAAGTAGTATACTTCTCAGTGATCTTGGTAATATTTTATAACGCCGATTGTAAAACGTAGTGGTATTAGTGTAACTTAGTTGCTTCTCATCGCCGGTTGATGTCTGGTAGCATCTCGATGACCGCCACGTGTAAAGAATTTAATGTAATTATCACCGTATTCGCATTTCTTCGACAAACTCAAGACGAGGTAAAGAGAAAAATAGCTTTACAAATTGACAGTTCACTTTCACATTAGAATTACTCACGACTAAGGTGCTTGTTTAACTGATACTGATTGAACAACTAAGGCCAAATAAGACTCGAACGCCAACTGCCTAGGAACAGACATTGGCAACAATTATTATATTGTTGAAGCTATGAGAAATCTATACAGAAGACGGTTGGCGAGAAGTGTTCAGCATCGGGCCGACGTGCGACGATCGGCCAAGTTTTCGCACGCCTACTGTACTCGTACGCTACGAATTCCAGAGGTCGGATTGATTACGTGCTTACATTGAGGCTGATAATCTAAGACGAAAATGAATCTCAGAGTGCACAGGAAAGACTGGGTACCCACTAGGCAGTTCGTCGTTAAGTACTAACATATTTATCTTGATTAAATAGTTTTTTTCTTTAATAAAGTAATGCGTTGGTACCTCTCGTCCCTTGGGGGGGGGGGGCGGGGGGGGGGGGCATAGTTTGAAAACAAATGATCTACAGGATGCGGGAGTACATGGCGAATGTTGGCATTTGATAACCAACTCTAATTAAAACTGGTGATACACTTCACTCATCAATAACCAATATGAAATACATGAGCTGTCGTGGAACTCATATTAAGAATTCTATATTCTCTTACTTGATGATAACTACGCTTAAACAGAATGTGAACACCAGCGTGAATGGTTTAAGAAAGAAGGACAGGAATGCTGGGAATACATGCCAAAGTGGAGAACAAACCTCCATTAACGTTAGAATAGACGCAATCAACACAGTAACAAAAGGGAATAGTACATTCTCCACTTCTATAAAATCGCAGCAGAGCAAGCAGCTGTGTTTACAGTGAGTTAAGTCGATGTCAAAACCTTCCCACCAAAATCAACGAACTCCTCCCATTAGGAAAGTCTTCGAACGCAGCAACTTTACTCGCTGCCTAAGTCGCGGTGAGGTGCAGAACGTTCTCGCAAACCACTTTCAAACTACGCGTTAATGGGTAAATGCGATAACTTTGACTGAGAAGTTGCAAACTTTGCTTTGCTACTGCCTGAGGCTCATCACTCAACATTAGCAATCTGCTTATCCCAAGGAATCAATACATATCACTATCGCCATGCTTGCAGACTGAGAAAAATGCTGCTTCTAGACAAACACAGATTGGTTCTCAGGTAAAGAACCACCAATGCTGATGACTTGTGACCCTTCTTGGTACGAATAAAGGTAGAACTCAAATTCAAAATCCACGATACTTAAACCAAAAGCTCCACGAACCGAAATGAGAAACTCTCAAGAGTGCTTGGTGAAATCAATCAAGTTGTTTCATATCAGAAGACAGCTTTCTGCCCTCGCTAACCGAAACACAAAATGTATCAAAGCATGTTTCGAGATATATACACATTTACCACATCGGCGTCCTGATCAACAGTGGTCATTGCCCTGAGGATCCATTGCTTTAAGAGAGTGGGGGAAGGGGGGAAGAAAGTCCGGATAGCCAATGGTTTGGGGAGACGGAAGTGCGGGAAACACCCTGATTCTCGGAGAAGCAACTTAATCAGTTGATCAGGTAGGACAGCTGACGGCGGTCACCTCGAAGGTCTTTACTTAAGGGAGTCGGGCTGGATCTCATTTCCAGTATTTCGGAGAGAAACAAAGGGGACTGCTTTTGCTGTCAAATAAGTCATTTGATAAACTGGAGAAGTTTGGCGAGGCCGACACTACTCTACCAGAAAGCACCAAAACGTGTGTGTTTCTCCCATCAGAAAGTTTCGACACAAACACTCATTCATACCTACAGTGATTACTTTTGAATGAGGAGTGGATGAGAAGAGGACGTTAGTTACTCCACAAAATAAGCACTGTCGCAACACATGTAATCTATCCGCAAAAGGCTACAACAAATAGAAAAACCATCCGTGCAATTCATAGGTGAGTTTTCCAGGCAATATAAGCAAGACAAATGAAAGTGGGGTAGGCAGCAACCTTTCAGATTTTAATTTCATTTACCAAATGGATGCATTTTATTTCATTATTGCAATATCTTATAACAGTTCTAGTTCCATAATGGTTTCTTGCCTAATTGTACGTTTTTTACTTGACCGCACATACATATTTGTTAAGTATGTCTACGTAGCGACACAAGCATGAGTGTTGTGTCCCCAGTTTGCATCAAGGTCACTCTTCGATTCACACCAATGAAAGTAACATTCTCAAGAAACGCACAACAATGAGCTAGCAGTGACGCTACACCATAAACCTATCCTTTATCACAGCTGGACAAGTTTGTCTGCTGTTTTACAGGCTGTTTCGTAACATTTTCAAATCTTCATTACATTCGTGACGTAATTTATTACCCCATAAGTCAATGTTTTGTTTACAGTTCCGTTCCTATTTACAACACTGCCAATCCACTTCTACGTAATCTTAGTACCGGCTGCGCTTTTAGATTGTGCAGGTGCGTGCTAAGCATCGTCGGCTGTTTCCATAGGTACGTACCAGTTTCCTTCGAAATGTACGCCACGAACTTGTAAACGTTACTTATCTTATTTATCATCACAAATTGTTTTTAACTGTTTCACACAGGATGGAGCGACATTTGAATGCTGAACAAATTTTGGAGTTATTGTTAGCTGGTGAAGACCACAGTTGTGCCACAATCTCCTCTTCTCCCCAATTCTATTCAATACCTCCTCATTAGTTATCTGATCTATCCATCTAATCTTCAGCATTCTTCTGTAGCACCACATTTCGAAAGCTTCTATTCTCTTCTTGCCTAAACTATTTATCGTCCATATTTCACTTCCATACATGGCTACACTCCATAGAAATACTTTCAAAAACGACTTCCTGACACTTAAATCTATACTCGATGTTAACAACTCAAGCTTTTTAATATCTGGTGAGGAGCAATACTGTGTATTCGTACACATTGCCTTAACCTCTTTAACACCAAATACGGAAGACAGCAAACGACATTACGACCTTCTTGCGTAACAATAACACCACAGCCTTCTCGAAATATATTTTAAAATCTGACCGTGTAAGGCTGTTATTCATTTCAGCGGCTCTTAGCATTCGTATTTGGAATTATTTAAATAATATTTTGCAGATCGATATTCTAGGCAGTTTTCGTAGAGGCTGTTGGCTGCCATGGCACTTACAGATGTACCAACATACCATTTAAAATGTCCTAGACGTAGACGAAATCTGATATGGTTACCTTCTTTTACTAATAATTTCACTGATGCTTGATTTTACAGTCTTTTTTTAAGTAAATAGAATGTACCTTTTCTCCTCTCCGAGTATTGGAAAACTAAAGGGGGCGCATCCTCTAGAATACTCCAAAAACTGGTCTTGACACGATGAAGAAAAATAGTTGGTAAGGTGATTCGTTCATGTACGTAGTGTCACTTTTTGTCGAAGCTCATTGTTCATTTATTTTGTTTTTACTTTACTTAACTGATCACTACTTGAGCTCAAAGCATGTTTCTGAACATTGCTGAAGAAGATTTCCATTGTTTTTCTAATTAATTTCAAAAACTTTGTTTAAGCGGCCAATGTTGATGTAAGAGACTTAATTATTGGTAAGCTCATATTCCCTCTTTTTAATAAAGATAAATTTTTATGAATGTACGTTTTTCTTGATTGATTCTTTGACAACATTCTAGAGAAATGTAGAAGTAAGTAAGTTTCATTTTGTTTTTGTTTTTGAGTTCGAAAAATGTCCCACGATGTTACTAACGTCAGTTTAAGTAACGAGCGTAGTTGAGGTTTAAGCTCCTAAGACTTAAGCTCAGGTTTTCTGTATATGCAGAATTAATACCATCACTACATTATTAATTTTTTTTACAAGATGTATATTGTCCAGCTGTTATATTTAGCTTTCAATTTTCCATAAAGACCTGATTATGCTCATTATGGAGCGATATCCATGGCATGGCGACAGTTTGTTTGTGATCATTGACGGGAATTAAAGAAAGAAACTCTGTACTTCGTGTATCACGGTCTTTATTCACAATACGTTACAGGTTGTATGAAAAGTTGCATTACGATTTTCAAAAAAGTGTTCAATGGCAGACAGCGCGATATTTCTTATTGTAGTGAAAAGCATTTGGTGAACCACGTGTTCGACTCGTGTGGTTTGGTACTGCTACGTGACTGACACGCGCCGCTAAACGCTCGCCGAGGCAGAAGTATTGTTCGGGCAAACGGAAAAAAAGGAACCGCAGCGATCCAGAGAGCAGCACATTGGGAGGAGAAGGGAAGGAGAAAGGGGCGCGGGCCCTGTTCCGTCGCATTTACCGCTCGGTCGAGCGAAGTCGCCGCCGAGGGAGACGCCGGCCAACGCCGTGTTCGTGTGTGTGTGTGTGTGTGTGTGTGTGTGTGTGTGTGCGTGAAAGCATCGAAGATTCTGTGGCCGCTTCGTGTTGTTCCTCTATCACGTCTGTGCCTTGCTTCTCTCCCGACGCAGTTTGAGAAGCCTGAGATTTGGCAAGTGACCCAGAATCGGATCCAGGTTTTAGGTATCGAATATTTATTACCTATGTTTACCGAGTGTGCAACGTAACGTCAACAGCACGAATGGTTCTGGAGAAACAAGATTTCCGCAATCGATAGAACACAAAGCGCAGTGATTTTGAGCGTTTCTTACCTCAATCGGTAAAAGAACCCTTATAGTGTCACTTTGTTGTCCGTCCGTCTGTCCGTCCGACTGTTAAAAAACCCTTTTTATCAGGAACGAGTAAACGTATCAAGTTGAAATTTACGTCATATGCCAAAGTCTACGATCCCCTAGTGGTGTGTGTAGTGTCGGCAGACGTGCCAACACTACGTACACTAATTGAAAGAGGCGGCCAAGATGCACGCGCTAACTCACGAAGGATGGAGTGAGGTCTGAAACAGGATACGTAATGAATGCTATAAAGAAAAGTACGTAGCTTCTTGAATACTTAACTTTTAATCCATCCTTTGTATACATCGTTCTTGATGAGACATCTGGAGATTGTGGCGATACAAATGAGACTCTTTAGATACATGCAATGTTACAAATGGCGCCTTGCTAGGTCGTAGCCATGGACTTAGCTGAAGGCTATTCTAACAGTCTCTCGGCAAATGAGAGAAAGGCTTCGTCAGTGTAGTCGCTAGCAAAGTCGTCGTACAACTGGGCAAGTGCTAGTCCGTCTCTCGAGACCTGCCGTGTGGTGGCGCTCGGTCTGCGATCACTGCCAGTGGCGACACGCGGGTCCGACATGTACTAATGGACCACGGCCGCTTTAAGCTACCACCTAGCAAGTGTGGTGTCGTGCGGTGACACCACAGTGTGAAAAATTGAAGCTTAAGCCAAAGCAATTACAACATACGGAAGTTTGTGTCAAATATTTTGCTACCCGAAAATTCACTCAATAAAACCAACAGGGTACTTCCTGTTGACCGAGACTCATGAAATTTAATGGGAAGCAAGATTTCAAAGTACAAGTAAAGCAAAAATCAAAAATTGTCAATTAGGAATTTCAGCACACAAAAATAAGTCTTTTGGTAATGGTAATGGTAATGGCTCTGAGCACTATGGGACTCAACTGCTGTGGTAATAAGTCCCCTAGAACTTAGAACTACTTAAACCTATCTAACCTAAGGACAGCACACAACACCCAGCCATCACGAGGCAGAGAAAATCCCTGACCCCGCCGGGAATCGAACCTTTTGGTATTTGTTCACCCAATTTCTACTTAAAAGTAAAGTACTCTTGGAAGTCGTAGTATTCCCGGCACCGACATCTTGTCAGTATCAGTGTCGATAACGCAAAAAACGTGAAGATTCTCTATTCCCAGGACGGATGAACTGTCTAGGAACACAATTAAGTTTTTACGGAACCCTCAAAGTGCTAAGCCTACTCACAATTGGACAGTTGTTATAGTGTTTACATTTTCTACAGCTAAGTTGTTGAAATAACCATATTAAAAAAAAAAAAAAAACTTTATACCTTTCAACAGCAGACGACGCCTTTTCAATAGATCGTCTTAGTTGCATGATGCATTTTGAAGTTATCAGTTTTACTTTTCAAAAAGCAGAAGGTAGATAGTGAGATAAATGACAGTTTCTGCTCTGATATCCGTCGTTTAAAAGGAAATAACGTTGAAACAGCTGTGCGATACAGATTTTCGATTTTCACATCGCTTTCTGCTAACGATGATCATAGCATGTGAGCTGTTTACATTGAACTGACTTTTGTTACCATCGCGATAGGTCTATTTGCAGATTTAAGTGTTGCAGCTGTTCTGATACAAAAAAAATCCCTTTAGTTAATATTATTAAATCATCTGTAAAAGCAATTAAGGGCAAATTACGTGAAAAAGGCAAGCTAACTTACAAGCTATATAACTTGCTATAGCAACTCAGATCCCAAAGAGAACCTCGTCGACATTATTTGATTGCTGTTCTCCATTTCCTATGGTTTTGTGGTTCTACGGTTAAATCTGCTAAGCGTCAAGCCCCGGATGATTGCAGTTCACGGACGTTTCAGCAGTAGTAGATCACCAGTCTCTTGTACACCTACACTCACCACGGTTACTCATATTTTGGCTTTCTACAAATTTGCAACTGCCTTTAAGCTATCGGTCGTGTCTCTTTTTAGTATGACGGCAAAACTGATGTTTGTACAGAAGATATGTGGAGCACCCGTGGTCAGACAGAGATTCCGAAATCAGATACTGGATCGTAAGGCATATTCAGGAGCAGATATAGACTCAAATCACAATATAGTGTCCGCCCCGACAGCTGAATGGTCAGCGTGACGGAATGCCGTCCTAAGGGGCCCGGGTACGATTCCAGGCTGGGTCGGGGATTTTCTCCGCTCAGGGACTGGGTGTTGTGTTGTCTTCATCATCATTTCATTCCGATCCGGCGCACAGGGCGCCCAATGTGGCGTCGACTGTAATAAGACCTGCACCAAGGCGGCCGGACCTGCCCGGTAAGGAGCCTCCTGGCTAATGACGCCAGACGCTCATTTCAATCACAATATAGTCGTGATGAAAACTAAGGAATATAGAAATAAAAGTCGCTGAGGAATAAAATAAATAGGAAGTGCAGGGAAGCTAAGACGAAATGACTGCAGGAAAAATGCGAAGACATCGAAAAATAAATGATCGTCGTAAGGACAGACTCAGCAAACAGGAAAGTCAAAACTATCTTCTGTTACATTAAAAGCAAGGGTGATAACATTAAGAGTGCAAAGGGAATTCCACTGTTAAATGCAGAGGAGAGAGCGGATAGGTGGAGAGAATACATTGAAAGCATCTATGAAGGGGAAGATATACCTGATGTGATAGAAGAAGAAACAGGAGTCGATTCAGAACATCTACATCTACATCTACGTCCATACTCCGCAAGCCACCTGTCGTTGTGTGGCGGAGGGTACCCTGAGTATCTCTATCGGTTCTCCCTTCTATTCCAGTCTCGTATTGTTCGTGGAAAGAAGGATTGTCGGTATGCTTCTGTGTGGGCTCTAATCTCTCTGATTTTATCCTCTTGGACTCTTCGCGAGATATACGTAGGAGGGAGCAATATACTGCTTGACTCTTCGGTGAAGGTATGTTCTCGAAACTTCAACAAAAGCCCGTACCGAGCTACTGAGCGTCTCTCCTGCAGAGTCTTCCACTGGAGTTTATCTATCATCTCCGTAACGCTTTCGCGGTTACTAAATGATCCTGTAACGAAGCGCGCTGCTCTCCGTTTGATCTTCTCTATCTCTTCTATCAACCCTATCTGGTACGGATCCCACACTGCTGAGCAGTATTCAAGCAGTCGGCGAACAAGCGTACTGTAACCTACTTCCTTTGTTTTCGGATTGCATTTCCTTAGGGTTCTTCCAATGAATCTTAGTCTGGCATCTGCTTTACCGACGATCAACTTTATATGATCATTCCATTTTGAATCACTCCTAATGCGTACTCCAAGATAATTTATGGAATTAACTGCTTCCAGTTGCTGACCTGCTGTTTTGTAGCTAAATGATAAGGGATCTATCTTTCTACGTATTCGCAGCACATTACACTTGAGATTCAATTGCCATTCCCTGCACCAAGCGTCAATTCGCTGCAGATCCTCCTGCATTTCAGTACAATTTTTCATTGTTGCAACTTCTCGATACACCACAGCATCATCTGCAAAAAGCCTCAGTGAACTTCCGATGTCATCCACAAGGTCATTTATGTATATTGTGAATAGCAACGGTCCTATGACACTCCCCTGCGGCACACCTGAAATCACTCTTACTTCGGAAGACTTCTCTCCACTGAGAATGACATGCTGCGTTCTGTTATCTAGGAACTCTTCAATCCAATCACGCAATTTGTCTGATAGTCCATATGCTCTTACTTTGTTCATTAAACGACTGTGGGGAACTGTATCGAACGTCTTGCGGAAGTCAAGAAACACGGCATCTACCTGTGAACCCGTGTCTATGGCCCTCTGAATCTCGTGGACGAATAGCGCGAGCTGGGTTTCACACGACCGTCTTTTTCGAAACTCATGCTGATTCCTACAGAGTAGATTTCTAGTCTCCAGAAAAGTCATTATACTCGAACATAAGACGTGTTCCAAAATTCTACAGTATTATAATCCGAATTTAAAAGATCTTTGGAGGACTTAAGGTCGTATAAGACAGAAGGGATAGGTAACATTCCAGCAGAATTTCTAAAATCGTTGGGTGAAGTGCAACAAAACGACTATTCAAGTTGGTGGGTAGAATGTATGAGTCTGGCGACATACCATCTGACTTTCGGAAAAGAGTCATCCACACAATTTCGAAGACAGCCCGAGCTGAGAAATGCGAGAATTACCGCACAATCAGCTTAACAGCTCATGCATCCAAGTTGCTTACAAGAATAATATACGGAAGAGTGGAAAACAAAATTGAGGATCCCCTAGATGACCATCAGATTGGCTTTACGAAAAGTAACGGCAGGAGGGAGGCAATTCTGACGTTGCGGCTAATACTGGAAGCAAGACTAAAGAAAAATCAAGACTCGTTCCTAGGATTTGTGGACCTGGAAAAAGCGTTCAACAATGTAAAATGGTGCAAGATGTTTGAAAAACTGAAAAAAAGGATGGGTAAGCTATAGGGAGAGACGGGTCATATACAATATGTACAACAGCCAAGAGGGAATAACAAGAGTGGACGACCAAGAACGCTCGTATTAAAAAGGGATGTAGCCTTGTAGACTCAAGGATCTGAGTTAACTTATTTGCTTCAGACCAACTACGACATGCAGGCTAATTCTAAGCGCTAGAAAAGCAAAAGATGTAACTAGAACGAGATTTTCACTCTGCAGCGGAGTGTGCGCTGATATGAAACTTCCTGGCAGATTAAAACTGTGTGCCCGACCGAGACTCGAACTCAGGACCTTTGCCTTTCGCGGGCAAGTGCTCTACCATCTGAGCTACCGAAGCACGACTCACGCCCGGCACTCACAGCTTTACTTCTGCCAGTACCTCGTCTCCTACCTTCCAAACTATACAGAAGCTCTCCTGCGAACCTTGCAGAACTAGCACTCCTAAAAGAAAGGATATTGCGGAGACATGGCTTAGCCATGTGCGTGAGTCGTGCTTCGGTAGCTCAGATGGTAGAGCACTTGCCCGCGAAAGGCAAAGGTCCTGAGTTCGAGTCTCGGTCGGGCACATAGTTTTAATCTTCCAGGAAGTTTCAAAAGATGTAACTGTTTGAACAGTGGACGTCAGTTCATGAGTCCGTGGGTAGAGAGCTAACTGATATAGGAATCACTAGCAGCAGTGTGAAGTAAAACTTAGAGAGCAGCACTCCAAATGGAAAAACAGACTTAGAGCTTACCCGAAGCTGGCGACGAGACACGCGGAGCTGGCGTCCAAATGGTTTGAGAACTCCTTCGAATACAAAAATCTCGGGTTTTTTAAAACATTAGAGCGGTGCACTGTTTGTCGCTTTCTAAAGTCGGCCCGCCAATCTAGCAGCCTTTTACAGGCGACCGCCAATCTGTCATGGGAGTCAGCACCTCCCTAGTACTTCTTGCCAATCACGTTCAGATGCATCCCCTCTTCCTACTTCGTAGATGTGGATGATCCTGGCCTTTACATTAACAAACTCCAAGTTTGGTAGCAACAACGTTCAGGTGATAGCTGAATGCCATTACCCATCTTATTGTGGCTAATAAATGCTTTACATGATTTCGTCCCACCCTGAGGGCTTTCGTGAGTGCGGACCGCCGTTCCAGCAGTTCTATTCACTTCCAAGACGGGAAATCAGACACACAATGCAGACAGGAGGAATAAGTGTATAGTCGTATTAAGAAAAAAACTATATCGAAAGGAGGAAAAGTGAAACACGAAAAAAATCTAACTAGACATCGTATGTTTCGTGATAAATATTACGAATAATGACGAAATTCGGGTTTTCACTTCCGACGAATTTCTTCGGGTAACATGTCTAATTATACTATACTTCAAGTGAACTCATTAATACGTTGTGCGCTATCTTTACAATGGTTATCACCTCGGAATCGAACGGACAGTACGTAAACATAGTTCTAAGCGTTTTCCTCGATTATGTGAGTTATTTGAGGACCAGAAGATAGTTTCACTGAAATGCAACTTGCAACAAGCTGATCGGCAGAACCTACCACAACCTGTCACGACAGAACTGAAAATTACATAAGTAGTAACAAAAAAGAATATTATTACAAAAGATGCGTGAATTGCAAGATGCCACTAGTTAATGTAAGTTAGGGCAGTAAAAAAACAAATTAAAAACCGCAAACAATTCTGCTGGCGGGGGGGGGGGGGGGGGAGAGGGGCTGCGGAACACCATAATAGATGTGTAAATCACCGCTTCAGTTGTAAGGGTTTTATTTTTAAAGTCACGAGCGGTTTTGGCTAATAAACGCCCATAAACAAGGCAAAATAGACTTTGCATACGCTTGTATGCATAAAATACTAAAAACTACTGATGACTATTGTTTACAAATTGTAACACTGGTCGCCTAGATACTGTGAAAAGTGAGAAAGAATTTAAAAATCCTTACAGCTGAAGCTGTGATTTTCATGTCCAAGTGCGTAAAACTTTTATGGTCGTCGTAGAAGCACTATGGTTGCGTTGCAGGACGAAGAGGTCGCTAGCTTTCGAATGCTTATTCGCGGAAGTCAAAAATTTCATTTAGTCATTGTTTTGTATAACTTCAGAACTCGTGATAAAAACGTCACTGTACGCTACTTGCTGTAATTAGTTGCTTGTTACGGTCCTTGTAACGTATTGGTAAGATTCATAGTTATTTCTTGTGTAATTCTTGCTCTTGTAAGATTGTCCCTCTGCTTTTCTTGCCTCTATCTTCTTTTTTAACAGTCATTGCAAAATTGTATGTAATCAGATTGTGAATATTGTTTAACCATTGCATTGAGAAACTGGTCATTATTACTTATTACTGTTATTTTATTACCTCCTCTAACTTTCCTGTTTGTATTGAAGATAACTTCATTTTTAAGAACGTGCATTTCCATAGTGTGCTTTAAGTTCAGCTCCTGTCTTCAACATATGCCGGTAGCGCCAACTAAGAGTAGTCAGTAGCATTTTCTCTGAGGTTTCTGCAGATATTTGCTTTAGTTCTTGCAATGTGTAGCTGGAGTTAACCCAGATAAATACTGCTCATCACGTCCTTCATGCGACGTCCAGTGTCAACTGTAAGTGGCGAGTTCTCACCCATTGTGAGGTAACGGGCGAGTCGTGGCGCCCTGAAAATATCCTAAGTTCAGAGTTGGCGGCCACCGCTCGGGCCGCTCGGCAAGGCGCGCCTCGTTAGCAAGCGCGTGATGCCGCACAACGGCCGGACCACGTGGCCCATCGAGCACGTGGCTGGGAATTCCTTGGTGACGCCGTATGCCGAGAGTGCCAAAGACGGCGGACTTTGTGGAACCAACATGGCAGACATTTCATAGCTCGTATAGAAATTAATAGTAGCCAGATGAATAATGATACCTCAAAAAGAAACATTTACATTACTATTATTTGCACGACGATTCTGATGGTGTAATCAGATTTTCAATATATTTATTAGTTTAAAGTTTAGTATCTGACTGTAAATTATACAAGTAACACCCAGCAACGAATTTCCAAAATTTAAACGCTTCACCCGATTTCGTCGATCGATGTGTCTTTAGAAAGCTATAAGTGTAAACCTAAATTGGCATGAATTACAGGCATCTAACTTGAATAGTACACGAGTTATTGGAGGTCAAAGTGGCGGATTACTATCGATCGCGTCAGGCCATAAGTACTCCACAGTTACATGAAAAAACGGTAGCAGCATGCTTATAAATATATTTATTCATCTATGTCTTTGTATATATCCGATATATACCATTCATTAAGAAATTGGGTAAATATTTACAGTGTTTTAGAAAGCACAGAGACATTAGGCTACTGGCCTACCTTTTGTTGCTATTCCTTTGATATATGTTTATTTAATTTGCTTATGTATTTAATAATGTGTGTTAGAGCGTGTTTATGGTCGAGCCGTAGGAATAGTTATTTAATTTCAAGTTATTTAAATGTAACTCCAATATTTCGTATGTGTTTAAATATGTTGGTGAGTGTACATTGGCTTGGAGACATGGAGGGAGTGTTGTGACAACGTTGAAAGTAAAACACGAAGAATAACCAGAACTGCATCAGCAATTGATCAGCTCTCCTGCATGACGATAGCAGACAGCGTGGGCCCAGGCGGCGTTCACGCTGCTGGAGTACTGCTTATTACCTGAGTTTTACAGTCACTGTTATCACATACCTATCAAATCAATATCCCACTATACTAATCTGGAACCTCTGTTACGATTACGAACGTAAAATTCCGCCACACAAATAATTTTCTTTGTAATGGGGAAAAAAACCTATGCTTTCCGTCGAGACTGGACTTCGCATGAAAGAGGTGATGAGCAGTATTTACTTTTTCAATTTTTTGTTTTCGGATTGACTATAGCTACGCATTGCAAAGTCGAAATTGCAATTGTCTGAGAAAATACACCTAACGACACTTAGATGGGACTCTCTATACCTGATTAGATGAAAGTTTTCTAAACTGACGATTTCATATTATGGTTGCAAATACGTGCGTTTTATTAGATTATATCGTTTAACGTGCGTACATTTACCTGATTAAATGACAGACATTTATAGCAGATCAAATAAGTAAACAACCCAAAATGAATTTTACCTTCTTGAATACGGCGATGTGTACAAGGAGTACTATTACACGTAAATTGAAAGATTAAGTTTTTAATTAATAAATACGAGGTAGAAAGTTCCACAATTTGAACACATTTCACATTAATTTATTACCGCTTTAGACAGTACACTACTACCCATTCCCTTCCCCGTCCTTCCTAGATTGCTGCTGCCATTGTACATCCACTACTATCCCTTCCCATCCCCACCCTCTCCAGATAGCTGTTGCTTTTGTACGTACACTACTATCCCTTCCCTTTCCTGCCGTCTCCAGGTTGATGCTGCCATTGTACACGCACTACTATCCCTGCCCATCCCCGCGTTCTCCGGATTGCTGCTGCCTTTGTATCTACACTACTATCCTTCCATTCTCCACCCTCTCCAGATTGCTACTGCTATTGTACATGCACTACTATCCCTTCACATCCTCACCATCTCCAGATTGCTACTGACATTGTATGTACACTACTATCCCTTCCCTTCCCGACCCTCTCCAGATTGCTACTCCCTTTGTATGTACACTACTATCCCTTCCATTCCACCCCCTCTCCATATTGCTACTGCCATTGTACGTGCACCACTATCCCTTCTCTTCCCCACACATTCAAGATTGCTACTGCCATTGTATGTACACTACTATCCCTTCCATTCCCCACCCTCTACAGATTGCTACTGCCATTGTACGTGCACTACTATTCCTTCCCTTTCCAGCCGTCTCCAGATTTCTGCTGCCATTGTACACGCACTACTATCCCTTCCCATGCCCGCCTTCTCCAGATTGCTGCTGCCTTTGTATGTACACTACTATCTCTTCCATTCCCCACACTCTCCAGATTGCTACTGCCATTGTACGTGCACTACTATTCCTTTCCTTTCCAGCCATCTCCAGATTGCTGCTGCCATTGTACATGCCCTACTATCCCTTCCCTACCTCGCCCTCTCCAGATTGCTGCTGCCTTTGTATGTACAATACTATCCCTTCCCTTTCCCACCCTCTCTAGATCGCTACTGCCATTGCAAGTGCACTACTATCGCTTCCTTTCGCTGCCCTCTCCAAACTGCTGCTACTATTGTACGTACACTTTTGTCCCTTTCCTTCCCTGCCATCTCCAGACTGCTGCTGCCATTCCACCTGATAGTTGCATTGTGGCCTGAGCTACCATGGTTGGTTGTCATTTGTGCTCGAGGTATACTTGCTCGTGTGTATGAAAGGTGTGCGTTCTGTGTTTCTGTTTTGCTGAGGACGGCTGTCGCCGAAAACTTCGTATAAGTGTCTTTCAGTTGTGACTGTCTACAACTTAACGTGTCTTTTTTGTGGAAAGTAGCAATCTATCTTTTTCTACATTACTGATATTCCTACATGGATTTTCTATTGATTAAAATGAGTCTTTGTTATTCGTAACATTATTCACCTACCTCTCTGCTTCCTTTCTACAGCAAAAAAGTTACATATTTCGATTGTATTTCTGATTGTTGCTACAATGTATAGCACTATTATAAATTCCGAAATACGGATTCATTTATCTTTTCTCGTTGTGCTCATACAGGCTAGCTGCTCTGTAGTGCTGCATTGACGAAGTTTCAGGAATGCTGTGGAGTCATTGCCTTGCACCAGTGATCTCTATACTATCTGTAGGTAGAACATCAGCTGCCTGAAAGGGCTGGACAAAGATTTTCGTATTTAGTTTCTTGTCTGTTTACAACTCTGATGCCACGAAATGTCACGAGATAGCAAAATGAAAATACTTTTCTATTCTCCTCCCACTTCAGCCTATTCATCACACATTATATTAAGTTCAAGCCAAAAATAAGTAAGGCTTTCCTTATCACGCACAGACCAATGGACTATGCAATGACACTAATCTTCACGCACATAGAATCTCCATGATCTGGGATCAGAGATCTGCATCCATTTAGCGTAGAGGTCGCTGCCTTGTTTATGTTTGGTCTCGGTGAGACGAAGGAAGCTGGAATAATTTTACTTCCCCTCTTGTTTTGCCATCTGCCTCCTTACAATTAATTTGTTCACTTCTGACTAATTACCATTAATATACGCAACTATAATCTGCATTTCCATAATAGAGAAAGGTTGGACGTTAGTCTTAAAGAATATAACACCAGATCTAATTTTGTGCTTCGTTTTATGTATGTAGTAGATTTTATAATTTATTTTGAGTATGCCTAGTTATTATCTTTTATTATAGGGTGAAATCACTAATTATTTTTTAACTTAAATTCTATTGTTGACGTATAAACAAATATAAATTATGTACTAATTATAAACGTTTGTAAGAACAACTAATAGTATTCTTGATGCATCTATTTTGCTCAATTCAAAAACATGTTAGCAAAGCTGGCTCTTAACTAATTCCAAAGAAATTAACAGTTTTGTCCAACGTATTGTTTGCGTATTTATATTTGTTAATTTCATGACTGAAACAAATAATTTGGCCTAACTCTTGTAGTAGAGGGAACTGTTAAAAAGACGGAATTTTTCGATGTATGCAGTTAGTTTAATGAGTTAAGTATCAATTGTAGTTTCTGTAAATTAAACATCGAACGATGTGAAGTTTCAGTACCTATTTTTGTGAGGATATATAAGGGTCCAATTTTTGGCCCAGTCAGCCCACAGCCGAGTCTCAGACGAGGGACTTGTATTGATAAGATTAACAACAATGTGTCCGTGAAATAAGTGTAACACAATTAGGCCGTGTGTTAAAAGATGACAGTGTCTTCTTCATACGTACCTTTCTATTCTTCAAGAACTGTATACTTTGCCGTTAGGTTTTTACTGCTCGTAGATGTTCAATAACAAACTATTGTAGCAGTATGTGAAGGTTTGCCTGAAAACTATTAATGAGGCTTATGCACTAACTGTGTATTATTGGTGGATTGTGAACAGTGAAAGTAAACTACTGTGAATCGCGACTGTGCACCTGCCAGCTACACTATTTAGTCGGTGTTGTACTTCCACACACCATTTTCCAGCCAGTATCACAATGCAGTACGTCGATACCAAGGACAACAAACGAAGAAATAAAGTAGGTGAACCGTCCCATCGGATGGGACAACTGACGATTGTGGGGGCAGGCTAGAGATAAAGTTTCTGAGTCAGGAGAATCACCTGTGAATATCTACAGTATTTACAGCTTCCTTCCACAGAAGCCACGTGGACCAGCGCTGTCCTTGATGATTGTATACCCCATGTTGTTCGCTCACATAATGAGAGCAGTTGGAAAAATGAGCTGTACTGAGCAGGGATCACAATTGTAGTGATTGTCGAGCCATCTACGGCTAGAGCCAAGTACTATATACTTGTAGCTGTAATCCACCACTCCGTCTACAGGCCACAAGTGGCCCAGCGGGGCCATCTGACCGCCTTGTCATCCTCAGAGGAGGATGCGGCTAGGAGGGGCGTGGGGTCACCACACCGCTCTCCCGGTCGTTATGATGGTATTCTTGACCGAAGCCGCTACTATTCGGTCAAGTAGCTCCTCAATTGGCATCACGAGGCTGAGTGCATCCCGAAAAATGGCAACAGCGCATGGCGGCCTCGATGGTCACCCATCCAAGCGCCGATCACGCCCGACAGCGCTTAACTTCGGTGATCTCACGGGAACTGGTGTTGTAGCTGTAATGATGGGGAAAAATAAAGTATAAATCAATATTGAACTCCCTTCGTATAAGAATGTAGAACGCCGGAAGACTAGTAAATTGCAAGAAGACCTGCAGAGGATCGTTGATGGGAATCAAGGCCTGACAGCAAGCACTGAGCGTAAATACACCGAGGTGACAAAAGTCATTGGATAGGTATACGCAAAGGTACAGATGGTGGTAGTAGCGCGTACGCAAAGTATAAAAGGGCAGTGCATTGACGGGGGTGTCATTTGCACTCAGGTGATTCATGTCAAAAGGTTTCCGAATGATTGGGGTGGCACGACGGGAATTAATAGACTCTGAAGGTGGAATGGCAGTTGGAGCTAGTCGCGTGGGATATTCCATTTCGGAAGTCGTTGGGGAATTCAGTATTCCGAGACCCACAGTGTCACAAATGTACCGAGAATACAAAATTTCAGGCATTACCTGCCACCAGGGCAATGCAGTGGCCGACGGGCTTCATTTAACGATCGAGAGCAGCGGCATCTGAGCTGAGTAGTCAGTGCTAACAGACAACCAACACTGCATGAAATAACCGCAGAAATCAATGTGGGACTATCAACGTATCCGCTACGGCACTGCAGTGAAATCTGGCGTTAATGGGCTGTGGCAGCAGACGACCGGCGCGACTGCCTTTGCTAATAGCACTACATTGCCTGTAGCGCCTCTCCAGGACTCGTGATCATATCGGTTGGACCCTAGACGAGTGGAAACCGTGAGCTGGTGATATGAGTTTCAATTTCAGTTGGTAAGAGGTGAAAGCAGGGTTCGAGTGTGACGCAGACCCCACGAACCATGGACCCAAGTTGTCAACAAGGCACCGTGCAAGGTGGTGGTGGTGACAGAATGATGTGGGCTATGTTTACGTGAAATGGACTAGGTCCTCTGGTCCAACTGGAACTGGTTGTGTTTGGCTACTTGAAGACCATTTCCAGCCCTTTACCGACTTCATGTTCGCAACCAACGATAGAGGACACATGGTTTCAAGAACATTTCGGACAACTCGAGTGAACGATTGGGGAATCCAGATCACCCATCATGAATCCCATCGAACATTTATGCTACATAATCGAGAAGTCAGTTCGTGCACAAAATCTAGCAGCGGCAACACTTTCGCAAGTATGCACGGTTATAGAGGCAGCATGGCTCAGTATTTTTGTAGGGGACTTCCAATTTGAGCCCATGCCACGTCGAGATACTGTACAATGCAGCCACGTGGCCTAGCAAAAGTATAGGAGAGGGAAGGGATCCACCTTGGTACAACAAACATATTAGAAAGTTGCTGAGGAAGCAGAAAATTTTGCACAGTCGTTTTAAACGTAGTCACTGCACCGCTGACAAACAGAAATTATGCGAAATGAAAGCGGCTGTCTGTAGGACAATGAGAGATTCTTTTAACGGATTTGAAAGCAATATTTTATCTGCAGCTTCTAAAAATAACCCCAAAAAATTTTGGTCGTACGTAAAATCTATGAACGCTACAAATAATTCAATACCTTCTCTTGCTGACAGTACGGGTAATGTAACTGATGATGATAAACAGAAGGCCGATATTCTAAACCTGCCTTTCAAAAACTCGTTTACGGTAGAGGGCTGCAGCACCATTCCCCCTTTCAGTTATCGAACAAACGAAAGGATGGGTGACGTAGTGTTTAGTCTATCTGGGATTGTAAAACAGTTAAGATCCTTAGACGCCAGGAAGGCATCTGGCCCAGACGGTATCCCCGTAAGATTTTATGTTGACTATGCTACAAATGTAGCACCATTATTATCCATCATCTATCAGAGATCACTCGAACAGCGGAAAGTTCCACGGGACTGGAAGAAGGCCCAGGTCATAGCAATCTATAGAAACGGTAGAAAATCGGATGCACATAATTACCAGCCAGTTTCACTGACATCGATTTGTTGTAGAATCATGGAACATATTTTGTGTTCAGACATAATGACCTTTCTAGACTCTGAGAAGCTCTTCTGCAGAAACCAGGACGGTATTAGGAAACAGCGGTCATGCGAGACAGAGCTAGCCTTCTTTGTGCATGATATACAACAGGCTCTAGATACTGGCTCCCAGGTTGATGCCGTATATTTCGACTTTCGAAAGGCGTTGGACTCAGTTCCGCACTGTCGCTTGCTACAAAAAATGCGCGCTTACGGTCTATCCGATGACATATGTGATTAGATAGGAAGTTTTCTAACAGACTGGGAGCAGTATGTCGTCCTGAACGGGGTGACTTCAACAATCGTAACGTCAGATGTGCCCCAAGGCAGCGTAATAGGTCCTCTGTTTTTTTTACAATTTACATAAACGATCTGGTTGATGGTATTGACAGCGGCCTGAGACTGTTTGCCGATGAAGCTGTAGTCTACAGGAAAGTAGTATCACACGAAAGTTGTGAACAAATCAATGAGGATTTGCAGAAAGTAAATGCGTGGTCTAATGACTGGCAGTTATCTCTCAATATCAGTAACTGTAACCTACTGCGTATAAAAAGGCGAAAATCCCCATTAATGTACGAGTACAAAATAAATGCCGAGTCTTTGGAAGCGGTAACGTCTGTCAAGTGTCTGGGTGTTACTGTTCGAAATGATCTCAAATGGAATGATCAGATTACACAAGTGACAAGTAAGGCGGACTCTAGATTGCGGTTATTTGGAAGAATCCTGAAGCGATGCAGTCCTTCAACAAAGCAAATAGCTTACAATACGTTAGTTCGTCCAGTGTTATAGTACTATTCGTCAGTATGGGACCCTTACCAGTTGATTCTGATTCGAGAGAATGAGAAGGTCCAAAGAAGAGCGGCAAGATTCCTCACTGGTACATTTAGCCATCGCGATAGCGTTACAAATCTCATAGAAAGTTTGAAGTGGGACACACTTGCAGATAGACGGCGCGCTAAACGTAAGGAGCTGCTCACTAAATTCCGAAATCCGATCTTCACCGAGAATGTAGAGCATATATTATTACCACCAACTTTCAAATCGCGCAATGATCACCATTCAAAGATAAATTAGGTAAGAGCTCGTACTGAGGCGTTCAGTCGCTTTTCCCTCGTGCGATCCGCGAGTGGAACAGAGGGGGGGAAATATGATTTTGGCACGTATTGTGCCCTCTGCTATACACCGCTTGGTGGCTAGCGGAGTATATATGTAGATGTAGATGTAGAATGCCGGTCAAAAACCAAACTTCAGGAAAAATAGATACAAGGCTGAGATTCGCTGGAAGAATCTTAAGGAAATGTAATGCATACACGAAAGCAATCACTTACAAAGCTAATTATTCATCAGTCTGGGATCATTATCCGGTTGGATTCACAGAACAGATACATGTGATCGAACTAAGAGATGCACGTTTTGTCAATGGATCGATTATTTGACGCGAGAGCGTTACGGAAATGCTCAACAAACCTCAATAGCAGACAATCCAAGAGAGGCGTCATGCGTGACAGTGAGCGGAAATTGCGAAACCGTACGTTCCTAAAAGAGCCGGGCAATATACTACATCTTCGGAATGACCAGGACGAGATAAGAAGAGATATTAGATGCAGTACGGAGGTTTATGGAGTACCATTTTTTCCCAAGCGCCATTCGCGAATGAAACAAAGAAGAAGGGGACAGAGATAGCGCATGTAACTTCCACCGTACGCTATTAAGAGGCTTGTGGCATGCAGTGTGAGCCGTTTTGAAGAGCGCGCCTCAGCGCGTTGTGTCAAGCAGTCGCCCTCCGTTTCTGGCGGTGGCGCCGCTGTGGTAATCGTAGCTTTGTTGTCTCCCTATGGTGGAAAAGGGAAAGGTTGCCTGTTCACGTGCATTTAAGTGGCGCGATTAGCTCGCCAGTCGCCCCAGGGCTCTGTCCTCTCCCCTCTCCTCTACCTCCTGTACACGGCAGATATGCCCCAACCCCCCCCCCCTCCAGTACACCTCTTGCAATATGCGGATGACACCGCATTCCTCGCCCTCGCTCCTACCCTCCAACGATCCCAACGCCTTCTCCAGAATCACCTTGCCCTTTTTGCTGCATGGTGTAACCAGTGGCTCCTGAAACTCAATCCTTCCAAGACCCAGGCAATCATCGTAGGTCGTACCACTCGCTCCTTCCGGCTCCTGGATTTCTCCCTTACTGTCTGCGCCCGTCCTGTCCACCTCACCCCCACCCTCACCTACCTTGGCCTCTCCGTTGACCGTCACCTCACCTGGATCCCTCATCTCCGCTCCATCCAATCCAAAGCCCACAACCGCCTCCAACTCCTCAAACTCCTCTCCGGCCGGACATGGGGGTTGCACCCCTCTACCATCCTCCACACCTACAAATCCTTAATCCGTCCCATCCTCTGTTATGCAAGTCCTGCCTGGATATCTGGCCCCCCCCCCCAAATTCTATAAATCCCTCCAGATCCTTGAGCGTCATGCACTCCACCTCGCCTTCCGTATACGCCTCCCGTCCCCCACGCGGATCCTCTATGATCTGATTCCTTTCCCCCATCTGCTCCTATTCCTCGAACACATCCGCATCCTCTACACCTCCCGCCGTCTTGAACCCCCTCACCCCCTGGTTGCTCCTCTCCTCTCCGATCCCCGCCCCCTGCCCTGTCTTCACCGTTGTGTCCCCCCTACCCTCCATCTCTACACCCTACTACTCCTTTCCCAAAGTGGCTTCCATCAACTCCCCCTCCCGGATGATGCCCTCTCTCCCTCCGTTTATCCCTCCTATCAACTCTGATCCTCACTCCCCCTCCTTTCCTCTGTCCTTTTCCCAGGCTCCCTCTCCCCCCCTTCCATCCTCTTTCTTCCCCACCTCCCCTCTCTTTGCCCCCTTCTCTCCCCTGTGTCCTTTTACATTTCCCTCCTCTGCCTCCTCTCATTCCCTCTCGCATCTGCCCTTCTCCCCCTTTATTAGTCCTCTCCCTCCTTGGTCCCCCCCCTTTTCGTTTTTTTCCTCTCCTCCCTCCTTGTTTTCCCCCTCCTGCACGTCCCCCCCCCCACCCCCCATCTGCCTTTGGCTCGGGAGTGTCGTCTTTGTGCTGCCACTTTTGTGCAGTGTTCTACAGTCAGTGTTCTACAGTGCGTGTTTTACAGTGAGTGTTCCGTGTTGTGTTTTTTTTGGGACTTGTTGCGAACGGCCATCATACTGTCGCTGGGTGTGCCTTTTATCTCTTGCGAACAGAAACAAGACTGTCGCCATGCTTTTTAATTGTGTGTATACTATGTTACATGTCTGATTCCTGTGTCTTTTATCTACATTGCCAACCCCTTTTGTTTTCTGTTTTAACTTTCCGCAATTTTACGCCATTTTACACTTTAAATCACCATTTTATCGCCTGTTTTTCCTTGTTTCTTTCTTCTTCCTTTATTTAAAAAAAGTCTGTAGGCTGTAGAGCAGCGTAGTAAGCTGCTGTCAGCCCGCCCCCTTCGGGGGGAATTGAAAATCAATAAAGGAAAAAAAAACTCTCCAGTCTGTCAGTGGGGGTCAGTCTGTCAGTCGCAGCCTGTCTGTTCAGTTGGTTAGCCAGTTCTGTGTGGGGCAGTCAGTGTCTGTCTGTCGTCCGGAGTGCTAGTATGTGTTAGGGCGCCAGTCTGCTCGAGTTTGTTCAGGCAATGGGCATTGGTGGTTGGATCCATCGGTTGGTCGGTCGCGCACTGGGACACAAGATGACTTGTCCGTCTTGAGTGCCGGCGCATATGAGGTCGCCACGTCAGTCCAGTGGCCCGCGTCGTATAGCGAGGGGTAGTTGCTTCGCGGCCGACACGAGAGTAACAGGAGCCAACCCACGACATCGGTGTGGCGGGCGCCAGCTGCGACGCCGTGAGACGGGAGATCGGCGCGCCTTCCTGCGTCCGTGGAAGCGGCTGGCAGCGAACGGTTCGGGAGAGCGTTTTGGGGGTGCTGCGCCAGGTCTTCGCCAGAAATTGCAGTTTATTAGAAGTGACTGGAGATATGTTGTTTCATTTACTTGTTAAATTCTACTTGTTTTCTTGGTCAGTGTCTCGTCCACAGCTTGCTCGTTTGTCTCTCGTCCGCATCTGTTAGGCAGTTAGTGTCTTATCTGTCTGTCTGTCGGTGTGCCGTACGTTAATAGCTGCCCCTCTCATGTTTGTCGGATTCGGAGCTAACGATTTTATTGCTTAAGGTGTAAAGGCCGAATTCCTGAAATATGTTTTTATCTTGCCTATCATCTTCAGAGGCGGTACATGTGTAATTTGGAGCATGTTTGTGCATTTTATGTAAAACTGAATTTCATGGTTTTTATTTAAATGATCATTTTAGTATATAAAGTTGCCACCCTTCCACCGTAAGAGTTCTTTTAAAAACAAGTTGCACTTTCCGTGGCAAATAATTTTTAATGTGAGTGTTTTGTACCATCTCCATCCCTCTTACGGGGTGCATAATTAATGTGTTTGTGTGAGTTGTTAAAACTTTTAGTTTAAAGTAATCTGGTGGGTTGCAGATTTGCACCAGTGTAGTCTTTCAGAGGTTGTTGTGGGCGGCAAGGTTCTCACCCCGAAAGCTCATTCTATCCAAAAAAATATAAAATAAATAAATAAATTGTTTTGTTCCCTCTGAATAAATTGTAACCTGATATTTAGTGGGTGCTTTCTCATTATAATTTTTAAATCTGTTAAAAAAAAGACTTTTAGGAATAAAATTTCCATTTGTTAAAATTTGTTTCCATCAGTTACTCCCTGGCAACTACTTCCACGCTCACATAGTGTGATTACATGTGCTAATGTTCCTGATGAATCGCTAGTAAGTAAAGTAAATTCTCTAAGAATTAGATTTTTAAAGTAAGTTCACGGTTCAAGTTCTATAAACCTTTTGCTTGACTACAACACAGCGCATTATCAAGTTTTCGAGTGCTCGCTGAACTACTGTACTGGCGTTCGGAGTTCTACAACGACGTAGTTTGGAGATCACAGGGTAATACCACTTCCGTTCGTTCAGGAATCCCCTGGGAGCTACTTTATTCTGAGAACTGGAGTACGTATGTGTTTTTGCAACTGTCAGTCACCTAACAGAGTTACTTTGGAATGCAGAGCCAGTCGCCTGGCCCTAACACCGCCAGCCTAGGGGCGGCTACCGAAACATTGGACGGCGGGGGCCCTAATTGCGAGGACAGTGTGCTCCAAAGGGAGCCCGGGCGCATCACAGCGGCAACAACTGTTCCCGCGCCACTCTGAAATTAAGCTCACTCCCGTTGATTGCAGGATCGTGTCCCTGCAGCGCCTGACAGCATGCCGGGGCATTTGCAGTTGCTAGTCTGTTACTTCGGAACGCCAACGGCCGCGCTTCGCACCCAGAGAGGCTCCTAATTAAAAGGACTCCGTCTCCAGGCAGCCCGCCTGCTCGTTCCGGCAGTGAACTCTCCGTACGCTAATGCCTGGGCGTGCGCGCTGCTCTCGCTTTTCCTATTTCTTCTGTTGCTATGCAAAGATGCAGGCAATGCAGTGTCGAACAGGTTTCAAATTCGCTGCACTTTCTTCCGTAGCAACATGGAACAAAACATAATTATTAGAATGTGTGGGACCTAAGAACTGGTTATATATTTGGAAATTCTACGTATTTATTTATTTTGTATATTCAACACGTGCATGTAGTGCCAGTTACATACAAATGCAGCACAGAGTGAATGATGATTTACAACTTTAATTTAGTGGCTGAACCGTATGTAAGAACTTTTATTGTTGACTTATAAATCTTTATATAAACAGTTCAGCCTGCATATGTCCGTGCTCCCAAAACTCGAAAAGTAGTCTGTAGATTGACTTTCAAATTTTGACACTATTTTGCGTTTGAGTAAGCGCGTATTTTATCTACTTTTTTTTAAATATGTATAAAAAAGTCGTTCAAATGGCTCTGAGCACTATGGGACTTAACTTCTGAGGTCATCAGTCCCATAGAACTTAGAACTAATTAAACTTAACCAACCTAAGGACATCACATACATCCATGCCCGAGGCAGGATTCGAACCTTCGACCGTAGCGGCCACGCGGTTCCAGCTGTAGCGCCTAGAACCGCTCGGCCACACCGGCCGGCAAATATGTATAACACATAAAGAAATATGTAATATATATATAGGGGGAATCTTGTTCTGTAAAAGATCTTGACCAACTGATTTCAAGTTTTTATACGATAGTTTTATCGATATTCTAATGAACATTCGGACGGACAGAGAGAAACATTGTTACCAAGAATCTCAGCAGGTACTTGGCCGATTTGCTTCAAATTTTTACCCTTGAATCTAATAAACGTCTGGACCAATACAGAATACATACATTTTTGTAATCTACATAATAATGTACATATATGTACATATAACATATATTATAGTGAAAAGTTGCTAGTAACAATCTCGAAAACGTCTTGACCGATTTACTTTATATGTCAAACGATATTTTATTAAACATTGAATTACGACAGAGGGCCTTTAAACTATTAAACAGTTTGTTTCTCCCTTATATATTCTTTCCCATTGCATATATTTTTAAACATACATTGTATATGTAGTGTCGGCAGACTTGCCAACACTACGCACACTAATTGAGAGATGCGGCCAAGATGCACGCGCTAACTCACGAAGGATGGAGTGAGGTCTGAAACAGGAGACTTAATGAATGTGATAAAGAATATACGTATCTTTGGAATATACTTAACTTTTAATACATCCTTGTATACATCGTTCTTGATGAGACATCTGGAGATTGTGGCGATACAAGTGACTCTTTATATACAAGCTATTTAAGGCTAATGGCGCCTTGCTGAGTCGTAGCCATTAACTTAGCTGAAGGCTATTCTAACTGTCTCTCGGCAAATGAGAGCAAAGGCGTCGTCAGTATAGTCGCTAGCAACGTCGCCGTACAACTGGGGCGAGTTCTCGTACGTCTCTCGAGACCTGCCGTGTGGTGGCGCTCGGTCTGCGATCACACAGTGGCGACACGCGGGTCCGACATGTACTAATGGACCGCGGCCGATTTAAGCTACCACCTAGCAAGTGTGGTGTCTGGCAGTGACACCACAGTATACACAGCAATGTGCTGTCTTGTTTTCTTTCTCATATATGGTTTTCACAGAAAACAGGAAAGTAGTATTTCTGTTTCGTCGGCTTATGATTGAAATAGTTCTACAAAATCTGCAGTAACAATAAACTAGGCTCAAGGTCGGAGGCGGGCAGTGGGAGGAAAGATGGACAGAGGGATCGAAGGAAATGGACATAGAGAGCAAAAAAGAGGAGATGGAAAGAGAGGGGGACAGGAGGAAATGGAGAGAGATAGGAGACGATAAGATGGACAGAAAGAGGGTGAAAGAGGAGGAGACGGACAAACAGAAACAAATTAAATGTAGGCCTAGTGTTTGGAAATCACTTCATTCCGGGATTCCTTGCTTCTGAACTGTCAGATATTTGAACGTACCAGGCTGCGAATGCATGGTATCTCAAAAATGGCTCTGGGCACTATGGGACTCAACTGCTGAGGTCATTAGTCCCCTAGAACTTAGAACTAGTTAAACCTAACTAACCTAAGGGCATCACAAACATCCATGCCCGAGGCAGGACTCGAACCTGCGACCGTAGCGGTCTTGCGGTTCCAGAATGCAGCGCCTTTAACCGCACGGCCACTTCGGCCGGCTGCATGGTATCTGACGAGTGCCACTAGCAATAATAATAATAACGCGTAGGCCCTGTAGCATTATAGTAGTCATTACTATGGTCGCTGTTGTGTTCTACTATCAAGTAGTTCATTTATTGTTGCGAAGTGAATAATGAAGCAGGTTCTAGTCTATTGAGGGAACTATCTACAACCTGGAGAAGGTATTTTCATGAGGTATATAAGCTTATGTGACGTATATGCCTCAATTTTACTATGTTGCTGTGCAATGTACAGAGAGAAAATATGTGTCTAGTGGGTGGACTATGCGAGGAAGAAGTTGTAACTTCCACCACATTGTGTCACACGTTAATGGTAGTATTTAAAACGAAAATTAATAACTTGAATCTTACGAAATAGTGATAATAGTAATGATCTTTTAAAGATAATTTAGCTTCCTGACCCAAACACAACTGTACGGTTTCGTTCGTACTCATTAAAAAGTTACATTTTACCTATCAGGTGATAACTGCCCCCAGTTTCGGAGCCACTCGTCTAGGGGAATGTGGCAGCTGTCTTCCTACGGTATGCTGCTGCTGCTGCTTGATGTTCAAAGGCCCCCATCCATTAGGGACGTTGTTAATCGGATAGTTGGTTGGTGGCGTTAGTCACAGTATTTTGAAGGGTGTGGTCTAATGCTAAGATCAGAAATTTATAAAAATTCCTTTATATTGGAACATGTTCTTTTTTTTTCATATTTGCCCGTAGGTTGATTAGGAACTGAAATTTCTTATTGTGTCGTAGTTGAAAGACAGCTTACTCTGTGTGGGGGACTGTCCATGTAATGGCTGATCGCAGTGATCGATGTTGCGTCAAAGTTGTTCGCCGTGAGTCTACTGACGAGGTTTAATATTTTTGTCCACTAGTTTGCCAACCGGCTGCACCGTTGGACAGATAATCCTGTGCTCATTGCAAGTGTCGCATGCGTCTGTCTGGACCGGGTGTATAACTACTCCAACCAGGCAATTTCAAGAATGACACGGTGCGGTACATACAGTGTGCATCAGCGAAGCGTTCATGTTGTAACAGCTGAAGTAGCGAGTAAGTTTTAGTGCATTGTGCCTACACTCGGAGTAGCACGGTGAAAATCTGTGGCGCCTAATCAGTGGCGTAACCATTTTGGCTTGGAAGCATATTTTCTGAAATTAGTTAGGAAAAAGAAAGGTTCCAACATTCTAAAGAATACGTGAAATATGATTCATCGGTTCACTTACAAATGAACGATTACCATTGTGCGTCATTTGGGAAAATAAATTTTCAAATTGTAGCTTAAGCCTTTCAGATGAAGTGATTAAGTGAAAATTGTACTTGTAATCTGAGAAAGAAAAATCTATTTCATTTTCGGAGTTTTAACTATCGTAGTTGGACAGCATTCAACACTGAAGTCAATTTACTTGAAAAATCTACTCCCAGCGGTAACAACCTCTTCCAGGTTTCGCCTAAAGGTTACTTATAAATAACCAAACTTCGAAAATCACATGCCGTCGGGCATGCGCTTGCATTAATCTCTCTTACGGATGCTGGGAACTGACACATGTGTATGAAACCAATTTCTTCGCGTAAAGTCACACTTTTGAGAATAATCCGGGAGATGGCCTTTGTTGTAGATTTGTTGAATAACATATAATTTGTAGTGAAAACTGAAGAATTATCAGATATAGAGAAGGAAGCATTGTTGCTAGCTTAAATTCGGTTCATTTAACATAATTACGAGATAATGGAGGAATTGCTGTTAGCCAGAAAATTGACCACCTAAAAGAAAGGCTCTTTTATCCGTAGGAGAAAGAGACTTTTAAAGGAAAAATCATTCCTTCTTCCATTAGCAACTGTTAGAGCTCAATCCATGGTTGACGATATAGCGCATTTTTAGCCCATATCAACGTGCGATCCAGAGGCAGTACCTCGCTGGTGGGAATTCAAGTGGGAAATCACATGAATCTCTTCACTACACAGAACTGCAGTCTTTAAACAAGCGCCTTGTCTACAGGTTCCGTCTGCATCTAGATGCGGTGCCTACGAAGACGTAAGTGTTCAGTTGACTGAGCCAAACCTAGAGCATTTTAGCCATACTTAAAAAAATCTAGAAAAGCTACAACGGACAGAAATAATTTCAGCTATGCTAAATACGTGGAATCTTCTACATCTACATACATACTCCGCAATCCACCATACGGTGCGTGGCGGAGGGTACCTCGTACCACAACTAGCATCTTCTCTCCCTGTTCCACTCCCAAGCAGAACGAGGTAAAAATGACTGCCTATATGCCTCTGAACGAGCCCTAATCTCTCTATTAACTTATCTTTATGGTATTTCCGCGAAATGTAAGCTGGCGGCAGTAAAATTGTACTGCAGTCAGCCTCAAATGCTGGTTCTCTAAATTTCCTCAGTAGCCCACCCGAGTTCTTGAAGCATTTCCGTAACACTCGCGTGATTATCAAACCTACCACTAACAAATCTAGCAGCCCGCCTCTGAACTGCTTCTATGTCCTTCCTTAATCCTACCTGATAGGGATCCCAAACGCTCGAGCAGTACTCAAGAATAGGTCGTATTAGTGTATTATAAGCGGTCTCCTTTACAGATGAACCACATCTTCCCAAAATTCTACCAATGAACCGAAGACGACTATCCGCCTTCCCCACAACTGCCATTACATTCTTGTCCCACTTCATATCGCTCTGCAGTGTTACGCCCAAATATTTAATCGACGTGACTGTGTCAAGCGCTACACTACTAATGGAGTATTCAAACATTACAGAATTCTTTTTCCTTTTCATCTGCATTAATTTACGTTTCTCTATATTTAGAGTTAGCTGCCATTCTTTACACCAATCACAAATCCTGTCCAAGTCATCTTGTATCTTCCTACAGTCACTCAACGACGACACCTTCCCGTACACCACAGCATCATCAGCAAACAGCCACACATTGCTATCCACCCAATCCAAAAGATCATTTATGTAGATAGAAAACAACAGCGGACCTAACACACTTCCCTGGGGCACTACAGATGATATCCTCACCTCCGATGAACACTCACCGTCGAGGACAACGTACTGGGTTCTATTCTTCAATTCACTGCCGAGCGATGCCATCACACCAGTAACTTGATACGACCTCAGTTACTTCTCAAATCTACAAGAAATTGTAACCAAAGATACAGAGAAATGTACAAGTGAATACGTATATGCTTATTTTCATAAAACACGAATGAACGATTGAATAATTCATTCGTCTGATAAAAAATACCTGACCATTAGCACGCAATTATCATTGTTTCCCTGGTTTGTTAATTTCTAATTATTCGGGGGATTTAAATGTCTCTGCGGTCAGTTTAATACTTAATGATAATCTGTTTGAAAACAAAATTTTACAAAATTCTGTTTATTATTGTGCAATATGTACTATAGTTTCCAAGTAGTTACTTTACAAATTATGCTTCTTTTACTCTGCGTAAACATGAGATAGGTGGAGCGGCAGTGGTGCGAGGGAGGGATTTGGGAGTTATGGAGCACTTTTCCAATACAGCGGAAGGGCACTGAGTTTGCAAACATCTATAAACAATCGGAAAAAATAGAAAGAAGCCAAAACACAAGGTATGATGTCAATGTAATTTTGTACACATAAGCACCATCGACGGGGTACGTAAAATATCAGAGCTGGAATTCTCTATGACAGTTGGAACAGGCACCAGAATGCATTGTTGTTTTTCGTGTTTAGTGTTGTTACAAGACCTGGTAGAGTGTAAGGGGCGTGAACGACGACAGATATTGACTGATGACTTTGGACGACGCGGAGATGCCACGTACCCGTGTGAGAAAACGTTATCAGCACCTCGAACAGACTGAAAGGGGCCTCATTGTGGGATACCATTCGGATGGTTGATCGAATTGTCCAATATCCTAATTTGTGGAGCATTTCGATGTGATAATGGCCAAATGTAGGATTCTGTGAGAAAGTAAAGGCAGGCACAGTCGTCACCAAGGTTCTACTGGACTATATCTGACCACCACAAGACGGGAGAGTTGCCTAATTGTGCACCAAGCACGTCGTGGCTCCTTGTCATCCGCGCCCGCCATCCGGAAAGAATGTACTCCTTGTATCATTAAATCATCCTGCACCTTGACCAGAGGCTAGCAGCAGCCGGACTAGGGAATTACTGTCCCATGCGTAGGCTGCCGTTGACACCACAACACAAACAACTGTACCTGTGAGTGTTGCATGGACAGCTGATGAATAGCTCCACATTATGTTTAACGATGAGTTGTCCTTCTGCCCTCCCACGGATGACCACCGTCGCCAAGTGTGTCAGCTGTCAGGAGAGAAGTTCTATTCCTCCAATATTTTGGAGAGGCACAGAGGTGTTAGTGGTATGGGGAACCGCCGGGTATGATATCAGGTGACTGAAGGACTCTGGCGACAGCACTGTACGTCACAGACATCGTGCGTCCTCATGTGTTACGTCTGTTGCAAGAGTACTGTGGTGCCATTTTTCAAAAGGGCACAGCTCATCCACGCATGAGACGTTTATATGGCAGCTAGCCCGAAACCGGTAATTGAAAATAAAGTATAGCGATCGAAGACTGAAACGACATATTTTATTAATTAACGATCGCGGAATTCCCATTCAGACAATTATGTCTAGTTTTGATAAACGTTTATATGGGAACTTTCTATTCGATGTTAAGGTACTGCAGGGGCCACCAGGATCCCTAGATCTATCCCCAATGGTACATATGTAGGACCAGCTCTTAAGTCATCATCGTCCCAGCGCCAGCATCTAGAATCTCAAGGACCAGTTGCACTAGTTGCGGCCCATTTGCCCCGGGAGAGGGTACAATGGCTGTACGGCATCCTTCCCAATGGAATCAGTGCACGCATAAAGGCAATCAAAGTGATATGTTGGCTCACACAGACAAGTTCTTTGTGCGTTTGACTCTTGTGCTTCCGTTGAAGGATATTATGTCTACAAGTATTCATAGGCCCTCGCAAACTGGAAAGAAACGTATACCTGCATTGACTGCTTCATAAAGGTCATACAGTGTTCACAGCAGGGTAATGTTGTTGGTAACGAAGTGATGTCTCCACAAGGCTCACTGAAAGAGACTAAGAAGCTGCCGGGATTTTAATATCCATCATAGGTGGTGATTGACGATCCGCTCCGACAAGTTAGCACACGGTTGTGACGGTAACGTTACGATTGATGCTTAGGCGTTTGTGATCTTTTCCAGGATTAACTAAACGCAGTTAAAACGAAGAGTTACAAGTGTGGCAAACATTTTTAATGGTGGTACTGGGCCACCAAACGCCCCTCTCTATAAGCAGTAGTAAGGGAAAACTGGATTACTACAGGTGGTGATTTTATGAAAGTGCTCTGCTGTGCTCTCAGCTAGGTCTGTAACGCTGGTACGGAGACCTTCATTCTAGTATTAAAACGGCATCTGCAATTTACCTCTGAAATCCTAACTGCTTGCTAAGTGTGGTTTGATTAAATGGAACGACTGATCGAGTTCACAGACCCCACGTTATCTGTTTTATTTGCTCAACTCAAATGGTTCAAATGGCTCTGAGCACTATGGGACTTAACATCTATGGTCATCAGTCCCATAGATCTTAGAACTACTTAAACCTAACTAACCTAAGGACATCACACAACACCCAGCCATCACGAGGCAGAGAAAATCCCTGACCCCGCCGGGAATCGAACCCGGGAACCCGGGCGTGGGAAGCGAGAACGCTACCGCACGACCACGAGATGCGGGCTTTGCTCAACTGTAAGCCGGCTTTCATTATGTTCTTAACCGACAACCGGCATTTAAACATACACATAGACATATCTTTGGCACTGACTGTATTGTTGAATTCGTAATACCAACGAGGGCCATATGGTCTCCTCGACTGTGGTCTTCTCTACTGTCTCAAAAACATTGGTCATGGGCCCACCAGCGGCATGATGGATGGTTTTCGTGACATGATACACCCATATCACCCATCTTTGCTCTACGTTCCCAACCAGTTGCATGCAGAGCCCAGACTGCCTTCATCAACACCCATCTGTGAGGTTTTCCTCCAGGCAATACTCGGACAAGTAGATGAACACGGGTTGGAAGATGGTCACTCACTGCAGGTCATCTTTCACTTCATAATTAGGTGTGTGTGTGTGTGTGTGTGTGTGTGTGTGTGTGTGTGTGTGTGTGTGTGAGAGAGAGAGAGAGAGAGAGAGAGAGAGAGAGTTTGGGAACATATGGATAGATGGTAGACATTTGTTGATATGTGCATGACTACAGGCAAGGAAATGGTTCAAATGGCTCTGAGCACTATGGGACTTAACTTCTAAGGTCATCAGTCCCCTAGAACTTAGAACTACTTAAACCTAACTAACCTAAGGACATCACACATATTCATGCCCGAGGCAGCATTCGAACCTGCGGTCGTAGCGGTCGCGCGGTTCCAGACTGTAACGCCTAGAACCGCTCAGCCACCAGGGCCTGCTACAGGCAAGGATTTCTACAATGAGAGGCACAATAGGACGTTAGTGTTACGACTTCCTTTGCATGCTGTGTGGTTCTTCAGTGGTTACTGGAGCGAGGATCAGATGCCGTCCACGAAGAGAGAATTCAGATATTAATTTATTCTACATCTGATATCAAATAGTCAAAATAATACATAATACTGTTGCAGAAATTGCAGCTTCAGCTGCTAACGATAGATCTGATTGTAGAAATATATACAGATATAAGACATTTATAAATCGTCACTCTTCAGTGCAATTACTTTTCAGAAGATTTCGAGCTCTGGCCACTATGAAAGTCGGTAAATATTCAATTGACAGACACACACCATGAGATCGGTACAAGAGTGTTCGAACTTAAGTACACCCTCCACTGGAGCGGCGGGGGCGGGGGGGGGGGGAGATGCTTGCGTCTCATCGCAGCGGCATAATCTTCTTGGCGGCGTCCTCAAGATGTGGTGGCGGCTGTAGGAAACGTGATGGCGTAACTGGCGGGTACGCGTATTTGAAAGTGCGGCCGGCTGGATAACTGCCGATATCGCATTTAGGACTCCAGCTATTAGAAGGTTTCAGATACGGAAAGCGAGGCAGATAAAGTGCATTTCCAGTTTTTGGGATGAGTGGTAAAGGTTCGGAAGAACAAAAATATTTTAATCTTTTACTCAAGTAGATTGTTGGATTGATGGCATGGGGTCTGAAAAGTTATTTTCTCTATAATTTTTACGTGCGTTTTGCAGGACTTATGTAGTGCTGGCTCTGGCTACTCCAGAAGATGAAGTGTAGATAAATGGAGAGTGGGGTGGATAGCAGCGAAGGTGTTCAAAATATTGGACGATGTGGCTCGAAGAGAATGCTTTTCGACGTGGGATGTGTGCGAGAGATAAACATTTGGTAAAAGTACGGATCCTTGGCCCAAAGTTGCTTTTGGATTAGGAAAAATACGGATTAGCTGTTTTTTTTTATTGATGCATAGGATGGAAGTATAGGAAGATCATTAAGTGGCATAAGCGATGATAGACTTCTGTGATTTCCGTTTAGAGGAAGAGTGAGAGGCAACTGATATAGTTAGTGTTCGAGATTAAGTGGAAGAGGTGCTCTTTGAATTAGGGGACGACCTTGATACTACCACGAACGTGACGGTTAATAAGCCACCATAAATCCGAAAACCAAGAACTTCGGTACACAACAGTTTCACCTGATTCGCACAGCGAACACCAGGCTACATATCTGAACCAATTTTTGCTAAAATGCATTTTCCTTCGTATTTAACACATTTTTACGAGATTTTAAAACCTAAACTACCTGTCTTCCAACGGCTTTCAACCACTGTTAAAAATACACACATCAAAAAAGTTTTACATCACCTCGGTTTCGAGAGTTCCGGAACCTGTAGAGAAAATTGGAATACATTTAAACATAAACATCATTTTCGCCTTTTTTATTGCTCATGAAAACACATATTGCATGTTGCAGCACCACAAAGCAAGACCTCCGGAGTGGTGGTCCAGATTGGTGTACACACCGGTACCTCTAATACCCAGTAGCATGTCCTCTTGCACTGATGCATGCGTGTATTCGTCGTGGCATACTATCCACAACTTCATCAAGGCGCTGTTAGTCCAGATTGTCCCAATCCTCAACGGCAATTCGGCGTAGATCCCTCAGAGTGGTTGGTGGGTCACGTCATCCATAAACAGCTCATTTCATTCTATCCCAGGGATGTTTGATAGGGTTCATGTCTGGAGATCATGCTGGCCACTCTAGTCGATTGATGTCGTTATCCTGAAGGAAATCATTCACAAGATGTGCGCGATCTGGGCGTGAATTGTCCTCCATGAAGATGAATGCCTCGCCAATATGCTACTGATATGCTTGCGCTATTCGTCGGAGGGTGGCATTCACGTACCGTACAGCCGTTACGGCGCCTTCCATGACCACCAGCGGCGTATGTCGGCACCACATAATGCCACCTGCCGGCCGCGGTGGTCTCGCGGTTCTAGGCGCGCAGTCCGGAACCGTGCGACTGCTACGGACGCAGGTTCGAATCCTGCCTCGGGCATGGATGTGTGTGATGTCCTTAGGTTAGTTAGGTTTAAGTAGTTCTAAGTTCTAGGGGACTGATGACCACAGTAGTTGAGTCCCATAGTGCTCAGAGCCATTTGAATCATAATGCCACCCCAAAAAATCGGGGAATCTCAACTTTGCTGTACTCGCTGGACAGTGTCTAAGACTTTCAGTCTGACCGGGTTGCCTCCAGACAGGTCTCCGGCGATTGTCTGGTTGAAAGTGTATGCGACACTCATCGGTGAAGACAGCGTCATACCAATCCTGAGCGGTCCGTTCGGCATGTTGCTGGACCCTTGTGCACCGCGCTGCATGGTGCCGTGGTTGCAAAGATGGACCTCGCCATGGATGTCGGGAGTGAAGTTGCGCATCACGCAGCCTACTGCGCACAGTTTCAGTCGTAACACGACGTCCTGTGGCTGCACGAAAAGCATTATACAACATAGTGGCGTTTCTGTCAGGGTTCTTATCCACTGTAGTAGAAGCCCTTGGGCGGCCTGAGTGATGCATGTTATTGATAGTTCCTGTCTCTCTGTACCTCCTCCATGTCCAAACAACATCGCTTTGCTTCACTCCGAGACGCTTGGACACTTCCCTTGTTGAGAGCCCTCCCTGGCACACAGTAACAATGCGGACCTGATATAACCGCGGTATTGACCATCTATGTATGGTTGAACTACATACAACACGAGCCGTGTCCCTCCTTTCTGGGGGAATGACTGGAACTGATCGGCTTCGGAGCCCCTCCGTCCAATAGGTGCTGCTCATGCATAGTTGTTTACACCTTTTGGTGAATTTAGTTACATCTCTGAACAATCAAAGTAACCGTGCTGTAATACGATATCCCCAGTCAACGTCTATCTTCTGGAGTTTAGGCAAAAATGTTACTGCATTAATAAAGTGACGCAACAGTTTGGAGCATTGTCCACACTGGTATTAAAAATGTTTTAAACCTTGTGGATTGTAGTTTCCGTATCTTCGAAGGAGTAAAAATCACTCAGGTCGATACATTACGCAAAATCATTAACCTATGTGAATCCCTACTGTTTTATTTCCTGTACATTTGGTGTCGTCGTAGTTTTCTGCGATAAAACTATCACTTCAATTTTTCATGTTTCTGGTTTCCCGGAGGCGCTCTAACGTTCAGAAACAACCAACCTGCAGTCAATAAAATGTTATTGCTTGTACTTGCCTGCCGTAACATCCAAGGTACGGATGACAGACAATGCCTATCCTATTTTCACAACTGGTAGCCTGTTGAATATGTAGAGGAGCACCTCGTATAGATCGTGCGTGGAATGCAGCAGAAAACTCGTTCTGCTTTCCATGTTCTTCATTTAGATTCGGCGATGACATCCATCCTCCTTTCATACCGGAATAAATAGCTGCAATAACAAACACGCAATTTCCGCTCTCCGTTCGCTAACCCAATTGCACGGCATTAGATTTTATTCGCAGCATCTGCTCACTGCAGTTAATTTGTTTTCACACATTGCCAGCACATTCACGATCAGAGCATTGTGCGAACGACAGCAACTGTTATCATGGATTGTAAATACGAATACTGGACTCAGGGCTTCCGCTCATGGAAATTGAAATTCTGTGAATCTGAAATAATAATTTATGGAGCTTCTAATTTTTATCGACTTGATGCATATTGCGAGCCATCCGAAGTACTCCATGCAACATTCGCGCTTACACCATTGTATCATTCTTGTAATTACATAGTGCGCTACAACATATACTCGTTCCTGTTAACAGGAATCCAAAAAGTGTGATACTCCGCCATCTTCCAATACTTTCATAAAAAATGTCAGTGTGTCACGCATACGATCAGGATATTTAGTGCGTGGCAGCATTGCATCAAGGCTTTACGATCAAATCTCATTGAAGTGGTTGTTTTTTTTCTAAGGAAAAGCCAGTATCGTATTCTAATTGTTAAATATTTGATGGAAGGACTTCCTAAACACGGCGAAGCTTTATACACAGATTTTTTATTGTTTGATCTACCAGCTACGATTTCTTCATATGTATTCTCTATTATTCCTCGTATATATTCCAATCGGTATCTTGCACTACAGTTTTTGCAGTGTACCGTTGTCTCTAGCGAATAATTACTGTAATTACTGTCCTGAAGATTTTATACATCTTTCACTATTCCACACTGTTGAACCCATTTTCTAGAGCGGCATATCCTATGATAATGTCTTTTCTTACTCCCTGATTGTCAAGTGTAACATCAGTACTGATTCTCTGGTTTCGTCAGTGCGCCCGCCTGTTGTCTGGCTGCCTTGTTTGATGAAGTACTGATTTCTGCCACTTTTATGAAAATAATGAATGTACGAATGGTGTCCCATGTCGACTTACACTTTATTTTTTTCCGATCATTGATGGTGCGCCATTTGATTCATCATTATAGTTGGCAGGACAATCAATGGAAGTGTAATCATGCACAGTACAGCCCCATTTCCCAGCTGCTGTCACTATGTGAGTGGACGACATGGAGTGTTCTCCATGAGAATAGCTTTGGACTCGGCGGTTTTGTGAAATGAGTGTATAAACACTCATGATATTCAAAGGCGACTGGTGACATTGAATGGAGACAGTGCACCATCACGAAAGGTGAGCTTGCAACACTACGTCACTCGTCCCCATACGAGTCGGAAAATCATGGCTTTCATCGCTAAAATTCCAGGTACTGCCACACTCATCGTTTTAAAAAAAATATTCAAATGTGTGTGAAATCTTATGGGACTTAACTGCTAAGGTCATCAGTCCCTAAGCTTACACACTATTTAACCTAAATTATCCTAAGTACAAACACACACACCCATACCCGAGGGAGGATTCGAACCTCCGCCGGGACCAGCCGCACAGTCCATGACTGCAGCGTCTAAGACCGCTCGGCTAATCCCGCGCGGCTCGTCGTTTTCTCCTGACTTTGCCCCTTCTGATTACCTCCTATTCTGGGCAATGAAGAAACCTCTGCAAGGACATCATTTAGCAGAGTTCCAGGACATGCCAGGAGATGTCCTGTGGTGAGCGCGACAGATTCCAGAAAAGTGTTTAGAGGATGGTTCTTTTTTTTTTTTTCTTTCTTTCCCTCCATTTCTTCCCTCGCCGATTCTCCAGAGAACCTCCTCACTCCTTCCGTTATCAGCCCACTGAATTTTAAACATTCTTCTATAGCGCCACACCTCAAGTGATTCGATTCTCTTCTTTTCCGGTTTTCCGACAGTCAATGCTATAAAATGCTGTGTTCCAAATGTACATTCTCAAAAATTTCTTCCTCAAATTAAGACCAATGTTTGACACTAGTAGACTTCTCTTGGACAGTAATGCCATTTTTGCTTGCATTAGTAAGTTTTTTTATGTCCTACAGAATTTAAACAACCCAAGTCAGGAAAATTTGTTTGGTGTGGCAGCTATGGCAACAGTTGTTTTCCAACTTGTATGAGGAGTAGAGTGGTGGTGTTGCAAGAGTACTTTTCGTCGAATACTCGCACCCTGTTCCCACAGAAACCACGACGTCCACCGTTCTCCTCGATTAAAACACTCCATGTTGTCCGGTCACGTTATTCGAATAGCTGGGAAAAGGAGCCGCATTGTGCAGGGATTACAATTATAATTATTGTCTTGTAACCTACAGTTATAACAAAGTGCTGTGTACTTCCAAATGTAATGACGAATCAAATGGCGCTCCTTGAATAATTGCTAGTAACTTCCAACAGCAACAGGAATAATTGCGAAATACAAATATACACATCAAAAAAAGTTCCGCATCACCCCAGTTCCAAGAACTCCTGAAGATAGACGTTGACTGTGGGTATTGTATCACAGACACAGTCAGACTGTTCAGAGATGTCACTAAACCCGCCCAAAGATGTCAACAACCATGCATGACCAGCGTGTATCAGACGGAATGGGCCTGACAGCCGAGCAGTTCCAGTCGTTCAGCCAGGAAGGAAGTAGTCGTTGTCTGTAGTCAGCCACGCGTCCGCATTGTTACTTTGTGCGAGGAATGGCTCTCAACAAGGGACGTGTCCAGGCGTCTCGGAGTGAAGCAAAGCGAAGTTGTTCGGACATGGAGGAGATACAGAGAGACAGGAACTGTTGATGACATGCCGTGTTCAGGCCGCCCAAGAGCTACTACTGCAATGGATGGCCACTACGTATGGACAAAGGCTCGGAGGAACCCTGAGAGCAACGCCACCATGTTGAATAATGCTTTTCGTGCAGCCACAGAACGTCGTGTTACGACTCAAACTGTGTGTAGTAGGCTCCATGATGCGCAACTTCACTCCCGACATCCATGGCGAGGTCCCTCTTTGCAACCACGGCACCATGCAGCGCGGTGCACAAGGGTCCAGCAACATGCCGAACGAACCGCTCAGAATTGGTGTCACGCTGTCTTCACCGATGAGTGTCGCATACACTTTCAACCAGACAGTCATCGGAGACATGTTTTGAGGAAACCCGGTCAGACTGAATGCCTTAGACACACTGTCCAGCGAGTACAGCAAGGTGGAGGTTCTCTACTGTTTTGGGATGGTATTATGTGGTGCCGACGTACGCCGCTGGTGGTCATGGAAGGCGCCGTAACGGCTGTACGATACGTGAATGCCCCCCTCCGACCGTTAGTGTAACCATATCGACAGCCTATTGGCGAGGAATTAATCTTCATGTACGACAATTCACACCACTATCGTGCACATTTTGTGAATGACTTCCTTCAGGATAATGACATCGCTCGACTAGAGTGGCCAGCATGTTCTCCAGTCATGAACCCTATCGAACATGCCTGAGATGGATTGGAAAGGGCTATTTATGGACGACGTGACCCACCAACCACTCTGAGGGATCTACTCCGAAACGCTGTTGAGGAGTGGGGCAATATGGACTAACAGCGCCTTGATCAACTTGTGAATAGTACGCCACGACGAATACACGCATGCATCAGTGCAAGAGAACGTGCTACTCGGTATTAGAGGTACCGGTGTGTACAGCAATCTGGACCACCACCTCTGAAGGTCTCACTGTAAGATGGTACAACATATAATGTGTGGTTTTCATGAGCAATAAAAAGGGCGGAAATGATGCTTATGTTGATCTCGATTCCAGTTTTCTGTACAGGTGTAACCATATCGTGCTTTCTTCTAGTTATTAGGTGAATTCCTTGTAAAGACGACGTATGAGCAATTTTGATTTTTACCAAAGTTCTGCCATGAAGTCGAATTTTTCTGCCGACAAGATGTCCAGAGGATGTCGCCCCTTTACCCCGTGGAGAGGCGAAGGCTGGACGCTTAGCCTGGCCGTTGCCGATACAAGGTCTTCTTTCTTTCTTCCAGTAGGGCGAATAGTCTGTTAGTCCAAATTTTCTGGAATGAGGAACTCCTGACGGGAGTCATTTTCACACCGCAGGTGTACCACTCCTGGAGGTTGTCAACGTAGGGCGCACTTCTCTTGTCTGCGAGGGCGACCTGTCGGTTACATTTGGGCAGAGGGACATTGTGATAGTGTGCTCTTTGGGTGGTGGTTATCTGTAAGCTTGTCATTTTCTTTCTAGAGACGCTTGGCTGTTATTTCGATTTTTTTCTTTGGAGGGGGAATTGTGACGGTGTTCTCCTCTCATGTCGTTGGGTTACAATAATCCACGAGCTTTGACTGGCCGATGTTAGCTTAGACCAATGGTTCCCAACGTTTCTTAAACCATAATCCCTGAAAGCAATTGCACATTAACTAGTACCCCCACCCTCTTTTCCTCGCCATCTATTACCCCCTTCCTCCCCCACATTATCATCAAGTTAAGCACGTAATTAAACTGTAGAAGAAAAGACATTTCTTGAAACACTTTTATTTTTAAAATGATGAAAGATGAATGATATTTAGTTTGTGTGTGTGTGTGTGTGTGTGTGTGTGTGTGTGTGTGTGTGTGTGTGTGTGTAAAGCATGAATGACGAAGCAGGTCCAACACGCAACTCCTTCTCAGATAACAAAACAGTGTGGGTAGACAGTTGTTACAAAACGTACTTCCTCTGCATTACTCCTCTCCATTGCGGTACTTGGTTGACCTCGAACCCCATTTAAAATCAACCTAGTTAAAATATGTGTGCTATACTTACTTTTCGTAAATCGCTTCATCGCTGCAGTCCTTGCTTCTGAAATGGTAGTACCTGGAAGACTTCAGGCTGCTTATGTTTTGTGTCTGACTATAGCCACTAATAGTAATAATAATAGGATTTACACCACTATAGTTATCGGGGCTATGAGCCCGGACCGTCAGGGACGCGTCTTTCAAACATCTTTGGAGTACCACAACTTTCTTTCTACGTTTTTTCTCCATTTTCAATCAAATGTTTGAGAACAATATTGAAGAGTACGATATATCTGAAGAGTTAACAATTGGATATCGTTATTGAAAGATGTAAACCGATAACCGAAACATGTGTCGTACGTAGTAACTCTGCTTAGCGTTCACAGTTGATATGTCTCTTCATATTATATCACACAGGCTGTAACGATGTAAACGGTAAACCCGCTCCGTCGTCTTTTATCATATGCAGGTTGTTTGCACTGCGAAATTAAATGTCAACAAGTTGAGGGATTTTTTTCGATTCAGCTAGGCTCGCTGCTATTTGGACAGCTGACATTCGAGAGCACTCATTAAAAATCAAGAGCTTCAGAAGACAAAGAGTAAACTCTGCAGAACAAAGCAGTGCCAGACATTTTCAAACGATAGACTCTGCAAATAGAAAGAACTACAAACATTTCCACAGGCGTTTCGCCGTCATCTTCTTCTTTGCTTCTTCTGTGTAAGCTACCCACCACAGATTTGGAAACAAATGAAAACTAATACAGGTTTCATTGTTTACTTATTCTTCAGGTGAACTACCAACTCATCTATGCATATCATCCAAAACAGCAGCAAACTCGTAAACGAATTTTGATACGTAAAACGTGTGTAACAAATTAAGTAGTTTCTAATGCTAGCTCTGGAGCTTCGGTGTCTGTCAGAACAATAAAATATATGAGAGACCCAAACTGCGTTTATACCACGAACACTTAAGTGTTACATCTGCTGAAATTTCACTACAACTTTATAAAAATTCATTTGCTCAGAGTACTTATATATACTGGATTTCAATAAAAAACGCATTACATTATTAAATATCCGTATCTTTTCTCGAAGCCAATGAATTTCTACAGTATTTCTTGTTGCCCATTGGTTCATCTTTTTACAAGCAGAGGTCTCCAGTTGTTAATATTGTCCCACTGCTACATTTCTGTCTCGGGCAGTAATTAAATCGATAGAGCTACACAATGGCCTCAAGAATAACACACCGAATGATTTATAGCAGAGATTCCTTAATTTTTTATTTTAAAGTGCGGGGTGTAACGGGTGTAAGTGCAGACATTTCTGTTGGTAACTGAGGACGGTTTACTGAGCGACATTACATCAGCATTTATGTCATTTGCAGACTAATAATTATACCTATTACAAGCAATACATTTGTAAGTTGGTTAGTACCGTCAAGTATGTGTGGTAAGAGCAAGCCATTAATCTTTATTTTCCTTGGGCAGCAGGGCAAGTGTTGAAGTATGGACACACAACGAAAAACTGTTAGTCTGTACCGACAGGTGTGGTCAATTTAGTGGTGCAGTTATGACCATGCAGAAAACATCAGGTGGTAAAGTTTGTGACATCTTCGTGGGAAAACGTCGACGAGCAGAAAAGGACAACCAACACACTGATGTGTATGTACGTATATTAAGATACCTCATATAAAAATACCTGCACTTGTACCTTTTACACCATATAGATATAACTTAAATTTTGCATTAAACGCTAAGAACTTTTACATTGATACCAGGTTGAAACCATTGTTGTTGTTACCGTGAAGAAGAAAAAAACAATATTTCCAGTTTTAATTCTTCAGTTTACTGCATATAACCGCCTGAAAATCTTCCATGAATCAATTAACCGTATCTGTGTCGAAAAGTCTTCTGCTAAAAATCACTCTATAATTATTGAGCAAAAATATTACGGCTGCGGGTTCTGTGGTCGATTTTCAATAGTACTATAAATGCACTCCGCATCATAGCCCAAACTAGGTTAAAGAACAGAAATGCGTAAAAACGCAACAGTATCAGTCTCTACTATACGAAAAAACAACACTACTCTCTTCTCTGACCCTATGAAAGAAATCAGAAAGCTTCAAAAAACTTTTAAAAAAGCGTCAATGCTAAACAGGAGTTTGTCTCGCTGGCCACATACCGTGTGTGTGAGTGTGTGTGTGTGTGTGTGTGTGTGTGTGTGTATGTGTGAGGCTGTCTGCGTCGCATTATCCACAGAATGACTTATTGTGTTGCATGCACTGGAATAAATAGTATGTTGCATTCAGCCATAGTATTTTGCACTTAGCTACACACACACACAAACACACACAAGTGATGCGGTCGGTGTTCACACGCAATGGATGTTGTTGCACGACTTGTGCGGATAATTTGAAAATGGCCTGGAAAAGTCCAAAACTAGTCATCAGTTAATAAAGACAAACTTCTGTGTATCTTTCACGATTTTTTTTACAATTTTACTGAAGCATTTAAAGCTGCTGACTTGTTGCCAACCTGCAAGCTGGAAATATGTAGAAATCGGAATGCTTGTTTGTTCAGTGTTCAAAAATTTTGTACACTAAAACAACTTACATAATTTTAGCAAACTTAATTTCCTAGCAAACTGTTCGTGTAGAGTGAAGATAATTCTTATGGTGAAGATAGCCAGTCACATTCAGTTTCTGCACCTGATCCTGGACGTTATGCTTCCAAGAAAGCTTCTCATCTACCCTCAGTCGTGAGAATTTAAAATGGGCGATTTCATTTTTTTTACCACCTTCGGAGCGTAATATTTCATTTTTACAAAAGTTCGATGTTAGAATCTATGGACTTTGCATTTAGATCTAGTTATGCGTCAATCCGTTCTCTGAAAGCCACATGCTGATTTTACTCTCTTTTAGCTACGTCGTTTATACAGGAATGTCTATTTTCACCTGAGCAACGGGTCAGGTGTTGTAATTCATACAACTGGGGCGCAAAACGTTTTAGTTACATACTGACAGGGCGATTCCCCTTAGTAGTGCAGTTCCGACTGTGCAGGAAACATCAGGTACTAAATTATATTACTTGTTTATTAGAAGTAGAGGAAAAAAAGTTAACACACTGAAGTGGATACATGTTAGAGCACTAGTGATCACAATATCTGCGCTTTTGCCAAACACCCTTTATGACATTCTGTGTCTTAAACAACAACGCTTTTGCTATCTGCAAAGGAAACGATTTTTGTGTCATGTGTAACGTTCACTGGCAGATAATCAAGAAAAGCAATGGACTCAATACACAAGTCTGTATCATCCCCCACTTTACACGAGGCCAATCAGATTCAAACCTATTCCTTATTCACTGACGCTGGAGGAGAACCAACTGCTTCGTACTCTCCGGGTAATAAGTGAACTTTGTTTAGCCTCTTTCCTAAACTCTTAACGTACCAACGTACGCAAAGGTACTACCTGATTCACGTAATAAAATGCTTTTATTAAACCAAAAGAATACCTACAGCCCTCAACGTATCATTTAGCGCTGTTAGTACCTAACAAATACAAGAATAAACAAAGATTTTGTGTGTACTCCCTTACTGAAGTCAAACTGTAGCTGACAGCAAATTATGTACACTGATCATCATAATTCGGCTTGAAGTTCCATCGTATCAAATGGTTCAAATGGCTCTGAGCTCTATGGGACTCAACTTCTGAGGTCATTAGTCCCCTAGAACTTAGAACTAGTTAAACCTAACTAACCTAAGGACATCACACACATCCATGCCCGAGGCAGGATTCGAACCTGCGACCGTAGCAGTCGCGCGGTTCCGGATTGAGCGCCTAGAACCGCGAGATCCATCGTATCCATGGGTGTAATTACTCTTAGTAATGTAATAATTAATTCAGTTTTCACTTCGCTTGTAATGTAGTTGTGCGAGAACACCAGACTTCAAGAGTCCTGTACTGTTACCTGCACCGATAAAATTTTGATTTATCTTGCCGACTGTTGCCAAGAAGTGATTATTAAGTGTTTGGCACAACCCTCACCTTCACACAAGAGATGTAAGCTGAACACCCACATTGAGCCTTAAACCTATTTTAATATTCACTACGTAGTTTTAATTTTTTCTATTTCTTGGTGGAATATATAGTCTTAGCCTCTCTGGTAACATTCGTCTGCACTTAGCAGTATCGTCAGTTTTAAAATTCAGTTACTCTGCTCTGAATGTCTTCATATTATATCGCAACTTCCATTTTCTCCTACGCGATATTCTAATGCCGTTAGTTCTCCAGGTAGGTTGCTTATTAGTACCGCATATGCGCCTGCACTTTGTAAGTGGGTAGGAGCTGTTTAAGAAAGAGATAAAGGTTTGAAGAAATGTATTGTATTTGTCATTCTAGTCGTCTGGATTGCAAAATTCTTGCCAAGGTAGCCCTTCGAGCTTGGCTTTAAATGTTTGCGTTGCAAAACTTTGTGATAGATTCTGCCTTGATTTCTTTCAGTATTACTGACAGTCTGACAGTTTGCTACTAATTGTCCTCACCTTATGTCGATCAACCAGAGAACAATCTATGAAGTTACTGTGATCGAGCTGCTATTTCTCAGAATTCGAGTATAGTGCGTTGTAATCTTCAAGTAAATATGTTAACTTTTTTTTTCTCTCGAGAATCAGTCAGGAAGCTTATATTTAAATCCCTAAACAGAATTATCTCATGTCATTCTTTTGGACCTGATCCAACATGGCGTCAAGACTGTGGAGGAAAATCCTGTAGTCTGAATCAGAGGATCTGTAAAAGCGTATAAGAAAAACATTTTTCCTTGAAAATTCAAACTCTCCTACATACAATTAAAATATCTGGTTTTATGTTTTGATATGTGTAATCTCTTAAATAAGACATTAAATTTAGCATAAATGGCCATTCCTCCATCTGGAACGAACCCTTTGCATAGAAATCAGGTAAGGAGTACTCTTCAAAAGAGTTCTGAGTATTTCTTAGCTATTTAAATGATGCTCTGAGATGCAAACAACGTCAGTATCAAGATCTATTAGCAATAAATCTGCTTTGCCTTCAATTCCCTAATATTTTCATGAAGTAACCTTACTGCAACCGCTTCATCTGTATTCTTCACTCACATACAGCATACACTGCTGTGCTTCACTCTTTCAGAAACTTCTTTCGAAATTCCATGTCAGTATCGGCTTCGGATATCTTACGTAATCCTGCTTTGTAGACAGAAGATGCGTTTCTCGTGTTCGTTTCCAAGACTGATATTAAGCAGCTATTTTTTCTTCTTTATGCTACTCACCACCTTTATTTTTACTTTGTTTGTTCTGAACCGTATTAAATGCTGAGCATGCTGTCGAATTCTTCAACAGGCTTTCGAAGTTTTCATTCCCTCATTCAGAGGTACATTGTCTTCAGCGAACATTAAATTTGGTATGTCTCCCCAGTTCATATTTATTTCTGTCGTATTCTGCACAAACCTACCGCGAAGGTCTCGGCTTCCCATATATAAAATTAAAGGTCCTCGAATAATTTTTCGACACCTTATGAGAGAACATTTTTAGTTCGTACAAACCGCACAGAGTATGTCCTCATTAATCACTACTGATAAGACAATGAACCTGAGCCTCGCTAGCCACCATGTGGTATACAGAATTTTGTATTTATCAAGAATTTCTTTTGGAGGAAGTTCAGAGTATGGCTCAAATGTCTCTGAGCACTATGGGACTTAACTTCTGAGGCCATCAGTCCCCTAGAACTACTTAAATCTACCTAAGGACATCACACACATCCATGCCCGAGGCAGGATTCGAACCTGCGACCGTCGCGGTCGCTCGGTTCCAGCCTGAAGCGCCTAGAACCGCTCGGCCACACAGGCCGGCGCCCCCCTCTCTCTCTCTCTCTCTCTCTCTCACACACACACACACACACACACACACACGCACACGCATCATAAGATGCAGATACTCCGGCGGCGGAGGCCAGTTCTATCGCAGGCAGCGTATACGACTCAACGGTCTCCATGGAAGCTACGACGAGACTGTGCCACCGGCCCCTTGTCCTCCATTTGCGCTCTGAGTCTTTCCCTTGGGAGCCTAAGATACCCCACTTTACCAATAGTCACACAGAATCCTTAATTTACTGAACCACAGCTGATGTGACATCATTGACAAACATGAAAGCCAGAATGTGCGCAAAAAATCGACTTTTTACGATTCCGGGAAAGAACTCACTTTGCATGTCATATACACACGCGAGTTTTATTAAAATAGATATAAACACTAAAATATAACATATACATCCAATTATGGACCGTACACTGCTCCTGAGGCAGTGTGATTCGGTAGTAATACAAACTGTGATTGCCGAAGTTATTATCAGAGTATTGTTGATATTACACTACGCGTATCAGAGTGCCTCTCTTATAGCTCGTTTGAGAGAGAAGCTTATTTGTAGGAAGATTTGCAGGGCTTGCGCGTCGGAGCCCGGAAAGAACACTCCCCATAGGACCATCAAACGAAGTTTGCCGCGCGTGCCCCCTGTGTGGAGAGGTGGACGTGTGGCGGCGATTAGCGGGACAAACACCTGCAAGCGGCGACGTAAACACAGCCCGTGGTGCCCAGCCGGGCACGTTCCCCCTGACGTCACAGGCGGATCGACCGCGCAGTCAGCGCTGCCTGTCCACTGATTCCAGCCTAATCCCGTGCAGCAAACGAGGGCTGCCAGCGGTGGATAAAAAGTTCCTTGTAAAAGAGTTCCGCCCGTATTTTAGAACTTGATGTTCTAGTGCCTGGATAGTACCCTATCACATGACGGAAGGTATGACGGAAATTTCAACAACGTATTAGTAACGGAAGGGCTGCTATCCAGAAATTAAATCTTGTTCGTTGTTCCCCAAAGTGAGTTTAACGGTTAAATCGTGAATATACAAATTCATCTTAGCACCAATAACAAGTTTTGAGACTGAATGTTGGAAACTCACAGAAATAAATAAAAAGGATACTTGGAGCTTTAGAAATGCACCTCTTGAAATGAACATGAAAAACTTCCCTACTTGGGCGCATAAAAATAAGAAATAAGAGAAAGGACGCAGTATTACGGATGGGATAGAACAAAGACAGTTAGGATGGTTCGGGCATGTCACAAGAATGGAAGAAGACAGAAGAAAGCACTTTCATGGCAACGTCCTGGAAGTAGAAGAAGAGGAATACCACTGAAAGGGTGACTAAGGAGTACCCAATAAGTGACGGTGAGTAGTAGAAGAGGATTAGAAATTCTTCCAATCCATATGTAGCATACAGCAAACCAGTGCTTAACAGTATTGGTTAAAAACAGTCTTGGTTTTAATTTTAGTTTTTTATTTTTCAACGACACGTTTCGCATTATTTAGGCATCTTCAGGTTATCTTAATTTGGTATTTATTAGAAGAATCCATTAGTCAGTGTAGCCAAAGGGCATCTTCGAATATACCAGGCCAACATCGCCTTCGTTAAACTCAGTAAAAGCTTTTCTAGATGGACGCGAGTGACACCAAGATCTGCATAACGCGTTCCCGTTCGTAGGAGAGAGTAACAGAATAAGATGGGGGCTCAGGTAGTAAGTGAGTTTAGTGAAGGCGGTTTTGGCCTGATATATTCGACGATGCCCTTTGGCTACACTGACTAATGGATTCCTCTAAGGAATACCAAATTAAGGTAACCTGAAGATGCCTAAATAAGGCGAAACGCGTCGTTGGAAAATAAAAAAATAAAATTGCAACCAAGACTTTTTTAACCAGTACTGAAGAGGGCTAGGATAAATGCGCGAACGAGGAGTTTGGCGACAAAGATGCGAGATCCGATGACAGCTGTAGAACGCCCGCAACAAGAGAAGATCCAACTTCTCTGTCCGTTCATTCGTGACAGCTTTACGGTTTGAGCCATCCACACATTATCGGTTTTGGTTACCTACAATAACTGTTCTGCCTTGCGCAACTGCGGCCGAATAAATACTTCTTAAACTTCCATTATATAAAGTGATTTTTAAATCTCCATTATATTGTACAAGTAATTTCTTAGCTCTGCTACACCTATCTCTTCTGCTATAATGTACATCGACTCTAATTTAGTGGCAAGTTTGTGGCTCCTACTGACACGAGTATAAGACATGTACTGTCAGGAATTTTCAAAAATTTCATCCGCTTTCACAAGTCTATAACTTCTACATGAATGAAAATAGAAACTTGAGGTCAATTTTAACGTATGCATCTAAAATAAAAGTTTACCTTAGTGCCCGTTGTAAGCTGCCGGTTAACTATATTTGCGTACGTATTTATTTTTTTCATCCATGTGATCAGGTTGAATATGGGCCTTCTTACATCAGAGGAGAAAATGTATTCATAAACATTAAACTTACGAATAATTCTGATGTCTGAAGTTCAATAATTAATAACAGTGAAGATAGTAAAAATAATATCGAAAGTACGGTTTATACCAGCCTTAAAAACATCTATTGAACAAAAAGTACAGTAACTCCATGGGCAGTGCAAGAATTGGAATACCAACTGCGACGGAGAAATGATAAGCTTATCACTGATAATAACAATTAATAATAATAATTTTGGAAATTTGTGGTAAGGTCTTTTGGAACGCAACTGCTGAGGTCATCGGTGCCTAAGCTTAATCTAACTTAAACTAACTTACGCTAAGGACAACAACGACACACGTGCCTGAGGGAGTACTAGAACCTCCGACGGGGGGAGCCGCGCGGGCTATGGCAAGCCACCCTTAGACCGCGCGGCTACCCCGCGTGGCTAATAATAATAGTTGCTGTAGATAATGCTAACGAAACCGTGAGAGTAGGTACAAAAGTGAGACTAATAAGATGATTATAAAACGGATAAATTCCAAAAGAATGTTTTAGCAAAGGGCTTTGGGAGCAGTGAAAGGGCTGCCCACATAGGAGAAAAATTACTTTCAAAGTGGTAAAAGTTGCGTTTAAATTAGAGGAAAATATTATTGTGCTACGATGTACTTCACTAGCCTTCTATTGAATCTGGAGATTACAGTTCTCTGACATCCGCAGATTATTATATAATAGATTTACTGCTACGGAAACGGTTTCAAAAAAGTAGGAGTGTAATAGACCGGGATCGGAAACTTTGCGTTGTAATTGGAATGACTGATCTTGCACTCTAGAAAGGTCGAAGAAGTACGTTGGAGCAGACACAGTGAAGTATCCAAAAATTGAAAATACACGTATTTGCGCAAGTATTTCTCTCACATGTAAAAGGAAGAGTTTTTAATCTTTTTCTAGTCTTATTTAGTACTTTAGGGAGAAGACGATGCCTTATTGCAACTTGTAACTGATTTCACCCCAGTTTCGCTTTCCGTCCATCATTACTTCCAGATTCTTCATATGATAAGAGACAGTTCTTTCCATGACGATTTGTTATATGAACATTAAGCATGATGGTGTTGGTAGTATTTGGTCTCCTAATGGTAGAGACATCCTCAGAGACTAAATGAGTTGGAAAACCAGCTAATCAAGTGTTTATAGGCTATGTAGAGATAAATACCAGCCATAAAACCGTGCATTGTAAGGTAAATGTAAATTTATTTTTTTTTGGACTCTGGATAAGTCTAGACTCTCACCAGTTTATGGGGAAAGATCCTAAAAGGAAACTGAATTATTCATCTTTAAAAATCTTAAAACCAGTTTTTACTAAACAATTTCTTATGAATTGATGGTGTTCACAGTGAATGTAGACTGTTCAAGCCATGTAAGCTGTTTTGTGGTCCTTTATTGGGAACACTACCGATTTCACACCGTTACAGGCGCATCCTCAGGTGATGCATAGTTAATTAAAATGCATTTTTTAGAATAAAATTTTACTAAAAAAAGGGGAAAACGTTATAATTTTTTTACAATATTTGTCGAACATACAGTAACTTAAAAACTGTGAATTTGAAGCCAGTACTGACATCATTATCGCTCAAACAATCGGGAAGGCACGATGTCCGTAGTTCAGTGGTAAATCTAAAAATGTTAATCCGTTATAGGTTGTTCTCGATCGTAAAATTGGCATCGAACACCACTATGTGAATGTCAAACTGGTCACATGGGATGATAAGACCTAATAAATATAATTTAAGCCATTAAAATTTATGGCTAAAGCGTGTAAAAAAACTTCAACAGTGTTCGCGGTCATGTAACGTCTGCTGTTTCTGAGAAAGTAAATAACAGCAACCTACCAAAAGTACTGAAGCATTTAAGAATCACTCACCATTAAAAAATGTGAGAACAGTGACTAGTGATTACGCCGTTGCTGTCCACTGGAAACTAGTGGTGTTATACGAGAAGCTTATATTGGCAAACATTCATCCCGAGTTTGATACCTTCAATCATGCGATTCCCTGTGACGGAAAATTATGAAAAAGAATGAACCTGTGTCAAGAGACCGTTTGCACTATATCTTACCGAGAGTTACGGTAAACCAACGGCAAATGCCATAAAAGTGATAGTAACGCTACTTACAGGGATTTTCCGCAGAGGCCTTAATAAATAGTAAAAAGGTATTCCTGTAATGCGTGTTTGCTCCGGCAGACGTATAACCAGTACGGGAAACACCCGCGGCGCAGCAGTGTTGCGTGCGGTAGACTGGGTCCAGGGAAACTCACCCGAAATAGGACTTGCCTTATGACAGTGAAGAACCACGCATGTGTGAAATGATATATAGCGATGAGCCAGAAGGGATGTAACTCATCGAAGTACGGCCATCGTATTACAACGTGGTGGTATCAGTATCACACCTCACCTCTGAAAGTGGGTGATGGTGGAAGCCCCAGAACCATAATGGCCTGTATGACGAAACAGCGACGACACCGTCGTTGCAGAGGCACGTTCGTTGATAATGCGACCTGCACGCGTTGTATGTAATACGGGTAGTGTGCCACTTGGCGTGGAGAATTTCCCACGCTGTCGTCTGGCTGGCTTACTCTATATTGGCGAGCCATCTGCCTAGGGACTTTGTCGAAGATCTTTTATTCGTAACTTCAAGAGGGTGTACCTGCCCTGGAAAGCATTTCAGTCTTTATGGCAAACTGTTTGCTTCTTATCATCCCAGGGATCGGCTCCTGCAGTTTGTAGCCATTTAGCAGAACTCAGCGCAGTATCTCGTGAGAGTTGACAAATCATAACTTGCCGTTCTCCTTATGGAGTACGGTAAGTTCTCATTAGAGAAACAGCTGCAGTAACTAATGTATGACCTACAGATGACCGAATACACAGATTGAGACCGACAGCCTTCTTATAACTGTAGCAGTCTAGACATACCAGAGACATCTGCGTTATATTATGAAATTCCATCTGTGTTAGTTTTCACTGCCTGTGCAACTGCCCTCTTTGCCACAAAGCCTTCCTTCAGTGACGTACGCACGCATCCCTCTCCCCTGAACTGTATCCGGACGACCAAACCTCTCGCTTCCGCTTTCGAGGCAGTATCGGGTTGTCAGACAATCGACTCTCCAATCGCATCGATCTCTCGAATCGTGCCGGGCTCTCGGCAGCGCCCCACCCTGGCGCCCCAGCGATCCGCGCTCTGCCGACACTGAATATTACATTTATCAAGCGCCAATGCCATCGACTTCCGCCTCGAGATTGCTCTCCGGGACCTCTTGACGTCTATCTGCTTTCTTTCCTGTCGACATTTCCTGTGTTAACAGCGCTAGTCTCCCGGCAGGCAGACTGCTTGCAGTTAAAGCTATCCTCATAGCTCACTGAAAACCCTCCAACATAAACGTTCCTCTTTCGTTCTCTTTCTTTCTTTCTTTCTTTCTTTCTTTTTTTTTTTTTTTTTTAATGGAGATATTGTTCCAACTGGCGATTCAACATTCTGCTATCTAAACTCAAGGTTATATAATGGCTCATATTTTTTTCAGCAAACAATATTTTCATTATATATACCGTTATCCATGACCATTAACCGTTTTCTTCTGTTACAAGTTATACCATCGTTTCTCATGCAGTAAAATTCTTAAAAGAATCATAAGTGACTCCATGAACTTGTCAATATCAGTATATCACTTATTAAACAGTAAAGAAAAGTTTAGACGTCTGTGTTAATGCTTTAGCGGTCCTACATAATCTTCCCGGCCTCCTTCCCCCCCTATCCCACTCCGCCGTCGCCTCCCACGGTCCACCGACTACAACGAACAGAATGTTCTTACAACCATGTGAAAGTCCTTTTGTGGGATATTGTTAAAACCTCGCGTCACATGGGCTTGAATGTCGTTTAAGTTGTTAATACGTCATCTTTAATGTGTGTTCCTAAACATTGTCATTATGTGGTATGTATAATGATAACACCAAGTCTCGTCACATGATGACTTTTCCAGAAAATAACTATTCGCATTTTGAAATTTGGCCAAGTTGTGAAATGTGTCAACGCGCCATTTTTTTCTTCGGGAGTCAGGGTGTGCGCCGCATATTTTGTACACACTTTTTTCTTCTGCAAATCATTCCGGAGTATTAGAGATGTTGCTCTTTTGCGATTTGTGATCCAACAATGTTGACCCACTGTGGTAGCATGTACACTGCATATCACTGCCTGTTCATAAATGATTGATGTAAACGCATCTGTTGTTTGCAGGCTTTAGTTAAACTGCTACCTTACTTACTGCTTTGAAGTTGAAACAAAAGGAAAAAATCTATTTTCGAAATATGTCGTCAAACATGCATTTTCTATTTGAATTGGAATACCTATTTATGTTCCAGATGCCGTTCACCAAATAAGGAATATTTAGTGGATTTAATCGAGAGTAATACAGTCTTTTTACATGCAATATTCTGTTTCTGTGCTGATCATTTTTGAAACACAGCTTACGACCAACTTAGAGAAAGAAGTGATGACACTTTCTGCAGGACCTGACCATCATTTTCAGGACAATGCTCAAGCATGTACAGTGCAAGCTCTTACTGATTTGTTTGACTTATGGATGCTGCTAAGTGCCATACCACCTACTGCACTCCCCTGACTTAAGCCCTGGTGAGTTGAACTCGGTTTCTAAACTGAAGGAAACACTTCACGGCATTCGTTTCAGAACTGCTACAAATTCGTCGACCAATAGTCCGCGCCGCTCGAACTGCCAACACAAGTGACACTGCTAACAGTATCCTACGACTTCCACATCCCTGGCAACGGGTTATACAGAATGCTGGTGACTACTTTGAAGGCTAGTAAAACTTTGAAACACGTATCTATTTTGTACGAGCTGTAAATAAATAGTTGCCACTATTAAAGTTCCAACCCTCCAACAAACAAGTGTAACATGTTGCAGATAAGTGGGTGGAAAAATCCTTTACCAATCTATTACACACAGTATTTTCTTTCTTGACAACCTGAAAATTGTTTTGACAAGACTGAAACTGATGCCTGGTGACTAGGATCACTACAGTCAAAAGGCCTTACAGGATAGTAGCTCGAAGGGGATTATGTCAGATTGAGCGGGTAACATCTCCCGAAAGAGGATAGCTTGTCACTGTGACTTTATCCATTAGTGCAAATGGGAACATAGTGCCTCCATTTTTCATTTTCCCTGGGGTTAACTTCAAGCCCCAATTTATTATAGACTGTACTGTTGTGAGCAATTTTAGTGTCCATACCTCAGCGTGGATGACAGAAACTACCTTCTTCAAAGATATGCAACATTTTCCGTTACATGTTCGTACTAATTGACAATCATAGTTCCCATTTATCAGCTGAAGTCTTCGATTTTTTCAAGGAAAATGGTGTGACACTTTTATATCTCCCAGCTCACTGTAGTCACAGACTACAGACTTTAGACTGAAGGGTATACGGCCTCTCAAAGAAGTATATAAACTCAGCTTGCGACGCGTGGGTCACAGTAAACGAACGATCAATAACTACACTGCTGGCCACCGTAAATGCAACACCAAGAAAGACAAGAGGTAGCACAACAAGATTTATTTTGTAGATAACATGTTGACCAAGTATCAAATGATTACGTTTACATACGTCTGTGACATGTGGTGCCTGCCAGAATCAGTAGCCAGAGTAGCCGCCATTGTTGGAGATCACCGCTGCCACACGTCTCGGCATTGAGTCAAAGAGACGTTGGATGTGTTCCTGGGGTACAGCAGCCCAAGCAGCTTCCACACGTTGACAAAGATCATCTGGTGTGGCAGCTAGGGATGTAATCTGGGTCACTCGTTGAGCAACCATGGACCACATGTTTTCTATCGGCGAAAGATCCGGAGACCGAGCCGGCCAGGGAAGCAATTCAATCTGGCTATTGATGAAGAACCTTTGGACAATGCGTGTCACGTGTGGTCGCGCATTATCCTGTTGAAATATGGCTGTGGCCGAGCCCTGAAGGTAAGGAAGGACAACTGGCTCCAGCACCTCGGATATGTAGCGCCGGCTATTTAAAGTACCGGCAATGCGTACTAGAGGCGTGCGAGAGTAATATCCAATACCGTCCCATACCATAATACCCGGTGCAAGACCAGTGTGGCGGTGCATAATGCAGCTGTCCAGCATCCTCTCTCCACGGTGTCTCCACACTCGAATCCGACCATCGTGGTGCTGCAGACAGAAGCGTGCCTCGTCAGTAAAGACAACGTCATTCCATTCTGCCGTCCACATCCGTCTGTCATCACACCATTGGCGACGGAGACGTCTGTGGTTCTGCGTCAATGGTAGACGAAGCAATGGACGTCTTGCGGACAGACCACTCTGCTGTAAACGGCGTCGAATGGTACGCGCAGACACTGAATGATGCGTTACAGACGCAATGTGCTGTGCTATGGTTCGGGATGTCACTGAGCGATCCGTCACTGCCATGCGCACAATTTGCCTATCAGCACGTGCAGTGGTGCACCGAGGTGAATGCGATCGACCACGTCGGTCCGTCGTACCCTCCTGCATCCAACGGTCACATATCCGCATTACAGTTGTTTGGTTTCGTCCAACACGACTAGCGATTTCTCTGTATGATAATCCACAATCTCGGTAAGCCACTATCCCTCCTCTGTCGAACTCGGATATTTGATCAAAAGATGTTCGCTGTTGTCTACGATGCGTAACTGATCGTCTTGTGAAACAACCACAAGGTAAACACACGTGCCGAACGTACACTCGTCGAAATCGCCAAGCCTTAAATGGCGCTATGAGGTGGCGCCACAGGCGCGTGTGATGTGCGTCTGCGCTGAAATTCTAATCAGTTGCATATCTCATCGCTGCAAACCCATGGTGTAAATTTCACTTGATTCGGATGCTTCCTTCAGGGTGTTGTATTTACGGTGGCCAGCAGTGTATATATGACCTCCCAAATATTGTGAAAACTGCAAACTGCACTACCAAATTCAACTGCTGAAGCTGGCACTTCAAGCTCAAGAATACAATGGTAGGCCTATTTTGTCAATAACAACTCCTGTTAAACGTCATATCTCGTGAACAACAGTGCTTACCAACGCCTGAAGAAGTCAGATCATTTGAGAAATCGCAACAACGAAAGAAAGGCAGAAAAGAAACAAATAAGAACTTCACCAGTACTGACAGACACACCAGTGAAAGACGCGTTACAACGCGAACAACAAGCCTCCAAAGAGAGAAAAAGAAAACGCTTTAAAGAGAGATACTGATATTCTGCGCAAAGGTGGCTCTGGACATAATAGAGCTCCTCAAATGAAGAGCAGAAGAAAACGCATTTGTAAGAAGATTCTTCAATATGAAGGAGATGAAGATGAGGATGCCCCTCTTCTTAGGTGTCTTAAACCATTTCCTCACAGTAATGAAGGCGATGAATGGATTCAATGCACAAGTTTCAGGAGATGGGCACATCTGTCCCATGCAAAATATAACCTGAAAGGACGCTTTTATTAATATTTGAACTGTGAAGATCCTGTCGGACAGTCAGACTAAGACCTAAAAAAGTTCTGGAAATGCTTGTCTGTGAAACTGTTATTGTAACAATGATAACACAATTTATAATTATAGTTTTCGTCATAAAACCCTAAGAATTTCTATTAAAATAAACTGTGAGTATTACAGTTGAAACTTATTCAATGAAATTACCAATGTCATGAATAATTAAATGATAAAGTCATATGGGCTAGCTTCCACCAACTGCTGGGCCAACGTACCCCATGGGTGTGGTATGTAGGCCTAGATGGTGTTACTGTACTAAACATTTTTTGTGAATAGATAATCAGTGAGACGTCATAATTACTTATTTTAAAGGTAATGAAACTCTGTACCAATGTTTCCACATAAAAAGACCAATGGAAACATTCAAAATACAAGCTGGAAAATTCAAGAAAAGAAAGTGGACCTACCTGCCCTGGTCTCCCCTACAGTTCGCGAAGGGAACAGGAAGACCGTAAGGTATTCTGGTATACCACTTACATGTACGATGTACGCATGTAGCGTAAGATGGCTTGTGGACAGGAGAGGGTTGGGTTGGGGGTTGTTTGGGGAAGGAGACCAGACAGCGAGGTCATCGGTCTCATCGGATTAGGGAAGGATGTGGAAGGAAGTCGGCCGTGCCCTTTGAAAGGAACCATCCTAGCATTTGCCTGGAGCGATTTAGGGAAATCACGGAAAACCTAAATCAGGATGGCCGGACGCGGTATTGAACCGTCGACCTCCCGAATGTGAGTCCAGTGGCCAGAAGATCCTGAATTAAACGATGTCATTGACAAAATTTACCTCTACACTTTGACCCAACGTAACCGGCAGTTATTCTGTGACTTATACACTTACAAAGTATTAATCACAAGTCTCTCTCTCTCTCCCTCCCTCTCTCTCTCTCTCTCTCTCTCTCTCTCTCTCTCTCTCTCTGTGTGTGTGTGTGTGTGTGTGTGTGTGTGTGATCTTGAGTCCAGAGACGGGTTTGATGCAGCTCTCCATGCTACTCTATCCTGTGCAAGCTTCTTCATCTCCAAGTACCTACTGAAACCTACATCCTTCTGAATCTGCTTAGTGTATTCATCTCTTGGTCTCCCTCTACGATTTTTACCCTCCACGCTGCCCTCCAAAGCTAAACTGGTGATCCCTTGATGCCTCAACGTGTCCTATCAACCGATATCTTCTTCTAGTCAAGTTGTGGCTCTGAGCACGTTGGTACTTAACATCAAAGGTCATCATTCCCCTAGAACTTAGAACTACTTAAACCTAACTAACCTAAGGACGTCACACAACACCCAGTCATCACGAGGCAGAGAAAATCCCTGACCCCGCCGGGAATCGAACTCGGGAACCAGGGCGCGGGAAGCGAGAACGCTACCGCACGACCACGAGCTGCGGACTAGTCAAGTTGTGCCACAAATTCTTCTCCACAGTTCTATTCAGCACCTCCTCATTAGTTAGGTGATCTACCCATCTAATCTTCAGCACTCTTCTGTAGCACAACATTTCTAAAGCTTCTATTCTCTTCTTGTCTAAGCTATTTATAGTCCATATTTCACTTCTATACATGGCTACTATAGCAATAAATTTAAATTCATTACTAATTGCCGGCCGAAGTCGCCGTGCGGTTAAAGGCGCTGCAGTCTGGAACCGCAAGACCGCTACGGTCGCAGGTTCTAATCCTGCCTCGGGCATGGATGTTTGTGATGTCCTTAGGTTAGTTAGGTTTAACTAGTTCTAAGTTCTAGGGGACTAATGACCTCAGCAGTTGAGTCCCATAGTGCTCAGAGCCATTTGAACCATTTGAACCATTACTAATTATTTGACACATACTTCTACTAATTCTAGAATCAGCTCCATACAAATACTTTCAGAGACTTCCTGATACCTAAATCTGTACTTGATGTTAACAAAGTCCTCTTCTTCAGAAACGCTTTCCTTGCCATAGCCAGTCTACATTTTATATCTTCTCTACTTCGGTCATCATCAGTTATTTTTCTCCACTAATAGCAAAACTCATCTACTACCTTAAGTGTGTCACTTCATAATCTAATTCCCTCAGAATCACCTGATTTTATTCGACTACATTCCATTCTAAGTCGTGGGGTCAGTATTGCCTCACGTGTTCCAACATGTCTACGGAATCCAAAGTGATCTTCCCCGAGGTCAGCTTCTACCAGTTTTTCTATTCGTCTGTAAAGAATTCGTATTAGTATATTGCACCCGTGACTTCCTAAAATGATTTTCGGTAATTTTCACACCAGTCAACACCTGCTTTCTTTGGGATTGGAATTATGATATTCTTCTTCAGGCCTGAGGGTATTTCGCCTTCTCATACATCTTGCTCACCAGATGATAGAGTTTTGTCATGCCTGGTTCTCCCAAGGCAATCAGTAGTTCTAATGGAATGTTGTCCACTCCTGGGGCCTTATTTCGACTTAGGTCTTTCAGCGCTCTGTCAAACTCTTTCATCTCCATAATATTGCCCTCAAGTACATCGCCCTTGTATAGACCCTCCATATACTCCTTCCACCTTCCTGCCCTATCTTCTTTGCTTAGAACAGGTTTTCCAACTGAGCTCATAATATTCATACAAGTGGTTCTCTTTTTTCCAAAGGTCTCTTTAATTTTCCTGTAGGCATTATCTATGTTACACCTAATGATATATGCCTCTAAATCTTTACATTTGTCTTCGAGCCATCCCTGCTTAGCCAATTTGCACTTCCCGTCGATCTCATTTTTGAGACGTTTGTATTACTTTTTGCCTGCTTCATTTACTGCATTTCTATATTTTCTCCTTACATGAATTAAATTCAATGTCTCTTCTGTTACCCAATGATTTCTACTAGCCCTCGTCTTTTTACCTACTTGATCCTCTGCCGCCTTCACTATTCCACCTCCCAAAGCTACCCATTCTTATTCTAATGTATTTCTTTCCCCCATTCCTGTCAATTGTTCCCTTATGCTCTCCCTGAAACTCTGTTCAACCTCTGGTTCTTTCAGTTTATCCAGGTCCCATCTCCTTAAATTCCCACCTTTTTGCAGTTTCTTCAGTTTTAATCTACAGTTCATAACCAACAGATTGTGGTCAGAGTCCACATCTGCCCCTGGAAATGTCTTACAATTTAAAACCTGGTTCCTAAATCTCTTTCTTACCATTATATAATCTATCTCCAGGTGTACAACCTTCTTTCATGATTATTAAACCAAGTGTTAGCTATGATTAAATTATGCTCCGTGCAAAATTCTACCAGGCGGCTTCCTCTTTCATTCCTTACCCCCATTCCATATTCACCTACTACTTTTCCTTCACTTCCTTTTCCTACTATCGAATTCCAGTCCCCCATGGCTATTAAGTTTTCGTCTCCCTTCACTATTTGAAAAATCTCTTATCTCATCATACATTTCTTCAATCTCTTCGTCATCTGCGGAGCTAGTAGGCATATATACTTGTACTTCTATGGTATTCGTGGGCTTCGTGTCTGTCTTGGCTGCAAAAATGTGTTCACTATGCTGTTCGTAGTAGGTTTCCCGCTCTCCTATGTTTTAATTAATCACTAGATAATGTCTCAATTACTTCATTTTCCTCCTGCCTTTAGACAACAGACAAGGTGTCACCTTCTACGGGACTAAAACGCGGATCTTCCTTCCGTCCACTAATTCGATGAGATGTGCTTGTCGCTGATCTCACACGTTTCTTTGACCAGATACCTGTTCTGCGTATGAAACATCTCATTAATACAACGGGAAAAAAGTTATTTATAACACCTGTCTCGTAATCATATAAATTCTGTACAATGTTGGTTCCGTTTTGCATACTGGGCCCATAGCATAGGCCCACCATATAATGGACTCCGCTGTTGTGCTAATACTAAAGCCAGAATTACGTAAAATAACGTTTATTTACATCACGTCTAGTAAGCTTACGGTTTACGATCGTCTCACAGTGGGTAAGATTTGATGACCGCACATTTCCCATCCGCTGAGAGAGAGAGAGAGAGAGAGAGAGAGAGAGAGAAAGAGAGAGATGGAGAGGGAGATGCTAATGACCATAACAAGCAACATACGTCACATTGGCATGAAGAGTAGGCCTATCACAAGCGTGGTTATGCAGATGATTAGCATTCAATAGCGGCAGGATCGTGTCCTAAAGAGACTACGGTTTACCGTTCCACTTCATTAGTTGGTCGGGACCACACAAGAATTATGAAAATAAGCGACCTTAGCAAAATTTGTCGTGCGGTTGGGAAACAACGACCTTTGTTAATAGTGTACAGATAAACCACGACAAGTCTCGTATTACGAAATTTACATGATTAATGTCGATCATGAAACTCGTCCCAACAATGAATATCTGAAGGTCGGACTATCGGAACTAGTCAGGTAAATCAAATAATACCTAAAGCGTACATTGCAAATGGAACACTTGGATTAAACTGGGCCAGACACAGCGTCATGCAAGATATCAAAATTACTAAGTGACCAACACCCGAGAGGACACATTGTTCATGATCATAAAGCCGCGTCACGTAGCTTGAGTCAGAAAATAGAGTTCTTGCAGCAAATCAGTACACGTACACGGTGTCGGTGTCTAGAGAACCATGGGCAGTGTGCACGGCGATCATTGCTGCTGCAGCCCCAGAAAGGGAGACGTCGACACTGACGCGTCCAACGACAGCACTGGACACACGAAAGGAAGCACATCGTTCCTTACACGGTCCAGTTATATTAATGTTACCGCCGCCTAAGTCTGATGTCAACGCGCAGTAACTACTCTCAAAATGGTTCAATTGTCTCTGAGCACTATGGGACAACATCTGAGGTCATCAGTCCCTTAGACTTAGAACTAATTAAACCTAACTAACCTAAGGACATCACACACATCCATACCCGAGGCTGGATTCGAACCTGCGACCGTAGCAGTAGCGCGGCTCCGGACTGAAGCGCCTAGAACAGCTCGGTCACAGCGGCCAGCTAAGCACTCTCAGACGGCAGATGACAGTACTAGCAGTAGAGGGTATTTAATGCTCGTGGAGCGGACGCAGGAAATAGTGCAGCCGTTGTCGTCATGTAGAAAGGGGACGACTTTTCTGACGTCCAAAAGGGGTGATCATTGGATTTCGGGAAAATGATATAAACATTTCCGAAACGGCTATTTGTAAACTGTTCGTGTACGCCGTGGTTAAATTTTACCACCCATCACAAAATTGCGCTTTGCAAAACTGGTGCCAAGGCAACTGTGGTGGACCACAGGCCACAAATGACAGGGGTGAACAACGGCTGTGGATATGTGCACGGGTGAAGAGACGAGCAACTGTTGAACAACTGACCGCCAAAATGGAACAAGGGGCCACAAACAGTGTCTCCTCAACAACCGTTCAGCGAACGTTGCTGTGTATGGGCCTCAGCAGTAGGCGACTGTTCAGGCACGCATGCTGACTGCTTTTCATCGGCGACGGAGGCTGGAATCTGTCCGCCATTAAAGCGACTGGATGTCTGCTGAGTGGCCTTTCCAGATGAATCATGCTTTATGCTCCGTCGGACAGATTTCCGTTGGCGTGTACGGCGTGAAACGTCTGAAACCAAATACCCTGCAGCAATCATCCGAAGGGTCGAGGCCAAGGGGAGAGCGTTGTGGTCTGGTGAATGTTTTCTTGGTATAATCTCTTTGATCTCGTCATTCTGGAAGGCATAATGGATCAACACAAGTAAGCATCCATCCATTTTTTTTTCCTCGTTACGATGGCATCCACTGATAGGCCAATGCAATATGTCACACAGCTTGCAGTGTACATGTGTGACTTGATAAGCACGAGGAGGAGTTTATTGTACTTCCCTGACCACCAGACTCCTCACGTTTAAACCTAATCGAGAATCTGTGTGACCATCTCGCTCGGGTTGTACGAGCCATGGATCATCACCCGAGAAAGGAAGTGCAGCTCGCCATGACACTGGAGTGTAAATGGGTCCACATCGCAATCGGTACCTTCGAGACCCCACTGACTCTTTTCCTGCACACCACGCAGCGGTCTGCACTGCAACAGGTCGTTATTCACGTTTTTCACAGGTGATCACATTAATGTGACCAGACAGTGTTGTACAGGATAACAAGTGACGTACCCCTGTGTGGAGGTTTCAACGTGGACGATTGCCATATTGCGCTCATCTTCGTCATATGGCCCCACCACCATCTGGGTACACTAGATCTGACTATCCCTGGTTCACATAGTAATGTGGTCAGGAGGTGTTATGACAGAAATATGTGAACTTCGAGGTCTCCGTGACGTGACCCTTCGGCAACACAATGCATAACTGCATGTTACCCCTGCTGTGCTAGTCTACCTCAATGAAGAGGGTCTTTGACTGTTGCCGTGGGTAACTTTCTCCTGGTCTCTCATCGACTAAACAAAACAGGCTATTGGTTGCCGAGAGATTGTCACAGGACCTCTGGGCAGCTACTACTGTGAAGAACCCTACCACAGAATTGACGCAGCATAGAATCACGTAACGGTATAAGTCAAATGGTTCAAATGGCTCTGAGCACTATAGGACTTAACTTCTGAGGTCATCAGTCCCCTAGAACTTAGAACTACTTAAACCTACCTAACCTAAGGACCACTCACATCCATCCCCGAGGCAGGATTCGAACCTGCGACTGTAGCGGTCACGCGGTTCCAGACTGTAGCGCCTAGAACCGCACGGCCACTCCGGCCGGCTACACTGAGGTTATAAGAGTCATGCGACACCTCCTAATATCACGTCGGACCTCATTTTGCGCGGCGAAGTGCAGCAACTCGACGTGGCATGATCTCAACAAGTCGTTCAAGGTCCCCTGCAGTAATGTTGAGTCATGCTACCTCTGTACCGTCCTCAACTGCGAAAGAATCGCCGGTGCAGGATTTTGTGCGTGAACTGACTATTCGATTATGTCCCGCAAATGTTCGATGAGATTTATTTCGGGAGATCTGGGTTGGTCTCACTATTCGCTCGAACTGTCCAGAATCCTCTGCACACCAAACGTGATCAATTACGGCCCGGTGACATGACGCGCGTCATAATAAGAATGTCATTGTTGTCTAGGAACATGACGTCCACGGATGGCCACAATTAGTCTCCAAGTAGACGAACACCCAGAACACCCAGTCTATTCCAAGTAAGCACGGCCTACACCATTATCGAGCCACCTCCAGCTTTCACAGTACTTTGTTGACAAATTGGGTCCACGGTTTCGTGGGGTCTGCGCCACACTAGAACACTACCAACAACCTTTTGAAATCGGAACACGTCTGAACAGGGCACGGATTTCCAGTCGTCTACGATCCAACTGATACAATCAAGGGCCCAGGAAAGGCTTTGCAGGTGATGCCGTGCGGTTAACAAAGGCATTCGGATCGGTCATCTGCTGCCATAGTCCACTGACCAAATTGCGCCTCACTGTCATAACGGGTGCGTTCCTCGAACGTGTCACATTGATTGCAGCTGTTATTTCACTTAGTGTGGCTTGTCCATTGGCAATGAAAACTCTACGCGACCACCTTTACTTTTGGTCGTTAAGTGAAGGCAATCGGCCGCTGCGCTGTCCGTGGTGAAAAGTAATGCATTTTTGGCACACTCTTGACTCTGTGGACCTCGGAATAATGAATTCCCTAACAATTTCCGATATCCCATGCCTGTAGCTCCAACTGCCACTCCGCGTTCAGAGACTGTTAATTCCCGTCGTGCGGCCATAACCACATCGAAAACCTATTCACATGAACCATGTGAGCAGAAATGACAGCACTGCCCTTCTACACCTTGCGTATGCGATACTACCGTCATCTGCATAAGTGCGTATCGCTATGCCACGACTTCTCAGTGTGTGGACACTAGTGTTACAGGGAATAGAATGTCGTATGCGCGAGAGAATTGTTCTCAGTAAGCAGACTTTTATGACTTGTGTCAATCTCATTAAGATCCTGTTGCGTGTACTGCCACGTCATCTTCATTTAAAATGCAAAATACTAAACTAATCAACGGTTCGACCCTTTTGCAACGTCTTCCTAATCGCCTTGAGAGTTTATTTTCGTAGTTTAAGTATTTTGAAAAAAGACAGGGCAGTACATCAAGAAGAACTTTAATGCAACTGATACTGTAATTACCATTGTATTGACCTGCTGTAGAGAGGAGGAGAGGCAAAAGCTCTTACAACGATAGCTGTCTTATGCTAACCGGATCATGAGGCTGCAACACGACACACGTTCACGCTTCGGACAGTGAACGGGAAACGACTGACACCGTAATAATGGGAACAGGGAGAAAAGTGTCCGGTGACGTTAAACAGGACTAATCTCATCACTCACCGAGCACAAATAGAAAGGGAGGCTAGTTAAAGCGTACAAGAGAGAACGCTCCGCTGGGAGAGGGGCTGCGGCGGTGGGGGGGGGGGGGGGGGCGGACAGGAGCAGGTAGACGGCGCGCCGCCCCAATCTGCAGCCAATCGTCAGATGAGGGCGAAAATTGGAAAACGCACCCAGCGTGCAATCGAGTGCCGACCGTGGAGCGAACACACAAAAACGTAGTGGCGGCTGAGGGGGGTGGGGCAGGGGACGATGGGGTATCGCCTCCTCCGTCGTGCCTCCCGTACCACCCCCTCCCACCCCCACCTACCCCCGTAACAGCGCGCAATGTGCGGCGTTACGTGCTATGTCCGTTTCTACGTCAATATCCCTCACCCCGCTTCGCGCAGCCAGATGCGTCGATAGCCGCCGCCGTCACGTGTTCGGCCAGTCTGCGATTGACGATTTCCAATTTCGGACGCGAATAATGGGACAAACAGATAAAGGCAATCGGAGCAGCACAGATGCGGGCGCCTTTCCCTCAGCGACGCTAGCTGCGCCCGTCCAGTACTGTCGGCAACCAGCGATCGCGCGAGGAGCAATGTTGGACGTGGAGCGATGAAGCGTGGTGGGGGATGTAAGAGACCGCCGACAACGGGGAGGTGCCGACATAGCGATACCAACTGCACTTGGTGTCTCCGCTCTTCGACGCACTGCAGCCGGAAATGATGACAGACCTTTATTGGAAACATCGTCCATACGAAAGTAAAAATGGGTCCATAAATTAATCGATGCCATCGGTGCTGACACGGCTTGCCTATCCAGAAATACTCCTAGTGAAAAAAAAATTATGAGAGGAAACATCTAATGTCTGCTGTCCATTAAAACTACAGCAGCAAATTTAACGTTTTGCCCCTATACGCTATTGCAGGAAAAATGCACACAAAATACTAAATCTATAAAACTGTCATGTCTGTCTGTCCGTCTGAAAACTTTAATTTCTCTCATATGGATTTTACAGGTAACTAGAGAATAACTTGGGGTTCCTTGAAATCTTTATTCAATCAAAATCTGATTACGGAGAAAAAGATGACGTAACTGAAAGTTTTATCCACAGTAATATTATGAATGCGGGAAAAAATGCTTGTTACGTTTTCACATCTAATCCGCTGAACGATTCCGATGATATTTGGTACGGAGATAGTTTGTATCGTCAGGAAGAACATAGGCTACTCTAGAAAGTGGGTAGTAGAAGATGCTTACTCATTTGAAGAATGTAACGCGAGTTAAGAAAAAGTGTTTACTCTCTGAACAAGATGTTTATCTTTGGTTTTTTTATCCTTATTATGTTTGTGAAAAACTTATGTTGGTTAAAAGGTTCTGCGTGATACTTTATAATCTACATCTACATCTACATGGATACTCTGCAAATCACATTTAAGTGCCTGGCAGAGGGTTCATGGAACCACAATTCTCTATTATTCCAATCTCGTATAGCGCGCGGGAAGAATGAGCACCTATAGCTTTCCGCACGAGCTCTGATTTCCCTTATTTTATCATTGTGGTCGTTCCTCCCTATGTAAGTCGGTGTCAACAAAATACTTTCGCATTCGGAGGAGAAAGTTGGTTATTGTAATTTCGTGAGAAGATTCCGTCTCAACGAAAAACTCCTTCCTTTTAATGATGTCCATCCCAAATCCTGTATCAAGGTCAACTGCCACTTTACGCACCATTTTGATATTTCTTCTAAATCTTTTTGCAGTTTTTTTATCTTCTGATGACTTTATTAGTCGATAAACGACAGCGTCATCTGCAAACAACCGAATACGGCTGTTCAGATTGTCTCCCAAATCGTTTATATAGATAAGGAACAGCAAAGGGCCTATAACACTACCTTGGGGAACGCCTGAAATCGCCTCTGTTTTACTCGATGACTTTCCGTCAACTACTACAAACTGTGACCTGTCTGACAGGAAATCACAGATCCAGTCGCATAACTGAGATGATATTCCGTAAGCACGCAATTTCACTACGAACCGCTTATGTGGTACAGTGTGAAAAACCTTCCGGAAATCCAGAAATACGGAATAGATCTGAAACCCCTTGTCAATAGCACTCAGCACTTTATGTGAATAAAGAGCTAGTTGTGTTTCAGAAGAACGATGTTTTCTAAACCCATGTTGACTGTTTGTGAATAAACCGTTTTCTTCGAGGTAATTCATTCATTACTTTCGAACACAATATATTCTATAATCCTGCTGCATATCGACGCTAACGATATCGGTCTGTAATTTAGTGGATTACTCCTACTACGTTTCTTGAATATTGGTGCAACTTTCCAGTCTTTGGGTACGGATCTTTCGTCGAGCGAACGGTTGTATATGATTGTTACGTATGGAGCTAATGCATCAGCATACTCCTAAAGGAAACTAATTGGTATACAGTCTGGGCCAGAATACTTGCTTTTATTAATAAGTGATTGAAGTTGTTTCACTAGTCCGAGGCCGGCCGGGGTGGCCGAGCGGTTCTAGGCGCTACAGTCTGGAACCGCGCGACCGCTACGGTGGCAGGTTCGAATCCTGCCTCGGGCATGGATGTGTGAGATGTCCTTAGATTAGTTAGGTTTAACTAGTTCTAAGTTCTAGGGGATTGATGATCTCAGAAGTCAAGTCCCATAGTGCTCAGAGCCAACTACTCGGAGGATATTTACTTCTACGTTACTCATGTTGGCAGCTGTTCTCGATTCTAATTCTGGAATATATACTTCGTCTTCTTTTGTGAAGGCATTTCTGAAGGCTGTGTAATAACGGATACAGTGCTTGTACAACATTCAGCGTGTTTAATACGAACTTCTATACCATGTGTCGCGTAATGTGGACATTGTATGATGTCACATCATGCGTGATGCATAGCTGCGTGCCCCTGCCTATGCCCCTTTTCACAATCAGCTCAAGACGCGGTGGCCGATGCGCAGTGGCCAGTTTTCTTCGGAAGCTCTGTGCGAGTTCATACATTTTTCGGAAGGGGAGGCCGACATTGTTTCCCACTTTCGGCCGACCGTCGACGACAGAATCAAGCTACACGACCCTGCAATATTTTTCACACGATTTTACAGAAAATACTATGTGAGAACTCGTCAGCTTCATTATGACATGCCGTCATTTCATTAATGATCGTAGTTATTGTGATATTCACTATTAAATAAGAGACTGCGCGGAATTTGAAAAAGTTAGCAATGGAAAATACACTAGTGGCCATTAAAATTGCTACAACACGAAGATGACTTGCTACAGACGCGAAATTTAACCGGCGGGAAGAAGGTGCTGTGATATGCAAATGATTAGCTTTCCAGAGCATTCACACAAGGTTGGCGCCAGTGGCGACACCTACAACGTGTTGACATGAGAAAAGTTTCCAACCGATTTCTCATGCACAAACAGCAGTTGACAGGCGTTGCCAGGTGAAACGTTGTTGTGAAGCCTCGTGTAAGGAAGAGAAATGCATACCATCACGTTTCCGACTTTGATAAAGGTCGGATTGTAGCCTACCGCGATTTCGGTTTATCATATCGCGACATTGCTGCTCGCGTTGGTCGAGATCCAATGACTGTTAGCAGAATATGGAATCGGTGGGTTCAGGAGAGTAATACGGAACGCCGTGTTGGATCCCAACGGCCTCGTATCACTAGCAGTCGAGATGACAGGTATCTTATCCGCATGGCTATAACGGCTCGTGCAGCCACGTCTCGATCCCTGAGTCAACAAATGGGGGCGTTTGCAAGACAACAACCATCTTCACGAACAGTTCGACGACATTTGCAGCAGCATGTACTATCAGCTCGGAGACCGTGGCTGCGGTTACCCTTAACTCTGCCTCACAAAGGAGCGCCTGCGATGGTGTACTCAACGACGAACCTGGGTGCACGAATGGCAAAACGTCATTTTTTCGGATGAAGCCAGTTTCTGTTTACAGCATCATGATGGTCGCATCCGTGTTTGGCGACATCGCGGTGGACGCACATTGGAAGCGTGTATTCGTCATCGCCATACTTGCGTTTCCCCTGGCGTGATGGTATGGGGTGCCATTGGTTTCACGTCTCGGTCACCTCTTGTTCGCATTGACGGCACTTTGAACAGTGGACGTTACATTTCAGATGTGTTACGACCCGTGGCCCTACCCTTCATTCGATCCCTGCGAAACCCTACATTTCAGCAGGATAATGCACGACCGCAAGTTTCAATTCCTGTACGGGCCTTTCTGGATACAGGAAATGTTCGACTGCTGCCCTGGGCAGCACATTCTCCAGATCTCTCACCAGTTGAAAACGTCTGGTCAATGGTGGCCGATCAACTGATTCGTCACAATACGCCAGTCACTACTCTTGATGAACTGTGGTATCGTGTTGAAGCTGCATGGGCAACTGAATTACCCTTTCATTATCCTTATGCATTTTCTATACCTTCTTATCTTCCGCTTGCAACATTGGCATTTATACCTGAACTATCGTTGTCGGAATTGGTTTACTGTCGATTCTGATGAGAACAACCATATCAGTGAACTGTTCACCGTAACTCACTCTCTACCCTATGTTTCCATTCATAACGAATCTACTCCTGTTATGTCATTTTTTGCTAGTGCTAATATTACCCTAAACTCGTCTTACCATAAATCCTTGTCTTTTTCCATATCACTTCACTGACCCTCACAATATCTGCATTCAGCCTTAGAATTTCTTCTTACAGATTTTCTATCTTTCCTACCGCTTTCAGCCTCCTGAAATAATACGCTCCGAGTCGTAGAACGTTATCGTTTCGTTGAGAGAGATCCGAATGGGGGACTATTCCGGAATACTTTGCCAGTGGAGAGATCATCATGACACCTTTTCAATTATAGGTCACATATCCTGTGGATACAAATCACGTGTCTTCAGTGCAATTCTTTCCATTGCCTTCTGCATTCTCATGCATCATCACTGCTGCTTCTTCCGTTTTTAGGGACAGTTTCCCACCCGAAGGGCAAGAGGGTTCTCTGAAACTCTGTCCGCTCCTCTCCCTCTTTACAAGTCCGTTAGCTAAATGAGGGGAACTTCTTATGGCGGAAGTGTTCGGCAGCCAAAACTGATAATTTGTATCGATAATTTAAGTGGTTGTTGCATTCGAACCCGGGACCGCGGATGTTTTGATTTTTAATCATAGACGCTACCGCTAGGCAGGAAATTATCCCATGATGCACGAAGCAAAGAGGACATAAAAAACAGACTAGCTCTGGCAGAAATGGCGTTCCTGGTCAAAAGAAGTCTACTGACATCAGTAAAAGGCCTCAATTTGAGGAATAAATTTCTGAGAATGTTTGTCTAGAGTACAGCATTGTATGACAGTGATACATGGACTGTGGGAAACCAGAACAGATGAGAAACGAAACATTTGAGATATGGACCTACACAGGAATACTGAAAACTAGTTAGACTGATAGGGTAAGGAATGAGGAGGTCTCCGGGGAATCGACGAGGAAAGGAATATATGAAAAACACTGACAAAAAGAGGGGATAGGATGATAGGACATGTGTTAAGACGTTACGGAATAACGTGCATTGCCCTAGAGGGACCTATAGAGGGTAAAAACTATAGAGGAAGGCAGAGATTGGAATATATTTATCAAATAACTGAGGATGTAGGTTGCAGTTGCTACTGTGAGATGAAAATGTTTGACACAGGAAAGGTATTCGTGGCGGGCCGCATCAAAGCATTCGGAAGACTGATGACTCAAAAGAATTAAAACATTCACGAAATATTTGTACGTATAAAATACAATTGTTTTATCTGCTCAATCACGCTGTCGTCAAATTTGTCTTGCATCAAGTTTTATAAAATTTTTAGGAAGCTATTAAGATAATCAGTTACATTAAAGTAACCTGTATTACCTGCAAGCGGTAGCCCTGTGATATGAACGTAACTGACAAACTGTTAAAGTTATTTAGTTTAAATAATAAATTCCTCTTATTTCCATCTATCATGCCGACGTCACTATAGCGTCATTATATTAGTACATGTATTAAAACGGATCTGAAGGCGTTTATCGCTGACCGCAATAGGTAATCTAACATATCAACTGAGTGAGTTAAAAATAAATCACAGGAAGCTTCTTCTTCGGGCCATGTGAAGTCAATACTCACCGACATGTTTTAATTAAAACTCCGTGGTGCCGTGACAACACGCATCAGCATGCTGTGACTCTGTGTTACAGCGGATCAGGGCACCAGTAACAAATTGTGCTCGTGGCCCGCAGTGTTCAACGGCTTAAGAAATGTTAAAACAAACAACTCACGTGACTCAGCATTCTTGCACTTTTCTTCCTTTCATGACTTATTATTTCTTACTTTTACATTTTGTTTATATAGTACAATGCATATCACATGAAATTTTTATTTATGTTCCCCAGCTGACATTGTTACAAAAATTAAACTGAAAAAATCGCTGATAATGGAAATTTGCAGCTCTGACATCTGTATGCTGTGTGCTTTATAAAAGTAACAGACATTGTACAGAAAAATACGAGTCACGATTGTAGTTTACTCCACGTTCAGACTTCATTCTTTCATCGCACATCGTACACATACGTCTGGTTGCTTCCATGTTCACTTTCAGTTCCAGTTGCAGACTCGGCTGATGAACATTAGTCTGAGTTAACACTAAATAATGACGCATTATCTTCGTCACTCATGTCCGTAACTTCATCTGAAAGATTCTGTAAATTCCTTTGTTCTTCTTCATTATTTATGAGCTTGCCTCTCAATATCACTAGGTTACAACATAAACAACATCAAATGAAGACTGTGGCAATGGAAGGAAGCAATAATGTGACTCCACTCAAATAATATTATGGAATGAAACACTAATAGGATTAAAATTATTAGCCATGTACTAAACTACCCTCCTGGACTCTGGCGACATGTGAGTGAAATATAACTCACACAACAAACTGTAACACAAGGTACTAAACTGAAATATTTTAGTTATTTACACGTGAATAATGTATTTAGTGCAAAATGAAGTCATAAATTAAGAAATAAATACGAAATGGAGTTAAATGCGGAATCAGCACCAGCATTTAATATTTGACGATGATAATATGGCTGCAGTACAGATCTGATGATGGTCATTAAAGACCGAAACCGGTAATCTGTTAACAAAAAGTTTGGGGCCATAGACGTAAATTAAAGGAAACTTATTACATATACGGGTCACTGTTTTTTCGCGACGATGTCGCAGCTTGTGTAATTTTAATTTGTTCCCTGCCATTTTATTCTCTTCTCCATGACGCTCAGTTTTCGTGACCTTGTCCAGTTCATCCCTACAGTGCCAGAACGGTTGTATTTTTCTTGCTGATTCACTTTATAATTCATTCAGACTTTCCCGCCCCAATACACCTCCTTCCTCTTCACATAGCGAACACAGCAATCAAAACTTCTCAAAGATCAACATACCTACTCGTCATCTCTACATCGGGAAAATATTAAATTAAGAAAAGTTTCTGGGCAGAAATTTTTTGTTCATTGAGTGAAATGCAACGGACTGGAAGTCATTACGGGACGCTAAAGGTAGGCTGCTTACAGACACAGTGCCTGAGGTAGTTTTTGAGCTCACTTTCTGTCAGTTATATCTTAATTAAATTGTATCTTGAAGTAATTAGGAGTCTCAGTCTGTCACCCAGGGTGAGTAGACACATCTAACTACAGATTCAAGCAGTAGCAGTTTTTTTCCATCTCGACGTTGCTGGTTCACATTTTTATAACTTAACTACTGCCTGTCGCTTTCTTGTTTCTCATTGCTCCTACTGTTGTTCTTACAAAGTGTTTCGATTTTGGATCGAACAACAGATTGAACAGTTTCAATTACATTCAAATGGAGGGCTGTTCTATAGGTAACTACTTATTTTGATGGAACATTAGCTATCAGAGAACGTGTACTACAAGACATGTTTTGGACTACGCAAAACAAGTGGGGTGAGTCTTGGCTGTTACAATTGTGAAACCGCGCTTCGATTCTCTGTGCAACCACGTAAAACAAACGTATGTACGAGGGGCGTTCAGAAAGTAAGCTCCGATCGGTCGCGAAATGGAAACGACTATGAAAATCCGATAAAGCTTTGCACAGATGTGTTGGGTAGTGTCTCTAGTATAACCCCAGTTAGCATCACGTCGCTCTTCTCATTTCTGAGCTCGCAGTGAGTGCGTAAAGATGTCTAGAAAATAGTGTCTGCCGCCAAGTACGAGGGCCTGGTGAGAAATTTCGCCTGAAGCTATGCAGCTAACATTACATAACTGTCGTGCTGTTTCTTCTTTAAGACAATTCTCAGCCGCATTCTGCAGGGGCAATGAAGATGCTCCTGCATCGTTTTCAAATGGAAATGTGAGATTACCCACAATACAGTCCGCAATTGTCTCCCCCTGAGTTTCATCTCTGGTCACATGAACCGCTGTCTTTGAAGACAACATTTTGACACAGACAACGAGGTGTAGGCCAGCATGGAGAATTGGCGGAAAGCACTGGCGGCTGCCTTCTATGATGAGGCTATTGAAAAGTTGGTACAACGCTATGACAAAAGTCTAAGTCAGAACGGCGACTACGTAGAGAAGTAGCTGTAAGGTGTAGCTAATTGTTACAAGTAAAACATTTCTGATGTTCACTGTGGTTTCAATTTGGCAATCAATCGGAGCTTACTTTCTGAACAGGCCTCGTAAATCTTACTGCCCGATTAAAGCTGTGTGCCGCACCGATAATCGAACTTGGTCCAGCACACTGTTTTAAGCTGCTACGAAACTTCATAAGTAGGCTAAGCACAGTCCGATCCAGAGTGACAGATTCTTTCTAGCAATCGGTATAAGATTTCTAGGCTCCTATATTTCAAAGAACAGAACCCTAACACTCTACATCAACATCTGCATTTACGTACATATACCGCAAGCTACACTACGGTGCGTGGCGGAGGATACCCTGTACCACTACTAATCATTTACTTTCCTGCTCCACTCGCAAATAGAGCGAGGAAAAATCGACTGTCTACATAACCCCCGTATGAGCCCTAATTTCTCGTATCTTACCTTCGTGGTCCTTACGCGAAATGTATGTTGGTGGCAGTAAAATCATACTACAGTCAGCTTAAAATACCTGTTGTCTACATTTTCTTACTAGTGTTCTTGGAAAAAAACGTTGCCTTCCGTCCAGGAATTTCCGTTTGAGCTCCCGAAGCATCTCCGTATACTTGTGTGTTGTTCGAACCTACTGGGACTAAATCTAGCGACTCGCCTATGAATTGCTTCGATGTCTTCCTTTAATCTGAACTGGTGCGGATCCCAAACACTCGTGTAAGATTCAAGAGTAGATCGCACTAGAGTTGTGTATGCGGTCTCCTTTACAGATGAATCACACTTTCCTAAAATCCTACCAATAAACCGAAGTCGACTATTCGCCTTCCCTACCACAGTCCTCAAATGGTCGTTCCATTTATATCGCTTCGCAACGTTACGTACAATTATGTAAACGAAGTCACTGTGTCAAGCAGGACTCTACTAATGCTCTATCCGAAAATTATGGGTTTGTTTTTGCTGCTCATCTGCATTAATTTATATTTTTCTTCATTTAGAGCTAACTGACATTCAACACACCAACTACAAATTTTGACTAAGTCATCATGTATCCTCCTACAGTCACTAAACTTCAACACCTTCCCTTGCAGCACACCGTCAGCAGCAGGAAATCATCTTTGGGCGAGTAAGCTGGCGTAAAACACTAAACACCGAATTCATCCTTAAGTCACTACAACAGTGTTAGTGCGGTTCCTCCAGATAACAATATATTCACGATCAATTGAATTAGATTCAGCATTCACCCCGGCGGACGGAATCCTTCAGTTATTCAGGTGACTACCTGGTAAATCTTCAGTTCTTTTAGTGGCCGTCAGCGTGACGGGCGCTCTTAGGATGGATCAAAGTAGTGACATCGCCGAATTCGGTTGTTTCAACACTGTGGGTTCCTCCCGCATCGGCCATTGTACACTCCTGGAAATGGAAAAAAGAACACATTGACACCGGTGTGTCAGACCCACCATACTTGCTCCGGACACTGCGAGAGGGCTGTACAAGCAATGATCACACGCACGGCACAGCGGACATACCAGGAACCGCGGTGTTGGCCGTCGAATGGCGCTAGCTGCGCAGCATTTGTGCAGCGCCGCCGTCAGTGTCAGCCAGTTTGCCGTGGCATACGGAGCTCCATCGCAGTCTTTAACACTGGTAGCATGCCGCGACAGCGTGGACGTGAACCGTATGTGCAGTTGACGGACTTTGAGCGAGGGCGTATAGTGGGCATGCGGGAGGCCGGGTGGACGTACCGCCGAATTGCTCAACACGTGGGGCGTGAGGTCTCCACAGTACATCGATGTTGTCGCCAGTGGTCGGCGGAAGGTGCACGTGCCCGTCGACCTGGGACCGGACCGCAGCGACGCACGGATGCACGCCAAGACCGTAGGATCCTACGCAGTGCCGTAGGGGACCGCACCGCCACTTCCCAGCAAATTAGGGACACTGTTGCTCCTGGGGTATCGGCGAGGACCATTCGCAACCGTCTCCATGAAGCTGGGCTACGGTCCCGTACACCGTTAGGCCGTCTTCCGCTCACGCCCCAACATCGTGCAGCCCGCCTCCAGTGGTGTCGCGACAGGCGTGAATGGAGGGACGAATGGAGACGTGTCGTCTTCAGCGATGAGAGTCGCTTCTGCCTTGGTGCCAATGATGGTCGTATGCGTGTTTGGCGCCGTGCAGGTGAGTGCCACAATCAGGACTGCATACGACCGAGGCACACAGGGCCAACACCCGGCATCATGGTGTGGGGAGCGATCTCCTACACTGGCCGTACACCACTGGTGATCGTCGAGGGGACACTGAATAGTGCACGGTACATCCAAACCGTCATCGAACCCATCGTTCTACCATTCCTAGACCGGCAAGGGAACTTGCTGTTCCAACAGGACAATGCACGTCCGCATGTATCCCGTGCCACCCAACGTGCTCTAGAAGGTGTAAGTCAACTACCCTGGCCAGCAAGATCTCCGGATCTGTCCCCCATTGAGCATGTTTGGGACTGGATGAAGCGTCGTCTCACGCGGTCTGCACGTCCAGCACGAACGCTGGTCCAACTGAGGCGCCAGGTGGAAATGGCATGGCAAGCCGTTCCACAGGACTACATCCAGCATCTCTACGATCGTCTCCATGGGAGAATAGCAGCCTGCATTGCTGCGAAAGGTGGATATACACTGTACTAGTGCCGACATTGTGCATGCTCTGTTGCCTGTGTCTATGTGCCTGTGGTTCTGTCAGTGTGATCATGTGATGTATCTGACCCCAGGAATGTGTCAATAAAGTTTCCCCTTCCTGTGACAATGAATTCACGGTGTTCTTATTTCAATTTCCAGGAGTGTATTTCAGGGGTCCAGGGGTCCTGCTGCAGCTGAACGTTCCAAGTGCCAGTGCCACAGGCGGAAATGTATTCATTTTTTTATTTTGATTCTGGAAAGTATAGCTAGTAAGCTGACATGGCTGACAGCCTGTTCATAAGATGGAACACGTGTAGCGTGGGCTGTAATAGCGAGTCGACTAATTGCAGCAAATCGCTCTCTAAATCATCGTTAGTTAACAGAAACAAGTGAGCAGACATACGTACAATCGTGAAATATTCCTCGCTGGGTGGTCGTATGGCCATCCCACATACTACTGCTTACAGAATATCATAGGGACAGGAATTAGAACGGGAGCCGGTAAGTCGCCAATGAACAATGAACAAGTGGAAAAAGTGGACCTGCACAGAAGACTCGTGCTGCAAATTCGTACACACTATTAGTGAGTGTGAGTACATCGGAAAGCGCACGGGTCCGTGCATTTCACTTGCAACAATACACATCTTGGATGCCATCGACCAATATTTGTATGAGAATGCCAATTGTACGGTATCGGGCGTCTTTGAGTGATTTTAGCAGGATTCAAGATGAGTAGGACCGGACTCCTATTTGGTATGTACAGGTATGAACGGATTTTCGCTCTAAATGTGGAAAAAAGTAAGTAAATGTGGGTGAGTAGTAAGAACAACGTTACAGTAGTAGGGGTGTGCTGCTTGACACAGCCATGTCGATTGCAAATCTGGGCATAACGTTGGAAGGAATGGAACTACCGCATAAGGTTGGCTGGAGGGAAGGCGAATAGTCGACTTCGGCTGATAGGGAGGACTGTGGGAAAGTATAGCTCGTATATAAAGGAGACAGGGTAGGGAATACTTGTGTGACCCATTCTTGAATACTGCTGTAATGTTTACGACCCCACTAGATGGCAGTAAAGGAAGAAATCAAAGCAGCTCAGAAGCGTGCTACTAGATTAGTTACCAGTAGGTTCGATCAGCACGTATTACAGAACTGGGTCGTGAACTCCAGTGGGAATCCCTGGGCGGACGAAGGTGTTCTCTTCAAGAGACACTATTGACAAAATTTAGAGAACCAGCATTTGCGGCAGACAACAGAATGAGTCTGCTGTCACCAACGTACGTTCGGCATAAGGACAGTGAAGACAGATAAGATAAATCTGGGCTGGAAGATAAGCGTGTAAATTGTCGTTTTTCCTTCTTTCCATTTGCTTGTGGAACAGGTCGGGAAATGACTACCACTGATACTATGTACCCTCTACCATTACGCCGTATGGTGGTTTGCGTAGTGCGTATGCTAATGTAGAAATTGAAACAATCTCCTACAAATCACTATGAGTTGTTTTTATTTATTAATTTGGATCTAGATGACGAATTGTATTGTGTGGTCGAGCAGCCACGAGGAAGTATCGGTGCGTATTGCTTTTCGTGGCTCGTGGAGTCCATGAAAAGAAGCTCGGTTACCTTCATCGCGGCAAAAGGAATGCTGAGCGGAAACGAATGTGTCTTAACACAGTTTTTCATTAATTTAATTGTCACTACCACGTATACTGAAAGAAAAATGGAGCATTGCGGCCTTGAGCTAGAGGTGAAATATTTTATTTACACAACAAGTTTCGGTCGACTGACCACCATCAGGTTCATAAATGTGTTCATAGCTCTACGTCTGGCGAAATATAATAGTATTACCGCCAAACGATAAAACTATGAGTTCGTCACTGTTGTCACAAAGGAACATAAGCTAGATCGTCAGTTCTTGTAAATAGACCGTGCAATTTATGTTACGATGTGATAAAAACGTAATTTTTTTTATGACAATGATCTTATCTTTCACCTTAGATGAAGCCATGAATACTTTCATGAACCTGATAGTGGTAAATCGACCGAAACTTTTTGTATCAATAAAGAATTTTTCCAGAAGCTAGAGGCAGTAATATGACGTTCTCAAATATATAAGATCTGTGGGGCGCCAACTAATGAAAATATACTGACTGAATTACCATTTCAACGCAAGATTAGCTGTTGAGGTTGTTTCTCGCTGCTAGTTTTAAGCTCAATATAGTGTGACACTTTGATCCGTAGATCCCTCCAATCACGCAAATCCAGATGAAAATTTCTCCACAGTGAAAATCGCGGTGACCACTTAACTATAGGTCGTTGGAAAATTAGAATCATGACTTAAAAGTCACAATTTGGAACAAAAATTCAAATTAAATTTTGCTTTGTGAACATGCGTGAAACAAAAAACGATCTAAATTATGTAAGCAAATGTACATCTACATAGACACACCGAAAGCCACCGCACGGGCGCGAGGCGGAGGGTACCCTGTACAACTGCTTGCCATTTCCTTTCCTGTTCCGCTCACATGTAGAGCGAAGGAAAAACGACTCTCTATATGCCTCCATAAGAGTCCTAATTTCTCATATCTTCGTGGTCCTT